>NW_019091195.1:13695046-14310887 GCF_002217175.1 Folsomia candida | reverse complement strand
GACAGTGAAATTAGCATTGCGCCCTGTTCCTGGAAGGAGTGATTCGGTCATGTTTCAAAATAAAATTGAAGCGGATAGATCTGTCTGTGATTCGACAAATAACGTGTTTGATAATCGAGAGGTTTTGGATCGTGATACCGGTGAGTCCTCATATGATTCAGGAGTGCATAAGAGATTGAATGCGTTGGACAGGAGATAAGAGCGAAGAAAGTAACCATATGTTTGAGGGACGTATGAAGGCAAATAAATGCAATGCCTTTATTTATATATCAACAGTAAAACTCATATTATCGGTATGCTCAACTAAAACAGTAAGGGTCCTTCCAGTTAAAAGTTTAAAAACTGTCTGTATAAAAACTCTGTCCCCTCTCTCAATAGTTTGTACATTCTCGTATTTCTTATTGTCCCTTTGAATGAGGATGCCATTGTAGGATTGGCCCTTCATTTCTGCAAGAACAAGAGCTGCATGACCCAATCCCTCCTTGTGCAATCTTTTTTCACCAAATCGAATACATCCTTCTGCTGATCCGTCCACTGTTTAAAAGATTTAGATGTGTCAATGTTATTTGCAATCGCTAGCTGCTCATCCGACAGGGGGGTTTGGTAGATGGGCCCTGACTTGAATTGGTCACTGCTACATTAGAGAAACAAGAATTTTAGCATGATATATTGATTTAAACATACATGTATGTAAACTAACTGGGTGTAAACAGAATGATCCTCCTCCCCAACCCTGGACGTTTTTAATCCAACACTGACTTTGTTGTTGGGTTCAACTCCACAATAGATTCTAGGTAGTTTTGCACAATATCGATCTTTGTTGATTAATGGGGAGCTGCTATCATCATCATCATATCCCACGGTGAAAGTCACTCCATTCTCTTTCAAAATCTTTTCCACCACTGCCAAATTAGCGTTGGACATAACTAACTGTTCATGAAGGAACGAATGCGGTCTTATGGGTGCATCTGATTCGATTTTTTCCATGTTTCTGAACAATGTGATGAGCGCGACTGACAACTACAAATACAAATACAATTGTTATGAATGTTTTAAACACTTAAATCAGTAACTTACTGTGATGGAATGTATGGTAGGAAGTCGTTTCGGGGAGGAGAGAAGAATAGATTTTTCATAAGTCGGAGTGAATTGTGCGTTAGGATGATCCGAGAGGTATTTTTGTACGAGAATGCTGTTGTAAGCAGATTTTTTAATCAGGTCTGACGTCCATTTTTTTTTGCACACCTTGATAACTAAACATAGCACGATAACAACAGGTCCTCTCATTAACATCATGCATAACGGCAAAATATTTAAATCTGGTTGTTGAATGGTTATCACACAAATAACCCTCCGATGTTGACCTCGACCAACATTGTTTGCATTTTTTGAGATGAGGGAATCCTTTTTGCATAGTGCCGTAAAATAGTGTTGATCCAATCCAATGTAAAGGAATGAATTCATCCCACTTTTTTTCTCCGACATCGTCTTTTTGGGGGGTTTTCGCACCTTTGGTTGGGATTGTTGTGGGTGTAGCTGATTTCCTCTGAGTTGACTTATGAAGTTGGACTGGGAAAAACTTTTCGACTCCTTTTTCTTTATGAATATTATAGTGACTCCTCCATTCCCCCATTAGCTAAAAAAATAGGGGATGTTTGTCGATTTCTTCATCCTTTCCAACAAAACCTCTTTGAACAAGAACACTTTTCACATAGTCGAATATTGTTCGGATATCACTCTTCCTTGGTAGTTTGAATTTTGGGACGCTATCCCCTTCTTCGTCCAACTCTCCAGCACCCAAATCCGAATCAGACGAATATATCGTTGAGGAGGGAGAAGGCGTTGTTGTAAAGGGAGAAGGAACTGTTGAATTGGGTGAAGGAACGGAGGGAGAAAACGGCGACTGAGGTTGAGCGAATAGGGGTGGAATGTATTTAAAAAAAATAGAAATGCAACATTGCATAAAAACTACATTTTAAGTTATGCATTTAATATCTATCCACTTACATAGCCAACTAATTTTTCAACCAGTTCTCTCGTCAACTTGTCAACGTTATTGCCACTCCGTTTAAGGTGGACATCTGGATTTGTGGGAGATTCGTAGTCCGCATCAATGGGATTTATAACTTTACAAATAAAGAAATGAGACAGAATTCACATATTACACATGCTCCAATTTGCTCACCATTACGACTCAGGCCAGATTCTGCATCACATTCTGCTCTTGACCTATCCACGAAGACATCTACAAACTTCAGTCCGTCTTGCTCATGAGAATCCCTGGCTTTCTGTCTGTCCTATAAATATGTATAAAATTAGCAACCTAATCATACAATATTACATTCTTTCATATTCATATCTCACCTCATGTAATGGACCCACAATGGAAATGATGGACACGAATCCCTCTTCTGTGAACCCTTTTGCGTGTTCACTAGCCATGTGAACAAACGCCGACCGATCCTTCTCTTCGTCAAAATCTAGATTTTTGCAGAGACCGGCCCTCAAGTACTTTCCATCTATTTGTTTCACTAAAATCCCGTTGGATTTGAGCATTTGAGTGAGGGCATTAGAAATCGTGGTCTTCCCCGACTTCGCTAGACCTGTTCATACAATCATGATTATTAAGCGATACAAAAATTGCAAACTTATTAAGCCCTATTCAATAATGATATTACATAATTTCATAAGCGAAACATACAAAACATACCGGTCATAAGAATAGTGCATCCTTTCCTAACATCACTTTCACTTTGGTGTTTCATTCTTTTACTAGTTGGTGGAGAGGGGGATGGTGACCCAACCTGGGTAATTTTCCTGGTGGTGGGAGTGGTTCATTTTCACTAATTATTCTGTTTAATAATACAAATAACCGTATAATCAGGAGCCATTTGTTACAAAGAGAACCCGGCAAGTGTTTCTTGGATGGTGTGAAATACGAAGGGGCATATCGATATGGCACACGTCAACTTATTACTAATTACTTATTTCAGCCATGTTGGGACCTGATGGGAAAGTAATCTGCACAGGAACAGCCAGAGGGATTGAAAAAATTGTACGTCATCTCACTGCTCAAATTGATTTAGCCCAACGGAAGATGATTGAGAAGAACATTACGAATCAATTTACGGACATTTGTGATATTTGTAAGAAGTTTGTAATTCTTTGTGTCGCTGTACAATTGCTGGTTAAAAAGTATATAAAATGTTGTTATTATTTTAAACTAGGTAAAACAGTGTTCAATACGGAGAAGGCCTTACGACAACACCGCCGGGATGCACCAGACTGCGTAAAACAGAGTTCTTCAAAATATTCCTCTGCAATAGACACAGGAAATAGTATAAATGGTAATAACAACAAAAGATTGACTGACTGCCATTTATTTCATCATTTATTTAATTTGATTTTTATGTGTATGTTGCTTGAAAATAACATTGCATTGTCTTGCATAGATGCTATCGAACTTGAACACAATGGAAGCAGCACAAAGCGCAAGTCGTTTCCATTTAGAAAGACGCTTGACAATCCTTCGAATTGTCCTCAAGGCTTATCTTTCACAGAGGATGTACAATTCCCTTGTTATATATGTTCAAGAGTATATCAATCACAACAAGACTATTATGACCATTTTGTCGTTGAACGTTGTGGGCGTGTGAAGAGTATTGCTGATAGACCTCCAAGAATTGGCATAGAAGCTCAACATTATTACAAAAAAATATCCAAACCGAGAGAACCCTTCAATACGACTAAGCCAACAGAGTTTGACAATATAGAACACATGTTAACGAAGGAAGATACTGTAACTGATAGCGCTGTTGATGTGAATTGTAACATCCCTGCGAATTCTAGTAACATAGAATCTAAACTGATGTATCCTCTATCAGCCGACAGTACTTCTAACCAACTTAATGGAATACGAAAACAAGACACGGCTAGTAATAATACAACAAAATCGACTTGCAACGCATCATTAAATCTGCAAAACAACGATGCATGCACTAACAATGATCACACATACGTATCAAATATTCAAACAGTTTCCTCGTTAGAAGAATTTGAAGGGAATCAAGATCAGGAAACGGTTAGCGATATGACCGATAGTGGTGTCAGCTCTGGCTCTGCAAACGGTACTAGTGATGACCAGTTCGAAGTAGATGGACAAGTTGTTGAATCGTCATCATCAATGGATGCAGACTATTTACTAACGGTAGGAGCCTCACCAACCGTTTTGAATAGTTGCTCGTCAACCAATCGACCGTCTAAGGTTGTTATATTTTTATCCTTATTTACACACAGTCCAAGTCATCAGTCAAGTAATTTGTAATTTCAATTTTACAGAGGAAATCTTTGAATATGATTGACGATCGAGTCCTGGTACCCAAAAACAAAAATTTGAAGCCTGGAAATCTTGAAGCCGTTCAAATGTTGAAACGAGTCAGTATAAGGAATCTAAGAAAGTCAAAAACCTTGATATGACAGTTTAATTCTTGCGTTTAGACAAAAGCAACGGACTTGTACGTCTACTTTTTACATGCATCTGATGAGAAATTATTGTTTAAGGACATATAACGCGTACACACCAACGACAACGCGCCTGATAATTATCAACTATACATAGATACAAATTTTTACTACTGGTTGTGTAACTTAATATATTAGTATAATGTTAAATTTGTAAATGAACTATACGCACGCAAAGCATCGGAATACCTAGTAGATATCTATGACCAATGTTGAACCCATCATCGCATGCATATGAGATATGTATCTTACTTAATAAGTGTTTTTAGTGTATTCAAAATTGATAAAGCAAAGATCGAACTCTTTTGATACATATTTGGAGATCTGATCTGGGAATAGATAAGTTATATATAAGTAAGTTCGAGTTACTAGTTTAGTATATTTCGTATATTTATTATTATATGAATTCGTTATACAAGTTTTATTTAATTCCTCAGAATTATTTATTTATTTATCATATCTAGCATCTACGGAGTTGAAGCAGAACAATGTCGATTAGACATTATTGCTATGCAATAAAAACGATACACTACGAAAGCTACAAAGACAAATAACGTTATACAGATTTGTTAATGATTTTCTTCTGTCCGACATTATTATCCACTAATCTAAGTAAGGACTCGTCAAACTCTGTCCATTCAAATTTTCTTCGCAATAATTGCAACTTTCCTACTTCATTGAGGTTATAGTATTGAGATCTAACATATATGACTAGCATTTCTAAAGCTAGAGAATCTCGAAGTAACTCTTCAGGACATCTCTGCATGTTTTTCTTCCTTTGCAAAAAACGTCTCCAAAGAGCACCTGTTAACATGTACTGCAAAATTATCCCATCACGTAAAAAAATACCCGGTGATATGTAGGCATATTTTTGCATACCTGCCAAAACGACATCGTTTCCTAGTAGGCCTTCGTCATAGGAAACGAGAGTGGCTTGAAACTGGTCGCCCAATTCTAGAATTTGCCTTTTTCTTGCAGAAGCCAGAGCGCCATCCAGTTTCTTGGATTTGAGATCGCAATCCTCCCACAAAGCTTGAAACATGGAATTTCGAACCACCCGTCCGTCCGCCCCCTCCTGCATTATCCGCGCCCCTAAAAGCCACAAGTGTAACTCCACAACCGTGAACCAAGATATGAAGGTGTCTTCCAGCTCACAGTCTGTACACATTGCAGTCATTCAAACAATATATGTATATGGAAGCATTTGTAGTTGTGTGTATATGTACTGTGCAATTAATATCGGATGACTTACGTTTGAAGAAATTCAAGTAGCTTACTTCATCTGCAACCTTTATATACATTAAGTAACCAGTGGCTCGAAGATACTGAAAAAAATTGGTATCACGTACTGTTAATTACTTGTTATTTATATGTCGGACATCACCCTACACAAAACTTAATAGTTGACTAATTGGCTTGGCTTCAATTAATAATTTACCGATTTAGATGATTCGCTCCATCCAAATTTTCTGGCAATTCTTTTGATTAGCGGCTCTTCATGTGGGTTACCAAACCCAAAAATTCCTAATGAGTTTGAAGCCGTGTGAATACTTCTGGAGCATACGCTTATCGGGGGATTTAATAATGCGGTGTAGCTATTTGCTAATGAAACTGATGATGTTGCAACACATCGAAACCTTGTTAGTGACGACAACATTTCAATTTTCCAAGAGGACTGTATAAACTACTGTACAAACATTTGACAATTTAAGAGTATTATATATTCACTATTCTATGTTTTGCTGAAGGGTCAGTCAGTCGGCAAGATATGCTGTGTGCACAGGAATGGGAACATTTTACTTTCATTTCAGCAACTGCATGCTGGGGAAGTTGACACTGATTTCTCTCGGAAAAGCCCATGATGCAGACTTTCGTCTAGATGCATGAAAATACTTAACATTTGCATGATTCGGTTTTTCCACATATTGCTGAGAACCCTAATTATGTATTTCATCACAATTGTTGATCGTTAACGATAACATATATCGCATAGCAGAATGTGACATTGCTAAAAGAAGCAGTTAAACGAAGCAGTAACTGTTGGCATCGTACGAGTTGACGGGGAGGAGAGTTCCAGGTTGATAAACCAGGTCCACAACAAATCTCCGCAATTTCTCCGTATAAACTAGACTCCGGGCTGTCTCCTCATCTTCCGCACAAGGACACGAGGGTTTCTAGTTTAGTGGATCAGCACAAGATTATCCATTAAAATCATTGGTAGGGAATCTGCGACAACTGGGATAACGTACCTGGGGTCGTTTGGACTGCAAAAGAACAACGTTCCACATTCGACTGTACTCTCCACGTTCTACGGAACAAGGGATTCCGAATACGTCGCACATCGCTTTGAACAACAAGGCTCGAGTCCTGAACCCTCCGTTGTTGATCATTGAAATGGGAATCACAACGGACTTGTGTTTCAGTTGAAGATCGGCAACCTCAACATCTTCAGTATGAGCACTTGCCTTATTACAATATCATTTACGCGATATAATTTAATTACAAGATTAAATACATGAATTCTCACCCTCCATTTGTCCAAAATTCCACCCATTCGATCAGAAACAGCGACAGCGATTGAACGCACGAGTTCTTTCTCACTTCGAATCTTTCCAAGGTCTTGCTTTACAACATCCACAAGAGATTGACAGTTTTGGTTCTCTGCCTTCATAATTCTCAAGCTCTTCTGTTTTTAATTACAAGTTCATGAACACTCGATGATACAGACTTAATTGCATAATACTACTACTTAATTATGTATGTATTTCTCACATTCTCCTTTAGGGCAGCTTCGTCATTAAAACTTCCATTCCAGTTTAAGAACAGCACTTGACGTTGTATGTCCCTGTTCTCCCAAGTCATCTGGTTCATTGTCATAAAGCAGTCGGTGCTTTTGAGACCTTAAAAGCAATTGCTCGTTGTTTTACTTTTTCTGATAAATTTACAAATAAATGCAAAATGCACTTATTTACCTCCAATGTCATAAAACCCATCCTTGAGTTTCTCGTAGGGGTCAATATGTCCCGAAATTGCATACTTGACTGGTAAATAGGTTGAAATAAGATGTTCAAATGCAGTCCTCACTGGAAATGGATATACATATTTTTAAACATATAATCAGTCAGCATACTATTCTTTGTGATATCGTTTATATAAAACTGACAAGGTCCGTTTTTGCTAATGAGGTCCTGTCGTTGCCAAATTACTTGTAGAATCCCTTGCTCAATTAAACCCCTTGTAATGTCTTGATATGTTCCTAATATCTATGAGCTTTATATGATCAGTTTGCTATGTATACAATCTTGCATATTTAAGTGGGATACTCCTTACATGGATCATCGGGACCGCAGAAACAACGACAGGAAATTCAATATGTGAAAGCAATTCCACAAGGAAACTGAATCCGTCATTCTCCAAAAACTGAACAAAATTGTGAAACTGTATGCTCAGCAAGTTCTTTCTCAACCGCAAGCACGTTGCTCCGAGTATCCAGGTTATACATATATACGGCACTAATTATTATGACTAATTAACTCGTACCTGCTTTCTCCCACCTTCGTTGCACAGCAAACCATACAAAGCATTAGCACATGTTGTCATGAACTGAAATCGTGTTTTTCATAATATAATACAGCTACAATTATGCATGAAAATTTCCCATAAATGATATAATTTGGAGATAAATTACCTGCGGAGATTTGCTATTCTGTGCTGCATTTAACAAGGCTGGAATAATTCCAGATTCAATGCAATGATTCCGCAAATTCCAGTGAGCAGTGATTAAGCCAATGCAGGTCATCAGAGTAAGAATTCCATCCTCGGAATAATTTGATCGGTTTTCAAGAATTCTACGAAATACACAAATCCCTCCTTGATTCACAAAAGTAGGACATGCCTTGTGACTATCTGCAATGCAACAACGCCTCTCATTATCAGTCAACATTCAACAACAAGGGTCAAATTATAAAGTCTGACCATGCTTCATCTTATATAAATTACCTTGTAGTACACTTGCAAAAGCCATCATCGTGTACTCAAATCCAGCATCGGACAGTTTCTTTGTTTCTGCAAATGTTAAAAGTGGTGAAAGTGCCTAGAAATAAGTAAACAGCAGGAGACTATTTTTTACAAATTTCAAAATTCACATGAAAATTCAATTGAAAAACTTGCATCAACAAATTCTTGTTTTGCACGAAAATCGGTTTGTGCAAGTTGTGACACACAATACGCTGCAGTTTCTTTCATGTCGGTTTCACTGTCCCCAGACAATATCTTTATTAATCGCTTGCACATTCCCTGTGGTGAGACGTTATAGTAAAATGATATAGATAAAATAATATGGATCGCTTATCACTCGTGCTGAGCCGAGGTCAAATAATAATGCATACAAAGTCAACGAGCCCTGTGGCCACAGGAGGAACGGAGGACAGGATGCCCAGCAATCCCAAGGCGTGAACCTATAGACATATTTATAAATTACTTTTTACTTATGTATATGCATATATAAGTTGCAAAATAAAGTACGTATCAATTAGAGAAAAACGTTTGATTTCATGACTGCAATGACAAAATTGATGTGGTGCAGAGTTTCGGATAAATGGAACTCTTATCTTCCAATTAGGTTGAGCGATCTCAATTTTGGCGTCCCACGCTCTCATCCCGTCGTGTTGTTTGTTCATTTGTTTGTTCTAGCTCATTTCAATTTTTAATAGGTAAGATAAGTTGCGTCACTCACTTGCGCAATGCTGTCCGGGGTGGTGTCAAGAACTCTGGCAGCAACTGGCACTAGTGGAACGATTTTGAGACGAGCAGACTGATTCATACACATCTGCACAATTGAAAAAAGATGTATAATTCAGCTAGAATTGGAAGTTGATAATGAAAAATAAAATCATGCATGCATACATTGATTAAAGTCTTCAGAATGACTCGATGCAAATCTCCATATTCCGGTAATGCAAGTTTCTGTCATATTTTAAGGGTATTATGATTATACTATATCCATTAAACATTTGAATCGAAATCTCAATGTCGCATTGCCAAATATTACGAAGTTAATTATACCTCCCCCAATGGATGCATGGCTTCAATACCGTCCAAGACCTGGACTCCAGGATCGCGTGCTGCAATTTTTTCTAATATGCTAATTGCGACAATTTGCAAGGCTGGATATTCCGAGTTGACCAGCTTTACTATTGGCTCCACAGAACCTTTGGTCGTTATCAAATCGATATTTAGCGGCTCCTCCAATAATCGCCAAATAGTTTCTGCCGAATTTTTTTGAATATCTGGATCCGTATGAGAAAGGAGATGGATGAACAGAGGAACTCCAGTATTTTGGACAATTTGGAGTCGGCCAGTATACTAAATATATCGATTATACGTATTTTCTACCAATTGCAATCACTATTGTATATATGTATAGTTTAAAACGATCAGTTAATACCAGCATTGCTAAGCTGGATAAGGCAAACGTGGCATACTCCACCACTACATCATCCTCCAAAGCAGCAAGGGAAATAAAGTCGCTAGCCAGCTGAAAATCATCATTGCAACATAAAATTAATTGAATCTTGGGCGATGGACATGAAATAATTGATGAAACCAACATCCAAATCTCGAAGTTGCACCACAGCCTCATGAAAAGTGGAAGTGACCGCAATTAGTTTCATGGCAAATCGTTGAATAACAAGGTTATCGCTGAAAATCAACTTTCTCGCTTCAATCAGTCCGCCCATCTCAATAAACATGCGCTTATTTTCGTCCCTTTTCTTGCAAAATTTTTGAAGACAATTTAATGACTCCAACACGACCTAAAAGTTTAAAATTTCGTAAACAGTAAGTTACACATAGATTTACCACTTAAAATTTATGCATATATTAAAGAAGGGGAGGAACAGGGACAAGGATTACATGCGTTTCAGGGCTGGGTAAGAGGAGGATTGCTGTTTTAGCCTGCTGTGCCTCCACATGACAAGGTCCAAATTTCTTAAGGGCCTCCTCTGGTGATATTTGTTGCGGAGGTTTAATTTCCAAGTCCACGCTGACCCCTCGAGGAGGCTGCATCGAGGTCTTTGGGGGCCGAAGACCTTTTTCCTTCTTTTCCTTCTTCTCCTTCTTGTCCTTCTTTTCCTTCCCCTTCTTTTCATCAGCCCCCTTGGAATTCGACTTGGCCATGATGGTGATTAAAATCTAAAAAGGAAATATGTGTCAGCAGTAGGAAAATAGCTAACAAGTGATGAACCAATTTATGTTCCTTTCGTAAAAAAGGTATGAAGTGATGCTTATTACTCTTACGCTTTATTTAGAGTAACGCATTAATGTCGTTTTAATTTCTGTTTAATTTATTTTTCACCACGACATCAATTTATAGTATATTCTTTTCATTTTGATTTCGTTCAAAATTAATGTCATGTCAACATTTTCTTTTCACTTTCTTTTCGTTAATTTAGAGTGCAATTCGTGTCATTTTCTCTTCTGTTTCGCTTCATTTTGCAAAGTTGACATCCAGTCAACTTTTTTCGAATGAAAATAAAACAAAACACCAGATTTTGATATAAAGCGGAAATGGGTCCCAAAAAAATAGCCCTGAAAAGCGCATTCTCGCCAGAGGATGACAAACTGGCGCTCGAATCCAAGTTGGTGACCCTAGTGGAGCCCCACCGCCACATCTGGGACATCAAAGACAAGGACTACAAGGTCAACACGATGCGACAAAATACTTTTACTAGTATTGGAGAGCAGCTTGGAAAACCTGGTAGGTTGAATTTATCATAAAGTTTCTGATAATTATTAACTGCACCTCAACACAGGTGACGTGTGTATGGCACTTTGGCAAAGTTTGAGGACCCAGTACTTGGCCGCGAGACGAGCTCTTCCAACGGGAAGTGGGGCTAAAGCACGAAGTTCCTTCAGACTGTTTGATGCAATGTCCTTTATTTCAGGAGGACAAGATCAGTCTCAGTGAGATGTTTGTTGCTTATGATTCTCTTAGAATTTTTATTGATATTATACTTTCATTTAGGACCATTTGTAATCTTGATGGTGATGAGGACGAGACAGAGCATGCAGATGACGAATTCTCAACAATAAACTTCGCTGACTTGAACGATGACAACATTGACACTTCCGTTGTCCCAAATCAAACTCAAAACTCTGTGCCAGAGTCTAATCCTCGCCCGAGATCCCATGCTAAATTCGGAGGGGTGCGTATATTACTTCTATTACGTGGTTTTTATGCATGTAAACTTATATTTTTCTGGTGCTGTGTCTAGAAGAGGAAGCTGGACAGTCTGGAGGAACAAATGCTTAATTTTATCAAGGGAGGTGACTCGAAGGATAACGAATTTGAGCGATTTGGGAAGACCATAGCTGCAAAACTTCGCAAAATTCACGAGAGAGATCCCAAAGCTGCTGCGACCTGCGAATACGAGCTTCATGGGGTGTTGCACAAAACAGAACTCAATATTTTGTAATCACAATCACTATATATTTAACTGTATTTAATACGTTGTTAGTTTATTTTGCATGTCCAAAATTTGAATTTGTATTTTATTTCGTGAAAATCATCTAACTCCCGCGTCGACATGATGATCTTGCCAGCTCAACCTTCCATCCTCACTATTAAAGTAGTCCCGGAAGTGATTTCTGACCTGAGCTGAATACTGGGTGTAGTTGTTGGTGCCTTGCCTTGGTATTTGTATCATGCCGTTATCATTCTGAACAGTATCACGCCAGTTCCCATGCTGAACTCTTCCATCCTCAAACCGATCAGGAGTAATGTTGTTAAAGTCCTTCTTATTCATTAGATAATTGTGTAAAATTACGGCTGACAACGTAATTTGCTTCACGAGGTCCACATCTGCTTCAATCACCGAATGGAAAATCCTCCATCGTGCAGCCATTATTCCAAAGGAATTTTCAACGGTCATCCGAGCTCTTGAAAGCCTATAGTTGAAGACTCGGTCCGTCTTTTGCAGGAAGTTTCCTTTATAAGGCTTGAGCAGGTTATGGCGTTGGGGAAAAGCGTCATCACCCAAAAAAACATAAGGTAGAGGAGTACCAGTACTTGACAGGGGTTGGGGCGACGGAAGACTGAAAGTGTCGTCGGAAATCTTCTGTCCAATTAAGGATTTTGATAAAATTCCTCCATCGGACTCAGATCCGTACGAGCCAATATCAACGGCTGTAAATTTGAAATCTGCATCTGACAGAGCCATCAAGACGATTGAAAAATAGGTCTTGTAATTATAGTAAAGTGATCCCGATGCCGAAGGACACTTGATTCGGATGTGTTTTCCATCCAATGATCCACAAGCATGGGGAAAATTCCATTTTCACCTGAATTGGTTTTCATTGTTTATCCAAGTAGATGTGGTGGGGGTGGGTAAGTAGTCTGACTTCAGTGCACGGTTAATGGCTTCAAGGGTTTCTCTAATTATTCCACACACAGACGAAGGAGACACTCGGAAGCTCATTGCGAGAGAAATTTGAGAGTTTCCAGTGGCGAGGTACCTGCATGAATATCATTTTTATTTAGTATTAATACTTGACATTATCATAAATTCTGTGCGGATATTTTTTATTCAATACCTCAGGGTTATTGCCAGTCTCTGGAGAGGTGAAATGGGGCGAATGTGATTGTGCGGGTGCGTTATCATTGGGGTCACCAAGTCCAAAATCGTATCAAAATTTTCTTTACTCATCCTGTTATTGTAATGCGAAAGTACGGGTAATGGTGGTGGCGATATAATATGCATATTGCCTAGTTTACCTAGTTTAGAAAATTTTCTCAGTTCCATTCTTTCCTCCTTATTTGTCGTTAGTTTTTCTTCAAGCCTGAACTAATTTTTTTAGAGTTGTAGTTGTAGTGGGGGGAGGAACTCGGAGGAAGTGCATCAGAGGTCACGCCGCGCCCCCGAAAAATTATCCAACATTGGCGCCGCTAATAAATTGGTCGGCGTTGACCTCTGACCTGTATCATGTTGTAAATATGATACAGTTCATATTTTTTTTAAATTATCACAACGT
Organism: Folsomia candida; assembly: GCF_002217175.1. NCBI lineage: Eukaryota > Metazoa > Arthropoda > Collembola > Entomobryomorpha > Isotomidae > Folsomia > Folsomia candida. Next base: position 14,297,336 of record NW_019091195.1, on the reverse strand, counting down.
TCTCTTTAGCTAATATATTCGCAATAGTGTCACCACCGATCGGAACAAGTCACAGAACACTGAAGGACAAAATTATAGCTAATAACTTGTTTAAAATATAAAATGCATCCCAAAATCAGTGTCATCAAATTGATGACATGAATGATGACGATTTATTCGTTTAGTTTATTTTTGTAGTACTATCAAAATCAAATCCGATCTTTTTATCAAAATTAATATCGTGTGTTCATTTGGTTCAGTTGCAATTTCATGTTAAAAATGTATTATGTTATAATTTTTGTTGTCGAATCAGTTCCAGGTCTCTAATAAATCATAACTGCATCAGTAGAATATTCAAAATCGGTTTGCATTAATTCAGTCCCCAACTGATTTTATCACCGCCCCACAAGTCGGTCTCAATGGTATTCTGCCCCCCAGTAAATCCGCCCCCAAATGCAATAGAAACCATTTTTAATTCTGTTTTTAAATGGTATCCAGGTCAAAATTAATTAGTTTTTATAAGGTTAACGGTTGCGACAAATGGTGGAGTTACAAATAAAATAATTATTTTTTAAATCGTTGGTACACGTCCCATGGTCGTGTGTACCAACGACTTTGACCTTTAATAACTTTTGAATGGGCAGACATAGAGATTTAATTCGTTAAGATGAAATCATCGTAATTTTTAGCTTGATTTTTTAAGATCAAAATCTCGAGGGTACTATTTCGAAAATTAAATTTGAAATCCCAGTGTGCAGCGTTTGTTTAGCCCGAGTCAGGGTCAGTGTCAGCTTCTAAACTTTAGTCAGACGACCTGCACCAACTACTATTCGTAATCGGCAAAAATGTTCCCATAATCCAGCATGCAAAATTTCAGCTCCTTGACCAATTTTAAAACCATTACGGGTCTCAGTCTTCTGGGCTGGGCCCACAAAAATATTCATATTCAATGAATATGAATATTATTCATGTTCTTTAGTCCGATGTGCATCATTTTTATTCTACCAATATAAAAAGCAGTGTGTCACCTTGTTAAATCTCTGTGGAAAAATCTTAATATTTACTTCATATTTTTCAATCTAGTCTACCCCCACGGGGTCATGCCAAATTTCAGTCTTCTACGAGTGTCAGGAGCGAATTTCATCTTTTTAATACAATTTTTAAAAATCGATGTGAGTCACCCCCTTAAAGGTGTCTCCACATAAAAATGTTACCAATTTCAATTCGCATATTCTTTCATCAGGGGCCATTAGCAATCTCTGCACTAATTTCAGCTCGATTGGATAATTTCCAAAAATCGGTATGGTATCGGGTCCCTCCAGTCGAGAATTTTCCCAATTTAAATTCATATTCTTCAATTAGACACCATTAGCAATCTCGATGCCAAATTACAACTTTCAACGAGGATTTTGAAATACTCCACCCACCCAGATGACCACCACCGGTCAACCACTTAATCGATTTCGCCCATCTTCAAACTTAACTCCTCATTTGTCACATACTACATGTATACCAAATTTAAAGTCGCTAGGACGAGTTTAAGGAAAGTTATCGTAAAATGATCGGACGGACAGGCAGACGGACATGACGGTTTCATAAGCACTTTGACTAAAAATCACATTTCCAAATTTCCCATTGTAACCAATGACATATTTTCAAAAAATTTTAGTTTTCTAAAAATGAAAATTTATTTTGTAACTCGGCCATTTGTCGTAACCTTATAGATTGATAAAGTGTCAAATAATCTTGATTCTGTAGGTATGGCGTAGACAGGTGAAAGTCGTAGATCATAGATCTTCATAAAGGTGAAAGCAGTGCGGATTTCTCGGATTTCTGCAGCAAAATGCATAGCGTGGGTGAGAAGTGGAAGCATCGAACGTGGCGCTGTGCCCCAATGCATGATCTCCATGAATTTTAGGAAGGTAGAAAAAGCAACGTAGTAGCAAATATTTCATCACAGGGAAATCTTTTTTTTCAATAAACCGGCCCCATTTTTTTATACAAAGTAGTTTGAAATTTAAAAGAACGATTAAAAATATGTCATTGACACCCTTGTCGAGACAAATTTTGACTCTTCGAAAGATTCAACCAAGCAATTTGTAAGGCTTTTTTAATTCAAAAAGTGACAATTTTACTTTTAGTTTAAAATAGACCTATTGAATGTTTCTATTTCTCGTCGTAATTTAATTGAGTAATTGAGTAATTTTATGTTCTGTGATATGAAAACCTTCTCATTTGTAAACTTTAGAGTGCGGACGTAGGAGTTTGTATTCTAATTTACTAATTTCAACACATCTATTAACTATTTTTTTTGCAGGACCTTAAAAGCAATGTTCTCCGGAAAGGATGGAGAGGCAGGAGCAATCCGAGGTGCAGGAGGTGCTTTTGGCAAGCGTGAACAAGCACAAGAAGAACAATATTTCCGGAAACTGGTAATTTGTGTATAAATTTCTGTGAAGGATGCAATGTGAAGTATTGAAAGTACCTTACGGAAAGTATTGTTTTTGCAGCAACAAGAGCAGTTAAAAAGCCTCAAGAGTCATTTGGATGAGGAAGTAGCACATCACGAAAGTGAAATTAAGCGACACCAACAAAGAATCAAACAACTGAAGGAGAAAACCGACAAATTGGACAAGTAGTCAGCCAAGTTTCGCCGAATTGATGCGTTTGTCATTAACATTCGATAAAATCTTCAAGTCAAAAACAACACGTAGTAATTTACCGTTAATTAATTACTTAATTAAATTCCAACCAATATATTGTATTATTCAAATATGAATTGAGCTGCAACTTACACATTGCATTTCATCGCATGCATTGTTTAAAATTGATTCACACAATACCGAATAAATTATATAGTTATCTCTAGAATAAAAGAGTCAGATGTACTAATCAAAGTTGATCATTCTACACGTCATAAAATTAGTTAAATTTAGCAATCAACTTAGATTATCCAGTGGAAGTAGCATTTTACGCGTCATGTAAATGGTTTATTCATAATATTGCATCATATAATTTTGTCATTGCATAATTCTCATGAATTCATTTTAACTAATCTCGTACATAATTTATTTTAAATTCGAAAGTGTAAAGAACATGTAAATTGTTAAAGGCTAAAATTTGTCCCTCAGGCCCCAGTGTCCTCTACCCTTGCTCCTTGCCCATCATCGGCAGATGGCCTCCACAACCTGAAAGGGCAATGTGTACGACGTCTCTTTTTTCACAGACACAACCCTTGCTTTACGATCAAGATACGATTCATACCATACATACTATGGCTCCGCTGATTTGCGCTAATTATGCAAAGCACAAAATATTTAGTTTTGGTTTGATCACCAAATCAGTCACCAGCAAAGCAACTGTTGTTGACTCAACCAAAATCTCCTGTAAAACGACCCCGTTTCCCTTGTAAATTCCCTAAGTGCCCACATTTTCCTAAAATTTAAGGTTTGCGAATTCTAAACTAAAATAACGTTGCAGTAACGTCTACGGTGAAAATAATTGAGGTGGCCTGGGCCTGCCTATTCCGACAAGTGCACATTCCCTTTTGGTTAGTGTAGTTGTACTAGATTGAGGGTGTGCAGTGTTGGAAATAGTTGGTTTGTCGTGGGTGGGTGTAAATGTTGATGAGAGGTTATCGACGACTTGCGTGGGTGGGAGTGATTAATGTGGGGGAGTAGGACTTGGACTCGGCTGTTCAACAACAGGACGGCACCTGCTCCTCCGAATGTGAACTCTGACTTTGAGAACCACAACCGGTCCTCGGAAACCAGGTTGGGGAACCCCCACCCCACAAAAAACGACACTATGGAGGGGGAAGATCTCCAGTTCGTCGAAATTGTACCTTTTGACAAGTACGATCTCCTCAAGGTAAGCCCATCAGTTTTACTCTCATTCTACTGCAGTTACTATCGCTAACTTCGAAGAAAGTAAAAGTCCTTGTTTATACAAATGGACCTTAGGCTTTCAAAGAAAGTAGAATTTCGATCTATTTATCTCTTAGTTGATTTATTGCCTTTAAATTGATGAGTTCAATTGTTGCGAATATAATTAAGTTTTAATTCCATCCAATGCACAATAAAACGGGAACTAATGGTGAAAGATGAAATTCACACGACCTGAAATGAGTGCTTCAAAGTTGCCATTGGGTATACTTGATAGCGTTTCGGTCACCCTCTCTCTGCAATCACAAAGAAATTGGTGAAAGTGAAAGCACTATTTCATAAAAGTAGTGTTGATGTGTCCACCAACACTCCGATACGTTGGTGACCAACCACCTTTACTTTCTCTACAGCAATTATGTATGATTGTCTTAAATACAATTAGTTGGGAGCAGAGGAAACCCCGATGTTGGTGGGTTCGGAAAATTTCTACAACCTGGCACCTGGATAGGCGTCCGAAATCACCATTCGGCACCTTACAAAAGTTTTGTAAATAAATTGTTTAATAAGTTTCCTCTGCATTGATATAGTCTTACCATAGTAAACCGTAAAATGACACCCAATTGATTGCAGTCTTGTTATAATACAATTGGATAGTTAGTAGTTTATCGTGTTTGTTCGAGTAATCATGTTATCTTGACTTGTTATTGGTGTTATTAAGGTTCGTCATAAAAAGCATGATAATTCTGGAACTGGTGTGATAATTATAGGCATCATACATATTGATTTAATATACGAATCTAGTTATAGTTATCTAGAATATTTAGATATTTAAATGACACAATTTTGTCTAAATATTTTACGATCAGAACATTCTCAGTCGCGTGACCAATTTAATCCGTCAATTTGTTTATGGGTGTTTTCGATTATTTTAACTATTGATTGATGGATTGGCAAAATCGTCCACACCCCCATGTTAATAATGTCAATATATATCAAAACCAAGTGGATCTTCTGGCTCTCCATGTTACTGACACAAAGGAATATCATACAATATTTTTTCTGGTAAAGAGTAGCAAAACATCTCTTGATAATTGGTTATTACATGATAGTAGTTTTCATCTTTAATTTCCGTGGAGGCTTGAGCAACGTTTCTAACAGATCTTTTGTGAGTTTTAGATAGAATAATTGTGATGAATACTAATTTGTGGAAAATAATTTTACAGCAAGTTCACTACTTGTCACATTCATGATGAGATGCGTCTCGGTCTACCACCAACTACTGTAGAATCCGTTAAATCTTGGAGCTTAAAACAAAACTGATGTGATTTTAATTACAAGGAAGGATTAACAAAAAGGAACAGTAAATTGCAAACTGTATATATAATAAGTCGCTTATGTATATCTTTCTTACGACATTGTTCAATATTTTTTCATTCCATTATTTTGTACTACGCAGAAAAATAAGTACAGACGGAATTTATTGCATAAAAATTAAACTATCTTGGTGCGAGTAATAAAATATGAAGAAGAAGCAGGAGGAAAACTTGGCCCTAATGCAAAAAGCTAAAGGCGAAGTTTGTGCGCGGCCTACGCTAATTGTTAAATTGTTTCATCGCCATATATGTCATCTCATTGAAATTGTTGTTCAACTTCATTCAGCATTTAAGGCTCCGGCCTGTTTTGTCTGCTCTCGTCGCTCCTCCTCAGCCCATTTTTACAATAGTCATATTAAGCAGATAAAGATAAAAGCTGATGTAAAATATATTCAAAATCAATATGTTTTGGTATGCGGTGGTAAGGGTAACTTCTGGAGTCGGACAACTAGTAAGTACGAGAAACTTCTTCTCAAACTAGTAAGTTTGAGAATTTTTATTTAAAAAAATGGTACATCTTCGTTTTTCCTGGATAAGTTATCCAGGATAACTCACAGATTCAGAATTACATCATTATCAAATTAAATTGATTAAATTGATTACTTATAAATGTGTCGCAAAAAAATACCAAGCTAGTGTAGCTAATGGTCAGATTTGACAAAATTTCTGAATCTTCTTCTGGAGAAGGTCAGACTCAAGCGTGGGTAGAGTTGACATTGACACAACATTTTTACACCATGCAGATGCATTTAGAATTCGTTCACTTAATTAAAAACAACCTTTTTGCACAGTCTAATATAGTGTGTCATCATAACGTAACTTTAATCACTTGCCCACATATTTCAATGATTATTATGCAACGCACTACACCAAACGAAGCCCAGGTCCGAAAGGAACGAGACAAATTTAATGGATGGCATTATTTTATTGCATTTGTGGGTGTGGTCAGTTGGAATCTGGATTTGGAGGTTTCTAATATTATCGATATTTTAGGCGAGTGGGATTTTTGAGTATACACACAGAGTATGATATAGTACACATCATTGATTGGATAATGGAATGTGGCTCATGATAATCAGCTTTAATTGAAATTGTATTTTACTCGATTTGTATTTTTTGCCCGAGTCAGGGCTTATGGATGGAACCTGCCTAAGTTATCTTAAAAATCTTGACATGGGGGTGCGGTGCATAGAATATAAAAGAATACGCATTTTTGTTAATTACCCGAGGGTCCCTACAGGGTGACCCACTGTTTTTTTTAATCGGCTGGAAATAGCTCCTTCACTAACGAATCATATCTGACGAATCGATTCGTCAGATGCAACAAGATTGGCCCTGACTCGGGCTAAATGAAGTCTGCAATGCAGGTTTTAAAGCAGTTATCCTAAATTTGGCTTAATAGAGTTTGTATTTGTAGTGTATAAGACCAAATCAATTAAAATCTTGTTAGTTTGGACCATTACCATCGTAAGAAACAATGTGATCCTTCGGCTTACAAAATGGTTTCATGAAATGTGTATTTCATGAAACCACTAGATTCCTTCAGCAAGAAAAATTGCAACTGATAGGAATGATACAATTAACTTTCGTTATTACCAATTATTTCCTTAACCCTGTGACATTGAAATGATTTAAATACTTTCACTTTCTGAACCTCCTGCAACAAGCCATATCATTTATATTTTCACGTGAATGAAATTATCTCCCACATTCTCTACGTCGTATCAACCATATCTAAAATATATTGATTTAGCTCTCTCCAATTTTTCTCATAATCTTAGAGTTTCCCAAGAACAACTCCTTATCAATTAATCCGTGCGATTGATTGATACCTGTTACTTAATATTATTAATCCAGATGACTCTGATTTGAGTCGGAAATCAGAATTGTGCATTATTTTGCCCAGATTTATCTAGTAGCTTCGGTAAGTAATTAAGACATTCCTCATTTAGGTTGATTATGTTTGGCGTTAATAAAGATCCACAATAAAGACAATCCGGCAGTCGTGAGATCGTGACGGTGAGAAAATTAGTTTACATTTGGAAGACGACACATCCTGAATCTTACGTTTGGTTGAAAAAAAGTAACACATCCGACAATTTTGCAGGTGTAGGTGGCTTACTGTTTGTTGTTAGGAGGAGGAGGAGGGTGTCCACGGAGTGACGAGATGAGTGTCAGTGTAATTGTACCTATCATCACAGTTTGACGACGCACGCTTATCATCATATCGTGCTCTCGACTGTATATAAATATACTATTGTCAAGTTCTTAAACAAAGTGCGATTAGTCCAAACTTATCTCAACGCATTCCAATAACATTGGCTACCTACGTACATACCTGCATAAAACATACTGATGTTTGGTGGGTGACCTGTTATATGATCAATGATCAACATAATCCATCGCTTGTTACCTACATAAGTAGTTGTGTATTCAGTTATATGACTCCACTTGAGCAAAATTGTGTATGGGATATGTAAATAACGTAAACATTGTAAAACTATAAAGGACTTTGGAGTGAAGTAAATTATACTCTTTGATTGTTGACAATAAATTTACTTGCGTCAAACTGCGTCGAAAGGGGTGTCTTAACTGTCCTGAGCTGAAAACCACCTGAGTATATTTAGCCCGAACCAGGGCTTATGTAATTGTCATGTCCGTCTGTCTGTCTGTCTGTCTGTCTGTCTTTCGATAACTCTCGAATGAGTTGACCGATTGACTTGAAATTTTTACCATATGCATATTGGACAAAGTTAGGAAACGAGTTCGATGATGGGTGACATTGGTCCAGTGGTTGACCGGTGGGGGTCATCGGAGTGGGCGGGGTATTATGCACCAAAATTTCAAAATCGTCATAGAAAGCTCAAATTTGGTACAAAGGTTGCTAATGAAAGAATATGAAGTGAAATTGGAAATTTGTCAACCGGAGGTACCCGAGGGGGTGACCCATACCGATTTTTCAAAATCATCCAATCGAGCTGAAATTTGGTATAGAAGCTGCTAATAACCCCTAATGGAAGAATATGAAGTGCAATGAGTAAAATTTTCATATCTGGGATCCGTCGGGGTGACCCATACCGATTTTCAGAAATTAACATAGAAAGCTGAAATTTGGACCAGAAATCCATACTGCCTTTTCACGAAATAACATGAAGTTAAATATGAACAAAAAATTAACCAGGCTATAGAGACGACCTCCACTAGGAAGTAGTCAAGGGAAGTGATAGTAAATATTTTTAGAATTTGGAGCCTAGTAATACGAAGGATTGCTGGAAGAATTAGTGGAAAATAGTAGCACATAATTTCATAGAAAACTACTGACAAACATGGGTTTACTAATCATTCCTGGTTCGGGCTAAGCAAAGCTGTACTGATAGGTTTTAGTTGTTGAATTTGTGTAGCATTTTGAAATGTTCTGAATATAATCATCATCATTCATGAATGCAGTGCGTGTACGTATCATTAGGACCTCTTAATGTGACAAAAATAAAGTTTTTTTTTTGTATCCGTAATCTCGCATCTTAAGTTTGGTTGTTGTTCCACTCCACTCATGGTCCGAAAAAAGTCCACCGCTCCCACTCGTATGTCAATTGTCATTTCCTTGTATAAAAAACATGTGTATCTATAATCCACGATTTGATTAAGCAATCAAGAGAACTTTGTTTATCAACTCCATCACTTTTACAAAGACGTTGTTCTGTTTAGCTGTAGGTAGTCGTTACCTTGATGGAATCAATTCTTCTTGAGGTTGTGGCAAGAAGATAGAAGTATGCAAACAAATGAACAGCAGAGAGATCTTTACTCATTCTTTTTCCTCCCACACAGAAGGGTGGGAATGCATACATATTTTGCAATGGTCCAAGTATAATAGTAGCCTTGATAGGATTAAGGTTCTCAACTTTGCATATTTTTAGTAGATCAGGGCAAAGTACCAGATGGCATTTCATATTTTATTTGCATGATAACTTATTTTACGCATAAACAATAAAGTTTACTTTTGCATATCCTTCAAAATTGTTGAACCTGCTACGATTATTAGAAAAGTTTTAACCTTATGACTTGTCAGCATTTTGGCTGAACTAAATATTTGACATTGTTGTCCAGGTTGATTTGATTTTGGTTATGCTGTTGGCTTGGTTTAGTTTGGTTTGGCGTACCGGAAATTTTAATGTTCCGGAACTGTAATTTTAAGAACTATGGCGTGCTGATTGTGCGATTATCAGTCGGGTTTATTATGTCATGTTACATGTTCGTTGCATGTTAACACGCTGCGTGTTTTCAATCTATGTGGAAGCAAATATATTCACTAGATTACAAAGTCTGGAACGTTAACGTGAGCCGAATTTTGAACTTGTAAAATGTACCACATATTAGGTTATGCATAATCTTACACACCTAAGAGTCCCCATAAATTGTGGAATAGAGTTGATAAGTATTATAAAAGGGAAAGATGAGTGGCGTGTGCCAGGCTGCTTGGAATGCTCGTTCTAGTTGTGCGAAACCTTTCCCTGTTGTCCGAGTACGAGTTCTTAGTACATCACATCAGTGAGTGATCTGAATGCCCATTGGCCCATTGGACATTTGGTATGTAAATGAACTTTCACTACTCATTAGTTTCCAACATCGTCATCTGTTCGAGTCGATTAAATTGAAGCGACCATCAATAATAATCTCATCCTCCCCATTATAAAATTTTCCTGCTTTTACCAATAAGGCAAATCCCTAGCTCTTAGATACGGCTGACAAGGTTTACAAGTAAAAGTTCATGATAGGTTTCTATATTAGTTTTCGTCATGAAATGTTATCCACATATTTGTGGAACGCATTCAATAATTCAATAATTATTGTAATTAAATCATCAAAAGTCACATTTTTATCAATTCATGGTCCACAAGCAAAAAGAGACAAAGATATATAAAAAATGAGCAACTAGCTGTTCAGCACTTTCAGCAGTTGTCAAATATTAATGGTTGCTTACTGCGTACTCACAAAAGCCTTGGAGGACTTACTAGTTGAGGAACAAAGCATATAAAATTTGCAGGACAGAACCGCTAATTATTCATTTTTCCATATTTGGATTGATGATTTGGTAACATTTATCCTTCTTTCTTTATGGTGATTGGCGATAAGAATATTAGAGTATTTGGTGAAGGCGAGTGATGGCCAGTCTCCACTGTTGATGCAATTTGCACAAAATTGTCCTACTTTTTAAAAATATTTTTAGTCGCCACTCATCAGATCATGATGTTACTGACATTTGTCGATTTATTGCTTGCCTTGGATTAAGGTAATTGAATGTCACGATATTTGAGGATCGACATACACGTGAATTTTAGTGTTTTTTCTTCGTTAAACCAATGTACACTTGCTGCTCTGTTTAGATCCTTAATGGTAGACAGAAATAGCGTAAGTGTGAACATTTATGTGTAGTTGTTGACTTTTGTTTGTACTGCATACTTGCGTGGAAACAACATGCACTACAAAGTGCAATTAGTTGATGCGTTGATCGAAAGTGAAACGCAAAGTCATAATAATAAAAGAAATGCAGCTTTTCAAGTTTAAGTGCATCATTATTAGATGGAATACATCTACATCAACATATTTTTGTCTACGGTTCCGCAGACTAAAATACAGCACAACTGACGAACGATGCACAATGCTCATTCATATGAATAATTCATTCCCAGAGACTTATACAGAGAACTTTGGGATTTGTTCATTTTCATCTCCTCCTATTTACTGCAGCAGTCGGAGATGAGGAGACGAGGAGAGTTTAGTCTCGCGTTCTGTTTAATTTGTAGCATTATGTTGTCGCAAAAACGAGTAAAAGAATGCAATGAATGTATGTTGTCTCTGCCTTGTAAAACATTGATTGGTTGGGGACATAGTAGATTCATCTTTCCGACGGCGAGGGCACATTGTTCCTCGATGGATGATGCATTTTTATCCTTTTGTTCTCAGTCAAAGTCCGCCTTAGCGTAGCACGATTTTCGGAATTCCGATTTATGTGAAGTTGTAAAGCGACGAATGAGGGTTACTTTTAGCCTGACAGGCCATGCTGGAGGCTTACCAAGCTTACTGCCAATAGTTACAGTTACATTCCTTTTAGTGAAAACTTTTACGAAACTGTAATCTGCACAAACTTGCCAAAAGCCAGTCAAATTCATACAACCATGAGGTTTGCCTAACATTACCCTTCATATTCAGTTTTGACATTGATATTGTTTTTACCAGATTGGTTTGTTCGGCTGAGAGAAAAGTGTATTGATTTTCTTGCAGTGTAATTAATGCATGAAAGAATCTCTGTAAACGACTGAAGAACTGACTCACCACATCTTTTGCAACGGAGTCAGTGCAACTTGTTTCCTGGCCTCCAGACGTTTTTTAAAGGATTATATGTTAGCATTCCTTGAAAATAGCTGCAGTCATCTTTCACGTCTTAAATATAGCGGATTTGTGGTGGTAATTAGTCAGCCGGAGAAAGCAATTCCCTTTTCCACCTTATCAGCCTGCACGAGTTGTATACTTGCCACATTACGGAAAGGTGTGCTCTGTCTCATAGTCATTTCAGTTTGGCATTCTTTACCGTGTCAAATTTTCATCTCACCATTGGAATCAGCCCTAATGTCGTCGTGGTTGTATTTTACATTAGTCTGTATCTATGTGCACAAGTACAATAGAAGGATCCGAGAAGACAACAATCATTTTTAAACTTGGCTTGTTAGTGGGACATTTCATTTAATGTGTGTAGGTGCAGCTACATTCATTGTGTTCACCATTCAGAGACGAATGTGTGGATATCGCATCACTTGTAGTCAGGAGGACAGGCATTTAATCTCCCTCAGTTTTACCAATGAAACAAAAGTCAATATATATAATACGAAAGCGAGAGAGATGTGTGATAGGAAAGATAAATAAAATAAATGAAACAGACAAGTTGCAGTGTAGGCGGTGTGCTGTTTCAGTCTCCGTTTATTCATTCAGTTCTATTAAATAGTTAGTGGTTTCGTTACCTACAATAACGACGAGTAGTAATGTGGTCTAGGTGGCTGGTACAACTTTCAGTTTTAGGTTTTGTTTGAGATTTGAGATTCATACACAAATTCGTCAGCAAATACGAGACCTTTATACATTTCATCTAACTCATCCCTTCTTTAATGTTGTTCTGCGGCTGCTTGCCAGTTACACCTGCATAGTAATTTCTTACGTTATGTGATGGGGTTGAGTATGGGGATGATTGTACATAAAGCATAAGATACAATAAGATCAGGTGCAGTGCAACACAGTGATTGCATGTGGATAATGGTGCGTCGTCTCCCACCCCAGCAGGTTTCCTTTAACAACGATAAATTGCCCATCCAAAAGTATCTTCCTCCCATCCAAAAGTGCTGCAGTGAAATCTTATCCTAAATTCATGGACGCACGTTGTTGTGTTGGATGGCTGTTTCCGTCTCTTCATATCCTCAGCCAGCAGAGATCATTTTAAGACAAGCAGTATTGTTGGAGAATCAAAACGAGATTTCAAGATCTCGACTAGACCGCATAACATTCGAATTTCGAAAGCAATAAGTCTGCTTTCATTTCTTTGCAAAATAAAACTAAAATACTTCATGCCTGCTGGTGTCCATTTGTGCTTAAAACTCCTCCAGATTATTGTGTTTTCTGTCTGAGAGGAGGAGTGGGTTCAAATTAAATTGAAGAGTAAAAGCATGAAACACGACAATAAAGTTTAAATATCTTCTCTCCTTTTGGAGTTTTGTAATTTGCTTGTAAAAATATAGTTCAAGTTCAACGAGTGAGTTTTGATGATCAATATAAAATCAACCTGATCTGATTTCGTTTACATCTTACAGTGATGTGTGCTATTTCTCTGTTATTATTAATTACTGTTGTTTAAATAGTAAAATATAAACCTCGTTCAGTTATAACCTAAAATTGAGTGAGTTATGGTCCCACTGGGTTAAGTAAAAATGTGTTGCATATCGGCGATATCAAGTCATTATGTTGAAGTGATCGACTGAAATTGCTTCGAGTATATGCTGATAAGTCTGTATTTGGTCCTCTCTTTAATATTGCACCTAAATAGATATATTTTATGTGAAAATAAAATAATGTATTTACACCTCTCATTTATCACAGCCCTATAACAGAGTGTAAGATACTGTTGACTGTAGATTTACTCTACTGCAGATCCAAATGTGACCATGTTCAAGTTGTGACTACACATAAATACGGCGACAAATTACTTTTTACCGTGACCCTGCATCTTAATACGGATTTATTATGATTGAGAGATTTTGAAGCTTGAGGTTGTACTCCTTTTTTACATGCAATAATTTTACAACCGTAAGATTTATAACTGTTTCGGGTATTAAATTTTCCTTTGTTGTTTGTGCCCTCTTATTAAATAATATATTTAAAAGACTCGGGCCTTAAAATTATGACAATTTTTTGTCGTCTATAAAATATGGAATTGAAGTAAAACCCACCTATCGATGTAATTTTCAGTCAAATAAAAGACCTGGTGGGCAAAATGTTAAGTCGGTATTTAGTTGAATGAACGAATTCCTCATTTACCTCGCGCTTAGTCATAAATGAAATGACAGATTCATCATCCTCCTTAAAAAATGGGAGCAAAAAAGGACGCTACAAGTTGTAAACGAAATCAGCCAGATGTATGAATTTAAATGTTAAAAAAGTCCTGAAAACGTCAGGTGCCGACTCACCAGCGAATAATATGAAGAAAATAACATAATCATAATAATAATATTCCTTTCTCATGCATTGTTGCGGCGTTCCACTTGAATTCCGTCTTGTGAAATTGACTCACATTTTCGTCGAACCTCGTCTACTCTGCTGCTGACTGGATTGACACTTTACAACGACGTCTCATCTCCTGACATGGTCGACAGGACACGGATAAAGTTATTTCTCTCAACTTGTGCACATCGTGAAATCAGTCGCCTTTAGAATACCATAGAATTAGTAATCATCACATTATTAGAGGACAACTATTCATAGTTTTTTCGTACAGCCATCCGAATGAATTGACAATATTTTAAACACACACTCGCCTTGTTTGTTTGATTGGAGTGAACTTTTGGCACACAAGTGCCACTCGTAATCGGATAGGATGGTGCAATTGACCACGAATAATTCAAGTGGTGGTGGTGGTGATAACACAGAACGCAGGATTAACACCAACCACAATAACCACGATGTCAATGCTAATAACAGCAGCAGGTCTACTACCAAGTCTACGAGGAATACTATAAGCCATGAAAATACCATTTTCAAACCGCAAGTAAGATCTTGATGTTTTGCACTTCTTACAATGTTGATTTTAATTGGATACAAAAGTCACATGTGGATTATTGTAGACAAGCGTGTTAACCCGTCCAAAGGACGGGTTCTAGACTCCGTGTAGGGGGGTGCCCAAAGCCAAAAATCCAAACTTTAATACTTCCCCTAAGCTTCTGTCCATTTCCATACTACATACATAATAGTGAGGGTTTGTCCAAGTCAAAATACATTTCAATTTCCCTGGTTGCACTACAATTTAATTCTCCCTTCCTCCCTCAGGTAACACTACAATAATTGCCCCCTTCACCCTTTGCCCAGATTATACTGCAGTTTAATTCCCCCTCTGCCCTGCTTAGGCTACAATTTAATTCCCTACTTCCCTCCTTTGCCCAGGTTACACTGCAATTTAATTCCCCCAGTAGCAAATATCACTCTATAATTTAATTCCAAAGTTATATAAGTTGTATGTATGTTGATTTATGTCGGTGGTCTTGCACGATTGCTTGACTTTAAGTATCTAGGTAACGTTAGTCTCCCTTAAGGGTAACTAGGCACTAAAAGTCAAGCAATCGTGATGGTCTTGGTTGATTTAGTGGGAGGAGATAGTCGTAAAAAAACTTGGAGGAGCTGTGGCAATTATTTAAAACCTGGCAATAACAGTATAGTTATGAAATAAATTTATTTGTTTGAGGTAGCATGACACGACAATTTAGAAATGATTAACTTGAAGCTGTTTATTTGCTTTACTGATTAATATGAGGAAAAATTGAATTGAAATGCTTTATATTTTAAATCCAACCACTTTAAATCGGCTTTATTAAAATAAACATTCCTGCAAAATACACTTAGCTCTTGGGGAGTTAGTGGAAAAATCCAAATATAAATTCATTTTAAATAACATGACGTATTTATCACTTGCTTTATTTAAAAAGAACTATTTGTTAAATATGTACGTGTGTATGTTGTCGTTGTATACGTGCTATATTGGTTGGGTTAGTGGGAGGAGGAGGTGGGCGTGAAAACGTAGAGAAATGTGTTATTGCTGGTCTGTTTATTAGATCCAGAGCGAGAGAGAACGAAGTGTCGCGGTAGAGTCATCATGGGTAGGCTCAATGGTTCAAGCGGAGCATGCAACTTAAGTTTGATCTCTTAGTCAACGACGGGGCAAGTTGCATTGCGAAGACGGACCGACGCAGGCAGGCAGCGACTTAACACTAACGCTTTATTAGAGTGGATTTAACAACAATCATTTTCAACAACATGCATATTGTGCTGCTTGTTTCCGATTCCGGTTAGTTGAAATGAGTGACGGAAGTCTTATGAACAACAATGAGAAGATAGTTCGTTAACAAAAGACGAATATTATTATGCATGCATGTATTGTTTTCCTACGAAAGGTCTCATCCTAAATACTTGGTTATGTATTATTTCTTACGAGTGATATGTAAACGATGGAGGATGTGCCCAAGTCAAGTGCTAGGGCGTGTGAAGCATTTTTGTGTAATAAGCGTTGGGGAATTGTTTAATTTAATCCCAAAATGGTGGCTCTTACATATGCACGTGCTTCATTATAAAAACTCATTGCTAACGTCTTCGTCCTATTCTCATTTTCCAACAACGTTGTACAGAAACGCACCTTTGATTATGAGTATACTTCTCATCCAGGTTTGGTGAATGTAGGACTGGTCAGATGAGAAGCACTTTTAGTCCATGTTTAAAAATCGTGACTAGATATTTGACTTTGAATCTGTTGTCAGTAATTAATTTAGCACGTCTTAATTAAACCTGGAGGATGCAAACAGTTGTATGTATAATCATTATTAAAGAACTGAGTACATTTTATTTTGCTCATATTAATCATTAAACTAATTTTATTTGCTATTGAATTGACAATAATTAAAGAAAACTAAAAAATCATCATACTGTTTCAATGAAACTGAAATTGATCAACTCACTTGATCAATTTGCAGTTCACAAAATCATGCAATGAGTGGGCACTGAATCGTGGGTATAAATTTTAATACGCAATTACAATCTCTCTCGGACGAACAACAGACAACCATTATCTAATTTTTCGAATCGTATTTCGTTTAAATTCAATTCTTTCAGGCGTCTGCTCTTTATCACACTTCATATTTATATATTTATCAATAATAACGAAAAACATTGCAAACATGCAGGATTTTCTAGGACGGTCTCTGGCTATTGTAAAAATCCACTACATTTTTTGGCAACTTATGGACACAAATGTAGTTATAAATACCTGTTGACATGCTATATTTTTCGGGTTTATTATTTGCAAGCACATCCATTGCGACTATAGCAAGTTTAGTACATGCTGAAATGGTGCAAAGGAAACCGTCTCTAATGAGTGTGTGGTAAAGCAAATTGACTAATACAAGGTCACACTGTGCAAATGTCTTGAAGCAAACAAAGGTTGAAACATTGTATCCCATCTTCGTACGTACATACGTAATATTTTATCAGAAGCAAAAAAAAAAGATGCGACAA
Organism: Folsomia candida; assembly: GCF_002217175.1. Lineage (NCBI taxonomy): Eukaryota > Metazoa > Arthropoda > Collembola > Entomobryomorpha > Isotomidae > Folsomia > Folsomia candida. The sequence goes on along the minus strand of NW_019091195.1, from coordinate 14,280,286 downwards.
ACTGTGAAAGTTTACAGAATTAATTGACGTGGTGAGGACGAAATTGGTTGGAACATACAACTCATCATTCGTACATGTCATCTTATAACTTTCACCCGTAAATATGTGTTTTGAATATCATCCTAATAATATTTCACCTAAATGTCCAGACAAATCTGATATCACATCTTTCTAATCCTTCTCTCATGATTATATCCAATTTATGAACATGGTTTCCGTAATTGTAAAACTGGATAATAAAAAAAATATTGTTTAATTCCAGGCGAAACAAGGAGCATCAATTAAATGGCTGGTTTCATGGGGTAAGTTGCAGCATGATTTATGATTGCTATATTATGCTTTGATAAGTCATATACTAAGTAAATATCAATATGTGAATAATTTGTGATTCGTCTGTTGTTGAACACAGCCTACAACCACAAAACCCCTGAAGACCTTGCAGAACCATTTTACAAAGATAATGCGGTAAGCGATCCTATTTTTCTTAAGGTTTCTTGCTAAATGTGCCTGATGTACATACATTGAGTACACACAGACATTGGTAAAGTAACGAACAGTAGATTGGTTAGGAGACAGTAATTGTGACTGACAGTTCCCTGGAGAGAGACGAAGCTGAAAGTTTTATAAGAACAAGTCTATAGAAAAGCTACCTGTTTTTTCCCTATTTTCCTAACGGAGGTGTTCTTGAGGAACTATTTATCAACGGGATTGCCTCCCATCTCCGACGCTATCCATTAAGTTAATAATTTAATGGAACACTTTCAGTTTTCCATATATTCACCTGCGGTAATATGTCACGTCAAGTGTATAGTGGGAGATTCTCCCTTACGTTAATTAAGTTGGGTTACTTTCATTTGATTTGTGTGGAATATATACACACAAACCAAATTGGTTACTTGGATAGAATGGATATGTGCATGGAACAGTGAATATGTTGTGATTAGAAGGCGCAAAAATGAAGGATTTTTATTTGCAGGGGGAGGACCATTTAAAGCCGTACGTGGTTCAAGGTCTGTCTGATGCTGAGTTGTACTGTTTGGCGTTATGCAACATATATGCGGATCCGAACTATAGCCAACTAAGTCCCTGGGGAATAGTCCAAGCGTTGGCCAGGAAGGGAGTGTACTGCCAACAATTGCCCAGCGACGTTCAGCTCACAGAGACAGTTCTCATTCAGAACACACCTCTTAAAATTGTATGCACTCCTCTGTAATTAGTGTACCATGAGTAATTATGTTATTTGTTTGACGATAACTTAATTGTCACACTTTTTCAGAGTGCCCATATGATCATCATTGAAGCGATGATGGTTTTACAAGTAAAAGAGATTATTTCCAACGATAGGATTGTGAACACTGTGCAAAGATATGGTCCAGCAGTACACCCACGTAAGAGCAAATCGGCAACAGTTCAATAAGTTTAATTTAGCTCTAGCTGTAGCTCTAGTTTTTGTTCTTGCGCAGCAGTAGAAAATTAATGGTCAATCTAGCTTCTAATTTCTGTATTTCCTATTCTACTATATGTCTAATTTCGTTTTACACATTCAATTTATTAAGCACAAACTTGGCAATATTGTTGTTAACATATCATCAATCTCATTAATTGATTGTGTCATGTAGTATATAATACACTACATGAATACTTTCATCTAATGCTACCGATTTTCTCTACTGCTGCTTTTTGTCATTTTTCTCACTCTTTCTCTATCCGTACGTCTCGTCATACTTTTAAGCTAACAAGGCTGATTTTAACATGCTTTATTTTGGGTGATTTCTTTAAAGAAGGGGTTTGGTTGGGTGCAGGGGAAATGCCGTCTGACACGGAAGAGGCTCTCTTGCTTTGGATCAACCGTGCTGTCCTCGCCATCAAGGAGTACATTCAGAATAACAATGCTCATGAGCACAACCTGGTAATTATTACTATTAATTTATTTGATACAGATCAAATTATGCATTTTTTAAATGATGTCCCTTTTATGTAGTCATCTATCCAAGTAGAAAGCTGGCAACAGTTACCTCTATTCCAAGATCTCAGCGATTTAGCTGACGGAGGTATGTCACTGTTGCAGAATAGCATTAAACGAGATTATTAGGAAAATTACAAAGCTAAATATCTCATAATGTTAAATAATTTTATGATTTTGCAGTTGGACTCTGCTCCCTATTTGCTTTCTACTGTCAAACCGAACTGAGATTATCGGAAATTGCCATTCCTCTTCCGGGAGAAACCTTAAGTGTCCCTGACTCGTAAGTAAAGCGCATTTTTATGTTTGCTCAGTAGTTTAACTTATAAATATATTTCAATGACGAAAGTAAAATATAAATAAAGGCTATGCAAAATTCATAATTTTACAGCTTGTGGAATCTCCAATTAGTCCAACGGGTGTGCAAAGACTCTTTACCATACAACGCTTGCCATTTCGCCCTCGAGGATATCCTCTACCTCCACGAATCCATGAAACAAAACATGTTAAACTTCCTAGCTGACATTTTCAGTCAGTTAGAACTTCGGCCGTCATCCAGCGTCAAATTACTGGGGTCTCATCACATTTCTATCAGACCAGGTGAGTCACGGTTATGGTTGCATGATTTTTCTGTTAAGCCGAAAATGATTGGTTTGGTGGGTTGAAAGACAAATGTATGCAACCATATACAATACACATAAGTTTGCTCCTCAGTCTTCATTCATAGTGTTGTCGACTTGGCGAGAATGGTCGTTTGGAATGAAATGCAGACGCAATAACTACATATCTATCTTGATGATGCCACTGGTTGGTTGTGAGAACTAACTTGCGTAGATTAGATATGATATCCTTTAAAAAATAATGCGATAAATTTCTTCCTTTGAAGAGAACTAACTGCTGTATTAGAAATAGTCAAGGCTGGCAAGGAATAAGAAGAATGTAATTTCGTTCGTACCTAAACTGAATGTAACGGAAACCTATGTTGCTTGCTGTGGTGTGGCTGTAGACCAGAACTTCCGCTAAGTTCACACAACTTTACGTTCAGGTTCTTGCTTTCTGCACCAGTTTCCGATATCAAATGCCTTGGTTAATATATTATTTCGATTGTAAAACACACATATTTGCATTATTTGCAACATTATTTCCATTCTTTTGGTTTTTGTGTAATTTTTCAAACTGACCGTCAGACTAGGACAAACGGAAAATGTTTTGCAATAATAGTGTTTTCATACATACATACTACACATTTTTATCAATAGTTTAGTTAAAAGTAATGTTTAATAATGTGCTCGAGAAGTTAGACTTATTGTTGATTGTGCTATATTTGACTGTTGTTTTGTGAACGTGATGATTTATTTCTTGTCATGTGTAAAAATATACATATATTTGGGAGACACGTATTAATCTTATAAATATGTGTTTATTTTACATTTCACAATTAACTCTGATTCGGAGCTGGTCATTTTATGGTCATTAAGGGTTGACATCAGACGGCGTTCGGCTTCGAAGGGGTTATCTTCATCAACAGGCTCCAACTGTTATTCCAGATCTAAGACCATCTCTTTATAAATATGAGCCATCAACTTCAACTGCTTTTTCAGGTTCGCAAAGCAATAGGTCAATTTTCATGAAATTTTAAATTTATCTGTTTAAATCAAAATTATTAAGTTGGTTGATGCTTTAATTTTACTTTGATTAAGTTTTTTCCGTTGGAGTTTCTGTTCTGTTCTGTTGGGATGCAATCACAATTAATATGACACACTTTCCGGCTTTTCTGCTGCGAGTGTTGAGTGAAATAATTTTGGTGTATCGATTATTGTTATTATTTGTCTACCATTTAATTTTACAAGAGTATTATATGTTAAACAACTCATTACAGTTGGATGAGTAGCATGAAAAAGTTCAGAGGGCCCTGAATGTGTGTGATTTTTAGAAATGTTAAAAATAATTTTGCATGATGTATCTTAACAGACCGGAAAGGAATGAACTCGCGTCCACAATCTGCTACGTCAACTCCACAAAGAAGACAGAATTCCAATAGTGATAGACAGGATAGGAATCGAAAATCTACAACACTAAATATATTTGGTGACACTCAGACTCAGAGCAGTGGTAAAAAATCCCCATCAAACTCGTCTGTCGTTTCTGTGCCTATAAGAAGAACTCCTCAAGAGTACAATGAAAAAGCTCAGTCTGACAGATCAAATAACAAGGAGCAAAGGTGAGCATGGTCAGCCAATACCGAATGAAATTAATTTTATATTTATCTATAATTTGACATGGATAGATTCTAATAAAAGTCACAACACATGGCTGTCAAGTTGAGTTGACAGCCATGCGTTGTGACAGTGTCTACTTTATCTTGATATAACCCTTTCCTAATTGTTCTTGCAGATATTATGCTCACTCCAGGTCTAGTGATGACTCTGAAGATTTTGTAGTTCACCGACACAGGAACGTTCCAACACTGTCGCAAGTAATTCGTTCCGTCTCCCCGTCATCTCAAGACGAACGTAGTAGTCCGGCAAGTCGTATGTCAGTGTCTCGAAGCATTTCTGCAAACGACGAACCGGAAGTTCCTGGCGCTGGTAGACCCAGTAACTGGAATGCGAACAAAACAACCTACGCTGGCAGAAGATCACGAAGAAATTCCATTACCGAAGCTGACTCTCAATTAACCGTAGAGAATTTTGGTGGTTCGCAGGATAATTTGAACAAAATTGCAATTACTCGTAATCCTGACAAGCAACCTGCCATTGTGACGAGTGAAACATCATCTCCTTTTAGACATGTTAGGCGACAGGCGTCACAAGAACCCTCAGATTATTATGCAAACGATTCCATCAAACCTGCAGCAGGCAGTATGGACCAAGCGTATCATGAAAGTCCTTATAACAGACGTATTGATAAAGACGAAGGTTCCCAAAGACTGAATAATCCTCCTCCTGGTGGCGACGTTACTTTTTATGGTAAAAAGAAATTTAATCATTCGACAATGTATGACGACAACAACCAGAATGACTACGACGTGGACCGACGACATGAACCTCAAGAGCAAGAGAATCGTCGCTTGAGTCAATCAGGAAGCCAAGGAAATGTTACCGTGTATGTGATGGGTCAAGAGGGTATCGCTGGGGATAGGAGTAGTTTTCATGGTGAGGAAAAAGAAGAAAATATATGTATATTATACAACAATTAAAATGGATTTATGTAAAATTTTAAATCCTCTTGAGTTGATTGTCAAATATTTTTATTTATTTTGCCAGAATCACCTCAGCGGAGTACTAGCATGTCCAATCTTTCGCGACTCTCGGATATGCAAAATAAACCCGTCAGCATAGTATACCTTGGGAATAATCCCCCCGCTTCAGCGACCACAGTCAACGATGGCCATTCATACAATGTCACTAGCAGTAATGGGTGGGACAGATCTCGGACACTGCCTGCCGCCACCGATTACCACACAATGTCATCACCCTCAAGAGATTCATACACCTCCTCAAACTCAAATACTCCCCTTCGGTCTCCGTATCATCAGTCGCAGCAGCAATATCGACAACCTCCTACTTCCGCACAGTATAATACTCTATACAACAATCGCCAACAACAACCATATGACTCACCCGGGTACAACCATAATCAGCACAGCGAGGGCGAATATTTACATGATGACGACAACGAAACCGAAGAGATTGCTGCACAAGGTGAGCACAAATGACACAAATCCCGTGCTCAAATTTAAAATCAGGAAATATATATGTTTAGTGGCGGATGATTATAATCACTTTGCCCATAGTTTGCTTTATACTCTTTTAAATCTTGCTCAATATAGTTGCTGCAATCAGGCAAAAGCTGGAAGAACGAAGAAAAAGAATTGAAGCAGAAAAGTCAAGATTGGAAGCCGTTGCATGCAAACAGACGCACAAACTTGGCAAAGCTGCTTACTTGAAGGCCAACCTTAGTAAAGTAAGTCCCATGATTTTTTTGGTTATGTTGATAATTGTACTTCTTGGTTGTCTTTGCATAACTATATGAATTTGTCTTGCTAATTTTATACAATCTTGTGAAAATTATTGAAATATAAAAAAACGCTGGGGAAAATTTTGAATATTTGACTTAAAAACTTGCGGTTGTGGGGCTTAAAGGGCAAAGGCCAAGATGAGGTGATGGGATCACAGGGATCATCAAATCTACTGCGTATTGATGTCGGGGCAGCAAGGAGGAAACAACTTACACTTCAGGTTTGACTAGCCTGGTCATAGAAATAATTTTAAATGTGCATTATTCGTGGCATGACAGCATAGTCATTTTTAGCTTATAACTTCCACTAAGATAAGTAGAACCGTAGGCACGCACACCTACTGACATGTTTACATACACAATTATTATATATACAGGTCTTGTGTTGTATTTATTTTATTTTATTTTATTTTATTTTATTTTATTTTAGTACAGTAGTTGCTTATACAAAAAGAGTTGCTCATATGCATGTTATAATTCTGGAAAAAATCGTGTGCATTATTTAATTCTGCTCATTATTCATAGGACTTGGAAAGTAAATGGTTGACAAAAACCGACCCGGAACCATGTCGCACTCCTGAAATCGAAAACATGGATGTAGAAACCTACCAGCAGTCACTTGCCAGGTATTCCATATAGCTATGTCATTGTCATTATTATGTCTGCTAATAACTGTGTTTGTATTTTATAGAATGGACACCAGCTTAGTGGAGCTCGAGTCGGACATTAGCCGGTTAGCTATACAACATGAAAAGATCCAACGACAATTTTTCTTGCATGGTGATCCGCCGAATGACTCTGCAAGGAGCAGGAAAAAAGTGCCAAGCGGTCCTTCTATGCCTCCTTCATCTGGCAGATCTCAATGGGGTGCCCCTAAACCATTTGACTCCAGTTCATCGGACGAATCTACTCCACGTGGTAGTGCCGGTGGAGGAGGAGGAGGTGTTTATAATGGAGATTCTAATCGAGGAAGACCTACGCCAAGAAGCGGTTCTAATAGTATCAACTATGCCAGTCCATCCTTTCGATTACATTCCAATTCGGAGACGCAAGGGAACCGACTGTTCTCGAATACAAGGTATTCAATTAAATTCAAATTATTGATAACATATTTCTCAATCTTAGCAACTTCCCATAATGTAAGAAAAATTTTATATTCAACACACACAGTTAGTTAGGCCATATGTACGTGCACATGTTAGTAGAGCCATACATTTTTGATGCCGCAATTACTTGTCAACCTTGCCCAGTTACTATAGGAGTTTCAAAGTACCTCGATAAGCTTCGTCACTGTATATTATATTTTATTTCTTTCGATAGTTCTACTGCAAAATTATTAATATTATTTATCGTGCTAAACTTAATTAATAAACAATGTGGCAATGGTATTATCTCAGTCTAAAACATATTCGCAGTGAACAAATCGAGCGAGCCCTAGAATCGGAGAAGCCAACTCCACCCCCACGACAATCCAGAAATGTATACCATGCCCCACTACCCACTCCTCCTCCAGACGACGATATGGAGCCACAATCTGTGTCGTTTGTACAAGACGATGCTGTTCCAATTTCCAGTGATACGACATCTTTGTCCAGTAAAAAGTCATCCCTTCACCAAATTACTTCTGGATCGAAAACGTACGTATATCGTTTTTTAAATTTAAAATCCAATTTTATTACAAAGCTATTTTATTTAATGTTTTAAATTTTGAAGGTATCGTATCACTCCAGAGAGCGGGTCCCCACCCAGACCTCCTCTGAGACCAGAAAAACTGTTTTCTCGAGGTTCAGAAGCACAAGGTATTTGTATTTCTTTATTTATACGCAAAACATAAGATGAACCGAGCGAAGATTACAATATCTATTTTTATTTGCTTTTTAAGGAGAACATTCCATTACCTCGTCTGATGAAAATACATCAATGAACGAAAGAGGATTTTACATTACGTTCGATAATGAAGGACCCAAAAGACCTAAGCCCCCTTTGAGAACAAGATCCCCTGGAAAACGTAGAGATGGAAGTTCTGATCGTAATTCTGCCCCACCTCGTGACCTTACCACCGAATACATTCAATCCATTGTTGACCGAGTTCCCATTCCAGTCGGAACCGATTCTGAGGAAGAAATGCATAACGTTAGAAGACGAGAGAATAGACACGATTCTGAAGGACCTGGTGATATTGCAACTGGGGGTGAGCTGGTGATGGACGAGAAGCGTCAACTCGATTCGGTTCGTATACACATATTTACTTTATGACGAACTCAATAAACATAAATCACTTAATTGCCCATATGATTTAATTATCTGTAATATCTGTAATATATTTGTTACCACGCACGAGATTATATTGCTGTCTAAGTTCGCTTTGCTTTTTGTTAATTTTTATTCACGCAATACAATTTTTATTTTTCTCGACCATCATAACTTTTAGGAAGAGATGTATGAAATGGAAAAGAAGAAAGAACGCATTTTGCTGCAATCCTTGAAAAGACGAAGAGTTGTTGAAGAGCTCAGACAGAGAAAAGAAACCGAACGGCAACTCAAGTTGGAAGAGGAAGAAATGAAGCAAGACGAGAAGCTCCGAAAGAAGGAAGAAGAGAAAGCTAGACGACAAGCCATTTTGGAATCATACCGTTTGAAGAAACAAGAAGAGATGGACAAAGATGTTAGTTGGTTGAGAACAAAGCTTATTTATTTTATAATTTCTATTTGTATGTACTTGTATGAGCTATGAGCATGAGCCCAAAAGTTTTTTTTATTCTACAGCAAATTATATGTATATTACAATTTCAGAGTAAGGGCTGGGAAGTACAAGAAAATAGTACTAAGAGATTCATGCGTCCGAAGTCTACATCAAATGTGGGTCCTCGTCCACGGCCAAAAACCATTCACCTTTCTGAAGTAGACTCCCCTGGTGCTGGCCGAACTGGTATTTATTTTAGTTCAAGCTTGGAGTTTTCGTGAGATGAAGGAATTATAACTACAGAGCTTGATTTTTGCAGGTGTGCTACGTCGAAGCGATAGTCAAAATTCCAGCACAAGTCTTGCAAAGTCTTTTGGAAAACGTGGATCTTCAAATACCTTGTACTCAGGTAACTGCTAATCTATTTTTATCGTCGATACAGGCAGGTTAAAAAAGACGTGTGGATTTGATACACTCATTTTTTCCGGTTTGCTACACGTTTATTATTTATATTTATTTGTGTTGGCTGACGGTCGTTTTTGCATGGTTTTATTTTGTTTAATACATTATCGCTCAGACACTGGCACGGGAGGAGGTACGAGGTCGAGATCAAGCGTTCGCGATCCATGGGGATCTACTTCATCCTTAAACCAAGGTACACTCAATGTAATATCCACACCCCGTCCGAACACGTCGGGAGGAGACAACATTGCATGCAATAATCCAAAATTTTATTTACTTTGATTTTGGATTTTGTAATAATCCATTGATAATGAGCATTGTGTTAGTACTGCACTTTTGCATAATGTGCACTTGAGTCTTATTATTCTAATGCTCACTGTTGCTCACCTTCATTGCGATATACATACATAAATACATATGTGTTTTGTTTGCATGTTCTGCATGTTTATCAATTTGGTTTTCTTTTGTTTGCATTTCAAAGACAGTAGACGTCGAGCCACAAGTAGTACATATGACAGAGGATCACGAAGACGAGATATGTCCACTTCTCGGTTGGAAGGTAAATTTGAACAATGTTTGAGGATGACATGTTCCTAATTACATATTGAACAAAGTTGATAAATACCAGCAAGGTATAATTTATGTTAATTCAATTTCAAGGATGTATTTAACATAGTTAGCAAAAGTTGATAGTAGTGGGGCGGATGAGCGTAAACTTATTGTTAGTAATGTCAGTAAAGTTTTAGTTTTAACGACGATCCATCGTGAAGATTTTAAGAATTATTTCAATTGTGGAACATTTTAACAAAATTTAATTATTTTGATTATTTCTGCTCAAATTTTAAGCTCGCTCACGTCGAGACACTTATCTTGGCTCGCAAGAATCCTTAGGCCATCACCGAGTTAATTCAACGTCATCACTTTTGGACGGTTAGGGTTTTTAATTTTATGGGTTGAAGGGCAATGGTAGCTTCTCGTTTTTGACGTTATTATTTGTGTATAATTTCTGGGGATTAATTCTAAGGTAGAATATACGTAACAAGGAGAATAGACGTTAGTTGCATTTATGTTGCATGCTTTTGCTTATAATAACGGAACGCGGAACTCTTGGGGTTAAGAGCTGGGAAAGTAATACGCTTTTAGAGGGAAAGCATTATGTATATGTGAGTGAACCTGAAGAATGAACTAATAATACTGAAACTAATACATATTTATGTACATAATACATTTTCTCGGGATGGAAGATTTCTATGTAGAAAATGCTTCTATGAATTGCTTTGCCTGCAGGAGTTGACACTGACAGTAGTACTGGTACTGGTCGTGGTGGTGCTGGTCACCGCGATTCTGATTCTGGTGTTGGGACGTGTTCACCGCCCCAGCGAAGATCGCCCTCGCCAAGAACAATTTCGAGATTCCGCCCACAACCTCAGCCTCAAATTCCGAAAAGGGTTCAGTCTGCTGGCCCGCAGCCATCATCCGGTCAGCAGCAACAACATCCTTCATGTTCGCTTCCTTCGCCTTCTGGCGCTGGTAAACTTAGAGAAGCCTGTATGTGTATATATTCATCCATATATATTCACCCATTAACCTCGCTAGAAAATTTAGCCCTTTATATATTAATTCAAAATTTTAGTCACTCTTGTTATCCTATATATTTCACCCATTACATTAATGTGTACATACTTTATGTCTTACTCTAAAACTATGTCGTAATCCTAAATATTCTTGTGCTGCTTGGGTACATGTAAATTTTTGGGAAATCAAGGAATGTTTTGAAATTGGGTTTATCATTACAGGGCCTGGTTCCCTGCCTCCAGGTTTGATATCTAGGCGTCACAGAGGATTTGACGACGGTGCTAGGTAAACACTTTATTAAGCACCTTGAAATTGTCATGTTATTACCACTTACATAAGTGAAACTCAAAGTCAATTCATTTATTACATTACAATCACTAGTGATATCTCGTCCGTGGCGAGCTCAAATATGGATTATTCTGGTAAATGAAATTCCGATAAAAATACACCCAGAGTGTTGAATGACGGCATAATGTTACCATTTGTTTCCTTTCAACAGGTCTAAGATTGTATAAGCAGCCAACGGCCAAGTCGAATAGAAGCATCATGCTGAATGCTGTTGAATATTGTGTTTTCCCTGGGGTTGTGAACCGTGATCATAAACTACGCGTACTGGATGAAATAAACAGATCAGAGAGTAAACATTTTCTGATAATGTTTCGTGATGCTGGTTGCCAATTTAGAGCTTTGTATTCTTATATTCCCGAGAGTGATGAAGTGGTGAAATTATTTGGAGTAAGTATCCATTAACATTAATACTACTCTGAAAAGTTTACTACGTAAATATTAATGGTGTATTTTCTTTAGGTTGGACCAAAGCAAGTCACAGATGACATGTTTGAAAAATTCTTCAAGTTAGTAATCACATAAAAATAACCTCATCTCTTATATCTACTCACTGTTTTAGATTTGGGTAACACAAAATTTAACATTTTTTATATAGATATAATTCGGGAGGGAAATGTTTTAGCCTTGTTCACACAAAGCATTTAACAGTGGTAAGTAATTGACTGACGATGAGCTGAGAATTATGAAACCTACGTTTATAAATGTCCGTAACTTGCCCTATCTCTTGAGTTGAGTCATGAAGGCAATATGAAAAAATTAAGAGGACACCTTATATTAATGTAACTCTATGGAGGACACTCAGGCAAGAGTGATTTCAAGATGGGCTCAGGAAATTTTGACCCAACTCAAGAGATAGGGAAAGTTACGGAAATTTTAAAAACAGTTTTCATAACTGCCTAATTAACGTTCATAGATATTTGAAAGCAATATATTTTGATAATACTTGTTTGTAAATATTTTTACAGACTATAGACGCCTTCACTATCCACAATGCCCTGTGGCAAGGAAAACGTGCTCCTGCTGCAAAAACCAGGTACGTTTAGTTTTAGACTAATTTTATGCTCTTTAGGCAGGATGATACTAATTTTATGATTCTTATTCCTATTAGAGACTATGCATTGGTCATCTAACAAGAACAACGGACAACTACAATCTCCAGAGTCTAATCTAATCAACATTACCCCAAAACATCTCGTCCATACTTTGGAATTTTTAAAACTACCTCCAATTTCTGTCATGTCTGACTATTTTAATTACTCCTGCCTATTAATTTATGTAACACTTGCTTACCATTTTTTATATATTGGTGCTTATCTAGCCATTACCTTATACTTCCTTGAACTGGTTGCTGTTTTTAATCTAGAATTATTGACCTTGACGCAGAAAATGTCGCTATATATTCAATCTATTTGACAATGTATGAAATTGAATAATCTGCCTGTTTAATCTGCAATTTAAACTGTAGTCAAATTAATAATATATATAATATTCCCATCAGCTTAATTTGTGATTTCTTATTTTTAACTTGGACGATTTGATTTACTGAAACGCAATCATTTCGTAGTGTAGTTTTTATACCTTAAATGTTTAGTTTATTATATAGGGCTGTAGTACTGTAAGACTAAATAGTATTAATAACCAACAATGACGAAATGTCTTCTTGATTAGTTAACGTGTGACAATGTAAACGTCAGAATAATTATAAAACTCTTAATACCAAAAAATATCCTATTTTAACGAGAAGGAAAAGAGCGTTTTAAAAATCACAGGCAGAAACTCTTCTCTCAATAATTATACCCTTTGTTATGGTTGTTGCTGAAATACTACATCACTTTACTAAAAAATGTAACACGTATCATATCGCAAAGGGCTTTTCGTTGTTGTAGCTTGTCGTGGAAGAATGTCTAGTAATTTGCACGGAAATATACTACTTACATACATACTTGTGAAAACATAATTATATTATGGAACAGAAAACTGACTTTAACAATCGCAGTGGCTTAAACCATTTTCTTTAATTTACAAATTAAACTAATAATATTCCGAATTTTTAACTGCATCGATAATTTATTGCTTTAGTTATAAAATGACATAATTTTCCTACTACTACTATCGCTAATTATTTATTTATAATGGAAGGTAAAAATATATATATGGAAAGAGGTGAGTGGACGCAACACCATATAATACAGAGCGTGCTCGTTTTGATAACTTTTTCGTGACAAAAGAAATTATATCATTGATTAAAATTACTCATAATAATCATAACATAATCGTATAATCCTTATATAAGCAACACGATATGTACTAGAAATATTTAACCCTATTAAATGTGATGACTTCATGGCTATATAACTGGATCAGATTGAACGTCAGCAATTGAAAAGCAAAATAAATAAATGCGGCTTCAATGTGCCAATTCTTATTTTAAAAATAAGACAACAACAATTATTTGACGAGTATTGTTTATGATTTTATTAATTTGCAAAAGATTTGTTTAAAATATCGAATGGTACATGTTGACAGCGAAAATTTTGTCATCGTATATCTAATCCGCAGTATCCAGTCCAGTCCAATGGTAGTGCAGAGTCAGGTCAGCAGTAGTAGGCGGCCGTGGACAAGTCGTCATTTGCAACCTTTGTTCAGAAGATACAAATACTTGCTTTTTATGCGATTTTCTCATTAATTTATGACAATTGGCTACCTGAGTTATTGTTCTTTGGTTTTGGTTCTTCGCAGGCCGAGGCCGCGCCAATGCATGTGCAGTCATCCTTCGGTTTTTCAGGGCAGGGTGGCTTCGGGACCGGTTTGCACTCCTCTGCAGGACAGGCGAAGGTCAAGGTAGCTGGGAGGTTGGTACATCTACCAAATGTACATAAATGTTACTACAGAGCATTTTAAATTCCATTGAGAAAGATTATTTGTTGTGAGAAAAATTAAATACGGTGGTGGAGCCGGAGGTGGGCACGCCTTCTTGGGGGGCTCACAACACTTGGGCGTATTGGACTGTGGAGGGAGAGAAAAACGACATGCACTTCCAACATACAAACAAAACAATCTTGACCACAATGAGAAGATTTTCCAATTCGAGAAAACTTACGTTGGAACAGTTGCTCATGATGATGGTGGTGATCCGGTGATTGGGGGAGTGGTTGATCTCGCTAACGTTTGGTTGGGAGGAAGAAGTGTGATGTCCAATGTCAGCAGTGTACAATTTGTGACAAAGCAAACTTTTTCTTCTCTGACGATACATTCGGACTTTCTTGTCTCGTCTGATTTTCTTGTCTCGCCTGAAAGTCAGACCCGTTGGCAGGGATACATTTTTCAAGTAGAAGTACAAAAGTGAGAAAATTTCATCATGATCGATCGACTAAATTGACAATGGAAAAATAACTATTATAATCCAATTTAATTATTTTAAATTATTAAGAACTATTCAGTTAGCTACTAAAACATTAAACATTAAACATTCAGCTATAGTTTATACACCAGATTTCATGTATTGGTTAGGGTAAGTTTCTTTATTTGGACAAGAATTTGTATCATACGTGTACAGGACATGAGTAGAATAGCATTAAATCATGTAAAGGGTTTTTTTGTAAAGTGTTTAGAAAGAAAGTAAGGTTGATAAAAGTTGTTTGATTTAATAAATTATAGTCCATATCGATTCTTGTTCCAACGCCATCATCCAATCACCTCGTTTACTTCTGCAAATAAACAAAAACAAGCAAATTTTAAAAAAATGCTAAACATTTCCTGCTGATGTCATTATTTAAACACATATAAAACAAAAACTTCAACGAAGAACACGTTATGCATAACAAAACAATAATTAATTAAGAGTTAACACCTTAATACTAACCAGCAACTTGATGAATGAACACTAATCAAACCATTAATGCAACCAAAAACAAAGTAAACGATTAAACGAGATCCTAGACCTAGCCTGACCTACGTACACCTACGTTATTATTATTGTGCCTCCTCCTTGTTGGTCCTGGTGGGGAATGAATTTTTCCAAATAAACTGCCGATACTCCTGTTGACTCATCCCACCTTTGTACTTGTGATGAGCTTCGCACACGCAGCTCTCCTCCTCAGCCCCCTTAAAACAGCGTCGGAAGCCATTGTAACACTCCGACTCAAATCCTACTCGCTTGAGCATATTCCCAAGTGGCTGCATTTTTCAGGGAGCAAGGACAAATTAGTCGCTTTCGAATAAGTAATAACCAGGAAATGTGTATTGTCATCTTGAAATAGTTACATTTGTTTTCCACAAGAAATATTTAGCTCTGGACAGACACATGCCCCCTTCGTAGACGGGTGTGCCTTGGGGAGTCATCTCGAACTCGTCGCTTTCGCATTTCGGCTGCTCTGGCTCTTTCGAGAACCAAGGGTTGTCTGAGGGGCTGTACTGGATATTGCTGGGACAAACCCAGTCATATCGGTATGGGTCTCGTGCCCGTCGAGTGAAAGTGCACAGAGCACAGTCCTCGTTATCTCCTCGCCTTTCTGCCCCACAGTATGCGCAAGGAGGTGGAGGGGGTGGATTCCACACTGACGGTTCTCTTTCTTCTCCCTGCCCGCCTTCATGACTGCGAGGAGGGACTGTTGGACATCCGCACATCAAAGATGCAAGATTTGCTCGACACATTTCTGTCGCGGATAAGGTTTCGCAATCATTCTTCGCAGGAGGACATTCCGCTTTGGTTATTGGTGAAGGTGGTGCTTGACATTCCGAAACTTTTTCCTCTGTCTCGCAAGTTTTCTGTGGGTTTTCCGTTTCCTTTTTTGAACTGCAACCACTCCCTCGACGATTTCCCTTATCCCAGAATAAAGGTTTCGCTTCATAGTTCCAAGGTTCTTTGGACGCAACATCTCCGTCTTTTTTGGAAGAGCTAATCTTAGTTTTGGATTCTTGTTCGCATGCTGGGGGTATTTCTTCAGACTTCTGGACGAGGGGACTAATTGCAGGAAGGGTGCCTAGGCCGGCGCAATCCTTCAAATGATCTTTAAGTTCTTGATTGCAATCACATTTGGTTTTTCCGCAATTTATGCAAGTATTCTTTGTCATATTCTCTGGAGGTGCAAGTTCGGGAGGATCAATTTTCCGTATTTCCGGTTTCGGTTTGGGTGAGGATACAGGAGGGCATGGTGGTGGCGGGAGTTTCCGAGCCTCTTCCGGTGATTTTGTGGACTCGCACTTAGTTTTTGAATCAGAGGGTGATGTGGACGATGTAGTATCAGCAGTGTTTGGTGGTGTCGGAGTGCAGACGCAAGTCACGGCTTCCTCTTTTATTTCAACCACCTTCAAATTGTTGTTGCTGTCTTGATTGGGTGGCATATCTTTTGGGGGATCTGGGTACATTGGTGCCCTGGATTTGCATAATTTGTCTAAAATTGTTTCACAACTTTCGGATCCACCACCTTCCGAGAATGGAGTTTGAACTCGTATGACGAAGTTACTCATGGGGGTACAACAGGTCGCTCCTTTCTGTCGACACTCGTCACAGCAGGAAGATGGGAGTTTGTTGAACTCTTCATAATTGCACTTTGAAGGAGCTGGTTGTTCCTCTTCCAGAATGCACTCCCCTTCACCATCTTCTGCACATTCGTCGTCATCATCCTCTTCAAGGAGTTCCTCACAGTCGTCATCATCGCCTTCTTCTAGAATACCTTCCTCGTCACAATCATCTTCGGGGGGAGGACAACTACAGTCCCCTTCGCATTGTGCTATGAATTTTTCGGAAAGACTGGACTCTGCCCCTTCTTTCTTAATGAGGGGGCACATGTAACCATCTCTCCTAACCACTAGCTCAGGATTGAATACATTTCGGTGGTGACGTATTCGGTCGTCTTCTACATTCAGACTTTGACACACTTTCTCTAAACGGTCTGCATCTGTCATGGTCTCCGTTTCATGTTCTTTATCCTTTTATCAACACCCTTTATTATTAATACTTTGATAAATTCTTCATAACCACTATGCCCTAAATTATGCATTATCATCAATTTTCCTATCTGACTCTAAAGATATACTTATGAATGACCACTGTCTAACCTGCATGACGCTATTTTGCTAATACTTTGCTAAATATTAAAACAAAACAATACTTTCACTTGCCTTTCCGAACAAAGACGCAAGTTTGGCAAAGAGTCCTGGACTGTTGTCCTCGGCTTTTGCAAGTCCAGGGCATTTTGGCTTCATCATGGGACAGTTTGCACTGACTTTGGGCTTTCCGGCAGGTTTATCTTGTCCGCATTTTCCACAAGATCCACCCTAGTAGAAAATAAAACACTAATGTAAACCCAGCATTGACTGATGACTCTATTCGCAAGGAAACTTTGATGCAATTGCGTAATACCGTTGGATTACGTCCGCCAACAGAAATTGGAAGAATTTGAACTCCTTGTGGAACTGGGTACATTTTTGTGGCGTTGGGCGAACATTCAATCCACTTCGGTTTACAATCTGAGCAATCTATGATAACAAAGGAAATGAGTGATATAAAATTTAATTGAGATTAAATTGAAAATTGATGCGAAAAATCCCGACCTGTGGTAGGCATGGGAGGACACTTGTTCTTTTTTTCTGTAAATTGGAAGAAATATAAGTCATATTGACAAGCTTTTTGTGCACGAAAACCTATAGTTTTCTGATGTCTTACCGTCCTTGCAGTCTTTGGAATTATTCGCCGGTGGGCATGGTGGGCAAGGCGGAAGTTCGGGAATTTCGCAGCATTTGGAAGATCGCTTCTACCAAGGCCAAAAACAAAATTCAAAAGAGAAGGGAAACTACGATTTCCGAATGCAAAAAGTGTGATGAACTTACGGTGGTGGTAACTGGGCAAGTACTCATTGTGGGTGCGGCGGTGGGTGGAGAGAGAGAGAGAGAGGATGTAGCGTTGGGGTAAAAATTTAGTCGGGAGTTTGCGAGAGAGCAAGGACTTGTGTTGTGCTCCTGTCTAATTTTTTTCGAAAGTGAGTCTTTTTCTAACTCGCCCAGTCTGTCTGTTTTCGAGTGCAAACCGTTGACAAGGAAATTTAAAGAAGTTAAAATAAATTGTGAACTTGGACGAACATGGATGGACAGCAAAATTATGTATATGCTTCAAGGTTTCTTTAAATTAATTGCATATTAAAATTATTTATTTGCAGATATTACAATTTTGACTAGTATGTACATGTTGAAATAGCATTAAATATACACGCATCAAAATAAATGGGAGCGATAATAGTCCAAATCTCTAGGATGACGAACGAGTGCTGTTCAATTTTCTATTTGATAATTACTACTGGAAAATACAAATCAAAAATTAAATTAATCATAAAACGCAGGCATCATCAATCATCATGTGTACCACCAACACTTACACGAATATTACGCTCCGCTTTTTCTGTTTTCAAACTTGCAGCAGGACCACACTTTTTGGGACATTCTTGCTGATTAGTTCCTGAAATAATTGAACAAAATAAATAGTAGTACTATGCTTACTATAAATAGTATAGCGAAGCGAAAGCAACACCGCTAAAAATAAATCACGAAGCCTGCATTTGTTGGACGCATTTAAGGTTAATAAGCAGCGATGAAAAAGCCAAAATATCATTGAAAAATAACTACCTCGACCCTGTCACTCCATTGCTTGCTAATTTATTATCTGGCTCAGCTGAAAGTTTTTATAACTATGATATTCCGTTGACCATTTTTCTTGAAGTCATCCATTATTGATGTTACACAAAAACTCATTAATTTAAGTTATCGTACCTCCTGTTGCAAAGTTGTATGCCACCATAACGTATTTTTTCACAATTGGAACCCCATTTTTTACGTAGTAAGCGGTTTCCGTTGGATAGACCTGGTTGATGTTAAGAGTTCATAATGAAGACATAACACAAGAGGAGAAATTAGAACTAGAATTGAAGAGTTGCACTAACCAAGTATGATGCACTACCAGCTCCAAGTGTTCCAAATATCAATTTCCGCGTTAACCCACGTCGAAAGCCAAGCATCATGCCAAATAATGCACCAGCACCAATGGTTCCAAACCTAACCTCGTCAGGGGCTCTGGTCCGCAGGTAACACACATTATCTGAATTTATATATATATTTATATATCATGCGTACAGTTACGAAATTATACGAGTGTAATACACTCGTGTATTACAGCATCATAGAACGTTGATCTGGGTTATGTGATGTGATTAACACACCTTTAACAGCTCCATAAGCACTGAAAACTGATTTTTTCATTCCATCCGTGTATGTGTCCATGTTTTCTTTGAGTGGAGCTAAATCTTGACGGCATTTCATCACAAGCCGTTCCAATTCGGTCTCTTTGCATTCTGGTTCAGGAGGTGGACATCCGCAACTATTCCAAAACATAGGTACAATTACAAGATTAAATCATACGACACATATGTGACATTTTGACATGATGACGTACGCATCTTTCTTTGGTTCTTCGTAGACGCAGCCTGGATTACTTCGGTTGCTGGCTGCAAAAACAGGGCTGTCAAAAATGGTCATGCACGTTGCAGTTCCAATGGGAATAAGGTACTTGGCCGCTCGAGTCAACATTTTCGTCCAATTTAATCAGTACTGTCAGTGTTAATCTGCAATGTAGTAGTATGATCAGAATTTTTACAAAAATACGAATAGAATACTAATTTATTTAGAATACTAATTTTATTCTATGCAAGTGTTTTATAGCGGCTGGTATAACGACGTTTCTATAACAATCAGCACATTACGCTGGGAATAGATTTCGAACAATTTTGATATTCTTATTTGAATCTCAATTGAGAGATAAATCATTGCATCAAAATTCTAGTGTAAATTTATACCCCCGAAATTCTTGGTTGTAATCAAAATCTTTCGTGAACAATCTTAATATGGATTATAGTGGCAACCTAGTTAAATTTTTCGACGGCCCATTTCCCATATCTATTCAGTTTCAAGTGAGTATGTTGAAGTATTGCCCTCTCTCCCATGTATGTATGTACTTTTTTGGCCAGACTGCTCATTAATAGAGACGGCAGCGATAACCCCCCAAGTTTAGCCCATTTGAATTTCATAAATAGTACTCATGATTTTCTCATGCAAAACCACTGTCTGACTGACTTGTAATTTCTCTTTTCAGAGAGTTGCTCCTGACACGCCCACGTCACTCTTTGGTGGACATATCCAGACTGGGGTTATCAATTTGTTGCACTGTACCCAGGAGAAGGTTTTGGAACACTGGGAGAAACAAGTGGGCCAAAATTATTACATAAATTTGATATAGTACTAATCCCAATTAAATAATATTATATGAAAATGCAAACAAGGTGCGCCGTGGATATGTCAAAAAGGTTCAGGACATTCAATTGAATGGTCCCGTTATAGAGATTGTGGGGCAGAATCCTAACACCGTCTTCATCACCACACCCATCGGACTGTATCAAAGCTTAGGAATCCGCCTCCCAATTTTAGTTCTGGTTGTTAAAAACCTTCGAAAACAGTTTACGTTTGACATTTTGGTAAGCTTCTTTATACGTGATGATTCGTACATGCAGGTGCGGCGGAATCGGGGGGAAATAATTCCCCAGAGAATTTTTATTTCCCTATCGTTGCAATATAATGCTATCAAACTCTACCCCTTCCTATCTTAGGATTAGTGTTATTGTCCCAACGGTTCTGCAGCCTATGGGTGCATAATACGTAATGCAATATATAAAAATCTCACAGGTGCTGGACGATAAAAATGTCCGTCATCACTACAAATTCAGCAATCGACAAACTACGACAAGAATTAAAGCAACATGTTCGTACATCCCTTTGCGGATGGAAGACGGTTGGAATATGGTACAATTAATATAGTAACTGATACCATTATGCTGTAAAAATTCATCAGGTTTATTCATACGTGGATGTGGGTACGGCTTATTATAGTTACAGATAAATTTACAAGACGTCGTGTTCAAGACGTTTGGCAGTAACTACAAAGAATGTATTCGACTTCAAATTAATGCCAACTGCAGGTTACGTCGGGTAACTATTTTCCATTCTAACTATATGCCGAATTCTGGTTTCCTTCCGTTCGAAGATGTTCAATTTATCGTTAATTTTGGGTTAAGGTTGGATTTGGTGAAAGCAGTCCAGACCAAGAACAAAGTGAACTTCCAGCCGATCTGAGAGCATTTGTTGCAGAAACGAGAGGAATTACGTCAGATATTTGAGAGTATGCCGGCTAGTTGAAAACAGATTATTGCAAAAAACAAGGCCTAAAAGGTCTTCGGCTAAAAATGTCACCATCTTTGAAAGAATTTACAACCACATTAACGACAATTCTACAATTTCTGTAAAGTATTTGCCGTCTTTCCTTAAATAATAAAACTTTTTCAACCTGCAATTTTCATTGGAGTTTCGTTTCAAAAGCCGATAACTGAAAAAATGTAGTAACAAGTAACACTACAAAGCCAAAAATGTTCGTTACCGTTTTGATTAGGATACTCACAATGCAAATCCTTTTCTAACCATCCGAATTTCGTAAGGTTTATTAAAAAATTTAAACACTGAAATAATTCTGAATTTACCATTCACAATAGCAATTCTTCGTATAATAATAATTTTAGTCGGTTTTGTTCAGATCACAACAGGGAGTGAGATAGTGAGAACAAACCAAAAAACCTTCCTGCCTCTCGATGTGAGCCGGTGGTAGTGAGATTTTTCTGCACGTTAAAGTTTCACTGCTTTCACCTCGAACACTATTAAAATGTTAAATGAAAGCAAAGTACAAAAATGTTGAATGAGTGTCTGTACACCCTCATGAGTATATAGACATATTTTAATAATATTCAAAGCTATTTTACATGTTATATATCACAGATAATTGGTTCTTCCAATTTAACAGTCGATACCTGAGAAATTCAACTCAGATCGTGAGAGAAAGCAATTACATAACGACCTGGATAACACAAATAAAAGGTTAATATCAATATTTTTGTTTAGTATGAACTGCGATTATTTCTAACTTACCGTCATCATCCAATTGGAGTAGTATCAAATTTTCTGCCTTCATATTAGGATGACTAATTGTTTTGGAGAACATATCAGTAGTTTCGTCATCCAATGTTAGGGTTAATTCCGTTTTTGACGAATCATCTTCTCCAACAGTCACTTCATTTTCTATCTCCAAACTTTCCGGCATTGGTGGATTCTGAGGCACAATTTGTTTTGCTCTAATGTCCAAATTGACCTTTTTCGATCGTTTGGCAGATTGACGGGTTTTGCCTATGTGTGAGACATTAGAGCGTTTCATTGTGTTAGATGCACTACTTGCACTTGTTGCGTGCTCGTCTTCTGTTTGGGATAATGCAGGAGTTTTCTTTGTCCTTGGATGACACAAAGATCCATCCCCAGGGATAAGCATGCTACTTAGGTATCCTAAAAAAATAAATGTTTGATCATTTCAACCAGAGGAATGGCCCAATTAGACAGAAATTTGTATAAAATTTCACCTTCAGCCTCCCAGGTATCCTTATCACTTGGATGTTCTTTCATCCAATGTCTATGTAGAGAGTATTTTTGTCTAAAACGTACATTTCGTTCACAAAATTCGCATTTGTAGACATTATTTCCATGAACAGTTTTTTTGTGTTGATGCAGAATATACGGCCGGAGGAATTCCGCGTTACAGATATCGCATGCAAATTTTTCTCCGTTTGTTTGATGGGTCTTTGCATGAAGTTTCAAGTACTCTGGGGAAAAAAACTTTTTCCCACACTGATCGCAAATTTCGTGTCGTTTTTCCTCTGCCGGAATGTGCGAACGTGAATGAGTTTGGAGGTTGATTTTCTGTGCGAATCCCTACAACAGTAACAAATACAGTGCATCTACCGATTTGTGGAATTTATCAAAGATCGTTCACCATATAATAAACTAACCTTGCCACAAACGGTACAAGTAAATGGCTTGCTTTCTTTATGAATGCGCATGTGAACAGTCAAACTTTTTAGTGTTTTCAGTTTGCTGCCACATATTAAGCAAGAAAACTGTAATTTTAACATATTTAAAAATTAGAAATTGAATCTACATAAACTGATTTGTAAACGATTTAAATAATACCTACCTGGGGATCAGTATGAACATGATAATGATCTTGCAACAGAGCTTTTCGGGTGAACCGTTTGTTGCACTTTTTGCAAACAAACTTCTTTTCCAAATGAGTGTTCCGATGGGTTTTCAATGAACTCATCTAATTTGGATTCAATATGGTGATACTTGTTAGTAATATCGCCGTAATATGATATATAAATACAAGACTTACGTTAGAGTATGTAGCACCACAAAATTCGCAAACATACTTCACGTCGACATTTTCGTCAGTGGATGATTGATTTCCGGTAAGAAAGGCGAGTCGACTAGCTTCTTCGCAATCCTCGTGTTCGACATATCCTTCCTATGAGAACGATCACAGGTTCAGTAATTAGAACAAAAATTAACGTGAAGGAAACTATAGCTCTTTGCTCTTTTACTAAACCTTACCAGAGTTGCGAATGGTTTAGTACACTCGAAGCAAGATAATACTTTACATAAATTGGAATGATCCTGGTTGATGTGATCTTTTAACTGCAGAACGGTGTCAAATAGTTGTAAGCATTTATCGCACACTAACTTTTTACAACGGTGGGTATTTAATTCTTTTGGATTTCTCAGTCTAAGAAAGCACTTTGAGCATAAGAAGGGATGCGTGTGTTCTGCTAAATGGGTTTGAAAACTCTGTAAGTCTAGCAGATCCTCTTGACAGCCCTTCCAACAACAATTGATATTTCCTGTTGCTAAATCGTCCAAGGCGTTACGGACCTGGGAACACAAAACGATAATTGCATATAGGAATATGAATTTGTTCTCGTATTAATATAAAAAAACAAACATAATAGTCTTACGGTTCGACAAACTGAAATATGGACCTCGTACGATACATTAGTTAATATTTTCCGACAGTTAGGGCAAATAAAATCATTTTCAGTGTGCGATGATAAATGAGTTCTTAAGTCCGTTTGATTTTCAAAAACTATATTGCAAATACAACAACCATTCACAGAGGGTTCTTCACATGCGTGGTTTCTATAAAAATTCTCATTTCCAAAGTACTGCCGACAACCATGGCATTGAATATAATCATGGTTCACAGTGACGGCATTCTGCACAAAACAAATTCATGTCATGTCAAAATTAATATTGTATTGCGCCGTTGAATAAAGTACTATATTGTGAACTCACTTCAGCAATAGATCCATGTGCGATTCGTAAATGACGAATTATAGTTTCTAATCGTGTATAACATTTGACTTTTCTACAAATGTCACATGTGTATGGGAGTGTTGGCTGAAGTAACGACGGGTCAATCTCTTGTTCATTCTTGTCTAATTTATCCTCGATTGATTTGAAACATTTGTAATGCTCGATCAGATGTTGGGCAAAACTGGTTATTATGTTCATCTAAAATTCAAGAATCAGATCCATATCCATTTGTGATTGCTTGGTTTGTTAATTATCATGTGTATATTTAGGTGTGCATGACATACTTGAACATGGCAGAATTTGCATTCCCAAATTTCAGTATGACGAATTGGGTAACAAATTCGACGCTTTTGTCTTTTCATATCCTTCTTTTTCTTAAATGTGCACTCTTCTTTATTGCCTTTAATACTTTTCACCTTTTCGACCTTGGCTGGCAACAATGTTTTATTGCGCAATCCAGAAGAACGCATTTTTCGCTTTTTCAGACGCTTCGACGACCTTGTTCCAACCACTCTGAGAGTGCTACAGTTGTTAATAACTTTCTTGACAAGGGGTTCATTATCACCTGCATCATTTATGACACTTGGCGACGTAGGAGTAAAATAGTCGTGATCAATTACAGTATCACTGGCTTGTTCCGATTGCAAGTGGTCAGTGTGCAATTTTTGTACATCCATTTTCACAGTTTCTGACTGTAGCTGCGGTGCCAGACTTCGGCTATCACATTCTTTAATTTTCTTCATTAGGCTAAAGTATCCTGGAGAGTAACATACGACGAGGGGCTGTCTCTTTTTGATTACTGTCACCACAGAGAAATATATTTCATCTTTTAGCTGATAGCAGATTGTATTTCTCATTGTTTCATCATCAGTGAAACGGACTAAGGACATCCAGTTGCATTTGGATAAATTGGTCGTGTCCAGGTAGTGAAGGATCCTATTTCCACGAAATATCTATAAAAATAGTATTAAAATTTGGGAATATTAGCATAAAATGAATCAATGCATGGAGTAGAGGAGTTTGTCATCGTGTAAACGTACTGGAAGTTGATACGCGCATGATGAATTTAGTCTTTTGTATTTAGGGGCTAAAAAGGGTCCAAATTGAGTCCCCAAGGGCAGATCCGCTGTACTGATGATGTCAAATCTACCGTCACCCAACGCTCGACTTTCCAAATTTTTCGGCAATGTCAGAAATGCCCGTTGAGGAAGTATGGAATCCGTTATCCTATTTCCGTCTACTAACATAGGACATTCCTCCGTACGATGGTGTGAATTACAAACGTTGCAGCCCATTGTGACGACTGCAAAATAATTACAAATCACATTACTATTTAGTACAAATATCTTGATTAATTCACAAACCTTAATTAACAAGCCAGAAGATGGATGGATATTTTTAGTAGATTCGGTACATAAATAGGCAAGGTGCACATAAATGATAAATAAATTAACAAATATGGTCGACGGTTGAATGGTCAAGTGGACGAGCAACAACTGGCCAGGTCAATAAAATAAAAACAACGATTTTATATACATTGGATGGAAATGTGAGAATATCCTCAGCTGGCCTGACAAAATAAACAAGTCTCATTTTTCCCGACAATCAGTGACAAATCTCAACAATGGAATTAAGCCCACAGGTGAAATATGCGACGCCACCTATCCGTCCATACCGCTGCATGTTATTCTACGTGTTCACAAGAAAATCTGGTGCGCCACACCCACTGGCTCTACAGACTTGGTTTTGGTCTCAAAAAAAGCTCCAGAATGTTCTTCGTCTACTCCCGGATATAAACATTTAAAAAAGTTGCTAAAAATGTTTGAGATAATGTATCAAAGTTTTCAAAAGAAAAAATTTGCATTTCCAACAATTAAAAAAAAAGTTTTATGTCCGGGATTAGAAGAAGAATATTCTGAAGCTTATTTTGGGACCAAAACCAAGTCTGTAGAGCCAGTGGGTGTGACGCACAAGATTTTCTTGTGACCTAGTTCCAAGTTTTTATTTTTTAAACAACTGGCATTTCAACAATTGTGGATGGATTTTATTCACTGTTTTTTAAAAATGATCTGAATGAGTTATATTTTCAAATTTTTAATTGTTTTAAGTTTACAAAATTTCATGCGCAAACCGCAAAGGTCACAAGGTCAAATCTCACATAGCCCCATAAACTGGGTATGGTTGGAAAGGTTGTGGAGAGAGGATTTAGAATATATATACTTTATGGGGTGTAGGACCACCCCCTGATTATTTAGAGACCGATGAGTATTATTGAGTTTTCCTCGATCTAGTGCTATGTTAACTCTCAATCTGCTCCTGTGTTAACGTCTGTATACCTGCAAAACCAAAACTCAAAAATGTTCACTGGCCTCTAATTAATCAGGGGATGGTCCCAGACCCCACAAAGTATATATATTCTGAATCCTCTCATCAAGACCTTTCCAATGGTACCCCATTTATGGGACTGTGAGCCTTGACCTTATGACCTTTGGCCGTAGTACATTCAATTTTTTGACCTTCGAAAAAATTCAAAATTCTTAATGAATCTGAAAGTACAACTCATTGAGATCATTTTTCAACAAAAATGAAAAAAAATTCATCCAATATTGTTGAACTGCCAGCGATTTGAAAATCTTTAGTTTTGTAACTTTCGTCAGTCACCCGTCCTCTTAAATGTAATCTTTTTCATTTCAAAATTGCACAGTAGTGGCTACATAATTAGTTTCGAGAATGTCTGGTATGGGCTGCATTTTATCATCAATTTTTACATGCACATTGTCAAAGTCGGTCAGTCGCACGGTCAGTCGAGCATATTGGAAATGAATGATTGCCGAGTCTGCTTTGCTGGAACTTCAATGAAACGCTGAATTCATGCAAAAGTATCAAAAAATGGACTAAATATCTTAAACATATATTTATTGAATTGCTCGAAGTTGAATCTTAAAGGAATAACATTTTATTAATTTCTTTGCGTTACTCTATTTTATAAGACACGTAACGTGTCTTACAGGGGGTTACTTTTAGGTAAACACTAATTGAAAATTGAACTGCATCAAATATTTAAGAATTGAATATTTTTATTACACACACAGCATATGGTAAAGTCGAACAGTAAACCTCACTGTGGAAATACATTAAATGCATGCTACTTTCTCGTAGTTTAATTTGTTACATACACAGATTACTTGACCGTTCAATATGAATAACAATTAGTACAGTGGCCGCTAATAATAATCTTACAAGTCTTAAAAATTATCACGATACCGTAAATAATGATCTTAAGCTAATCTGTGCATGCTGAATCCAGCATGAAATAAATACATAGTCAATATACGCACGGAGTACAATTAATAATTATAGTCGATATAATGAACATACATGTGTAATCTTCATCCTGTCAATATTTTGAAAAATGCTTGAATTAACTTAATTAAATTAATGCAATGCAAAATATCACTATTTTATCTACTGCACTATAAATCTGCAAAAACTAACTTCAATCGCAAAATAATGTGACCTGGTAGGAATAACCAGTGTTAATGTTCATATACAAATGACTGGGTAAACGACAGTGAAGTGTTTATAAGTAAAACTTTATTTTGCTTCTTTATTTGCTAATAGCCAACTACCAATTTCTTAGAATTCAGAAATACCAAGAGAATTTGCCAACAAAAGTTATAAAATAAAATTCGTCACTCAAAATTTGACCACAAAACAAATAATAATATGGTTCACGACCAAAATAATACAACGGAAATTGGATACTATTCATGTAACGTTGTGTGTTAGTTAGACTGACGGACGAAGCTCTTGATTATATATTCAATCTTGACTCTCGAACTTCGACAGGGTTAATTTCAATATTGTTCAAGTCGATTCGCATTCGTTATGGACAAATTACGTTATCTTATCCTCCGGTAGATCGAATACTGATCTTCACCTATGTGCAATGAAACAAAACACATTGACAGATAATCATTCAGGATATCTCTAAGACACACAAGTTGTATATAGCTATTAAGTTAAGTGATAATTATATTATTGAGTAATGGTGAAAACAAGAAATCTAAGCGAGTAGAAGTTCCGGTGCGAAATACATAGGACTCTATTATTATTATTTTCATCTGGATAGAGAATGATTTCGTTCTCGAGTAGGAGACATATTATTATTCTTGCTTTTACCATCACCGCCATCAGTATAACCTCGGAGGCGCATGTAGGCCGGAATTTTGTCGAAAAAAGGGTGGCTCAAGGATTCAGTTAATGTGATGCGTTGTGGAGCCTCGTACTCGAGCATTTTCCTAATCAAGTCGAACAGTTGCCGGGTATCCTCGTCATCAGTTTTCATATAACGCTACAAGCAAACAAAGTTTTAAATTGTTCACTTTAACATGCACGCAGATTCAGTTGAATATATATATTTCCTTCTAATAAGTCAGGTGTGATGGAAAGTATTTAATATTATATACCATTAGAGGATGGCAGTTGTCTCGAACATATCGACCAGCAGAAGATCGCTCGTCCCAATCCAATTTTCCGTGATAAAAATATTTTGACTTGGTCTTCCTTGCCATCCTAAACAAAATATTAAGGCTCATTAATATCTAAAATCAACCAGATTAATTTAAAGATGTATGAATTAATGTCTTAGTTTAGTATTAGAATAACTCTCAAATTCTTAAAGGACCAACACTTTTACGAATATTAGAGACTTATTATGTTTTAGTATTCTCTCAATTGCTGACCGAGCACTTTATAAAAAATAGTCCCAGTGGATGATGAGAGAAAGGTTTTATTGTATTTTAGGTAGTTAATTTCTTACCTTGATGGTATTGGCCCCAAGATTCGTTCCATCATTGCTAAGTGCTCTCGATTATCATGCGTCTGGAAGAGGGTAATACCCAGGTACAGCTCAAACATGATGCATCCTAAACTCCAAACATCACAAGGTTGTGCTGCAAATGAAAAACAACATAAGAAGTTGTCTTACGCACAATTAATTTCAACAAATAGCTCATTTTCTCCTGAAAATTGTTAGATTTAACTCACCCCATCCCAATTCTAGTATGACTTCAGGAGCACGGTAATGACGAGTAGAAACGATCGTCGAATGGTGCTCATAATCGAATGTAGCAGAACCGAAATCAATCAAACGAACTTCAGAATTCTTGACTCGACGAAAACCTTTTTTACGTCGGTTGTCGAATGAAATATCATAGTCGGAAGAACAGAAAAGAATATTCTCCGGTTTTAGATCAGTATGCGTCAACTGATTTTCATGCAAAAATTTCACTGCGTGACACATCTGGTACGCGATATGCCGAACTTGTTCCAACGGATACTGAAATATAGAGGCAACAATGAGACAAAGTGAGAACAAAAGGTTGTTGTAAGTAAGAAAATGAGATGATAATTCCTGAACTATCCGGATTTTTGAATAAAGCATATGAATAGTGGGTACTGCATACTTACCGGGTGATAACTGTTGTCTTTCTGTAATTTTAACGCAAAGAGTTAATCTTCTATTAAATGCTTCAATTTGAGTAATAACTATGTTTTCACGAACCAAAAAGTCAAAGACACTCAGTCCCAACATCTCAAACGCAATGCACTAAAACATTAAGCAAATTATTATATTAATTCATGTTATATATTATAGTATTAAATATGCAATACCATGTGGCCGTGGTAGTCAAACCAGTCCAACATCTTGACGCATAAACTGCAAATTAGCATTATCAATTTACATAAATTATTCAATACGGGACAAAACAATTGACTGAAGCCCAAGTGACCTGTTGACGGGTCCTTTTCTAGTTACCTGTTCTTAGGATCCTTTTCAGCTAGTTTCTTTAGTACATTAATCTCCAACTTGGCAGCTTCTCTGTACTTTTCGACGTTTTTTATTATTTTCAATGCTAAGCACCGATCCCTATAAATATACATAATTAAATGTATTACATAATTTATATTACAGTTGCAAACATCCATTTTTATTTCAATATGACCTACGACTCCTTATTTAATTGTATATACGTTTTAACTATTACGTTTTCAACAATATTTACGTACATTCAAATCCTAGATAAGAATATACGTATCGTATATATTTATATCAGTTTTATAATTTTGAAATATAATTTGTATTTATATCCATCTAAAAAACTGCAACAGTTTGATCGTGAATTTATTGCTAATTTAACTATGTATGTACTTATATACCATCCATAGAATTAACCCTCTACAAATTTCCATCTTGTCATTTCCTCATTCTTCTCATTAATTTTTGTACACATAAGCTTGGTATCGTCAAAAGAATATCGCACATGATTATTTTCTGCCCCCGTCACCAATGAAGAATTGTGTTGTCAAAAATTAAAATTTGTTTGGAAACAATTCATTTGTCGCAACATGTATAGCATGGTAGAGTGTCAAATAATATTGCCACTGAACCAAAATATAAATTAAAAAGTGTATCTGATATAACTTTTCGGATTTACAGCTTATCAAATTATAAGTCTTCCTCAAAAAATATTACTATAATTATGCTATAATATGTCGTAACAAAGAAGGGGAAAAGATCATCCGCCAATGGATTAAAAATCACAAGTAGCAAGTAAACCAGCCGTCTCTAACACTTGGTCCGAGTCCAAATAGATATTTAGAACGAGAAGAACGAAAATAGTTTTGGACTGCATAACTTTTTTCATACAACGACAGATTTCGGCGTCTATACTGTGTACCGTACACAGTACACACACATCATGTTATATATTTTCTCTCGTCGACTGGCCTATACAGATAAGAAAAATCCCTACAATGTTCAACACGACCTATTTAGCATGTAATACGGCAAAATATCACCGACAGAATTTCCTTGCGAATATTTTGCAGCGAAACCCAAATAAACATATTTAGTAGCTGTATAGGCTATATAATGAGAATTAAAATCTTACTTGTTGAGATCCCTGACCTTGACCACTTTTCCTGAAAATGATTTTAAAAAATGTCAAAGTAATAAACCGAATAATATCTTTAATTTTAAAATTAGAATCGAAACTGTAAACTTACCAAATGTTCCCTCGCCAAGCGTGTCCATAATCTTATCTGTAAAGTAAGAGGTTTGTACATATAAAGTAAATAAACCCAAACCAAATACATAATTATTGGATCATAATGAAAGCCCAAAATTCTTACATCTTTGTAGAAGTATGTCTCCATTTCTGTAAATGAGATGACCGTCTTCATCATCTTCAACAGAAGGGGTGCGTGAGCTCTGTAGAAACAATACAATCGTATTAAAACCGTGGGTGGTGGATGGATACATAGAGAACCATGTTATCAGATCAGATCGCACTGTCACGATTGTCAACCATGCAAACACGCGTGCCGATTTTAAATTGATTCTCTTTACGACAATGTTCTTTAAAGTGGAATAAATTAGTCTGGTAAATTACAGTGATGTTATTCCTGATAACTTGAAATTCTATTAGTAATGCTACAATCCACATGGAGTAATTACATGATTTTGATTTTTTCACAAATATTTCGAGAAATTAGATTTCTGGTGAGAACAAAAAAACCTGATAATTTTTTCACTTTTACACACTGAGGATACCACATATTATTAGACATGAAATTCCAACATAAATCATACATAATCCGCAAAACATACTTGTGAACTTGGCCCAAATCATGAATCATCATCATTATTATTATTATTTTCAACCAAGTGCACACACGGAGCTTGTATTAGAGAAGACAAATTCGCGTCTATTTTTACATTCTTATTTCTTATTTGGCTTCGAATTAGACTTACAAGATCGTTGTATATCACAGATGAGTTTGTTACTTCTTGCCCTGTCCTGTAAGGTTTATTGTGATGATAGGATTTCGGTTCATCCAAAACACTGCTACTGTAGCCAGCAACTGTAGGTCGGACGATGCTTTTCTCAAACATTGAACTTGTCGCAGGAGTCGCGGCCGAAGTTAATAATGCGGAGGAAGAGTAATTACTACTTGGTTTGTACAAACTACTTGCACCAATCCCGGTGTCTTCTTTGCAGACACTATCGTCAACTAGTCTTCGAGTTGCATGTAGAGGTCCATTATTGCCATTGATGCCAGTGGTCGTGGCGGCAGAAGTAATAGAACTCGTGCTTGCTGAAGGCAGTAAGGCACCTACATTATCATTAGCGGGTTCCTTCAGCTGCACATATTTGCTGGAAGTGTACGTAAACCCAGAATATTTCCTAATAAGTTCCTCAATTTCTTTCTTCCTAACTAAATCCACGTCCCGTTCTTCACTTTCTCCTCCTCGTACTCCATCCTCGCCTTTCGCCTCCCTTATTGATGAAGCAAGTCCGACTCCTCCGTTCAGTAGGAGTTCTTCTGATTCTTTGAGCGTTTTTCGAGGGGTAATGTCATATGCCAACACATGCGAAGATGGGGTCACTCCATTCTGGTTGGTGAAAGCGGCAGCGGAGGATTCGCGAACAAGGTCAACGTCACCTTTCACTCTGAACGATGACGTGCCAAATTTGGTGCTAGTGTTATTATTATCTTCATCCTCTCGATCTCGATCACTGACATCACCATTAGCGTCAGGAGCAAGGGCAGCAACTTTGGTAAAACTTAAGGGGGAAGGCTCCTTTTCCTTAGGCTGGGTGTGAGACGACTTGTGTCGGTAGCGCCGATAGTAATATCGTGAAGGCAACTTATACGAAGACTTTCTCTGACTAGACCTTGAGCCACTTGCACCTTCTTTCCCGTTTGCCTCCGTTCCAACTTCATCTGCGTATTTGCCAGCCGCCTCATTCCGAACTGTTGCGCGTCCCCCATTTCCAAATTCGTCATCCAGAATTGTGACCTTATCCAAGTTATTCAGTGTGTTCGAGCGAGATAAACCTGAACTTTCTCTAAGATCCCTTTCTCTTTCGTCGTGACGATCGTACTGTCCATACCCCAGCCCTGCGAGAGGTTTGGGTTTTACCTCAGGTACTGGTTCTAGTAGATGAGAACTCGACCCCGAGTACGGCCGCCCTCCGGAAGACGAACTATAACCACCAATAAGTGGATGATGATGATAATAATATTTACTACCGGACCCTCCTCCTAGAATTGACCCAGTTGACCCACCCAACCCAGAGTCCTGAATTACACTACTGCTTGCACTCTTTGCAAGTCCGTATGTCCTACGTGAAGGGTACAAATCGTTAAGCCCTGACCGTCCAGACGTTGATGAGCCTAAATTGGATGCAGAGTTAAGAATGCTGGACGATGATGATAACGGAAGTCTACCATTTCCAGAAGAAGAAGGAGAATCATGTCCTATTAAACCCAAACCATATCCGTAACCACTGGATGAGTAAGGCAGTCTTGATGACACGCCACCAGCACCACCACCACTACTGGTACTTGCACTTTTTGATAGTCCATAACCTCGGAATTCATCCGTGTTATCTTCATAAGGCACTCTAGCCTTTGCACCCCGCAGACTAGACCTACTACTACCACCACCATTACTTAGCAAATCGGCTGTGCTAGGTTGAGAGGAGTCCTCTGGAGAAGCCAAGTTTTTGCTTGAGGATGTTAGCCCAGTGGCAGAACGGGGAGAAGCGGTAGATTCGCCATTACCACTTCCAAATAGTCGTTGATATCTCTCCGAAAGTTTCTGCTCCAATTCCTTCAGTCTATCGTTCCCAAAGTAATTATTGGTGGTCGAGCTCTTTACAAGTCCACCACTGCTACCACTCCCACTGCCCCGTCTACTTCCAGACTGACCCAATGATAAGTTATCGATATTTTCTAGATTATGATTATTCAGGTTGGACGAATGGTGATTTATATTTGAGCTAGTGTGACTCGTTGGCAGCGGAGGTTTGTACTTCACATAAGCGTAAGAATCGGAAGGATTTGAATTGATGGATGTCCCCGAATTTTTCCTAGAGCCGAGATGACCTCTTCTTTCAAACATTGGGGAGTCTGGGGCATGAGATGGCTTCATGTTGTTGGAAGATGTGGTTGTCGTGGGTTTGGCAGAAATATATGGCGTATTGTTGTTTTCAATTCCCCCATTGATTTCCGAGTCACGGGAGCCGTTGACCAGATTCTTGGTAGTGAGACGATGCAGCAGATTGGTACAGGATCTCACGACATCGGAATCTGAGAACAACTGCGCCACACTTGTTGTGGCCGATCTTCCGTATTTTCGTGGCTGTCGAGACGGCTCTCGGCCGCTCGACACTGAGTTCATGCTTGCCAGGAACAGGGTGAAAGTGTAGAAGAGGAGGAGAGATACAATCAGGAGGAAATGGATTGACGAGGCTTCCGAAGAGTAGTGAAGCAACAGTGTTTCGAATGGGTACAAAGGGTAATCGATTTCGTCCTCCTCCAACAGAAAAACTCTACCATCCGGACTCACTTCCGTTTTCTCCAACTTGTCAATTTTACGAGGGACTTGTGGATATCGATGCTTCCTCCGAATCAATCACTTACTATTCTTACGTTATGATACGAACGAGAACCAAGAACAATGACAACGTTCGCTTGGGAGCATTTGTTACGCAAGAAGATGGAACAATAACAAGCTCATTTTATGTCGTCTGAAACCTTGTTATTAGTAAATAGTATCGAATATAGGAAAGAGGATCGCAATGGTGGTGGAGGAAATTCAGACAGTTCAAAGGCCAAATAGTTTAATCCAAAGTACACGTCTAGGAGTGAAGTAGAGAGGTAGGCGTACAAAATGCTCAGCACCTACTTAATCGGAATATTGTATCGTTGCAAGATTTGAATTTTTTTCAGATATAGAAAGAGGAAGCAGAAGAAGCGATTACGTGTTACTTTGAGAATGAAGAGGAAAGTTGAAGAATAAAATGTTTCTTGTTTCTTTGACTTATTTTGGCTAACTAAACCAGCTCCGATTATCCAAACTCCCCAAATGCAATTATCTCATGTAGGTTACAGATTCTATTAGTTGATGCGATACATGCATACTTATTCAAAACAGAAGGAAAAAGTGGGATAGCAATGCCGCACAGTAGTTAGTTTAAGTTAACCAACGTAAAACCCGATCCGATATAACATGAAAGTAACGTTACTCTAGCTATCTGTGGCTCATCTATATCCATCCACAAAGATATGCAGACAAGTACATTGGATGTTAAGCCTATTTTCAAGATTCTCATCGTCGCATATCGCACGCCGTGGGACGTGGATAGGTCGAGATGCTAAAAATAGGCAAGTTTTTTCGAACACTGCTTCGGTACGGTTCGAATGTGCAGTGCAATCAGCACACTCGTTCAGTGATGCTGCTAAATCCCCCATCACAAGTGTGTGTATGTAGTCAGCAGCACTTTTAGTACGTAAAAAGTGATTCAGCGCAGCCCAGCTCATGCCAATGACAAAATGCGATTCCTCAAAGATTCCTTGCGGATTCTCCTCCGTGAGCTTATCAAATGAACTGCATATCACATGACGGTGAGAAACTTACGACGCAGAAAAATTGGCCGATGACTTGTCCTCTTGAACAACACGGATTGATCATCATTGCTATTGCTCCCTCCAACCCACCCACTACTTTTAACAAATATTTATGTACATAGTTCTCTTCACCCCCAAATATTGTGTGATTAATTTGATTCTCCTGACGAAGGGTCGAGCATTGTCCCGATAGCTGGAGTATAATAAGTATTCCAAACAATGCCTTCCTTGCACTCCATGCAAATTTTAAATAATTGTAAGTGTATTTATTAGTAAGTGATTTAACTCTATACATTATGTAATTCGTAGGTCATTCTTCACATGGACAGTAAGCTATTTTTGCATGGGTACACTTCCCGTTGAAATAATATTGGAGATTTTCAATACAAAATGCTGAAGTACCTAAGAAACTTTCGCCAACTGCCAATTTTGCAGATTTGCATCATACATATACTGTGCAACAGTGTCACTGGCTTCTTGAAGTAAATAAGTACATAATAAATTGGCTGATTACAACCTGGCTCCCAGTCAACCAGACGCTGCGGGTGGAAGTGAATCACCCCTCTTCTGCCAAGGAGAAAACAATGAACTGAATTGCACTTGTCGTGTTCGTGCATGTATACTCATTACTCAAGTCTTATGTTCCGGTGCAAGGCTTGTGGGACTCATGCTCCCGAACGGTTTTATAAAGGACTTTAAAAATTGCATTATTTCATTTTATTTAGATTTTATTATATGATTTTAAATAAATATGATAACGATTGGAGATGTAAAACCAGCGATATGCGGTGAAAGTTTAAAAAGCATGCACCTCGCTAAATTTTTACAGTCCAGAAGAAATACAATACCCAAAACGGTCAGGTTTATGTTAAGCCGAAATCTGAGATACCACTAACACAAAGAAAGTAGTTGGTTATTCCGGATTGTATGGAGTTGAGTGGAGAAAGTAATTTTTTTCATTCTCGTTAGAATCGTGAAAGTGAAAAGGAAGAAATGATTTAAAAAACATTTTGGAGCCAGTATTTTTTCTTGTATGAATGCATTTAGCAGCTATAATTGTAAATAAGAGAACGTTAAGCTAGACGACGTATGTACAAAGGTTGAGCTGAGTTGGAATGAATAACATCAACAACCTCGGGATTGGATGGGTCAACGTTTCCTGACACCACTTGACTACATGAGAATTGAGAATAAGACTAGTGACAAAATAAAACTAGTAAAGTTACGAAATGATCATAGACGGTGCTTTCCGGAGGTGATCCTCATTCGGGTATTCTTCACAATGTATTACCAACTACAAAATAAAGTGGTAAAAATTCCTTCCTTTAGCTGCTGAAGGAAGGAACCTGGATTTCGTTCACTTTGAAATATCATGTTTCACTCGACAAAGCAACTCCACCGGACATAATTATTTTCATTCTAAACAAATCTCACACTAACACTCACACAGGACACTGAAACTATAAGTTAAATTGAAACCACAGAAGGACTCCATGCACTGAACTGCATGGAAATCCGTGATGCTACTTCCTAGAAACTCCTCAGACCAAGACAACCTTCAGAAGTCAGTCATATTTAGTTTCAATTTCGTTTACATACTATCAGATTTTTGGATTCAGCCATACCCTCCGTTTCACCGACCTCGGATGCATTTTTCTATTTTGTATGCATACACATATGTACGTATGTATATGTGCTCTATGAACATTCAACCACGACGTTTATTGTGTTAAATGGATGGGTCTGTTTTAAGACAAACCCGTCAGAAATATCTGGCCCTTTAAAAATAGCCCCTCCTCGTCAGTATAAGCTATCAGTTCTCCTTTCATCATTTCGTGTAAATGCACAGAGCCAAAAACCTACGTAAATATACAAATCGCTTCTCTACTTAACTGCCTGTGTACACACATCACAGAAAACTCAAAGGATGAAAATATGTACGGCCGTTACGACCTTTAAAAATTCATCAATCCATTTCACTTTCACAAACCATATTACTCTGCAGTTAGCAATCCTTTACACGAACGGGCTAAACTTTACATGGCATTTTGGAATTTCATTTTCATTTGGGAAAGCAGTGACTTGGGGACAATAAATATTTCTATATACCAACTAATAGTGGGATTTACTAAGACCATCATTTTTTGTTCTCACCAGGGAAAGTTCTTTCTTCGAAGTATGCACGCACCTGTAGCTAAAGTAAAAAAAATCGAAGCTCACCTCGCTACTCGAGTAGGAAGCCTTCCTTCTGCGATTGGTAATGTTTTTCTTATTGTTGCTGTAATGTTGACTCTTTAAATTGGAGGATCGAGATGACCCATCCGACGGAGTGTCCGTTTCTCGATCTCGGTTCTTTCTCCGTCGATCCTTACGATCACTAAAAGTGGTGACAAAAAACATTAGTCAGAATTCATATGCAAATTAAAAAACACGGAAACAACACATTCAATACGTATCAATCACATATACTATATCTATCTAGTAATTATTCAGATGTCAGATTTGGGGTCACACTAATTCGCTGCTTCCGTACATGCCAATTTTCGCATCAGGTTAAATGGCAGACTTCAAATACCTCGGTCTCAACGACAAAGAGAGTCTTCGAAACCCTTCGGGTAGCAAAGGAAAGCTGAGGCATGAGCCAATCCCACAAAACAGGGATTTTGGATACTGTACGTCGTCTCCCGTGTCATGATGATGTTGATGTTCACTATCAGACTCTTTGATTTCGGATCCCATAATAATACTAATAGTCTATTCAAGTCCAGTGTGACACCTATTGATATTGTGCTATGAAGTCTTAGCACACGCTGCCAGGTTTTAAATAACAATACAGCAGGTAAGCTACTTTTCTGAACGATTGGGATAAACACACGGCAACAGAAATAAAGTAGGTTGACAAAACAACTTGAACACTGGTCCTTATCAGCAAAAGAATAGAAGACGAACATTATGCTACTATAATACTTGGTTTATAATAGTTGTGAGCGATCGTGGCTGGTCTACAAAACTTGGCTGTCGATGAATCAAATGTACTTTTTAATGCCTGTGTTGTGTTGTTAAATATTATTGTATTGATACAAATGAGACACAATTCACACAATCGCCTTTCGTGGCGTACTTATTAAATGTAGTTTATGTTTGGTTATATGTATTCGGTAGTGCTATATACTTTACCCTCGAGCCAACCACAATTTTGTCCATATCCTTCCTAAGCAGAGATATGAAATGGTCTAAAAAGTAAGTCATTTTAGTTCCATGCACTCATTCGGACAGAGGGAACATGGAATGAACTGAAATTTGTTGACACAAGCCAACTAATCGTTTGCAGTAATAAAAACTCATATATCTGTCAAAACACAATTATTATTGCACTTTGATGGACATGAATAATCATATTACAAAAAGGACTCTAATGAAATTCAGCTCAACAGTCATAAAAATAGTCTGGATCAACATAAGTATGAGAGTAATTAAACTGTTAATTAAAGTCCGGTGTATATGCCTAATTCTTCAGCTAGTGAGAAAAGTGTCTTCCTGAGGCATGCATAAGATCAAATTTCGGTAGTTCAATCTCATCCAATAGAATGTAAACATTATTGCTTTGCAGAGGTTAAGTATTCAGGAGGAAGAAATATGAGACGTACTAATAAAGAATTGGGGTCAAGAGCTACCGTCGACCGCCGTGTTAATTACAGAAAAAACTATTTCCAGACTTGTTTTTAAACATCTAGGAGACATTAAGCTCAGGAGGGTCGTTGTTCTTACATATCTTACAGTACGCCCGTTACATCAGTGTGTCATTTTGTCTTATGGTGTATTAAATATTAGATCATATTAAATTCTTCTAATGTTACAAAAAAAGTATGGGGAAAATACTCTGTTTAAAATTGTTATACATAAGTGAAATTAATCTTACTCGTAAATTGTGAGGACTCCCATGATGCTAAATGTGTAGATCACTCGAGACAAACAAGTGATAAGTCAATTGATAAGTCAATAAATTCACTTAGTTTCAATGCATTCAACTAGTAAATAGCTGAATGCAAACTCAATGGTTATGCAATGCTGAAAGATCAGAAGATGACTTAGATTCGCCAAAGGATTTGTCAACTGAACGTGTCCACACAACGGGAAAACCTGTAAAATATTGGAAAGTTTTGTAATTTGACATTTTTTTACAATGTCTACCATAAAAAAGTATTGCAATAAGCAGAAAGCACTCGTGTTAAGAGGGGAAAGGGTGGCATTCTAATCAGAATATTGCAAATTGACACATAGTCGGAAACAATATCACCAAGAAGAAAGCTGTCATTTCTGACGTCAAGACGTGCCGAAGAAAAGCTCTCCAGTAGGTATACGTCATTGGTCTTAAAATCATTTATAAGACCACATGAAAACTGAAATTTGTTTCAGGTGGTAGGGTGTAAATTGTAGTCTCTACCTTGATCTTTAAAATATTATTAGTATAAATCATAATGGTGAAGCTAAGCAGACACATCTTGGGCATATTTATACTGATATTTATTGGGACTATACGATGATGTCACCATTATAATGATGGTCAAGCCCAACCTCTTCTCTATCCGATGTGTTGATATGGCATAATAGGCAACGATCGGAACCACCTCAGTCTAATTAATCCATTGGCATTGATAGTACAAAACACCCACCAAGTTGTCATACAAAACGTGGCAGAGTGGGCTCATGACAAAGATCTTCAGCAAAGGTGAGAAGAAACAATTTGTCTTCTTCTTCTTCCTGCTGACTGCCTGAAATGTAGCCATATAATAACAATGCATTCGAAATGATGAAGGATTGCCGACTTTCAATCTTTGTTTTGTCACAGAGTTCTCTTCGCTTGCACAATTTCCGAAAGCAAGGCGTAGTTCATGGTTTATCCGTCCAATTGATTCCACAAACCAAAAGGCGAAATCCACGAACAGCCAAAAAGGAATTGCCATCACAGGAGGTGAGACAAGTTGGACAAAAATAGAAGCCGACAACGAATTAAATGGGAAAATCGACTGTGTGACCACTTATATTCTTGGCTTTCTTTAATTCCTAAGGTCAATGCTAAAGCTCAATCAAGTCATCATTAATCTTAGCGACTGTAGTCTAAGCAAATTAACTTATTCTATTTGTACAACTTCTATGATGAAACTCGGTTTTCCTAGGCATATTACTTTCCCTCTATTGTTGGAGTACCATTGCACAAACATTATTTATATTCTGAAGTAGGGGAAATTTACCAAATTAAGTAAATTGCATGTCTACCCTTCTTTGCAATAAATTGGTTGCGATTTAGATTTAATCAAGACTACATACATAGAATACAGTTGGAGATCAAGCATAGTTATCTTGTAGAAAATCCAGTCAACCTTGTGTGCAACTAGAAATTGGCAGGTGTAAGTGCAAACCGATGTTAAAGTCATTTTATGTATATCCACCCGAACCATTTATGCCCCATATAAATATGTACGTTGAGCAAGTTATATATTTTTTTATATATTTAGAACCTCTAGGCCTGATAAAAGACGATCGAATACATAAGAGAAATCACTGGGATTCGCTCGCTAGCCAGAAACCCACTGACAATAAGTGAATTAACGAATTAACAGACCTTCAACTGCCCTTTATTCTGCATTGTGATATGAATGCATGTCTAGCAATCTGACCTTCGGTCTACTTATCGAAATGCAACTTGGAGATGCAACCACAAGAAAGGCCTGGATTCTCCATAATTCAGTTTGATAACAATACAAAAAAGCAATAAACTAAGAATAGCATGCAGGCAACGCTGATTGATGGCTTCAGTTCAATCCAAGTTGCATCCTTCGTTGTTTATTACGAGGGAGACACAAGGCCGGCAGCAGAGGCAAACTGTCCATTATCTCATCATCACAATATTTATGTATTGTTACTTTATTCAAGTCATGCATGCTCTTCTTTTATCATAGAAGCAATAGTAGCAATATCACAGAAAAATAACATTGGGGCCAAATGAAATGCAAATGCACAAAAATTTCACAAGTATGATGTCAAGTCATAATGTTGCTGATTCCTCTAACTCGGCGAGTGTACATACTTAATTCGGGACTGACCCACAATTCCAATCTCAGCGACTGCCTCCCGAAATACAA
Organism: Folsomia candida; assembly: GCF_002217175.1. Classification (NCBI taxonomy): domain Eukaryota; kingdom Metazoa; phylum Arthropoda; class Collembola; order Entomobryomorpha; family Isotomidae; genus Folsomia; species Folsomia candida. Next base: position 14,238,324 of record NW_019091195.1, on the reverse strand, counting down.
AACGAGAACGGGACAAATTGACTTGTGTATTGTTATCGGTGAGTCAGAAAAACTCGGTGTGAAAATAATCCGGTTTCTAATGTCCTTGCTGAGCTTGTCAATTTGTCTCAAAATATTCCGGGGCAAAGGGTACTCTGGACACCCCGGACCTTTGTTAGATAATGCTACAAAATCGAAAGACATTGGACGAATTGTTATTTGCGATAACGCAATCCTATTTACAAACTTGATCAATACATCAATATTGATATATTAGCAGAGCATATTTTCACAAATGTGTAGCTTCACTTGAATAACGTTAGTCCTGACTGATGGGTATATACATTGCCATGAAAAGGAATACAAACTACTGAGCAGATCATGCATTTTGTATTGAAGTTATGTAATTGTGACAAAAGAATAAAATTCAAGTTTTTGGCGAATCAAATGTCTTGTTTGCAGTTGATAACAATGGGGATGGATGAGTGCATGCTGCTAAGGCATCGCTGAGAAGGAAGAATAAAACCTTGCCACTTACTTATTATGACATGCCAAGAAGACGTTGGCAAATTGAAAAGGTTACAAAACAAGAAATATAGCAAAATATGCAATGATCAGCCATGCATACAAATACTTTTGTATTCCTGTGAAACTCGTCTGCTCCCAAAGCCACGGTCATAGATTGCAATAATGCATACACCTATTTTTCTAACTTTGTGGTTTTCCGTTATTTTCCACCTAATCGTAAGAGTACAAATGACTTACTAAAAATATTCTTTTAATTCAAATCCACACACAAACACGGATCCTTCATGCACTCCGACCTAGACAAGTCGTCGTCGTCGTCTTCACTATTTAATGGCATAATGATGCCCTTACGGTAAGACCTTATTACATCAAGTATGTACATGACTAGTTAAATGCCAACATTAAAATACTACATAATTATTATAAATTCCACACTGATGTGTAGCACCACTCCAAGTGTTCCGCTTGGTCTATTCCATTCATTCATTGACATCCACCCACGAATTCACAACTCCAATCTTTTAAATCGAAGAATAACATCTGCTGCTAATCGTTTCCTGCATAAATTGCGCTGTCCTAGAATAAATTCAGTGTAATTCGTGTTTGTGTCTACTTAAAAATGTGTCAAGTTCCATACACTTACTTTCTGCCCTGATTTCCTTAACTTTGTGTCTATCTATGGCTTAAGCTCTCATTTTGTGTTTGCCTATTTATTCAGGCACATTTTCCCTTGTTTCGATGAAACTTTCGGGTGAAGATGTAAGTCTAAAATTTACACGTTTACATGTTGTCTGGCTACCAACCGAAGCCGTAAAACAGTTCGCAGGGTATAGTTGAAGCTGACCATAAAGTGCAAAAGGTCAGTTGAGCTTGCAAAATGGTGGAATACTTCTCACAACGCCGACTACCTTGGGCAAAGGCGAATACGAAAGAAATTGGGGCGACGGACGGAAGTCGAACAATGCAAAGAACCAAAGACTCAATCCAATCCCGCGGACCAAAACTATTTCCTGCTTCAAATGAGCCTTACTAAACATCAAGGTGTTAATTTTTTTATTCAATTTGATCGCTTATACGAAGCAGGGAAGAAGAAACCGCTTTTGAATAAACACGCGATTGAATAAAAAATATGTTATTAATTTAGTAAGACACATACAGACACGTTTTCTTTCCTCGTTCTGTTCAAGTGTAAACCAATTAATCATTTCCGTGCATACATCGTTATCGTATTATTTATATTTAGTAGCTGAATATGTGTGGTCATTTACTCTGTACTTTAAAAGGTATTCAACACCAGCTTGCGACGCTGTTCTTGTTTCTCATTCTCTAAAAGTTATCTCAGTCTCATCAAATTAATGTCGCATGTCAACCAGGACAATTCTACCTGTCATATCAAACCAAAATGAATGCCACTTCCCCATGTCCATCCAAGATTGGTCATTCTCTGTACAGTCAAGTTCGTCGGGAGTGTCATGTGTTCAATCAAACGGGCAACTAAAAACTACATATTTCACACTTGGCTTGACAATGAAAAATTCAAGTGAAACATTATACTCGCACTGAAGTTAAATACATCAGATACACCCATTTTCAATACTGACTAATAATAATTGTGGTTCTTCATTACATACTTCAGTCACATATTAAGTGCCGATTAATTACTCACAATTCTGGTTAAGTAAATTCATATTTATGTATATGTACAGTACAATGAGGGTATTCATTACGAGTTCGCATGTTCGCATCGCAACGTAACTTTTTCGAAATTGCTAATTTTGCGAAGCAACGAAGTGAAGACACTTCGCAAACAAATTCGCAAAAGTTGGTATTTGCAAAAAATACAAATTCTAGATTTTTTTGGAATAGTAATTTTTCTGCAATTCTGATTTTTATGTAAGTAGTTCGATATGCCTAAAATATCTCAGAAGCGTCGTTATATTAATGATTTGTGCCAAATCGCTTCAACCGAACTGATTTGGAGCACAAATTCGAACACAAGATATGGATGGCAGGAATTCGACGATATCGTAGATGAAATTTTGCTCACAGAGGCCATTCGGTACATTGTTCCACGAAATCCTGTCCCCAAATCCGACCAGTGGTATCGTAACGTTCTCCCAGATTATAACGACGACCTATTTCGAAAATTTCTGAGAGTCTCAAGATTAAACTTTGGACGGATTCTCTTAATGATTCAAGATCATCATGTCTTCCGATCAAACAGCAGCAAAAAACAAACGCCAGTCGATAAACAACTCGCTATTACACTCTATAAGCTCGGAAATGATGGGTCATCTAACTCTATTCATAACGTGGCTGCAGTTTTTGGGATTGGAGGAGGTGGTTCAGTGATGCTCATAATTGAACGAGTATTAAAAGTAAATTAACCAATTAATTGCGAATAATTTAAAATACTTAGTTTAATTGTATAGTGGTATGGTATATGTGGCAGGCGATTCTTAGTCTGGAGCATGATTATATTCGATGGCCTGATGAGAATGAACGAGCAAATATAGAATTATTTATGGGCGACAAGTTACCAAAATGTATCGGCTACATCGACGGCTCTCATATCCCTCTAGATGAAGCTCCGTTGGATGACCCAGAGTCATATTTCACAAGAAAGCAGCGGTACGCAATACATTTGCAGGCGGTTTGTGACAATGATCGTATTATCAGAAATATATTTATTGGATATCCTGGCTCGGTTCATGATGCACGAGTATATTCCAACTCAGAAATTGGGATTAGACCCGAAAGTTTTCTAACTAATGGGCAATGGATTGCTGGGGACTCTCCCTATGCTGTTAGTGACTTCATGATCACACCTTTCCGGAATAATGCTACTGCCGGCACAGCAAGCCAAAGAAGAGCATTTAACAAATATTTCTCAAAATATCGGGTCAACATTGAATGCGTATTTGGAATAATGAAGGAAACTTTTGGAAGCTTAAAGGGATTGGGGATACGCGTGGATAAGCAACGTGGACACAAATTAGCATGCGACTGGATAATGGCATGCTGCATTCTGTATAATATTATCAAGCCCACACTTCCAGCAATAATTCTTGAAGATTTGGGGGAGGAAGATCACGAAATGCCGGAGGCAACGAGAGGAAATGACAGAAAAAGAATTGGATTATTTAATTTTATAACCGGAAAGTTGGCATTACAATAAATGTTTTTGTAACCTTAATTCACCTTAATTACCTAAGATGTACATGTACAAAACTTGACAAGAACTAATTTTTACACGTATTACGCGGAAAATAGGTTTTAATTAGAGTTGATTATTTAGTTTGTACTTTAGATAACTCTAATTTTAACTTAAACTCCTGCTCTATCTTATACTTTTGAAGCTCGAAATCTTTATTAATGCGTTGTTGCTCTAAGTCCAACTTTCGTTCTTCGATTTCACGATCTTGTTCCATCTTTTTGACTTCTAAATCGTACCGCTCATCGTTTCTTATCTTCTCGTACTGCCATTTCTCCTTCTCTAGTGCCAATTGTTCTTTTTGTAATTCGATCCTGATTTCGACACATCTTTCCAGCATGGATGATCCAGTTTGTGGGGCCAACTTCCGCTTTCTTACCAATTTTGATTGTTGCGTCTCTTCTACAGTCACTGAATGCTCGCTACTTTCGGGGACGCTAGTCTCCTCACTGAAAATGGTGCTGTTCAATGTCCAGTCTGGTGTATTCAAAGTAATTATAACATGATCTTCATCTCCGATTTTCGACGAATCGTGTAGGTAGGGAGGAGCAATGTTAAGTTTATTTCCAAAAATCTCGTCCAGTTTTTCGAAGTGGGGACAGCGTTTTAGCAAAGTTTCTGAGAATTAATTGAATTATATTCTATAATTGCTCTCCACGTTAATTTATATACATGTTTATGGTTTTACCTTTGAAAGAAGATTCCCCTTGATCTTCTAAGACCCCTTGCCCTGTCTGATTGCGCCACTGAACCGTCTCTCCATGCTTTCTCTTAAGATTTTTCACTTGATTTTTTAATTGGTTGTGGTTACAATGTTCAAACGCGAGAATTTCTACTCCACGTTTGTAAAATGCTACTGCGTTTGGCTTCTCTATCTCTTTTCCAACAGAAACAATTGAGATTAGGTTACCTAACAGCTTTTCAATCTCGGTAGGAGTCCACTTCCGGCGCTCCTTGACGTTGTCTACATTCGTGTTCTCAACCTCTTCTACCAATGTATCGTCCAAAATTGATGCTTCTTCCTGTTTCCTTTTTTTAGCGACTTTCGATGACATTTTGCACTCAAATCACAAAAAAGATTGTACCACGAAAATTTCTGAAAAAGTATTTTGCGAACTAAATACTAGCCCTGGAGATGCGCAAGTTCGCAAATAAATTTTCAAGCCAAAAGTTTTTGCGAACTTGCGAACTTTGTTTTGTTGCTAACGTTGCGAAGGATGCGAACTCGTAATGAATACCCTCAATAAAAAATTCTAATCAGATCAATCATGCATCAAGGGTGAAACCACGAGATTATTGGTAATTAGTGGTTGACAATGGAATCTGAAGGGATTTTAATAGATATTTCTAACAAGCCACACTTTCCTGTCCACAAGAATATAGATACTTCTAAATTACTATCGAGTGGTTACCTATTTCCGTCCTTATATTGATTTGATCATGCATAAATAGACGAAATTCGGTATCCAAACTCATTATTCTCTTTACAAAGTTGTCCATTTTACTAACACAGCACTGGTAAAACGTACCAATGGCTAAGCTAGCTTTTGTAACAATTTTTGTGTGTTGCATGGTCATAATTTGCATGATGCAGCCTGAGGTAACATTTATTTGAACTATTATCGCGCTACCATTTCATTTGACAAGCAATCACTAAAATGCATATTATTTAAGCAGGTGTCGGCGGTGCAGCAATGTTGGGGACGAGGACAAGGTTGTCGGCTAGGACCGTGTTCGAGGAACGGCCCTTGGCCCTGCTGCTGTTCTGGATATTGTGCACCTGACAGATATTACAAATCAGGGTGGGGATTCTGTACTTGACCAGATTCACGCTCCAGCAATAACTGCAAACTTTATTTCGAAATGTACATTTACAACGGTTAGATAAAAATCAACCAAAAACGGCATTAAATTTCACATGTATATGTAACTAACTGGTTTGATTTACACGATACTAGTAGCTATCAATCACTCATATAAGTCTGATAATGTTGAGTCTCATGAATACTGATTTTACAAAGTTTTTGGATTCCATACTTGCTTCGCCAGGTTCAAATTATTCATTTTAAATAACAAATTTTACCATTCTTCTTTGGCATCCTAAGTAATTTCATAAGGATCAATCATCTCAATCCATAGATTCATACAAATTCGCCGCACATTATCAATGATGTTGATATTAAACCAACGCAAGGAATAAGACAACGCGGAAGCCTTACCACTACCTTTAGTAATACATACATCCTAATTTCAATAAATCTCCCATATACACAACAAAAGCATCATCATCTCAGGCATAGGATGAACACCAGTATTTTCGTTGGATTCACGCATCCCAATCCCACTCTCAATCTATCTCAAAACTCGAGATGAGATTCACAACCCAAGCAGAAAGCGATGAGTCAAAGGAACGATATCAGAATGGAAGAGGTGAGGGAACAACCTTGATCTGGACGTAAAAGGAAACGCAAACCGTCGTTGCTCGTCGAGTATACAAAAATTCATACACAAACACAAGAAGTGATAAGAGGACAAAATGTGCAGTGTAATGTAAGGAATTTTACACACTGATGATGAGAGCATTTAACACATGCAATATTTTAGTGAACATGGAATACCAATACAAGAGCACAAAATGTAGAGTATCCTCTTTTTGATCGTATGACAATTGCAAAAAATCATTTTTTCTTCTGTAAACTCATTTACCTATGTATGATTATGTATTCATCACCACCACCATCTCCACAACTCTGTTTACTATGCACACAGAGTACAACAACTCCGTTTCTGGAAGTGCAAAACTCGTTGTTTCATTTTTTGCTCAGATTGCTACAAAAGAGACCAAGAGATAGCGTCATAAATTGCATATTAACGTCACCCAACCAAGTATCTGTTGATTGGCATACAAGAAAAACTCACACCATTCCAGGAAACAATTCGCACGTTATTTGATTTGAATAAGAATCAAAGAATTGGAAATTTGTATCATTTTCCTACAAAGACTGCACACTTTTAATTGACACATAGCTCTAGACCTATACATGGCAATTCTCAGCGTGAGCTAACAAATCAACCCTAATAATTCGGTACGACTCATTTGGTTAACACAATTACTGGTTTCTTATCTCAATTTGCAAATACAAACAATGAGCAATTTTTATTCAAATGCTTGACACGTCTCAGTTAAGAAATCTTAAACTTTGCTGGAAAACTAAGAATAAAATTGGGAGGAGTCGATATCATGTTTGACCAACACCATACAACTTTGCCTACTGCCGTGGTGTCCACAAACTTGTAATATGCAAATGAAACCAATTAATCATTTTTCAAATGTCCAAGCCAAATACGTGCAATCAATTTAGATCCATTTGTAATCAACCGTCAGAATAAAAAAAACGATAATGATCCTCCTGTGCCTTGAGTTCCTGTATGAAATTCTGTCTGTTTGGTTGATTGCAGAATACTCGACAGAATTCAAGTTCAAGGTTTATTAGTACCTGCACCATTAAACATGGATCTTGTTAACAACTCTTTGTTTTGATATTTCACTCAAGACGACAATTGCATTGTCCTACAAATTGATCTAAATACTGCAAAAAGTAGACAAGCATATTAGAGATGATGGAAAACAAACAAAAGTTTTAGTGCAGTGTTCACTAAAACCAATGTCTAATTACTTATTGACGTATTATTGACACGTTAAACGTACTTCCCTGGCAGGAGGAGATGCTGCATTAGTTTATAGAATTAGAATAGGACAGTGTAGTTAGTTTTTCACGCATATAGTCACCAATTCGCCCAAATGTTCGGTTTCGGTATCATCAGTAGCCATTTGTGTTACGAGATTAAAAGTAGCAAAAGTAGGACATGCATTTGAGAGCGAATAGTCCTGAATTCAAGGATTGAATGGTTGGTGTTTAATGAAATGTAACAACATTTTAGCATTAGCACTTAGTTCCTTAGTCATTTCGCTCCAGTAAGCACGAATCAACCCATTCTTCGTACTTCTCTGCAGGTTATCAAACCATTATTACACTGCGCAGAGTGACGAGTGGGATACCTAGTAATGTGCATAATATGCAGACTTTCATCTCATGGTGTGGCAAAAACTCCACGTTAAAATCCTTGCCATCCAAATAACTCTAACGACAATATATGTATTCAGCTATTAAGGAATTCCTACTGCTTCTGGACAATTCCGGACTGCGGTGCCCATCCATTAGTAGATTAGCCTAATAAAATCGTTTTTTATTTATTTTCTTGTTCGAGTCCTGTCGCCACCAGGCCACAACTGGGCTAAACCATCATAAAAATCCACATCTTGTTCGCATAACATTATTTCTAGTAGTGCCAGTACCACCGAGGATGAATGATGCGATCGTTTATCAAATTGGGCATGTAATATTGAATATTTTAACATTCTGTAACAAGGATGAAACCATTAAAAAGTGTGTAGCTTGTAATAAAACACCAACACCCCAACACCAAAAACGGTAACCTTTATCACAAGTTATCAGATTGAAAAAAGTTATTAACTGACTAACGGAATGCAACGTATCTCGTAGTAAAAGGAAGAGGAGAGAACACGACATCTGTTTACTATTCTATTGTCCATCCAAAATAAAAATTCTATCGATTTGCATGCAAGCGTATGTATGTAAAAATATATTAATATGTAGCTGCGAGGTGTTTGCAAACTACGGGAGTTGAAGAAATGACCGATAATAATTGGATAACCCAGTTCCCAACAACGTGTTGATGGGTAGTCATTTATTTGTTACACATTCATGCTGAATAAAATTATGCGCCTGCAATGCAGTGGAACCCGTTGCAAGCTAAATATAAATATATGCATACTCGTACATACGTACATACATACATTATCCACCAGCACTACAATTCGTTTTGTTAGAATTGTTGGGAAGAAAGTGAAGGAACACTGCATAACAAAAACTGACAGCAATAAATAATCAGGACCTTTTCAAAGAATATTATTCGTCTGACATCAGCCCTGATTGCTTAAAACTGTAATTTTATGCATTGTTCGTAAATAACAATTTGCAAATCAATCTAGAGAGTCTGGAATATGACAGAAAATCAGACTTTGTGCATTACACAAGACAAGATAGGTAGATGGGCAGTGGGTTTATGCAAGTAACATCAGCATAGGTATTTGATGACACCCAATATAGCAACTAACAACTCCTGCTTTCACGTTTCTCCATGCATTAGCAGTAATACTTGCCTGGTGTTATTTTCTCTCATAATTTATAAGTAACAAAACATGAAACAAATTTCACTTTCACACGCCATCCCAAATCGCTATTCTTGGATCGTGATAAAATCGTCTTATACAGCAAACTGATGACTGACGCATCAACGAATAGGAGACAAACAACTTGTAGTATAGTCTGGCTGAAATACAGATATTCATATTCATTGAACTTCATTTCATGTGCTCTGTTAAAACATCAAAAAATATGGAGATAAGTCAATCCGGTGATGTAAAATCAGGAAAAATGCGAAACATTTGCAGACATGGATCGTGTTTTTGCTTGGTGTACGACTCGTATTAACCACTTCGCCCCTATAACGACTATGTGGCGTATTTGACCTTTACACCGAATACGACCATGTGGCGTAAGTTCCCTTGGCACCGGAATACGACGATGTGTCGTATTGACCCTTGACAACGGATACGACTATGTGGCGTATTTTCCGTTCACACCGGCCTACGACTATGTGTCGTATCCGGAAAAAAATTAGGTCATTGCCTCTCCAAGCAAAGCAAAGCAAGAGTTATGAGTCAACAACCCGCCCTTTAGGCGGGAAGATAAATTGTCTCTTAGGAAATAATATTAGAAATGGATGCAAAATAAATTTATAGCCAAGTGGCTATATCTAGCCAAGACGCCGAGTTGTGAAAACTGTTTTTTGCAAGGAAATTTCGACACCGATTTATTTCAACAACGCTTTACGATAAGATTAGAGAAATTGTTTTGCTCGCATGTAGCCAGGGTCCTTTGACTGTTTCCTTGGAGGATTTCTAGACAAATGTCTAGAAATCCTCCAAGGAAACAGTCAAAGGACCCTGCATGTAGCACAAATGGGCGTTTTGGGCGAGAAAACTAAAAGTTTGATGAATTGCATCATTGCATGGATTTAATTATATACCACAAATAATCTTGCCGGTAGGGTAAACTACGTCAAAATTAATGATTACGTACCGGGTGCCGCTGAAATATCTTTTGGGCGGGAAAATTAAAAATTGAGAGATTGCCAGGAATTAGTAGAATTTAATTTTCCCGCTTAAAATTGATTTCTATTCACCAGATGCGCCATAGTCTATGTTCGAGCAATTTCCTCTCACGGGATAATTATTCATTGTCATTGCTGTCTATTTAAAGTCATTGTAAGGATTTTTGGTTTTCCCGCCCAAAATCGGCTCCTAAGGCGCTTTAGGCGCTATAATCAATATTTGCGAGTTTACGTACTATTATGCAAGTATTACTCTATGCTTGTTTAACTTTTCATGCAATTACAATCATTTTTAAAATTCGGCGTGTTGGCTATTTTCGGCTATAAACATTGGTGGTTCGCCACAACTCAAAAATGCAAACTACAACTCAAAATACCTTCTTGAAAGGTTATTCATACCAATTTTCACAAAAAAGTGTCCAGAATAATTCCGGTGGGAACACCATTTTTTAATTCATGGCCCAGGAATTAACGTCATGCAGTAGATAAAAATTTCGGGGTCAAGGGAGGTAAAAATTCGCGGTTACTAGGGGTGAAAGGTATGAAAAAACTCGTCTCCTAGGGTTGAAGTGGTTAAATAATATTTACTAAATATTCGTCGTAAAGAGATAAGAAAAAAATTCACTAGCAACTGTCAAAGCAGAAACTACTACACAAATCATCAACTATGTATCAATTTTTAGAGGCTACTTATTAGAAAACCTACACAGTATATTATTGAGTCGTTGATTGTAATGTATGCAATTTGACACGATATACTTCTTATTGGCGTCTCCATGCTGGATGTGATATCATCACCAGCACAAGACTATTGTAAGCCCGCTTTTTGTGGTAATGTGCAGAAAGCCTTACCTAATTTGTACATGTATCAATTTCAGCACATCGCATCACCTGCCTTCACCCTTATAGACTATCTTTGCTACCTAATTTTACGTCGTGAGCATTGTATAAAACTATGGTATAGTTTTTTCTCAGCTTTTCCTTACCATTCATCAAAAACGACGGAAAATACCAAATGAGAATTAAGTTAAAGCATAAATGTTACCATAAATCTTTGGTAATAAATTAAGCATCGATTCCAATTTCTAGCTTGTATGCTTGTGTCCTACTACATATATGTAACTCTACCCTACCCTACGCTATGCATAAGCTAAGCATCAGCCAATATTTTATAATCTTAAGTGCTTTTTACAAATACCAAGAAGTAACCTTGTCGCAAATACAATGATCTTTGCTCAATGAACTAACATTTCGCCTCCATCCGTCCGTGTGCTCCTCTGTTTTCGTAGAATATTAACTCGACAAGAGTGCTCAGCTCATCCTCAGACGCCGAGGTTGCGATATTCTGTCAATTATACTTTCCGCGCCTGTACAAATATTAAATTCAAATGGCTCGTTTTTTAGGAAATCCATTAAACCCCTGCAAACAAAGTAATTTGAAAACGTTTCCCAGAGTCGTGACTCATCTTCCTTTTGGTCCCCCGGCTCCCAAACATCATAACCAAATGCTTCACCACAATTGTATGTAACTATTCGTATCAAGTGTTTTTCGCAAACAACAACATGGAATTCAATACATGCAGCAATCACTGATTTTATTCGGAACGAGCATTGTTCCTGACTTCCTGGTTCTTCTTCCATTGGATGAACATCATAAAAATGCAATCATACTACACAAACCTCAACAAGCAATAATTCGACGAGGCACACTTACATTTACACCTCGATGTTCAAAATTAAAATAATCGGCATATGCCAAGAACTAGAATGAACTCGCCGGGACACTTTATTCCTCCGCACAACCCACAATGCTGGATTAGAAGAAACGAAAACATCGTCATCAGAAGAGAACATCGCAATCTTGTTACAAATCTTATCACAAAAGTTCATCAACTTTAAACGACGAGGAGGCTGACATATATTTACTCCTTGCTAAATAATTGCATGCATGTATGTGTACCTTCGAGGTCTTCATAAGTTACGTGGTTGTATTTATTAAGCCCCACCAAATTAATAATTATAACGGAGTGTCGGGTTCGATAATATTAGCAAATAAATAAATAGCCCCAAGTTTAAATGCATGTATAGTAGCTGATCAAAATGAAAGTCGCCCATCCAGTTTACAGTTTCATAGAGGGTATTCATTATTTCTTCGTATCGTAAAATAACTTACGACGCTTAAGTAAGCGTCGTAAGATTTTCTCATCGAAAATCGCGTTACTACGCTTACGATTTTTACGAAAGCTGACCCCTTGTTTTATCTTCGTAAACTATTTTACGATACTACGGATACGAAGAAATAACGAATACCCTCATAGATTGATTGACCCACCCACACAACAGAAGTATGTGTGCACTGTCGAAAGAATAACTCTGCCCGCGGTCAAAAGGATCAAGTATATCAAGGCAATTTTTCAATGCACAACGAGGTAGGCCTTCCTTCTCTTCAAATTGTCATTGAACAACAATAAAATAAATGAATCCTCAAATGCGCAAAGGTTAAGAAAGGTAAAGTTTTGGTTTGCAAACAAAGTAGTTTGACTTGATTCAACGGATTCATTAAGTTTCTGCATGCATAGTAATACTGCAATAACCCTTACAACGCATGTAACCACGGGGTGAAACCAGTGTGTCATATGTCACAATCATATTGCTGAAAAATCTGGTAAAATTGACACGTCTGAAGTGTTTTCGACATTTGTGACCTTTGACCTCGTCCACACGGTCACCTGGGTGTCGCAGGTTAAATGACATATTCCGTTGGATGAACAAGTCTTTAACAATACTATCGATTTGAGTCGTCGCATGATGTCTAATTTTAAAAAATTATGACATGCGATCTGGCACCGTGACCTTGTTACCTATAGTGCGTATTTTCTAATAAGATCTGTCCCTTGACCTTAGTAAGTTAAGCTTGAAGTCCGTATGTCGTGTTATCGAGTTATCGGACCAACAGACAGACGGACGATCTTATAAAGGCATTTCACCCCTTCGTAATAAATGAGATGCAAAATACGCCAGAGAACATCCTTATATAATATTCCCACCTGCAACCGTCCCCCACCTAGTACGTGCCTCATCCTCATTGTTTAATAAATTCCTCCAATCTCAATCAAATCATGTTTTACAAATTAGCGAATTACTTGAACTTGTACCGTATTGACACTTTGTGTTTTTTACTTTTTTTGTATGATGTGCAAAATTATTTCCTGAGTAGTCTAATTTCTACAGAGTATGCATGGAATCTCCTCGCTCACTCGAATTTCAAGACTGAACGAGTGTACATAGTAAGCGACGTTAAATCAATCTCAACAACGCCAACGCGCATCTTCTGAAGAACCACTACGATCAGTACGGTTTCCGCGAACCAGCAACTTCTTTCTTGAGCTGACTTATTCCTGTCCACATTCATTTCGTAGGAGAGGAGGGCATTAAACTGAAATGAAGCGTAGAGTAACATAACTCCCATTTCGTTTACCTTTGGCCCTTTGAATCACGTGTCCTGCTTGGGAAAAACATGAATGAAACTAGTTCAACTTTTACTCTGAACTACCTTTAGTTTCACACAATTGGTGACCACAATAACATGAAATCCGATGATAAGAGGAAATGACACCGAATGCATACGTACATGCACACAGGCAGTATTACACGACAAACAATTCAACAACTGGCAAAATAAACTTTTTCATCTCAATACAATCGACAACAACAATAAACCAAGCGACAATTACCATTGTTTGCGACACGATTTAGCTGGAGCTCAGAAACAAAGCCGAGCTCATTCGCCAGAATATACAGCTTTACAACCACAACCCCGTCAACAAAGAACAGGGCAGATGAGATGCACCCATAATTTGTCGTCATCATCATCAACAACGAAATGAGTTACATTAACCACACCTTAACCAAAAGTAAACATGCAATGATGACAATAAATAATATTTAATCTCCACTACACTCAACTCCACCCTTCAACAACGTACCGGTGGTTGGATAAGAGCGTTGCTCTTTGATTAGATTCTTTCAGTGACAGTGGCAAGCGTAATAACAGCATTCTGCCGAACGATGTGTTTGCATACGCATCATTTCCGAATGTAAATGCGATGTATACCGATTCGAAACCATAACCAACTTTGACAGATTATTATTACCTGCCTACCTTTGGAACAATTTAATTTATGTATTATCACAGTAAATTGGAAGCTAGGAAGTACATGCATGTGTATGCATACTCGTTCAACAAGTCATCGTTATTTTTTAAGAATGAGATCTTAAACTAATCTTAAGGCAAGCGTCCAAATTACTATACAGCGTACCCTAATTGATCAAAATACAGAAGCTATTTCTAAAAAAACGGGAAACATACCTTCTGGAATTGCACGACACACAATTAAAAATCCACGCTAGTGAATTTAGTGACTACAAATTATTCAGAAATTGTGTCGTCTAAAAAATCTTGTCACAAAGTGCACAAACACAAGATAGTAAACGCATCAACAATTTTATTAAGTTAGAAACCAAACTTTGGTCACTTCCCTTCATATGTGTTTGTATAATCTCTTCAGGAGAAGGTATAAATGAGAACTGTAATCTACGTCAGTTAAACTCGGACATTTGTAAGTGCCGAGAAGACTCGACGTTGACCTCACAACTTAGACCCAAATAATACAAATTCGATCTCGACTCATCGCTATCCAGTGTTAGTAATAAGTAAGTATGTTGAATGTTGCTGATTGAGCTCAGTTCACCATATAGAGAGACGTTTCATCTCGAATGTACACATGATCTACTTTTGACACTGCTACTCGGAACAAAAAAAATGCACAGGCAGGAAGGCAGACTTAAAAACGACGCTGGGCTGGGGTCATCACATCGCATGAGAGTCAAGATAATGAATAGCAGCAAAAAATAGAATTCGCCAGGCCAAACACAATCAACGACCAGCTCCTCCGTTTGTTGACCCATAATGAACGTTCCAGTCAAAGCACCGTTATTTTAGGCACGGTAAATAAATGCGACGAATCAGCAGACGATGATTGTGTGTGATCATTGATGCCTCGAGAGGTGTATGTGGGCGACAGATCAGACGATGATTATGAGAAACATATTAACAAGAAGTGGAACAAAAAACCTCTGAATGGCGAGGATGAGTCATCATCAGTTTGAAATTTCAGGAGATTAACGTTAGTTCATCAATCTTTTACGTTTCCGGTCAAATTCGTAAAGGTTATGCATACGTGTGGTTGCATATAAATATAAATTGAAACAACATTGTAGCTTCTATTTGTTGCAAACGAAGTTAAAGACAGAGTCAAACTAACTATTAAGGCACAATTAAATTAAAGAAAGTTTATAACTTTTTGACTTGTATAATTAAGTTGCATTAGTTAAGCACATTCTAAACTATAAACGTTGCTTACAATAATTGTTTACACATAAATATTTTCCTACTTCACTTTTCTCACTTAAAATTACATAATATCCTCATTGTGCTTAAGTAACGTGGATGTGTGCTCTTGTTTCGCAACACTTGAATTTTTATATCTGCATCAAAAATCTCACTTTTCCTCTACCTATGATTTTGTTACGTTTTGCTTGACATCATCCCAGAAGTTCGTATATACAACAGTGCAAATTGCAAAGAGTCATAAAAATGAAAGATAATACCAGTCGGCTGCATTTATTAATAATTTTACTATTACAGTGTTGGCACTACCATTAACAGGAGCGTCAAACCAGACTGCAACTACCCCATAACAATAACAAAGAGACAGATACACATTATGAATTTTTAAGCAGTAAACTTTAGGCCACTTTCCCTCGCACTTTGATTTTACTTACAAAATGGTATTTAAATTTAGATGATTTGGTCTAATTTATCTTGTACACAATTACATAGCTTTGGCAGAACCAGATAATGAGACAAAATGACCTAAAGGTAGAGTATACACAGATAAATCTATTCTTCCAATGTACAAGCACTACTAAATTAGTAGTGCTAATTAGTTTGTTAGGTTTTTATGTTTATTTTATGAGGACCTTCGTTAACTGGGTGTGCCGTGTGATCGATCAAGTAAAATAAATACTAAACTAGAACAATGGGATATTAAAATCTTCTTAAATTCAAATTGATTTGAGGTTTTACATAAAAGTGGTAGAAACCCAAATCCAGGTTATTCGTAATACATGGAGATGGTATTCATCTCCATATGACTAAATGACACCCCTTCCTGATTCAATATTCCATGCTGGATCAAACAAAATAAAAATAACCTACAGTGCAGACTTCATTTAGCCCGAGTCAGGGAAGTTTGCTTCTAAATTTTTGTCAGAATTGACCGGGTTATCACTCCCTGAGGTGGGGATGGCCGAATGTTTGATTTACTTTGATTTGGCACACGTTTTTTTAGTAATTACAACCCCTCGCTCTTGACTACGAAGCTCTTTATAATCGCTCGCTCGCTTCTTTATAATCTTGAACTTCCAAAGTTGTATTGGCTACGCATATGACAATTTTTGGTCTCCAAAAATTTCAGCTGAAAATAGCGACTTTTAAAAAGCGGTATAGGTATGGATTATCCGACACACAAACATACCGGTTCTATAAGCCCTGACTAGAGCTAAAAAGGATCAAAAGTAGGGTATTATTGTGAATAATATAAATACAAATTGTCAGATACTGTTGTGTCCCAAGCAGAAATATAAACATACAAATAATTTTTTTGCATGTATGGGAAACGATAGTGGATCGACTCGGGATCAGTCAGTGTGCGCTTATAATAAATCAAATAAATCTGAATATGAAAGTAAATATTGATAAAGCCAGATCGAATACAAAACAGCCACCTACAAAAATCTACAACTGCAAGTAAACAATAGACTGCTAACAGACAAAATAAATTCCCATGTCCTCAGCGATGATAATCCCGCAGGTTAACGTAGCATTTATTTGCATCAGTGTATCGCAGGCACTGTTTACTGATATAGGATATAGGATATAGGATATGCCAACTTCCGTTATTATTATTACCTCCTAGAGCCCTAGACATACATACATATTTACTATGCATCGTATACAACCAACTTATCATCATCGCCATTTGATTTCCCGATCAATTCTGATTTTCTCACTGCGACAAACTTTTTCAGAGAATACAGCTGTCAGCTCAGGTCACAACTAAACGAAACCTGTCATTATGGGAAAACAAAGTAAGAATATTTCGGTACGGTTGATAGTTTCGAGATTGGAGAAACGTGAGCAGAAAAGGAAATGGAAATGATAAAGTATCATTTATCCGTTTAGGCAGTTTGGACAAATTAACATGTCTGACTCTGCGTCGCGTGCAAATGGCAAATTACGAGTGAACCCGTATTTCATATACACGTTTCTCATCACAGGACATTGATAAGTCAGCTATTCCGCAAAATCGAAGAGAGGACAGTAATGAAGAAAGTACGGCCATCCGTCCAATGTTCAAAAAGCTTGCATTATTCTAAGGTTGTCGACTTTGCTTAAACATTTATTATTAGCAATAATGCAGCACTATTTCAAAGGGTGTAGATAATAGTTGAGCATACGTATAACAATTCCGATCCAATTCGTATAAGACATTAGGATTAACATTACTGGTGTGTAGGATTGTGTTTAGTGTGAACGAGTATCAAGAGAAAACTATAGGCTAACCTTTTATATAAATACATGCGTGTTTTAACCTTAGAATTGAAACTAAGTCAGGTCTGTTCACTTCCTCTAGCAAAAGTTTATCGGACAAGCGGAACAATAATAACAAAGTATCGCAAAACTGTGGAAAATTCAGTATGCCAACTGCATGATGGATTATTAAATATATTTTCTATAAAAGAGTTTATGTGTGTCTGTAATGCTTTTTGTTTTGGATACAAGTAGGAATTGTTGAGACAAGAGCACATTTTTATAACTAATTATTTTAATGTGTCTAAGAAGCAGAGTTCACTTGTCAGTATCAATTTAATACAAAAGTAAATTATGTATTCTGAATCCGTGGTATAAATGCTCACATAATACAGTAAATTTTTGTATTAGTGTCAATGCCAATGTTACAAAATCAGTTCAATAAGCAGCAGCATCATGCAAGCCATTCGACCAATTCCATCTTTAACGTGTCCCCTGCCGAGAAGTGAAAGGCTCCATGTTCATGAATTTAACAAATAAATAAATCTCAGCAAGCTTATAGCTTCATAGCTGTGTGACTGAGCAAGTCAAGTATCTCAAGTATGTATACTTTGTATTCATGAGTTGAAACTGAGAACCTATTTAAAGCCAACGTTATTATTGTGTCCAAAAGGAAAAGTCTCAAGGGAGTCACCTAATTGCACAATTTTGGACGATTTAAGGTCTATTAAGCAAATAATGCAACAGCACTGTAGATAAGATAAATGAGATGGCAAAATTTAAAAAAGCAGGTATCATGGATGAAAAGGAAACATACAAAATCTAACAATAATGACTTGCGTTGACAGTATTGTGTCACCAACGTCAAATCAAAATCAAGGAGTTTCCCAATCAAACGAAATGCTGTCTGGGTGTATTATATAAATATCTAACAACCATCTGCAACTTTTCAGAGAAACATGTGGAAATAAGGATCGTACTGTGAAAAGACAAAGGAGTGTTTACAAATCCATCAATCACATGAAAAGACATTCCTTTAAAACGTCATGATTATTTCCATGTGTTTCTGGTTGACCACTACTATTCTCCACATCGGATGATGATAGTCACTTTGCCTGGCCTGTGTATATTGTTTCTTTTGGGAATAAAAGAAATCAAATATTTACCACGACAGTAATTGTAATAAATAAACCAAAATTGTATATGGAGTATTTTAGTACAGTACATAATCTCTGATTTTAAGTAAGTTGTATAATAATTGTATTATAAAATTGGCAGAATTGTTAGAAAATTAAATTGCATTCAAAACAAGTATCGTGTATTATGTGTACTATGCAATATGTGGTCACGACTCAGGATATTACATCTTCTAGCATTATTGGCCGTTGGAACAGCGTGTCAAGGTAAACTGTGTATGGCTGATCTACAAGGCGACACAAGAAGAGCATTTATACATACAAATGCACGAAGCAAGTGCAAATTTAACGAGTTACGAGTCCATCTCAAGCCATAAGTGTCTCTTATAAGTTGACATCTCGAGGATCCCTCCCATTCGAAATGTCTTCACGTAAAATGATCGTGTACACTCATTAAATACAATTTAGCGTGGATAAAAACGTAACGGTATTTCATACGATGATGCGACCAGTCAACATGTTTGGTATGCATAATATGGTAGAGAATTTGGCGACAAATACGACGGCCAAGTCAACTTAAAGCCGTCAATAATAACTAGTCAATTAAAAAATACCAAAATTAACAGAGAGTGCACGCTCACATCCAGCAGACGCATTTTAAACAATAAATAAATATAACCCTGGCCTGTCAAGTTCAGAGGGTTTATCGTTGAAAACTTTCAATTTAGGATTAGCCCAGCTCTATATAATAGATGTACGAGTAGCGAGTATGCACAAAAATAATCGAGATAAATAATTATTAGAAGAATCATAGTCAGTTAAATAAAAACCCACATGAGCTCAGCCGAGCATACTATTCGGTTCTCTTTGTCTTTAACAATACTTTCAATGACAATGTAATCTTCTCTGTAAAAAAATAATTCTGAGTCCTTCTTCAAATCGAATAGTGCAAGTATGACGATGATGACGATATCGCAGAGCGGTCAATCAAAAAATTGTCAGATAAATAGTATTAATATGACCAAATAAAGCCAAGACCTTTATCAAGCCAAGACGTGCAAGGTGCTGCTGGTCAGGTTAGTCAAGATTATATATTGCTACTAAAGGATCAATCTAATCACAATTAAAACCTTCAAAGTAATTATCATTAGGACTACTTCAGTCGAACATTTTCATGAAAAAATTAAAGCCATCACAAAGAGTTGCCAAAAGCGAAATATACTCCAACTGAGAAAAGACCAGTGTATGACATCATCGTGATTGAAGCTTCATTTTACCGGACCAAATATGACTACTAGTAGAAGCCGTTTAAAAAAATATTGAGATTATGAGGAGGATGATATGAAAAATTATGAAAGCTAATTGATTGAAAGCTGAGTTACTTGCACCGTAAAGCAATAAAGATAATATTTTCAAAATGCATACAATTTGCAACGGACGAATAGCTCCTGGGTCCAACAGTCAAAAATCCTTTCGTCAACACCAGCATGAGACGCAGAGATTCGAGATGATGAAGTGAATGTCCCAAACAAATCACTCGGAGCAGATTCTGGTATCACAAAAATCCGAAATCGTCACCTCCTTGCAAAGGCTCATAGTGGCGAACACACGCAGGAAGTCAGTCACTTTTGAACACGAGTGAAATTCAAAACAGTGCGATCCCATGATTATTTGTTACGAGTGGAGAGTGAATGAGAAAAGGATGCAGAGTCTTTATTTCCGGCTATGATTTTTGGAACGAGACGACGACCGTCAACTATGTTCATCTGCAAAGTTTTTAAAACTCTAGAACTCTGGTGGTTTCCTCACGTTACTCGCAGGGGGCACATACGCACAGTGAAGAAAATGAATAAGGAATGAAATGGACGGCTAAATCGCTAATGATACAAAATACCTGCCTGTCTGTGAGACAACAAGGTACTGAATCTGAGCTACTTGAGGGTTGGTTGGTTGGTTGAGCCAAGACCGAGTCGAGAGAATACAGTTATCTGAATCTGCAAACCCATGCAATTTCTGCAGTAGGGAATCAACTCCTCAGCTATTCCATCCCAATTCCCATCCTTATATTATATTATTTCTCTAACCTTTTACACTTGCCTGCTCAATACCAACTGACCATTTATGATGAGAAGCTCTTTTCTTGTTTCCCTATCTCCATCAGCCCACACCAACAACAACGCTATCAACCAGTGCCACCATGCAACGTTGCAAGTTATGCATATGAAATAACCGTTGATATTATTATGTACTATACACTATCTCACGGTTATAAAATTCTCATCTTTTTCCGGACATAATTTTGTCACACCGTGAGCACAGAGAGTGGAATTTTAGATTTATCCTAAAATAAATCGCTTCGACTAACTGATGATTCAGCCCATACATGCAAGTCATAAACCTAACTAGCCAGTAAATAGTGAATAGTTTGAAACTGATTGTGGAAGCGAACTACATGACACGCGGTCGTGACTTTTAAATTCTTTTCTCATTTCGTCAGCCACTAAATGTCGCAGTATCACTTCAAATTTATACGCAATTAAATATTTAAAGACGTAGAAATATTTTACTAATTACACAAATAGGGACTTGAAATAAAAATCTTCTCAGCCAAATACACAATGACTAGTTTTATGAACTTGTTGATAAAGTTTATGTATGCAGCCAACTTCATTTAGAGTGCGATCCTTCAATAAATATACCAGAGGCATTGAGACTATTTGAGACATCGCCAAGTACTAAATCTAAAGCATTTTTAGAAACAGGTTCGAAAAAGTTATTGATGTCCAAAAATAAATGAGATAATGTCATCCAATCCAACGACCATCTGCTGGACATTATACATCATATGCATTACGACTTACGACCCTTTGAGAAATTACAGATTAATTATCATGATTATATCAAGAGTGGAAATTCTTAATCCGAGGCATCCGAGCATCATCTTTTCACAAGGAATTTATATTAAGGTAAAATGATGCAAGTAATTGCGTAGCATATGTAAATTTCAAGTAAACACTCCAATCGGTATTCTTCATAAAATGGCTGCCCATGTTAAGAAGTGATATCATTTAATGGTTTCAATAACTTGTTGCGAGTTGTAAGTCAGGTGTTCCATGTTCCTTGATCTCAATCAAATAAAAGACGGATGGTCAAAATGTGTTCATGATACCACTCAATTATGTACCTACCCACTTTACAACAAACATTAAGAAACAAATAAGTAAATGCTTCAGTAATTGTGAGTATGAAACATAAAGTTGCAGT
This sequence comes from Folsomia candida, assembly GCF_002217175.1. NCBI lineage: Eukaryota > Metazoa > Arthropoda > Collembola > Entomobryomorpha > Isotomidae > Folsomia > Folsomia candida. The sequence continues at coordinate 14,216,291 of NW_019091195.1, read as the reverse complement.
ATTAAAAGGAGCACAGCAGGACACTCGACAAGATGCAGTTCCCAATACTGATGTACTTTTCGGAAGAAGTTGCCACAACCTTTTGTCATTTGCTGTCGTAAGCGACAACTGGATATACATCACCCATGATCAAATGACCAAATACAACAAATTGTACTTGAATAATTCCTCCAGATATGGAAGAATCCTGTCGTGAGATAATGTGATTTAGTCCAAACATTTAACATGTTTACTGATCTAATAAACCATAACACAACATGTTTTGTAAATCAACGTCAGATCGAAATGGAGAAGATGACATAAATGTTTATGCAAAATTACAATGTCAATGTCAAATAAAATTATTGCAAATGTCAAATTATGGCATAATGATTTAAATGATGGGTATAAAGTCACAATAAAAGATTGCATTTCCTTGCTTCTGATAATTGCCAGGATTGCAACGTTTGCTACCGTGATACATACATCCTTCCTACGCCATCAATTAATAATACCACAAAGTCAGGCCATATCAAACCAGTGAAGACAGACAGGAACAAAATAAAACTCGGAAATGAAACATTTATCAGAGCATCCCATCTCATTGAAAGAACTCATCGCAATTATGTTTAGGCCAAATGTGGACACCCAACAGAAGATTATTGACTCCATATTTGAAACAAAGATTATTCATTGAACTTGTGGAGGCGATGATTATTATGGTTCGCTGAAAAATCAACGGCTCTAAATTGAAACTAGATCAAAAAAGCATAAATGCCTGCAGGGTATGCGGAAATTAAGATATGAATAGTCATGCGGTCACACAATCTGCAAAGAACGTATTACTAATTTAATTTCATCCTTAAAAGATAATCGAACGAAACATCTTAATCGAATGGATAACAACACCTCTTTACGTAGGCTGTGATTATACTTAACATTGTGGATCACATCACGTAGATTCATGACCAATGACATTGATCTTCTCCAACTACAACTTTGAGCCAGTAAATTATTATATTAAAGATAACTAATAATTAATAATTCGCTTCCATATGAAGTTGATATTGAACATTACTATCTTAAGAAAGCTGCTACCAAAATGACCGACAAACTTGAGGTTACGTAGTAAGTAGGATACGTAGTATCTTCGTTGTGGACTGAGAACTCAAAACTCGATTATATATTAGTTATCAAATTATAAAATTCTTGCAAATTTTCTGATTTCTGTGAACCATAAAATACGTCACATAGTTCCATGTGGTAAGCGAAAATGGCATAAATATTAAATTATTATCTTCATCACTAGATTAACTCAATAATTGTCAAGAGCAGCCCCGCCTTTTCCACTAGTAATGCCACCAACGCATGTGATATGTATTAATAATAAATACCTGAAAAGTATGCTAGTGGGGGTTTCCCTTGAAATCGCAAACCTAACAACTCAATGGGTAGTGAGAAAGTTTTGAAGGACGAATACATGTAAAGAAACGGCAAATTAATATATATCAAAGTCAATGGATATATTTATTTTGTACTATTTAAAATGACCAAGAATTTAATCAGATAATTATCGAAAACCAGCATAAATTCTATTTTTGGAAACGAACCGGAAAAGTAACAGTGGAAGGTTTCTGAATTAAATAAAGCACTCTGGTATTATGATCATTTGATGGCTAATAATCTGAATCAAATTGACTGGAAGGAACTGAGAAAGATGGAAAAACTACTGTGACAAAATATTACACCTCATATGTATAAAGCTACAGAGGTATATGACTAAAAGTAAAGTAAACTCGTAGTCAGGTCTGCGTCTTGCAGTCGACTTGAAATACAGCTTGACGTAAATGCGGAAACCAATCGACTCTGATTCTATAAGGGAATCATAAAAAAAGTTTGCAGATTAACACATTAGATCACAATTTAGAACGCTATAATAATATGTACACATTATATGGGTCTTAATCGTTGTGGAGTACCTACCACAACAAAATTGTTGGCAATCGGCAAGAACGATAAGATCTTCGCGCAAAGATCTTGCTTGATCATTCGATCGATCTTGAGCTGGGTCGATAGAGGAAGACCTTAAGTTTAGAGTAATAAATAGTTTTTATCTCATGGTTAAAAGTAAGTAACGGTGTGGTAGACTAGTATCAAAATATACTGAAATACTTTCACAGCCAAGAAGAGAGAATTAGAAATTAAAAGCAATCTTTGGTTGTAGTAGCACAAATGTAGCATTATATTAAATAATAAAATAGCCTTATCAACAGGTAGACATTTACCTTGCTTCTTATGAAATGCATCTCGTAGATGATAGAACATGGATCTTGTCTTTCGCATCCGTTCGTTCGATATTGTTTAACATTTCGAGAGAAAAAAACGTGTTGAACCAGTCAAGTGATGCTGAGGAAGAGATCTCTGTTTTGAATTCAATTGATGGATGCATTAAATATTATAACAATTAAGCCAAAAATACAACCGTTGCTTAATGGCTACACAATGTCTATGTCTTTTAAATTCGCCAACGAGGTAGTCGCATATCCAACGTTATACAATCAATACCAAATTCATGTGTTAACTCAGCGCCTATTCTATGAGTTAGACCAATGGTTTGTTTCACCAAACTAAACTTCGGAAGTGTGACCCCAAATCTGCCATCTATTCTCCATAATTCTAATCCATTAAGTTTCGTTGCGAAGATAACTTGGTGAACCGGCTTACCTCTTTCGATATCGGTACGAGTCGTCACGAGGGGTTGATTTTCTTCGCTTGCTTCTGGAACGAGACTTTGTCCGAGACCTAGACTTACTTGATACAATATAGCAATCCTTGGACTGTGACCTGGATTTTGAGTCCGACGACGAAATCGATTCGGTATAGTCCCGACGACGCCGTTTCTTGCCTCGGTCTCTGCCCCTCCCTTTCGAAGAGTCGGCAGTGTCCTCCCCACGCGACCTAGATGGTGATCGGCTCCTACTCCGGTCATAAGATGAAGAATGTTTCTTTCGTTTCCCACGTGTTCGTGGCATCTGTGGTCAAAAAGTAATAGGTTATTATCCAAAATGTACATTATGTGGTCACCACAAAGAGGCCATACAAAAGTATAACTACTTAACATTCGCATAAGTTTGAACATGGTTAGTCCAAAAATAATACTGTGCAAGAGACTTACGATCGCTTCGGATATGTACTTCAGTGCGTCCTTTAGGTACTCCACGACGGCTCCAAATTTGCCTCCCTGCTCTTGAGGTCGAGAACGTCCTTCAGACTTCAGAAGAGGCTGAATTGCCCCTTCTCGTCCGATACACCACACACCACCAACTACGAATTACTGTTCAGAAAGTCTGCTAATTTGTCACTGGAGAATTCCAAAAACGATTAAACTGATTATTATACGTGTCCAGTAGTTCTGGAGAATCCACAAACGACAAGTGTAGCAAGTGTAATTAGTACTAATTTCCACCAGTTATTAATCAGTCTCCTTAAATCAGAGATTACTTGATTGAAGTATTTTATGTCGAAACTTTTGAAGTAATAATTTTCAGTAGGTTTAAAAAACAGTTGATTTCAAACGAAGAGCAAGCAGAAGCAACACACTATGTAGTTTTTTTGTAAAGCAGAAAATGTGGTGGGCCGTGGAAGTCGGGGTACTTGTCGGATAGACGGCGCCACTCGATCAACTTTTGTCACGTATGTTGGTTGCATTTTACATTAAAATTACAAGTTTTCAGACAAATTTTCATTATAAAAATATTACAAAATTGTCAGAATTTATTCTTCTCAATTGAAAAAGTATAGGTTAATGGACAAATTGGGGCGTACAAGCCATTATTATGCATTTTTAGCTAAATTCAGGTTGAAAAAGCCCAGATTTTGGTTTGTCAGCTCTAAGTTTACCTTTAATATGATATTGTTTGTTATTGTTGTTATCCCATGCAGGATTTGCGCCCACAACCTGGTCGTCCGGGTCTCTGCTCATGTTATCCCTTTCCTTTTGGAGGAGACGATCCAGCTCCATCAATTTCGACTCCTCCGCCCCCAACGATATTCGGTACGGGAGAGGCTCGACTTGCATCGTGCTCCGCCATGGCGGTTGATCGGGCAAGTATAGTCCTTGAGGCAAAGTTACTCTGTCCACCCCATTTTGTCCTTGAGGCCGGCTCTTGTATATGCAGTTACTTGTCGCAAATCGACCTTTACCTCGGTACTGGTACATGGCTCTGTATTCTGTCAGCAGTGGTCCTCCTGGAGGGTTTTGGCGGAGATTGTTCTTTTCTCGGTCAACTTTCGCTACTTAAGATTAAATGGAAGCTTTCATCAACCAATTGGAAATCATAATACAAATTTCTGTTAGTACTGATCATACGTGGTTTTTGACATTTTTGGTTGTTATTATTACGACGAAAGACACATGGGTTATAGCAATTCATTTTATTGTTACGGCCGCCCTCGATTGCAGGCTGCTCAGTGATGGAATTTATGTATTTGAATATGCGGCATTGGCGACACATTCCACATTTACAATGAACAAATCGACATCTTCTGCACCCTGGCATCCCGGATTCATCCCCATTTGCACAACACTTTAGTGAGACGCAGAAACGCGGATCTCCGCAAGATTGGCGAGACTTATCACGGTTACAGGAAAGAGGTTCTCCGCAACAGTGATTTGTAGAATTTAATTCACAATTCATGTTTTGTTTGTGACAAAAACTTTTTTTTAATGCTACAAATAGATGCACCTATGATTCTGAAATACAAAATGTGCATGTCTAAAAAAACATGATCAGACTAATCGCAAAGACGTCACGGAAATATTTTTATCATTTATATAAAATCTTGAAAATCAACTCAATTAATAATTATTTTAAAAAATTGCAGCTTTATCTAAATAAGTCCTTTGATAAATTGTCGATCACAAATGTTTTGAATTCGGAAAATTCTTTATCCTCCACAAATGAGTCCATCAATTTTCTCGGGTCCTCTGATAAATCTAGTCTTCGAATCTTATCTCGTAAGCCTTGACTCTTCAGTAGATCAACCACCCTGCTTCTTAATGCTAGAAAATATCCAAATCTTTGATGAGAACCATATCAATAACTATACACCAAATAGTTAAAGCTTCTTACAATCTTCGACCGCCAATTTTTCCAGAGCTTCTGGTTTGATTGTGTCCACCGTGGGATATAAGTACTCGACTCTTCCTCGTACTAAACTTATCTTTTGTGGGCTTTTTATCAGCTTACAATTTACTTCGTTGTTTTTGTCCATCACGGTTTCTTCGTTCATAGTAGATATGCAATTAATTCCACCCTTATGAGCCTTATAGCAGGAGACCGAGCAACTACAAATTAAAGTATTTGTTTTATCATTACATTTATCTTTCATGGTAAACTTTGAGTCATATGCATTAAATAATATATGTATAAATATATTTAACGATTTTTGTTAAATAACGTACTACTTAAGCAGGCATAGTGGACATTTGTATGAAGAATCAGCATCTCCACATTCACAGCAACGTTTCTCTAGAATCGCTTCAGGCTTTCCATAACTATCAGAGAACGTATTATTGAATCTTTGCTGCTTCTTGTTCTTTTGGTAGCGTGGTCTTCCGCCACCTCTCCGTTTAAAAGACATTTCACTTCTTTCCGGTCTCCAATTTTGATAAGGCTGCAATGGTTGAGTTGGATCAAACCTTACTGGTTCATGGTGTTGCTGATTCGGAATTAGAGCTGGTGGGTAATTACTGCCAGCGTTGTCAGACATAATATGTGGTAGCATTGGCTTGTTGGAGTGCCCCCCACGATTGTATGGTCTCGACCTGTTGCTGTTAGGGTTAAATTGTGGCGGCCGTGGCTGATATGCGTCATTATTACCGCTCGTATTGGTTTCTTTTTTGCTGTAGTAGCTGCTAAAGACAGTGGGACGTTTTTGTGGGGGAGGTCTGCGAGGTACATGAAGTGATGGATTGTGACACCGTGGGTTAAATTGGTCCCAGTCAGGCTTTGGTAAACGACGACCCTCGGAACAAACGTTTTGCATCCTCGATCAATTAAAATGGACTGCGTCGATAGTAATTGTCCTGCTCGCTCGTTCTAAATGTTCTAATATCAAAATAAAATAATTTCTACATTATTAGAATTATAAGCCTGCATGCATATTGAAATGATTCATTTAATTACCTTTAAACACCAGAGTTTGGATTTACACTTGGTAGAAGTTACTTTATTAGCTACAATTTCAAATTTTCAACTCTATAAAAATATTTTATGTTGAATATTATTGTTGAATTGAATGTTACACGCGCACGTTTATTTTGCTCGTTTGTGTCGCATTCGCTCAATAAATGAGCCAAAACAATGTTTGCTGGGGCTGAATGATAAAGTAAGAAAATTGTAATAAATACAAAACAATTTTCATGTACTAAACAAAGTAGCATTGTCTGATAAATTATTTTGCGTGATTTTATAATCAATCTATGAGATTCGTTACTTGATTAGTGTTACAAACATTTGATATGATCATATTTGTTCGTCCCTGTCCCTACTTCATTATTGTTATTCAGTATGAACAAAAATACGACACAAATTTCATTGTGTCGTGTTCATACTATTATGCATCAAATTTTGTAATGGGACTGACAGCTCATGGCATACCATTCTAGTTGGAATTTCAAAACCTGGAATGTGTCCAGGAGAAAGCTTGAAGATGCATGATTGTAGTTCAATCTTGGGAGAAAGTTCGGGAGACAAGTATTGAACAAACGCTGCCAAATCAGGAGCGTAGTTATGCCCACAGAATAATATATATTGGAACTTGAAAAGTAATAAGAACACAAAAAATCTCAGGAAAACTGCTAACACCCGCACCCATCAATTAAGACGATTCTTTGGTTGTTAGTTTACAATATTTTAATTTCAAGACAACTCGTCTTCAGTGATTGCATACATAATAGTCTGGAATCGCTTGATCCACATTTTGCCTATTTCCCTACATTCTATTTTCCTCTGTATCCTACATCTTAGACAATGGCGGAGGGAACCTTGCCCAACAACCAACTGACTTTGGTGAAATACGACAACCCCACTCTGGTCACCACTCATGACAAAAAAGCTCAGAAACGACACCTTCAGGTACCAGCACCGTTTATTCGTCTGTGAATATTGTATGTATGTCCATTTATTCCCCAAACCATCAACGTCAAACCATCATTAAGTGTTTAGTTTATTCTGTGATACCTAATCTATAATAAGTATACGCATTCTTATCAATCTACTATACTGCTAAAGATACTAGATATATAATGCCAACTTTAATTAGGCGATGGGAGGTCGTCCAACTACCCCCGGGTTCCCGCAAGCACCCAACATTCCTGGCCTTTCTGGACCTGGAAATGTGTGTCAGGATGCTGGAATGAGCAAGAAGGAAACGGAAGAAATTTTAAATGCGATCCTTCCACCCAAAGAATGGGAAGAAGAAGGAAAATTGTGGAGGCAAATGGTCTGGACATACATATTTTGTTTTATTTATTAAAAATCATACTAGCGAACTAAATTATCTGTACGACAAATTATTTAACAATTAGGTTTCAAGCGTTCCAGCCACTCGGGTGGACGTCATAAATCTTCAGGAACATTTAGATATGCGGCTGAAGCAACGCCAGGCTCGCGAAACCGGGATTTGTCCAATTCGTCGAGAGCTGTATTCGCAATGTTTCGGTTAAAAAATTGAGATAAAAAGTCACGTGGAACTAAAAATATGCTGAAATTATTAATCCTACTGTTACACCAGATGAACTGATTCGTCAAGTGACCATCAATTGTGCTGAAAGAGGTTTGCTCCTTCTCCGCGTTCGTGACGAGATCCGAATGACCCTGGCAGCCTACCAAGCTCTGTACGAAAGCTCCACGGCGTTTGGAATGTAAAGCTCTGATTTACTGGTCATCTTGTGTAATCTAAATACAGATAATTATAACTATAATCTACCTCGTCTGGCAGGCGAAAAGCACTGATGGCAGAATCAGGGAAGGCCGAACTTGAAATGAAAATCCAAGAAGTTATCGAGCGCAAAGAGAATTTAGAACGAGACACTCAAGAACTTCGAATTAAAATTGAACAACTTGAGAGAAAGTACAATGAGCAAAAAGATGCTGAAGAGAAGAAGCATGCAGAAGAAATCCAATTCCTCAAAAGAGCTAATCAACAGTTGAAGGTTTGTTTTGGCTATATATTGAGAAATTCGAATAACTTTACGAAGTACACTTAGTAGCACCTATGCAACTAATTTTCATCTCATTTCAGCAACAATTGGAAAGCATCATTGCACCAAAGAAAGGAGGATAACAATACTGCAATCAATCCTGTTATTGTAGAAATTTTAGCGATGAACTGTCAAGCAATATGAGCAAAAATTTTTCATTTTTACGGTTTGGAATATTTATGCAATCATTGATGGTGCGAATAATAAATAAATGAACGAGATATTCAAATTAATTTTTTAATGCAGACCTCAGTATTATTTATTAAAGTACGATATAAAAGTGGACAATTCTACTAAACGTCCGGTTCAGGTTCAAGCAAGTCAAATAAGTTTGATTTTTCAGTTTCGGAACTTGGCTCCCAATCTGAGCCAAAATCAAGTTCCTTTGAAATCTTTGAAAGTGCAGCTTTACTTTGTGACCTGTCCGTCCGTGCATCAAACTTGACGATATTTACCCCCGTGATGGGAGTAATATTGCTGCTTGACGATGTGTGCGAGCTGCTCGTAAACGGAATGTAAGATTCAGGCAATAAATCCTGATCCGTTGTTGAACTTTCTCCACCAGAGCTACTCGTCCGGAAATTGGTCAATGGGCTTTTATACTCGACTTTCGACTCGTTTTTGCACCCCAGCAAAATGCTGCAAAGTTCCAGCCCTTGCACAGATTTTATTGCGATTGCATCCAAGTCATTTTCAAGGTTAGTCTGCTCACTTCCAGGTTCAGAAGTAACATTGCTTTTTGCTACAACTGATTTGGCACCTGCAGATTAAAGAATTATTCGCCTACCAAAATCTTTGGGATAAAAATATTTCCATATATCTTTAGTTAGTTAATAATAATCACAACCACCTTCATCAGAGTTTCCTGGTATTTCGTAAATGCTTTGTCCAAGCGTGATTCCTCTTGAACCATGCAATTCGTATGAGCAACTCATGGGCACGCCCCCCGCTGACGTGTCCGTTCCCTCTTCGTCATCCGTCTCCGACCTTTGTCTAGTAAATTTCATAATAATTGAAGGCTCAGCCGATGAGGACTCGAATATCTCTTGAAAACTGTTTTCGACGTATTCAATTTCTAGCAAATCGTCGTCCTCTTCCAACTCGTTATCATGAATTTGCAGAGAAATATTTTCAAAGTGACATCCGTTGTCTCCTCCTCCAAGTGGATTTATCTCGTCAAGTTGATTTTGCATGCAATGCTCGTCATCAACTTCCTCGTCAATATTATAATTGTCTTCAGGGGCTTCGTTATTGGAGTCGGATGTGTCACTGCTGTCACTGTGTTCTAATTCTGCATCACCGTAGAGTTCAATTAATCCAGGCTGTTTAAACTCTAAGTAAAAAATAATAAATAGCAGATTTAGAAATAATTCCAAACACGTATTATGTATATTTGATGAAACTGGAATTGTAGAAATGACTTACCATCTCTGCAGAATTGTGTAGGAGGAAAATCCTTCACAAATTCTCCCGAGGATTTTTGGAACCCCAATTTTATCAAGTTGGTCATTTTCAATTTGACGTCCGCAAGATATGTCAAAATCGAAAATCGATACTCTTGCATTCTTATGGAGCTTAGGACCGGATATAAAGAAGCAAATACAAAATTATCAAATGTCGTCATTAGAATAGTTTTATATCTACTAATTGCACATGCTAAACATCATAATTGGCGAACATACATACGTAGACATATATTTGCGATTAAATAATAAATATTTCTGTGAAATTATAATCAACTATCGACGGTCTCACTTTGCTCACCAACTAAAATTATGGTTTAATTAATTATGTATCTGGCTAATAACTACATATATATGTATGTACATACGCATGTAGATCTACGTAGGCCAAAATCTATGTCAAAATATCTATTGGTGCGTATACCTACATATTTATGCATTTTTATACATATAATCCACAGTATATGAATACCTTTCTCCCTGCAATCGCTCAATGAAAATTTTGTGAAGACTTCCGCACAATTGAATCGCAGTTGGATCGGTGATTGCGCTTCGAATCCCGTCCAAATGGTTAAGAGCAATGAGCAGGACGTCTTTTGGGTGTTGACAAACGGTGTATTGATACCGCGTTGCGATCAAGGTCAGTTCGAAAAGCTAAATGTGAAGAAAAATTAGAGTTGTGTGATAAACAAATATTTTACATTGTGCATGTTACGCAAACTTACTTTCTCCATCGAATAGGCGTTGACGGTCATTATGGACGAATGCACCATGCGATCTATTAACGTCCTTATGTCCATCATATTCATTTCCAGGATTTGTAATTTACCCTTGACGAGGTTTTGCACCACCACTGGATGACAGACAGAGATTGCCAGGTCATTGTAAACTCTTTGTTGTAATTCTAGTTTTACTGACTGTGATTTCATGCGATGAGAAATTATATAAAACATTTCACCAGCCAAGTTTGTGTAAAATAGCAAATTTGCATCTGGAACCATTTTTTGTTGATCTTTGAATTGAATTGATCACAGTAGCTAAATTTAACTTCTTGAGGTGATATATTTCATCGTGTAGAATTAAACCTTAATAGTTTGTTTTAAATCAATTGTATTTATTTAAAAATTCATGTAAGCGTTAGTTAATACGATGACATGTTATTGATTGTCAATTCACTCGTTCTTTACTATTCTGCTACGTGTATGTAAATATATAGCTCACCAATAAATGCTCACAATTTACAAGAATATTGGTTTTATTCAGTCAGTGTGTGTACAAATACGTTTATGTGTATGTATATTGATTCATCGGTCTTACAATCGGTTTTTATATGTCAGCGAATCGAGGTGAAAGTATTTACTGAACCACTATTATTAGAAGCACTACATGTTATGTGGGTATGTCTGTGTCGAGTTGTCCTCAATTTTTGACGCTTAAAATGTGTACGAGTGAAAGCATTTCAGCAAAACAAACGATCAGTTGTATGCACTCCATTTACAGAGACAGAGACCTGTGGGACTTGGCCGTGTTTTGCTTTGGCTACCCGGGTGACGCTTGAAAACAAGTAGTTTTGGTTTTAATAAACCATGCAAATAGGCAGTGGGACTGAGCTTGATAAAACAGCCTGCAAAACAAACAGGAAGGAACGACCAACTAACACATTAGCAAACACGGGTTTCCAATCTCATGCAATTTGTTCCTCGTCGTCTGACGTTTCGGAGAGTAATAATAATAATATAATTCGTCTCGTCGCACACGCATAGGCACATAAAATATTTTCCTTAGAGACATTCGGATTTTATGTTATGCAGATTGCGACGTAGGACAAGAAGTTCTAGAACACTGCACTGCAGTCTTACTTGCAGTACATATTTCACCAAGTTCGTAGTAGGTTTATGTGCATGATAATAAAATTTTGGGACAACGGAAGCAGTAAAAGTGTGCTAAGAGTAACAACTACAGCGAGACAAGCTAATGATTGATGACCGTCAGACATTGATGAATTGTAACATCAAGGTACCGGGAACGCTTCTTCACGAGTATTTCAAACTGAAAATGAGAACTCGCACAAAGCTAAAGATTAACAGCGCAATAATCCAATGCGCTGTATAAGCATATATATGTTTACAACAACAGCAATCTAGTGTCAGAATTATTTTTGTAGGTTCAATGGGAACAAATAAGCAGGTTACTGACGACAATAATAATGCACCGGTAGAAACCCGCAATACTTTCCAGCTTTTTACGACCATAGTCAGCCTTATATGGTATTTACTCTACATTGCCGTAGTCTGTACAAGTAATAATCTCTAAGAAGTACAATAACTCCATAATGTCATGTCAAAATATGCGAGTAGTTTAAAACTTTTTATGGATTCCAGTAACTTTCAGTGCCACGTCGACTGGGAACTATTATCTGACCAAGGTCATCCACTACCTCTTCATTAATGCACCATTCAAAGGTTATGGAAATCAGACAACTTCATTCCGGCGTAGCTCAAACATTGACGACTTTTGGGCGGTATGAACTTTACTGGTTAATCACAAAATGTTTGTTTGTATGAATAACTGGATGAAAATAATCACAGTTTCTGGAGAAAGTCATTATTCCAAACTTTTATCAGACGCTGAAAAAGTTTCAATTCCCTTTGTTTGATGATGCAGTGGTAGAGTCGAAAACAGGAATTGAGCATGAAAATCGTCTTATTGGCAGAGTCAGACTGCGACAGGTTATTTTTATTTTTGTTATTATTCAGTCTTGCAATTTTTACTTGGACTCCAAAAATTAGGATTTGCATAGATTCGCGTGGTGCAAAGCGTATGTCCAATATCTACTCTTGTTCCACTTCTGTCCAGAATTTGCTATCCAACATATTTACGAAATCATGAAGATGGGACGAAATTGAATGTTGGCGATATCGAAGGGTTTGTCCATTAATTAATTATTATTTATCATATATTTTCTAGTATCTGTTACAAATTCACAGGGGAGATTATTTCAACGAAGATAAATCATCTAGCGGCGAATACTGGGGATCCCTTGGTACTTATAGTGGGGCTGGTTACACGGTGTTATTGCCTTCTGACAATAAAACCGTCGCCCAAACCATCTTGTCGCAACTAAAAGATTACTTATGGATTACTCGAGGCACTCGAGTCGTTTTTCTGGAATTTTCATTATTCAATCCAAATATCAACGTGTTTTCATCTATTCGGTTCGAGAAACAGTACACATTTTTACAAGATCGCGAAATAAAAACAGATTTTTAAATATTTGTATCACATTTTGTGTTCATAGGTTAGCTTGGGAGATTCCAATCACGGGAGGAGTGACCACTTCGTGGGATATTGAAACGGCCAAACTGACCCTGTACTCTACTTTCTTTGAAAAACTGGTGTTCGTCTTTGAAATTGTATTTATTTTCTTGACTGCTTGCGTTTTCATCGAAGAAGTGATAACTTGGTTTTTTCTTGGATTTAAAAAATATTTGACGAGAATGTGGACCTACATTACACTATTGATATTTGCCGTAAGAAATTATTTGTAGACGTTCTGTTATAATAGATATAAAATGATATCAAAGACAAGATACAAAATTTTAATCTTGTTGTAAAAGTATTAATTATACTAATTGTAAAACATTATCTATTTCGACAGCTATCTTGTTCCTGCATTGCTTGCAGCTTGTATCGATACTTTAGTCTCAATTTTGTCGTGTCGGAACTCTCGATCACAGGAAACCAGTTTATTGACATTCATCACTTGGTTCAATTGGAGACAATATACAAAAATAGTTCCGCCCTTTTAACATTGCTTGTATGGATCAAGCTTTTTAAATACTTGTCATTTAGTGGAAACATATCGCGTATTGTGGAGACTTTAAGCAGGGTAAGTTTCCATTTTTTGTGTACACGAGGACTTGACAAATTTTATAATTCTCACCTCGGTATCATCTTCCTTACGATTCAGTGCGCAAAGAATATCGGAGGATTTTCTATAATTTTTCTCATAATTTTACTCGCTTTCGCACAACTTGGTCACATTGTATTTGGACAACAGGTTAACACATTTCATTTGTAACCCAATTTTGCTAATTCATTAAATAATGCTGCCTTGTATTAACTTTTCTCAGGTGTTGGCTTTTAGAACATTTCCACTTTCGGTTTTTACCTTGTGGAGGTTCATTTTAGGGCAGTTTGACTTCTCAAAAGTTTCAAATGCCAATCGCTTCCTTGGGCCTACATTCTTCTTGACATTTATAGTTTTTGTTTTCATCATATTAGTCAACATGTTTCTGGGTACAACATTCAAAATTATTTGCATGGGTGATAATATTAAGATCACAAGAATATTACTTTATTTTAGCCATAATCAATGACAGCTATCATGAATGCGCACAAGAGGAGAAAGCAGAGATGAGCAAAAAGCCGGTAGATCCCGACGCCACAGACGAGGACTGTGTTGCTTGCTTATCTTCTTCATGTGCACAAAGAAAAAGTGAAAAGACTCGTGCTTTTCAAGACATGAAAGAAATTTGCATTGATCCATCTGAAATCAAGGATTACTTAGAATACCGGAAGTAAGCATACCGGAAGAGATTGGGAATTAGAGAAAGTCTACATATCTAATTTATGCAAACTGCTTGATTTTTCTGCAGGAAATACTTTTCGAACGTAGATATTGAAATGTTCATGGAAAGATTCAATATTGCTGAAAATGATGCATTGGATGGAAACGAGGCTCACAAACTACTTACCGACATCATATACAATACTTACATTGCCAAAACTGAATTATTCGAGCAAATAAGAAAACGCCATCCTGATGATAACCCATTGCCCACTGTGACAAATATAAAGCAATCAAAATTGTTGGAGAAAGCTCATGCTGAAATGTACAACAAGATTTTTTAATTGATTGATCGTTTTATTAATTGACACAATATATTTAAGTCTCTATCTGCGTTACAGGTTAACTGAACGTGTGGGTGTGATTGAATCTACTGTTGTGGAACTGGTACCAAAAATCGAAAAGTTCCTTACAATAATCGAGTTACAAATTGAAGGTCAAAAGAATGCCAACATTATCAACAATCAAAATAATGCTCCTAAACGACGTTCATTAGGAAGTGGGTTTTATAAATATGATAAATAGGTAGTTAATTTAATGCTTATGCTATGAGCCAGGTATAAGAAATCTATGTACCTAAATATGCAGCTGAATTCCATATTCGAAATTTTATGAGACCAATAAAAGTCAAAACATTCATTCATGGAGATGCTCGAAGCTAAGGGAAACTACACGATATATGAAATATGTTAAAAATACATTAAAAAGTCTTAAATAAAATTAGTCAGTGAAGCTCTCGATTTAATTTACAAATTTGCAAAATATTGAACAAAAACAAAAGGTTAATATTGTGCAATGGCTACAATATTGGAAGAAATTAGATTTCTACAAGAAACTAACTCGTCCCAACAGTCAGTTAATGATGAAGACGAGGAAAATGTCCCCCTCGAGTCATCCTCAAGTTCAGTTATTGGTGAGCAAAAGAAAGTTTCTGTCCAACGACCAGAAGACATTGTCCTTCCCCCGTCGCCATACACAAGCTACGAATTAGTGCCTCATAATAAACCAAAACCACAGCCAAGGCCCATGAAGAATGGGTTCAAGACCTGCTGCATAGGTTCATACACATATGTACACGAATCTTTTCGTACCCAGCATTAAAAATTTTTAACAACAGACATGAGATTACAGGATGTTTCGGTACAAGACAACTGGTCTCAAAAGTTGGCGCAAGTAGAGAAGCCTATATTCGCACGACACTCGTGGAGTTAGTTGTGTACATCATTTATCTATCCATCTTCTGCTTTAGTGAGTAGCACAAAAATATAATTACAACAAATACGAGGATTAAGAACTTTATTTTTCAGTTGTTTTCGGCTCCGTCTCAACAACTGCCTATTATTACACCAGAGTCCTTTCGGACCTCTTTCTCGACACTCCTTTCAACGATGAAGCAAAAACTACATTTAGAACATCCTGCAATATCAAAGATTTCTGGAAGGTATCCAAATCAGACCTTCCTAAATGTAGATTTTTATTAAGTTTTTATTTCTGTTTCCCAAGTTTGCTGAAACTACAATGCCCAACGGTCTGTACTGGGAGCAGTGGTACGACGATCCAATGATTCACAAGGAAGTCCATCCACAGGACCAGGGCATTTTGTATGAAAACAGGCTTGTGGGATTGCCAAGATTGAGACAGGTGCCGAATGTTATTTTTATATTATTATTTTATTCTAACAATTCAGCAAACGATGAAGATTATGAGTTTTAGATTCGTGTCAAACCAATAAATTGTTCGGTGGATCATCTGGTGAGATCTGCGCAGGGAAAATGCTACCCAGAATATGCAAGCCGGCACGAGGACACAGGACGTTACGATTCTAGCCTCAATGGACCAGCGTGAGACACTTAATTAAACCAACCCTATATTTTCTTAATTATTTGAGGATGACGTTTTCGACGGGAGTTCAGATGGGAGTACCACTCGGAGGAGACTTTGAAAGGGGGTTCTTATTGGGGAAAACTCGCAACCTACAGTGGATCAGGCGTGTATCAACTTCTTGACAAAAAACAAGCTCCAACATTGAAGATCATCCAAGACTTGAAACAAAATTTGTGGGTCAAGAGATCGACTCGAGTCATATTTTTAGACTTTACAGTTTACAACTCTAACCTTAACATGTTTTGCGTCGTAAAGTATGATTTTGTCATTCACATTCATTTTGCTGGTTTTATTAATCCAAAAAACCTACATATTTCTATTGACCTATTTTGTGTGATGAATAGACTAGCTTGGGAATTTTCTGTGGCTGGAGGACTTATAACTTCCTCGAGTATTCATGCCGTGCGACTGTTCAACTACGTCAGCACGCTTGACTTTGTGATTTTCGGATGCGAAATCTGTTTCATACTTTTCACCTTTTACTACACACTGCAAGAACTAATTGAGCTGTTCAGTCTTGGACCCTTGGAATACCTCAGTGATCCTTGGTCATACCTGGATATTCTTATTTTGAGCGTAACATACAGACATATGTACATACACGACATTCAAATTTATTCGAGATACAATACGTAGTTAATTTCCCTATTTTTACATCGTGTAGCTTTCATATTGTGGGATTGGGTTCAGCATATACAAATATCTACTCATACAGAGCACAATACACCTTCTTATACGGCAAAAGAATGATTTTTCCGACTTTGACTACCTCGCATTTTGGGAAACACAATTTTGGAACATTGCTGCAACCTGTCTGATTTTTGCATGGATCAAAATTTTTAAGTACATTTCTTTTAATGCGACAATGTCTCAACTTTCAATTACTTTATCACGGGTAAGTCGTTTCCTAGAATTATTTAGGATGTTCATCCCTAAGATTAAATATAAAATTGTATAAACTTTTCAGTGTGCAAAACACATTGCTGGGTTCTCTATTTTGTTTTGCATAGTTTTCATAGCATTTGCACAACTTGGATATCTGCTGTTTGGATCTCAGGTAAATCACCCATAAAAATAAAATCCTCAATACTTTTGGCCTCATCATAATCTACATATTGACATATTTATTTTCTGCATACATTCATAAATACATTTGGATACCTTCCAGGTTGAAGGTTTCAGTACCGTTTATAGCGCAATTTTTACCTTGGCACGACTGATACTAGGAGACTTTAATTTTGCTGAAATTGAAACTGCCAACAGAGTCCTAGGACCAATTTATTTCTTGGCCTATGTCTTCTTCGTCTTTTTCGTCCTCCTCAATATGTTTTTAGGTAAACAAATAGACTAAATAGTAATACAGTACAGATACATGCATAAATACATCCACTAGGACATGCTAATTTCTTATAAATAAAATAATTTGTTACTTTGTTGATGACAGCAATCATTAACGATACTTATAGTAAAGTCCATGTGGAAATCCAGTCCAAAGGAAATGAATTTCAGATAACCGACTATGTGGAGCAAAAAGTTAGACGAGTTGGAGCTGCCATTACCAGAAATACATTGATTACTGAAAAACCACTGATGATGGCAGATAGTTTGGACAATGGAAAAATCACACCAGATGAACTCAGGCAACATCTTATCAGGTTATTTATGCATTTATGCTTGATGTTTTAGTTATGAAGAGCAAAAACGCCTGTTAAACTTATTGTAATACAAAGTTGTCATATATTTCCCCAAAGAGCACAATTTTCAGAAACAGAGGTTGACTTATTCATGGAACGGTATGAGTTGACTGATGACCATGCTTTGGATTATGAAGAAACAGAACGACTGATAACTCGGATGCAAAGAGGAACCATTGTCGAAGAACGGCGTGCAGGAAGGAACTCGGTCAGGCTTTCAATACAAAAACGGTCACCTCGAACGACTGGGGACCAAAACACTCTTGGAATATCAGTCAATGAGATTGAACAGTACTATTTCTTGTATTTCCAAAAATATGAAATTGTTCATGTTTATGGGATATTTATTATAATTTCAGACTGGATGAAAGGATCACAACAATGGAGGGGTCCCTCTCTGGAGTACTGGCGAAAATGGATTTGATAATGTCCAGAATCACGCAAACGGACGAGAGTTTATAGCTATTAATAACAACCATAACAGATCAATCTTGTAAGAAAGCTAAGGGTAGGAAATACATAATCAATTTGGCAATATTTTCAAACTTATAAGGCAATACATGTTTCGAGTATAAATCTACGCGGAAGTAAATCTTTAAAAAAATACTAGCGATGCTCTGCTACAACTCTGTCATATCACCATTCCCAAATTTAGAAATATTATTGCTAGCTGTAATGTTCAGAAATAATTGGTATTGCAAGTCCAGTCCTAAGTAGCAGTCGGACATTAGATACAAATGGTAGATTATCCTCCCTAGAACCATTAAGTAATCAATATTTATCATCTCAATCATTCATCATTTCAATTTTAAAATGTGTCATAACATCAACCAGCTTTACCTTCTACTTCTGGAGTTGTAATGGCTAATTTTTGCTGGCAATTCCTTTTAATTCCTCCAGTTCGTTTTAAGGCCACAACTTCTTTTTTCTCCACGTCACCAAGAACTAGAAACCACCCTTCGTCTTTTGACTGTCAATAAAGAGGGAGAAAAGGATTAAGTTTTCTGATCTTAGCTCGACCCTGCTGGGTAAGTTACGCTATTCTAAGCTATTGAATTTATTACCTTAGGAAATTTTGGGGCAAATGCCTTCATATCTTTACCAGACTTGTTTTCTCTCGTCAGAGAAAATATTAAAGTCATATCTTTCCCAGCAGGTAGATCTGTCCACTCATTGGTTTGTCGGTTAGATAAGGGAATAAGAACATGGACGTCGTCATAATGAGCTGTTGCTGTGATGCTAATTACTGG
Organism: Folsomia candida; assembly: GCF_002217175.1. Lineage (NCBI taxonomy): Eukaryota > Metazoa > Arthropoda > Collembola > Entomobryomorpha > Isotomidae > Folsomia > Folsomia candida. Next base: position 14,197,125 of record NW_019091195.1, on the reverse strand, counting down.
AAGTTCCTCAAGCACCTTACAAATCTAATAAGAATAAATAATTGTGTGATATTCTTACTGGAAGGCTAGGAATGACCAAAAAACGTAAGGTAGTTAGTGTTGTCTTGATATACTTACCATTTCTACTTTGAATGCTTCCATAGTCGGCAAGAGACATTTTTCCAACGTGGCAAGATTGTTTTTCGTCTTCAATTGCAGCAAAGGCAAAGTGTCTACATTAAATTTCTCCACGATGGAAAAGACGTCCTCTTCTTGAACAAACGGTAGACACAGGAAATCATCGTCCTAGAATAAGGTTAAATGATATTAAAAATCGAGAAAGGCATTCAGAAATCGATACAATACAATCTATAGTGGGGATGTCAAAAGACGTACGTCAATCCAGCGAGCCTGAACAATCATTTGAATTAAATTGATGCATGAAAGAGTCGGTGAAAGCCACCCGGTTTCGGCACATGAATCTATCATTGCCTAAATCCAAACAAAATAAAGTTAAGAAAAAATATTTGCAAAATACTAAAAAATTACTAAAAATTCTTATTTCTAAAAATAGCTATTACTTGTAAGATTCGAATTGACTGGTCTAAAACAGATTTTAGATCCGTGTAATAATCAGAAGAAGGCAGTTGCAGTCGTGAAAAATGACACTGAAGTAACAGATGTGCCTTTGTATGTGGAGAATTGTACGTCCCAGCTAAAACTTCAACCGGACATCCTTTCGCCAGCTCCTCATTTAACAAATCTTCATTGTGCCGAACTGGTAACTGAGCGTATTCATGGGCATCCGTTAAAACCAACATTAATTCTTTGTATGAAAAATTAGAACGCAGAGCATCTTTGAATAGTTGCATAGTTTCATGTGATAAATAATAATAGGATGAAATTCGTCCGAAAGAAGTAGGTTCCACCGTTCGGAGATCCTACAAGATATATTAGAATCGTTGTAACATGAAATTGTTAGCATTTTACAGAGAAGCAAGGAATTTGTTTCGGACTTACATCATGAACAAATATGCATGATGCTGATTCCAATACTTTAAAGGAGTCGGCTACCACTTTGGACAAAAACTTATTGACAGCATTAGGTTCACAGTTGTCTAACTTGTAGTAAGACGGATTTTGGACCAATCTTCGGAAAAAGTAAGTGTAGGTCAAATAATCGAGAGCTTCTTGGGTACTGGAAATAGTCCCTGCCACAATTTCAGCGTTCAGATGGTCAGGCATGACATCCAACAAAGAACTTTCAACGGGGAATGGCTCGTAAAGAAATTTCTTGTAGAAACTCTTCTTTTGATCATGAACAAAGACCATGGCGGTGCCACTGGTATCGAATTGTGGCCTTCCGGCCCGTCCCATCATTTGCAAGACATCCGTTATAGGCATGTCCACATAGCGATGAGATTTCCCGTCGTAATACTCCGTCCCTTTAATCACAACAAGGTGTGCTGGAAAATTTACACCCCAAGCAAGCGTTGCAGTAGCTACGAGGACCTGAATCAGCAACAAATATTAGTTTATGCCAAAAGTATCGAAATATTATATAATAAAATATAGCTAAATGAAATAAAGAGTTGTAAGTCGTACTTGTATTTTCTGATTAACAAACAATTCTTCTACAACTTTCCTATCGTGATCTTGTAATCCAGCGTGGTGAATCCCAATTCCGAACGAAAGCGTCAGCTTTAAATTTGGTTCTTTAATTCCAGAAATAATATGATCCATTTGGGTTTCGTCCAAGTGAAGCCATTGCTTTGGATTGCCTTCTGCGGCAAGATAGGCAATTAAATCTAAAGCGGTTAACCGGGTTTGACGACGAGAAGAAACAAACACAAGAACTGGTTTCGCCGGCGAATGTTCTCGAATTGCCTATAGAACCGAAAACATTTTTATTAAGTGATTGATATTATATATTCACACATACTTCTTGAGGTTGTCAGCAACTTGTATAATTATTTTTACTTGGTAAGTTGGCTTATTCATTGTAGCCATTCTGGGACAATAATGCTTTCCATGAAATCCTTGAACGTGAACTTCAATTGGGACTGGCCTAACAGAGGGCCGGAAATTGTAAAGCCCCATCTTTCCTTTAATTCCAAGCCAGTCTGCAAGATCTACAACACGAATTTTTCATTATTTTTGTATTCAGAAGATTTGGTCAAGCATTGTATTTCCTCTTTCTCACTTACCTTTGGCATTGGCAAGAGCAGTTGATAGTCCGATAATTCTTAAGTTTCTCTGAGTATGTTGACTAATGTAATTCGTTCTTGAAACTAAGTAAAAGCCGTGGAAATTATCCTTAATTAATTCACACATTGATCGGTTTTTAACAGTCTGACTTGTGCTTACCAATAACTTCGAGAACTGGACCTCTATCTTCTCCCAATAAGTGAATTTCGTCAATAATTATTAAGCTTACAGCCTGAAGAGAGCAAAATTAATATTAACCAAATATCAATAGCGAATAACATTCTACTCCAAGAAGATCTTGCCTGAACATAACTTCTCGTTTGCCAACTTCTGCTGACACCATCCCACTTTTCAGGGGTAGTTACAATGACATCTGCTTCCATTATTGCTCTCATATCCGGAGTTACATCACCCGTTAATTCAACTACTTTGCGCCCAAGACGTCCTTGAAGCCTCTCCCTCCAATCAATAACTCGTTCTCTTACCAAGGCTTTCAGAGGGGCTATGTAAACGACCTGCAAGTTACGTGTATATTAAAGTATCCAACAGTAAATAAACTAAATAAAACTAATATTTGATTTACTTACTTTTGACTTTGGATAAACCTTGAACGTTCTAAACATCGCCATTTCAGCAGCAATTGTCTTGCCAGAACCTGTGGGGGCCTGTGCATTATAGAATATATTTTACATTATATAGACTCCTGATATGGAATTTAACCTTAAATTAACCTTTATGGTACCACGATAAACTGCAAAAACTTACGCCAACTAAACAGTTTGCATCCGTATGAAACAAGCAATGGAAAATTTGGGTTTGAATTGGATTAAAGTAGGAGAACTTGTCGGAATACAACAGTTCAAATTGGATATCTTTCAGAGCCGAAACTGGCAATGGATCCAAGTCTAACAAATCCGTGTTTGGTGGATGGTCTTCCGGAAGAATTAAATGTCGGAACGAGACTGGCACCAAATTATCACAAGCAAGCCATCGATCAGATATCACTCGAATGTGATATTGGGTTGGCAATGGTTCTGCCACAGGAATTGTGAACACAAGTTCCTGAGTTTCGTTCTTCAAGACCTACATAAACAAAAGTCAAGCATGTTCACAACTTGTATACTACATAAACAAAATAGTTTAAAAGAGTCTTTTTTCATTGCCTGTTTTCTGGAAATTAAGAAGTATTCATGATGTAAGATATTATTCTCATCTGGATTTTCGACCCAAATCCAGAAGCTTTCAGAAACATTTCCATGAAATCTATATACATATGTAGCTTTTAATACATCAATTTAAGCACGAAACTAAATGAAAATACGAAACGATACATGTATATTACGTTTGAATAAATATATGTACCTGTCATTCCATTTAAATGATGGTTCAATGAATAGTTTAATCCTGAGCACATTTCGGGTGATACTGTACAAAAAATATTTAATTTATCAGCAAATGGGCATACATTGTATGTCTAAAGGACGGTATGTGTACGTACGGTTGAATTGTAAACTCGATATTAAGCAATGGAAATTCTTCAGCACACCGTTTCACTGTTGTACCCATTTTCATATGAGTAATTAGCGCTCCAATGTCATTAGCAGACGTTTCTCTCAGAAAATCAAGGCGGACTTTCTTTTTTTCGAGCTTTTCGAGAATTTCAAAACTCAAGAACTTGTGCTGTCGAAGTGGGTGGGAATCGTTCCAAAGTTGTTGGTCTATCATCTTGCTGAAATCGAGGAGTCTTGCGGCAAGTAATGGATTATTTTGTCTTAAAACCATTTCAAAAAATGCCCTGCAAATACGGACTGCATTCTAAAGTATAAATCAAAATGGTTATTATTAATAGAATCAGCATTCAATAATACAAAATCATTTAAACGGGGGTATAATTATAGCTTTACTTGAATTATATACTGTGTATCAGACATCAACGAGAAGCTCTTCAAAAATCCTTTGGAGATATAGGTCTGAATGAGGATGTTGACTTTTCCATGTATATTTTCCGATCCTCCCCAAACTTTGAGATAGCAGTACTTTTCGGTTAACTCATCTAATTCGTCAAGCTCATCATCTCGGACTTTAATTTGTTCAAATTCACTAGCTTTGGAAATCATCATCAAGATTTGATCGTGACTCATTATAGCACACATAGTTTCGTTGAAAGTTTCTATCGTGTCATATTTGATGTAAAAATGACTGGCCGTTCTTCCAAGATCTGTGTACATAAAAATATATCAGCAATGCTACATAATATTAGCTAGTAAAAATAAATCAGCATAAACGTAGTGAAAAACCTGTTGAATGTAAATACTCTGTTCGATCCCCCAATCTTATCATTTGAGCTTTTTCCAAATTCTTTGCAGCGTCCAAAATCAGCTCCTTTCTCCTGATGGTCAACAATGGATCATCCTGTGGGTGATGTGTTATACATAATAATATATCGGTGTTGGCGATATTGTATGTTGTGGCTTTATTATTTTGAAAGGCATTCTTACGTTAGCTTCCATATATTGTAGACCATATAACTGAGGGTTCCGTCTCATTCGAACATAAAGATACGTGTAGGTAAGCCACTCTGTTGCTTCATCAATATTAGTAACAGACCCTAAGGCAATCTATATATACGAACAACAACGTAACAATTCTTGTGATATAATATCATGTCCACACTCTGAAAACAACAATTATTTTATTAGTAGTCTGGGAATAGAGAAAGTATACCTCAGCATTTAGATTGTCCGCCAGGAACTTGATAAAGCTACTCTCAATCGGGTATTGATTAGTTAATAGAGATAAATAATGCGCAAGTTTGTCGTGAGTGGTAATTATTGTGCCATCTCCCTCAGTGTCAAATTGAGGTCGTCCAGCTCGTCCAAAGATTTGCAGAACATCCAAAATTCCTAGGTCCACAAAATTACCTTGTTTTGCATCGTAGATTTCGGTTCCCTGTACCATAGACATATATCTTTTATACAGAAAATGCAGCTATTCCAAATTAATCTATTAACATGTGTACCTTAATGATAACGGCGTGGGCTGGAAGATTGACTCCCCATGCTAGTGTAGCAGTACAAACTAAAACTCGCACCAATCCATCACTAAATAACTTTTCAATTAACGATCTGAAAAGATTTAAATAATAAATAAGTCAATAAATAAATACACTCCTTTTTAACTGATTAAAACTGCAACACGTCACGACACTTGGATTTTGTTTTATTTACCTATCACTTCTGAGGAGTCCGGCATGATGTACGGCAAATCCGTTGACAAACAACTCGGCCAACTTCTTATTTCTAGATCTTTCCAATGATTTGAGAGCTTTCCCATAATCACTTCTTCCGGTTTCATCACCAGGTTTCACTTGGAATATTTCTAACTGGCCATATCTGGAGGCTTGTTCAATCAGATTTTCAGCAGTTTTTACGGTTGCGTTTCTTGCTAAACAACAAAAATACGAGAAGATCACATATCAATATGCATATTGTAAATAGGCAATTTATTGTAATGGCAAATATAATCAGTATTTATGTTGACCCTATCTCAAATTGATGTACTTACCATGTACAAATACCATGACCTATAGTACAAAATATATATATTTCAACATTCACAATAGTCCCCAGACAAAATTTTATATTAAAGCAGTACCTGATGTTTTTTTGTAACTTTTTCAAATACTTTGTCGTAACAGCACACATCCATTTGCCTCTGTTGTTCTAGAATGCTTAAAGATTTGACACCAATGAACGTTTGTCCTAATGGTACCGGACGGAATCGGTGGTCAAAGTAGAATAGTCCAACTCGCAAACTAACTCTTAAAAATCGAGCAACGTCTACGTAATTGGGCAAAGTTGCGGATAACCCAACTATTCGTATCATCCTTTGCGAAGATTCGACCTATAGTGAACCATATTATTATAAGCAATTACGATAATACCAAGAATATTAAAGACTTTTTTTAAGTGCGCATAATAATGAACCTGTCTTAATGTCCGAGCTACCAAAGATTCGACCACTATTGAAAAAGTGCGTAGTAAGTAAGGTTATGGTAAGTAAGTTTGGATAATTCGACTAATAGAAGTAATTAATTATCCTTGGTTCGACCAAGTTGATCGACTCACCCGGTCCTCGATCCCCTGGAACAAAATATCAATATCCTAACATTATTCATTGTTAACTATTATGGCATAATTCTCCAAATGTTTTTTTTTCTTACCATGCAAGAGGTGAACTTCGTCTATGATGAGCAACTTGACAATCTGAGTTAAAGCTACATCTCCTGTAGATTTTCGGGTTACGACGTCCCACTATATTTTTATTAAAAGTTGAGGTGGACTACTTCAAAGTGTATTGAATACTTTTTGTAATCTCGATCACCTAACATACCTTTTCTGGAGTTGTCACCAACATTTGGGTTTGTGATATTTCCATCTTGGTTAATTGCATGTCCCCAGTCAGTTCCCTAACTTGTACTCCAAGGGGAGATAATCGTTTTGAGAAATTGGCAGTCATTTCAGCAGCTAAAGCCTTCATTGGAGCCACATATACTATCTGAGAGTAAAATAGCCTATGTAATACCGACTTGATTTCGATGAATAGGATCAAAGTCTAAATGACTAACCTTAAACTGGTCCTTTCTTATAATACCATCTTCGATATGATCCTGAATACAGTGAAGGACGGTAAGTAAGGCAATATTGGTTTTTCCAGCTCCGGTTGGTGCACAAATGAGCAAGTTTTCATTGGTGCTGTGGTATGAAATCGAATCAAGTAGTAATTAATAAGAAATAGTGCACCGTTTATAAATTATAAGCAACGAGTAAACTAATAAAGTTCGATGTGCGGCATATTACCCTATAGCAGTTTCATAAACAATTGACTGGATTCGGTTGAGACATTTCATTCCTTTGAATACTTTCTGCGCTAAGCCATCCAACGAGGATATTTGGATTAAAGGTTTCTGTGCAATGTGTTCTGGTAATGTCGCCTTTACGGCCGGTATTGATACTTCTTCACATTCCTGCTTATCCTTTCTAGTTGCATTCTCCGGAAGAACCATCTTCACACCTGAAATGAATCCAGCAGTTTGCTTCGCAGCAGCATAACTGTCAAACACATTGGGCAAATCTCCTGGAGAAAATTCAGACGAATATCCACCAGTTCCATATCTGGAAGTAGCTTTCTGGATCTTGCTGTGCATTGATTTGCCAACTTGAACTTCTGCCTCTTGCGCCAAATGTCCATTTGGTCCTTCTCCACGTTTGATGGCTTTCTTTTCTTCCTTTCTGTAAACTTTTTCCAAATATTTCTCTTCTGCTGATTGCACCTAAAGAGTAACATAAAGAGTAATTAGAGGGGTACTTTGATTATATTGAATAGATAATAGTGTACCTCACCTTAACCCCAATAACTGGATGTGATTGAGTAGAGTTGGTGTTTTTCATATGATTTCTAACTGCCTGTGATATAGCTTCACTTTTATGCAACTGCTTCATGATGGTGTCCCGATTGGTTAAAATTGACATGATGAGCTCCAACTGATCAAATCCCAGTAAATCAAATAGGTGTTCCTGTATTTCATCGTTGGATTTGTCAGTGTCAATTGTTCCAATGACGGCGTCAAGGACATCCTCGTTCCCAACAAGGTTCAACAAGTGTGTCCGGTCCCAGGCGACGCTCTCTGACTGAGCAGATCCGTTGGCGATGCTCGACGAGGAATTGGCGACATTTTTATTGTCGACATTATTATGTAGTTCTTGATTGTAGTTTGCACGGAACAAGTCTTCCACTTTCTCGTGTTCAGTTTTAGACGCAATGCCATTCTGATGAATCGTGTGGACGTCCAACAAATTGTCAAACATGAAAGGTTCGTTATCAAAGTCATGACCCAAACATTTTGCAACATTGTCCAGGTTAATCTTGCCAAAGGGAAATAAGTCGAAATCGTCATTGTTCTTTGAAGAAATGCCGTTAGAAGAAATACAAAACTCCTCATAGAGAGACATTCCTATGCAATGTTTTTGGATGTTTTGTGCGAAACTGAAAAAAATGCAAATTGTTATATGAAGTTTTATAATTGCCCAAAATAAAATCTTGAATCAATAATGTTAGACCTGCTGTGCCGACCAAGGCGAAAGCCACGTGTGATGGATGTTAGATAAATATGTTTCGTATAAAAAAATTCTCAATTATTATTTAAAGGAACACTATTTAACTAGCCTATCTGCGAGTAAATTAAAATTGCCCCTTATCCTAAAGTGTTCTGCTCTATTTTAATTATAATAATTTAATTGGGAATTTTTATAAAAAACGTTGACTGACGTTGAATGACATCCTCTTCTGGCGAAATGAAATGAGTTGGAAAAGAACCCGAAGAGCGAGGCAAATATTTACACTCTATGTGCTATGCAGTAATATGTACAAACAAGTATGCGAATCACTGTATTGTGCTCGTGGTATTTTTCGGTATAGCAAAAAGCAACATGGGAGATTTACGAGAAGTGTCAAAAGAACAGTCTTTTCATTTTATTATTAGTAACAACTAGCAGTACTACATGATCATGAATCACGACTATTAATTAGATTATTATAAAATCTGGACTGGCACTATATGGTCGTAGCACTTATGAATGCATGCACAAAGGTGAACACAATGCCAGGTTTCGCTACATGAGTGAGTGTTTTATAGTCAATTGTCTCCCGGTTTGTAGAAAGCCCGACATCGTTCGTGATAAATTCTTAAGCTTCTCTCCTGAATAACCTCTTCGACATTCATCTGGGTTTGAAGTTCTCTGAACTGGAAGAGTTCAAAAATTAAATATAGCAAATACATTTATGAGGCGACGCAATACCCAATTTCTTAGTATCTCTAACTCATACCTTTGTTTGTTCAGTACGAAGCAGCCTTAAATTTTTAAGGTCATTTGGATTTGACTTTTTCTGTTCTTTAAAGTTTTGTAATTTCTCAGAGGATAGAGTTAAACATTGTCCTAGTGCTTGGTTGCGATTGGCGTGACTTGCGACGAGCTGAAAATAATACCAAGCTGGAAGGTTATATTGTGAACAATTGGGATGCAAATTATTGAGATGTATGTGTGTGTTTTTTAGGTAAATAGTTAATTAAGTACCTGGAGGAATAAATCCTTGCAATTGACTTGAGCGTCTACTTTGGCAGAGAACGATTCTGTGGGTATTGTGGTATTGAGACGATTGACCAGTTTGTCATCAACAAATCTCAACGTCTTCAGCAAATCCTATTGCAGATAATTAAACAATTATGAATTATACTTGCAGGGAATGGTTGAAATTACTAATAAATTATTTTTGAGAGACACGTACCAAAAATTCGCTGATATCATCACAAATGGACATATTCTTGTATTATCTCTATTTTTCGCACAAAAAATAACAACAAACAAATAATATAATATACATTGCATGTAATATTAGTGTATTTTTCTAAAATTACGTTTTATAATTAATTTAGCCTGTCTTTTTGACCAGACTAGAAGACAACCTGCTGGAGATAATGGAGGGAGACACGTGAACTGATTAATCCCTACACTTTCTCTTCCATAAGAAATAGATTCAATTTGCAATTTACTGCAAATTTGTTTAAAAAAAAACTTTTTATTAGCTGTAAAATAAACAACCCGGCCCGGTTTATGTGTAGCACAAGTGCATTTTTGAATCTGGTACACGTGCCAATGTGGATGGTGCATCACCCTTGCATGGTTTTGGACATCACAATTTGTGGACGATTTCCTATGTCACTGATGATGATTCATCATTAATGAAGTTTAATGAATTCAGTATATAATGATCTGGACGTTTTTTTATGAGTGGCAGCTTTATAACACTAGCTTTTATTAAGCTGAGAGCACTCGTTTGCAATTGTCTTGATCATCTGTAGTACCTGTACTGCAGCGCGTATTTGCATTATAACGTTGTGTTCAATTTAAAGAAAGCTTAGACAAATCTAACAGCCTGGCGATGTATTTTCCAACATCGTGTTGCACCCTTCCCCCAGTGGAGTCGAATTACACCCCCACAGGTTCTAACGTCCAACTGGAAGATTTCTCAGTGTATGAGACTGGAGATACCAAAAGCTACAAGTTGCTAATTTGTTTATACGACATTTTTGGATTCCACCCAGTCACGAAGCAATTCTGCGACAAGTTGAGCTCCTCTGGCTTTCGAGTAGTTATGCCAGATTTTTTTAGAGGAAAACCATTTCCTTCTGAAACCTATCCACCAAAAGAGTAAGTATGAATATATGTACATGCACGATTTGGGTAGTAGGTTGGCTTGAGATTCGAAATCCTTCAAAGTGTAACGTTTGCATACTTAGCCGGCAAGTCCTCGTGGATTTTGTGACGACGAGTGGCTCCTGGGAGAAAGTCGTGAAAGGCGACCTTTGCAAACTTTTCGAGCATTACAGGGGGCAAGGGGTAGGACAAATTGGAATGTTTGGGTTTTGTTGGGGTGCTCTGATGTGCGTCTCGGCTTCCTGTGAATATTCCAGTGACATCAAAGCAATCGCATTGATACATCCATCGCTTGTTAAGGACGAAGATGGGGACCGAGTCATGACTCCGGTCCTTGTTCTCCCCGCTAGCGGTGATGCTGACATGGTTTGTCCCCAAATACTGCACGTATTTATAAATATATATATATAATTAGTTATATGTTTATGTTATTCCAACAGGTTCCCTTTTATGAAAAAGTGAAAGCAAGATTTGGTGAGGATGGGAGTGGTCATCACCGCTTTGTGGACGTGCCGCATGGGTTTTGTGCCGCTCGTGGAAACATGGAGGATGAGTTGAACAGGAAACGTGTTGATGAAGCTTTGACTCTGACTCATAAATTCTTCAGCAAACAGTTGAAATAATTACCAGAGTAGATTATGACAAAAAATAGTACTTTCTAGTAATTTTTCATTAGGAGGAAGCATATTGATTTCATTATTACCTATGTAAAACATAGGGCAGTATTGCTTGTTAAAGTATAAATATTGCATTCGATCAACAAATATAAAATTTGGTTTACAATTTGATATTATTTATGTCATCAGAGACTTGCATGCACCAAGATTGAACGATCATCGCATTAGGCACAGTCCCATGGCGGTGTTTCATTTGATTTTTTCACTTGCACGACTTGCAAATTATTTGCATTTTATTTCTACTTTTAGATAGAAATAAAAATACAACTATCTTTTGTAAACCATTGGTTTAACGTATTACAAAGTTATGTCAGTAAATTGGTGAAGTTGGTTTTTATCTGCATAAAGTTTCATCTCATCAGATATTCAATCCATGGATTGCACATTGCTGTGAGAATTAAACAAAATACAGGTCATAAAAAATGTCCACTCCGAACCCACCCATAATAATTAGCAAAGGGTCGGGAATAATTAGTCGAAGTTCGTCAGTCCGAATTCCTGGAACTTTCTCCTCTACGTTTCGATATGGTGAACAGGTCGTATCCACCGGGGTTTCATCCCTCGACTCATTCATCGGAGGGGGCATCCCTCTGGGCTGTGTTTGCATTATTAGTAAGATATTTTCATTTAACGACACGCTTCATTTTAGAAAAAAGTGTAAGTCGCTGTATGTGTAATTTTCTCTTTGTAAATTTCCAGAGGACGTCTTTCCTAGTCGATATGCCGACTGTGTCTTGAAATCGTTCATCGCAGAAGGTGCATCCTACAACCACCACATTTTTGTAGCCTCTGGCAGAGAAAATTGTCAAGAGTATCTCGTTAACGAGCTTCCATCACTGGTTTCATCGTCGTCTAAACAATCGGATAAGAATATCAAGGACGACGCAGGTGGTGACAATAATGAGACGATGAACATCATGAATCCTAGTAATATGAAGATCGCATGGCGTTATGGGCATCAGCAGCAGAGGGGCGTCGGAGGAACAACAGGGGGAGGAAAGGAAATCACGAAGTTTGATTTTACGAAAAAGAGTTCAGCGGCCGATCTGGGAGCAAAACATGTCACCATCAGCAAAATTGTGCAAGATAATTATGATTCTCTAAATGATCCCACGTGCAAGGATCTTTTGCAAGAAATAGTGGCAGTGGTGAATGACTTTAAATTACCGCTGTCTACAGCAGCTCATAATTCCACCCCAGCCACCGGTGTACAAGTGAAATTCCCAACCAATCTTGTGAGGATTGGACTTTCTCATTGTGAAGAACAAGTATTGTCGCCAAAGTTTATGTTAGGTCTGAAGGCAATTACAAGACATACCAATTCGTGCGCTTTGATAACAATTTCGGAGATGGCATCGCCCACGACAAAAATCGGCAGGTGTGAGCATTTTGCAGATTATGTGATATCCTTGCAAGCCGTCACAGATGAAAAGAGACGAACAGACCTTGGGGACATTGATGGAATTTGTGATGTTTTGAAAATATCGTCTCTAAATTCTCTCAAACCTGTAGATCTTCCGAGAGACTTGGGATTTTCGTTTAAAAAGAAGCGTCTCGTATTTCATGTAAGCTTTCTTACACACGCATACGTACCTACGTACACCTATTTGTTGTTTGATTAAATGAAGGGAATTTTGGTAAACTTAATGTTAGGAGCTAAATCTACCCCCTGAAGGAGAAAGCACAGCGCAACGTGAAGCGTCCAACAACACCTACTTTTCTACTTCAACAGGAGCTTGTGGTGGAACAACGATTAAAGGAAAATCTATCGAATTTTAACACTGTGTGTACATTTATATTTTTAGCAATTTATTATTACTACTCGTATAAATAGCTATACAATAATATATGTAGATATATGATATATGGACAGATTATACCTAGATTTTATTATCTTTAAATAACTGTAAGCACGATGTACATTTTGTATCTGAGAAATTAAGAAGCAGTAAAGGACACTGTTTACTACGACATTTTCTGTCAGAATATAAAGTTACATTCATCATATCTGATAGTCCGGCGGACTGACTGCTAGAATCTCGGATGCCTTCACCACCACTACCATTACAAACTGGAAATGCATCAAAGTTGTTTAAAACTGCTTGAATGTCGGTAATGTCAGAAACATCCAAACCCAAATTGAACCTTGACATATCCTTTGCCATCACTGAAAACTTCATGCCCCAATTGGGAAGAATCGAGATTGATTTTCGTACAATTTCAACTAGATCAGAGTTTAGAAATGTTTCGCTAATAACATAGATAAATTTTTCTTGTCTATAATTTGGAGCAGGGTAGACACTGCATGACCAATCCTCTGATGGCATAACCAACATGGCGATGTCCTCCCTTGTAATATTAGTGCGCTTTATGTTTACTGGTACTTGATAAGGCCCTACAGACACTCGGACGGATGGACGAGGACTCGGAGAAGCTTTTCGTAACTTTGACTCTGACTCTTCCGGCTCCCGAAAACATTTCGGACCCCTGAGTTTGCTTAAATTCTTATCCGGTGTAATAGTTTTATTACTCACAAGAGCAGCAGATACAGGAATTTTCGTCTGTGGTGCATGCTGTTCAGGGGGTTTGAAATTAGGTACAGTCACTACAGTCACAGTTGTAGCTAGACTTGACGTTGATGATGATAACAGTGATGACGCATAGTCTAATGTTTTAGTCGAGTTGGTGTTATTATTTAAGGATGTATCAAGTTGTATAGTTTGCGTGGTCAATAGTAGTGGTGACACGCTGACAAGAGTAGGTTGAACTGGACCTACTGCTGTGACGTTGCTATATGTAGATATTATTGTGGACGTGGGGGGCCTTATTGCAGATCTTGCACTGGTGGTATTGTTTGTTAAATTATTGCTACTGAACATCTCTGCTGGCTTTACAGGAGGATGATGCTGCTGAATGCCTATGTTTTTGGAAGAAGGTTCATCTGCATTGGGTTTGCATATAGTAAGACTTACAGCAGGACCAGCAGGGGCTGTTGCTTTATATGACATTGTTATCGGTGTCATAAGAGTAGTTGTTTCTTCTTGACATGACCGCGAAACTGGCAATTCATTAACAGAAGAGGAAGAAGGTGTTTGTTGAATTAATTGTTGTTGGCTAATAGATCTGTTCATCATTTCTAACGGCGGCTCAGAGAGGCTACCCGAAGGGCGATCACTAAATGATGGTGATCTCACCCCCGAACGAAATGATCCAGGATCCAATTTCATCTGAATAAGCGGTGCTTGAAATGTACCCTGTGTAGGCATACCTGCGGAGACAGGTGGCACACTTGATGGTCCACCGATTATTGGGGAGGCTACACTCTTTGGAATATTATTTATACCACTGATAGAATGATGAGTCATTGTCCCTGTCGTATCTTGTGCCAATCTTTGTCTAGCCATGTCCACATGTGGTGTTCGAACAGGAGACGTTGCAATCGCAATCTTTGGCATCATAAACGTAGGAATATTCATCGTTATCTTGGCAGGCTGTCTAATTTCTAATTTATCTTCAGCAGAAGACGGTATGGTTTCAGACGTCATTCTGGTACCGGTTGGTACACTACTTGGTTGATGCCCAGTAGGTTTGTCCATCTTTAATAATTCACTATTAATTTTCCAGCTTTCACCTGAAATTAAAACATGCTTGAAGTTTTAAATATATACTAAATTAAGTTTAAATATGATAAATTTCAAACCCTGAAATTATAAATTATATATTCATACGTTAATGAGTTTCAAAAATTGTTTCTAGATAATTGCACACTAATTACTTCACTAACCTAGACATCACGAAAACAGAATTGAATTGAAGTAAATTTTGTCAGCACTTTTCACTGTTTCCGTTTACATCATTTCATTTTCATTCCAAACAAACAAACAACTGGCAGAGACCCGCGCGGTTTCACCATTGCACGTGCATATCAATGCAGCACTCACACTCACTACTGCATGCACAGAGCAGCTCGCAATTTCTTGTTGACTGCTGGAAAATTTAGTGTCCTGCATTTTATCAAAATTTCCGTAGGAAAATTAAGTTTCTCCCCACACACGACGTGCTGAGGTATTTATACGAAGTGAAAATATGAAGGGCCCATCCAGTTCCAAAACGGGCGGAGGAGGTTCCTCCTTCACTAAGAATGGAAATAAGAACAAAGTTTCAAACGATACAACGGCCAGTAGCGGTCCAAGTAAAAATTCTGTACAAAATTTGGATGGGTTTCAAATGTCTGCATATGCTGTCTACAATAATTTGGTAAGTTAAGAATTAAGACTCCAACTAAAATCGCAGTCCTAATAAACTACTTATTTATTGTGTATTCTATTACTGTCGTTGCACAGATTCCTGGAGTCAAGTCTTATGAAGATACTTCTGAATCTACTCAAGCGAGTTTAAGAAAGAAAAGTAAGAGGAGGAAGAAAGTAAAATTGGAACAATTGAAGAAAGATGAAGCTTCTGCTGCTGGGGGCGATGTCGACTCGTCTAAAATTGAAAGAAATAAAGTTAACAGCGAACAACCATCATCATCTTTGACAAGTTCGAAGACTTCAAAACCAATTGCTTCTGAGAAGAACAAAAATGACACCCAAGTGTCCAACTCTAAACGGCGAATAACTCCCATCCCTGTGCCCGTTATGGCCCCTCTCCCTCCCACACAGACTCTCTCTGAAGAGGAAGGAGAAACTACCAAACAGAAAAAGAAGCGACGAAATAGAAAAAAGAAGAAAAATACCTCTTCAAATATAGAACCAGAACCACCACAAAAAATGAGGAAGGTTGAGGTTCATAGCAATATTCTTCCTAATCCTCTGTCGAATGGGAACATTGGGAAAAAAGTAGGAGAAAAGAAAATTGTTATTCAAGAACCGACCACTTCTAGTTCTAAATTACCACCAGTAGCATCACGGAAGGCAATTGATGAGATGAACAGTTGCAAAATTGGTTCTAATACGAAGAAGAAAACCAAAGCTTCAAAAAGTTACACTGCCAGCTCGGATAGTGTTATTGCTAAAGGGTCGTCAGCAGTTGAAGGTTTGACAAAGTTTGGGAAAAAAGGGAGCACGGATAGCAACAAACCTCCAGACCTGAACATCCTTCTCAGCCAGAAAGTCATATTCGACAGTGTCGAAAATGGAAAAGATTTGTTTGCCTGGATGATTTTTCCTCAAAGCGTTTCTGATTTCATGGAAAAATTTTGGGAGAAAAATTCCCTGCTTGTAAGTATATTCATAATAATACTCATTGAATCCATAATTAAAGTATTATGTTAGCATATGCATAATATACATATATGTAGACGAATTTGGTAGGTAATATCTTAATTAATATTCTTTGCCCCATCGCAGATAAAGAGAGGAATACTTTATCCAAATTACTATGATTGGATTCTATCTTCAACCACGCTCGACGACTTGTTGAGAAAAAATGTTCTCAAATACACTAAAAATATTGATGTTGTTTGTTACGAAAATGGGGAACGGATTACTGTCTCTGAAGATATGTCGCGTAAGTATATTTACATATTTCTACAATTGCAAGTTAAACTTGACTTCGTGTGAGACAATTTTTGAAATTTTTGTTATATAAAGATCGTGTCCGACCTGCTGCTCTTTGGGACTACTACAGCACTGGAAATAGTATCCGTTTGTTGAATCCGCAAACTTACTGTGGTCCACTTCGAAGATTAAATGCAGCATTGCAGGTGAGACGATAGATATATTGGTTTTTCGTTTCATCGAATAAGAATATTCAGATTGTACTCGTAATTATACATTGCAGGAAATGTTTGGAACATTTGTTGGAGCCAATGTGTATCTAACACCACCTGATGCACAAGGATTTGCACCGCATTGGGTAAGTGTTATCAATCATAGTTGTAGGTTATTATGGTGGATTGGTTGTAATGTAAGTTATTGTAAATCAAGTTCTTCACATTTTGTTTGTGTCTCGACCATTTATTTAATGCATAATTAGTAATGGGAAATATTTTCAGGATGATATCGAAGCGTTTGTTTTACAAATTGAAGGGAAGAAGCGATGGAAGTTGTATAAACCCAGAAATCCTCATGAAGTTTTAGCACGTTACTCAAGTAAAGATTTCGGCAAAGAAGAGGAGTCTCTAGGTGAACCATTCATTGACGTTGTTCTCGAGCCAGGAGATTTGTTGTACTTTCCGAGGTATTCGTTCTGAGCCAAGTTCTCACGTTTTTGTTGTCAATATAATATTACCATTATTGCCTTTTTTCATTATTCCAGGGGTATAATTCATCAAGCTCATACCGTAGACGGTTTTCACTCTATGCACATAACCATTTCTTGCTATCAACAAAATTCCTGGGCTGACTTACTGAAAGAGGTACGTATCTGTAGAAAAGTTTAGCTATTTTTTTAATTTATTGATTTATTTATGTTTGCAGCACTTTTCAAAAGCTGTTGACAAACTTGCGTCTACTGATGTGGAATTCAGAAAAGGTCAAATAAACAAATTGAATGCATATTTCAAGAGTTCATTTTTAAAGCTAATTCCTTTGCAGGCCTTCCGTTGGACTACCTTTCCTTTATGGGATTGGCACCCTCAAAGAAAACGGATGCAACAACACTAGCCAAACGCAACGAATTTAAAAGTAACATGAAACGACTCGTAACCAAAGTTGGTAACCTAGAGGCTGATGCTGCTGCCGATGTAATGGGCAAAAAATTCGTGTGGGATTCGCTTCCCCCATATCTGACACGTAAAGAAAAGGATAAGACAGTTGCAGAAGACGGAGAGTTTTTAAATAATGGAATAGTGAAGAATCGAGTTGGTAAGATTAATTTATATGCATATGTATATATGTATAAGCAATACTACCTACTATTATTTACTGATTGATTTTTTTTTACAGAAATGGACCCAGATACAAAGGTCAAGTTAATTCGGAAGCATGCGATTCGTCTAATTTTAGAAGATTCAACTCTTCGACTTTACTACACCGTGGAAAATCCTTTAGTGTATCATGAAGACGAACCCAATTTTGTTGAAATTTCAGAAGAATATCGATCGGCGGTAGAGTTATTAATCAACTCATACCCAGACTATGTTCGAATTGAAGATCTTCCTGTAGCAGACGATGACCTTTCTAAAAAGGTAACTTGTAAAAGTTGATGTTCTATAAATGGACATAATTAATTTGTTGCGTCTCAATCTAGATCCAGATCACTGCTGATTTATGGGAGCGAGGTATTCTTATGACTGAAAAAAGTTTAGAAGCTGGGGAAATTGATGATGAGGAAGATCTCGATTTTGATGACTTGGAGTCCTTGTCGCAAGACTCACAAGATGAAGATGATCTTGATGACGATGATTCCGACGTGGAAGAATTAATTGATGGTGATTTGGATTTGGAAACCGAGAGTGATGAGGAAGATTTGAACATGAGCACGACGAGTGATGACGATACTGATGGGCTCGGTGAAGTCGAAAACGACGAATCAGACCAAGATAGTAGTGACATTTATTCTAACGACCATGTTGATAATAACGTAGATACTTTGGCCAGCGATGATGACGACATTGAAGAAATTGGGTCCGATGATGACGAATAAGTCTACAATTTTGCTTATTTTGCATTTCATGTAATAATTAATGCTAAAAAATCAATTACATTTTGAGACATGTGTATAAATAAATAAAGTTTTTAATATAAGAATCTGAACTATTATTGGTCAGTACAATAGTCTTATATGTCAATAATTACAAATACTTCTGCATAATCCTCTGCTTCATGAAACTGCATATTTGAATAGGTAATAGCTTTGACCTCGGTTCCCTGAGGATGCTTAGAAATATCAAACGTTTCACCATGTCCCACCGCTTTAATTTTAAAGTTGTCACGGTCAAATGAAGTAATTGTGATTTTCTGCAAGTTTCATAAGAAACTTTTATATTCGTTTACTTCATATTTGTTAATAATAATAATGGTACCCTCGCTATAAAGAAAGGATCTGCGTTGAAGATGAAAAGAAACTCGTCCAGAAATCCAAAGAGAAGAGAGAGCATGTCGTGACCATTCGCCTCAATGGTCTGCGTCCCCTTGTTGTCAACTGTATCAATGTCCGTCATATAGCCAAACATGCCCATCGCACACTGCTCAAACGCCTCTTGAAGGTTGAATCCCCAGGCATGGATTCTAAAATATAAAAAGTCGCCCTCACAATCACAATTGTCAACTAATCTCTTAAATACAGTTTAGCTTACTGCACATCAGCTGTGTGATCCAAATCTATAACATTCAACAAACATAATTGATCGTAGCGCAATAATAGGCGTAATAGGATAATATAAAGATTAGATAAGAATTTTTTAAGATATATATACCCCCACCCCACCCAAATCGGAAATAAATCTTACATTCATACTTGATTTCAGGTAGCACTTGAGGTTCCACTCCAATTTGGGGTTGTTCAAGCAGGTCCACCTCCTCGACAATTAATTGAGAGATACTTACTTCAGCATCAATATTGTCAGGAGGACATTTTTCTTTGAATCGTTTGGGAGGCGACACGTCCCTTTCCTCGTCAGTGACAGAGGATTGCACTTCTTTCTCCTCCATGTTGAATTGTTACTCGGTTTTTCAACAATTTGATACGGTTTGGTTAAGATGATTTATGGGGCTTCGTTTTCGCTACATAATTACAAGGACCATATGTAATTAGTCACTTTGATATTTATTTAATTTGCTAATAAATCACAGGAGTCATGTATTTTTTGGATGTGTGTGAGTGAAGTGAAAATGGACCAACAACCAAGGTGTTTTGGCCGGTTTAGTTTCGTTTGGTCTGCCATGAATCGTCAGATTGTCTCATTTTATTAGTCTCAATTTTCACTTTGTTACAACGAGACTGAGCCATGAACATGCCATGCATGAGTGAGACTTCAACTAATGTTCAACTCGTGAATGTGGTGCAAAATTGTAAATGATCTAATCTATTTGTTGCGCTGGCATGTTACTATTATTATATTTTATGTACACAGTTTATTATTATTATCATATTTTTTTAAGAATTCCTTTAAGTTGATTCACGCTCCCATCCTGTTTTTCAGTAGTTTTACTGACTGATGGTTTAACGTCGGCAGCGTCGAAGAGGAGACTTTGATTGAGCCTTCGCTTTTTACCAGAAATGGCTGGAAGGATGATGCTTTCCGACACGGTGGACTTGTGACCAAAACGAAGGAAGCGGTCGGGATCGGCTAAAACACGGCGCGGACCGAGGGCGAAGGTTTTTTGGTTGGCTGCTATCCTCACCAACTCACTCGGAAAGCGGATGGGGGGAATTGAGGTCATGACGGGCGAAGTTGCTCCAGTGCTGCACTTGTACGCCCTGTAACGTGCATGGGATGTTATACTCTGTGCATAATTTACCAGAAATTGTCATAATGCAATGTACATACATTATGCTATCTTGATAAAACTGCTGGGTTTCTGCAAATAGTTGAAGTCGTTTCCTCCTCATTAATGAAACAGAATCAACATGTTTAGGTCCGATATGATTTTGATCCTTTCTTTCGCTAATGATAAGATTCCCGTTCATGTCATTCCTTCCTGCATCCAGATTACCACCAGAAACGTCTTTCAGTTCGATTGACGTAGGTGATTTCGCACTGGACGATATTCTGAACAGCTTTTGAAAAAAGGTCCGCCTGTACATAACACATTTTACTTATCTGCATGGGTTTGCAACAGATTCATCGTCAGGACATTGTAAGTACCTTGCAGTATTTCCTGAACTGAACGCAGGTGAAGGCAGACAACTTTCCCTTTCCACAACAGTTTTACTTGAGCCTTTCAGAAATACCCCTAAAATGCTTTTGAATATTGATAGCTTCTTTTTCTCATGGACAATTTGAACGGCACTCGTCTGACAATTGTTGTCTTTTATTGACACTGGTGGATCATCCACTTTGTTCGCATGGTTTGGATTATATTCAGCTAAATTCCCGTTTTCTGAACTACTGTAATCTGGAAATTTCGCTTGAATGTTGCCCATATTTACAACTTGGTTAAGTTTTTGATGCTGTCTGGCTTCATTTCCAGTTACTTCAGGAATTTCATTGAATTCTTCACCTTGGATAGTTTCATGCTTTCTGACGACACTGCTATCAGCTTTCTCCTTGGAAAGGTTGTCCTCTCTGATTATTACTTCACCCTCTTGATTCTCCACAAGAATTTGACCAGATTTCTTCTGTTCTTTGAAATATAAAATGGAATTGGAGGACTTTTCGGAATTTATTCCAAAAATTGATAGGTTGGGACTACTGGGGCACTTTTGAGCTGCAAAAGTTTCTATTGTGCTTTCTCCTGAGCAATCAACAAGTTTGCTGACGTGTCTTTCACTCATTCTTTCTAACGTTTCCGAGTCGTGGTACTCCACTCGTTCCTCTTCAACAACTTCATAATAATGGTCGCCCATCTCGACAACAACGGTTTGTGAACCGTGTGATGGTAACTTTTCTTCCGACAAGTTGTATTTAACATCAGAGGAGGAGTTGGATCTCAGTTTCTTTTGGAATATTTTACTAATGCTGATTCCCACTGTTGCGCATATGCTACTATTGCTCTGAAGTTTCAACAAACCAGATTTCTTTGTCGTTGGTGTCGTTAATTTGCTACTTGGTAATTCTTCCTCTAGATCAATTTTATTAGACTCTAATTGTGTGGACTTTGTTTTTCTAATATTGTCGTCTGAAAGACATTTGAGCTGAGCATTATCCCCTCGAACTTGACTATGGTTAGCATCGCATTTGAAGTAATTCGTAGCATTAGTACCTTCTTCATGTGCAGGATGCATCTCATTTTCTGTATCAGATGAACTGTCGTTTTTCTGATTTTCATCTCTGGGATCCAATTTTTCTGAAATCCGGGGATTGTGTATAAATTTCAGAGATAGTTTTTCTTGCAGAACAATAAGACTTTGTACATCTCCGCTCGTCGGGTCATTATTTTTATCATTAATTGATAAACTCTCTTTAATGAAGTCAAATAGATCCAGCTTCATCTTTTTTGATGGAGGATGACCACGCATGATTTCATCAATTTCTGCCAATCTCAGCTCAAGTGAAGAATTGTAAGCACTTTCCGTTAAAAAGACAGGAATCTTGACCAAACTAAATCCAGACCTGAAGGTACTGTGGAGCTTGTTCAGTTTATAATTTGGGCAAAGAAGTCGTCTTCCAGTTTTAACCTCAAGTTGCAAAGTCTTTTCTCGGGTGGATTCTTTGTTGGCAGACATGTAAAGTTTGAAATCGTCTGGCTCAGGAAACTCCACTCGAGAGTCGTTGTCTGATAACATTTGGGTGCCACTGGCAGAGAATATTGCAGCCGTTTCATGGGATGACGTAAAAGAATTGCTTGTAATGATATCTTTGGGGTAAATTGTTGAAGAGATATAGCGAGATAAATAAGACTTTCCTGCGTTTTCTCCTTGGAGTCGCCGTCTAGACGTATTGGATGATGTACCTGAACAAAATAATAAGAGTTTCTTGTCGTTGGACAAGGAGACATCGTGCTCAGAGCTGTTTTTATCTACATTATTATCATTATTATTGTTTTTGTCCTCTTCTTGTTGTTTTGGGGGAACACTGCGTTTCTTCTTGGGAGGTATGAGCAATAAGGTGGAGCTGAAATGTTGAGGCATCTCGCAAGTTTCGCTATTTTGGGTATACGTTGACTTGTTATCATCGTCAAGATAATCGTTAGGATTGTATAAGTGCTTTCCATGATAAATTAGTTGATTCTGGTGGTCTTGTTCCATGGTTCATTGTACTGAGTACATCAATATATTAGATGTATATAAATTAGTAGTCTAGTCAAGGACTTCAAAAATTTAATGAAATTTTGGTTTCAGAAATAGTATTCATTACTGCATTGCCTATAACAACATACGTCATGAGCTTTATCATTCAATGGTTCTATGTATTATGGTTCACTAACGAACGGTGTAAATTAATCTTGAGAGTTAATCTATCAAAGAGGGACATTTGGTCAGGTTGGATGTACTGCAATACTACAAGCATCAGCCCTTTTCGCTCCCATAATGACCTATTGAATTACAAAGTGCAGGAATGCATAACCAGAGAGCAATACTGTTTTATTATGCATTAATTCAGTTTGGGACATTAAATGGACGCATCATAAAATAGGATATATTATGACAACCGGATCGCGAGACAGATATTAATTACTATAAAATTAATAATCCCGACGTATTGGCATTACGTAACAACGTTCAGCTGCATGACTAAATATAGACATATCATAGTTTATCATTGTTTATGTTAATAAAAAGCATTTGTCGCAATTTTTTACAACAATCATCATCAAACGATAAAAGAAATGAAATCTCCAAATTCGACATAGATTTCTGGTAATAACTTCTTAATTGGCTTTAATTTGAGGAACAATGCAAGTCATTCGAGCTCGGAGTGTTTTGTACTGGATCTCCTAGAGCTACGCACTGAACGAAACAAACGAAGCCCTTTCCAGCCGTCCTTCTGTTTGATCGGAATCGGATCTGCATTTAATATAACTGTAAGAATCAATATTTTGTATTTTATAATTTTACCGTACCGAAAATTTTTCAGTAGAAGCCCAGTAAGGACCATTGGGTTTGGATATTCCACAAAACCTAGAAGAATACAATTTAGTTCACAAAAATGATAACAAGTTTAATAATTGTGGAAACTTGCTTTTGAGTGTAGTACGGAAGATCGATAATTTTGAAGTAATCTTCAATGCAGTCAAATGATGCTGGAATGTCAAAACAGGGACATTCTGCAGAGATGGTGCAGTCATTTCCCTAATGACAAGCGATAAATTTTTATTATTATTACTGTATTTCAAAGTGCAAGTATTAGGTATTTTGCCAATTTAAATAATTTTCAAAGTTAATATTTCATACAATGAACCTCCAGGTACAGGCATCATTGGGTTGGTAGAGCGTTTGCGTTGTCCAATTAAAGTTGTTGCTTTGT
Source organism: Folsomia candida (assembly GCF_002217175.1). Taxonomy (NCBI): domain Eukaryota; kingdom Metazoa; phylum Arthropoda; class Collembola; order Entomobryomorpha; family Isotomidae; genus Folsomia; species Folsomia candida. The sequence continues at coordinate 14,172,976 of NW_019091195.1, read as the reverse complement.
ATTCTTACAATTTCCCTGGGTCTCATGTACCTTGTCCCACAACCGATTCCAGTCTCTTTGACCGTATAAATAAGGATGATGCTCAACAAGAGATTCACTATTTTAAGGTGAAATCAGTAATTGACACGTACGTATAAGTGAAGGCGTAATGGTTCTCGGTGACCCTGAGCTTTGTGTGGTGGGATCCGTTGGTGCGAGGGTGGAGGTAGCAATGGGGACACGAGGAGGAGCAATTCGCTTACTGATTTTCTCATTAGATTCACCCAAACCAAAGGAATTTGAACACAGAATCTGACAATGCTTTATTAACAAATTACATGTATCAAATTTACTACAAATGTGCATAAAGTTAAAGCCTATATATACTTTAAGAGCAAAAACTTACAAAAAATATTACAACTTTTAAAAGAATAAGCGTTAAACTATATTTGGAAGAATTCATTTTAAGAAACTTTCACCCGTGCCAATTTTCTTCGGAAAATGTCTATAACTAATCAGTACCACTTTGTATGCAGTTACTCTCGATAATATTCTACAATACTGTATAATAACATACGCGTAGGATCAGGTCGATAGTTGTGTATAATTTCTTAATTAAAAGTACGTGAACTCTTGTTTATTGCAATAGCAGAAATAATGGTATCCATATGATAATTTGCAATTAATCACAATATTGAACGAATCTGAAAATTATCATAAAAATCTATTGTTTTTTTTACAAATAAACACTGAACGTCGCTTGTGTGACCATCTTCTCGCTTGGGTAGATAACGAAAACTTGTTCTGTTTCCTCTCCATCGCCTCCATATTGACGCAAGGTGGAAGGGGGAAGGTCGCCCCCTCCAATGTTAAAGTCATGGTGGTAGATGCCTCCGGAAATTTCATAGTCGATTATTTCCAGTAAATCCAGTCCAGTTTGCTCAGCCGTAATCTGACTGGCACAGCCAAGCGTAACATGCGCCTATATTTCCATGAATTTGTAACGACAAAATTTTGTTGGTTTTGAATTTATTTGGAAAAAAAGTAATCATTAATATTATTATTAAAAAATTACTCGAGACTCTGTAGGATGAAAATCTTGCTCTTGTGGGTAAAAGTGGATTCCAGGATAGAGTGGATGTGTTACAACTTGATGTGGATGGCTATGAAAATACCCCTCGTACTCGTGTCCAACTACTTCATTTGCCAGGACGTTATTGTGGTCTTCTTGGTTAGAACGGTTTGTTGGTGCATTGCTGATGCTATCGTTGTCCACGGCTTGAATGCTGTTGCTTCGTTCATCAACTTCGAAAATGCTTTGTTCCTCCACCGTCAGTTTTACGCGAATCCCATACGTTCGTTTTGTAAAAAACAGACCAACCAAATGCATGTCAAATGGTTTTCCCAAGTACTTTCCAGCCTTGTTCCAGTACTCGAGGCAGTCTTTTCGTCCACAAAACTTAGCTGTGGTATGAAAATAGGGATCAATCCGCCCTGTTTCAGGATCTAGAGGTTTCTGATAAAGAGTATAGAATTGGTCAATCAGAATGATCCTATCCGAGCAAAAAGTCAATATGCTGAAATTTTTTTTTTTAAAAAGGAAATTGAGTTATTAGGAAATGTTTGTTCTATGGATCTGGTTGAAATTAACAACAATAGAGTTTGTATTTTCTCAGAATTGACATTTTTCATACAAAACTAAACAAAATGTTACTACTGCAAGCATTTAAGCAATAACTGTATAAGAATATCAAGAATACAAGTTCCGGCTTTAAAGAAGTAGTTTGAGGGTTTGAACCAAAGGTTGATGTCATGTGGGCTTGTATGTAGTAGATGCGTATGAATACGTTAGATCTAAAGTAAAGCAATACATAGAAAAAAATTGAACCTGGTAATATGCAAATGGATCCGTGACATTCATCTCGTACATGGCTTTGTCCAAAAAAACGGTGAACTCTGGAACGGTGTCATAGCTTGCTGAAAGGTATTTCTCGCTAATCAGACGCAACGAGTCTGATATGTTGTAGCCGTAAAAGAATCCGTAAAATAGTGGGTTTACTGGAATATCTCGCGAAACTGGTTCCACATATTGAGCAACAATTTGAGCACTTTCTCCATTAGCATAACGTAACTTATTATTATCATCTTCCAACAGATTTGAGTCCAAGTTTCCCTGAATTTAATTACATTTGTTACAACAAAGAAGGTATTAGAACAAAATGACTACGGAGTTGTCAACTTACGTAGGAAAATGGTGCAGTGACGAGCACAATGATGATGATGATTACAAATGAGATAAATCCTTCGAAATGTGTCATCTTGACAGATTTTTGTCTTTTAGTAGAGTAAACTAGATAGATTTCTTGTGTCCATTATTATCCAAACTAATCCTAAGGTATAATGAGTTCAGCATTTATTGTGTGACTCTCCATCCGGGTCTCAATAACTATAAAATCGTTAACATTTCTCATTGCATTTTTATTCTCTCTCTCATAATGATCCAGATACCAGAAGAAGCCATAATTCCGTGTCAAATGCAGCAGCCCTTGTTTATTTCTGTTATCATTTTGTGATAAGAACCGCAGAGCACTCAAATTCCCATATGCCGTTACGGCATTGCCGTACATACGTACAAACGTATGTACATACGCACATAATACTACACAAGATTTTGTTATTATGCATATGGATCATTCAACATCATACTTACATATTCTCACAACTCAAACTCTCGGAAATATGTAATTAATGCTCTTCCTTTCTCATTTAGCCACATACTTAGCTCAGGATCAGCTCATCCAGCCCAACGAGCATGCATTGCAACGAACAAATGAATAGCAATTAATCATGACATGACTTTCTTGGTTTATTTTATTAATATTAGAATATTCAGAGAGAAGTACCAAAAATACATTAAATAAAATAAGATAAATATAATTAGTCTGACGACGAATCACAACAATGTCTATTAACGTTTTGCATTTTCATTAGATTGCAAATGGTTAGAATGCAATTAGCTCTTCCTGTCTTCTCATTCAATGAATGCCAGCCCAAAAGCATCTGTGGATTGATATCATCACTCATCAGCGACATCAAATTGGTTATCTGCAATCACAATAATAATGGTTTTTGTTAAAACACGGACCAAATATAATAACCATCAATTGTGCAGCTGAATTATCTTACAACGCTGTGAGGCAGTGAAGAAAATATAGTTGGGTCTGATGCTTTTATAGATAGCTGCTCCAAGAATCTTAGCACAAATATTCCTTGTGGTCTGGCATCTGATGTAGCTTTGAGAATTTTGTCAAGCTCTTCATATAATTCTCTGAGCATATATTTTAGGTTTTCTAACGTCTGTGCATAAAAAACAATAATAGAAATGACGTAATATTAAGACACATATGTGAACAAAGTAACAAACCACAAACCTCCATTTTCTTACTATCCTTTGGGTCAGAGATTTTCCTACGTTTACACAATGATGGCTCGTCATCACTGTCTTCTAAGGTTTTTATTGTTTCGCCTTGTAAATAGCATGAAAGGATGCAATCCACCGTCAACGACACGAGAGCCAGAATTTGTGGTTCCACAAAATTAGAGTCTCTGCATATAATATTTGGTGTTAAATTCAATCAATAATCAATAAATCTTGATTAATTTAGTTGGTTTATTTTTTCATTAAAAAATTACCTGTCCCAATAATGAAGTAAAGATGGAATAACAACACCCAATAATGCTGCCGTACACTCGAATAGATTATTTTTGAAAAGGCCATATAGCATATCACACCACTGTAGTAGATCTGCTGGTGATTGATTCTCCATCATTTCCTGTAAAGTAAATTATCAATTTGAAACCAATATTTTAATATTTTTAACGTTCTAATTTGAAAAAATGGAACTAACCGTTATTAACCCTTGAACAAAATAATGTAAACCATTCAGATCAAGTAAACTTTGTAATGATATCATTGTGTCAATATCAATTAGTCCTCTAGACTGCATTGATGAGAAACACTTCTTGTATAAGTCTGACATTGGTTTGCTTTCTATTGTGCTATAAAGTAATTAAGATAATCCATTAATATTATAATGTAGTTGCACCATTAAAAACAAACATCATTTTTAATCATACCAATTTCCAGTGGAAATGGGTGACGATGCTCCTGACGTTGGTTGCACACAGTTAATCATTTTGGAAATTACCTTGTTCATGACAGCAAACCTTCAATTAAATTAAACAAGACGTATTCATTCACAGTCAATCTATTAATTTATTTATTAATTTAATCAGGTCAATATAAATTAACTAACCGTTCTTGGAAATGTTCTTCATCGTTTGAGACATTGAGGTTCGAGAGGAAGTGGTTTAAAATGTATCGTGCCTTTCCCGACTGATTTTCAGGACTCATCTATCGTACGTGCCCAAACACGTGACGAAATTTTTATAATTGGCGATTTGTATTTTTGTAATTGTAATTTTTTTACGACACATTTGTATATTGGAAATTATAACAATACATATACACATATTTACCTGTATATATGAACACAACCAAGCAGAGATGCATATTGGCAATGAACACACTTTGGAACGAATGACATCGAGCACCTTCTTTACGTCAGCAAAATTGGCAGATTCTGCTTCCCATGCGAAAACCATATCCCGAATTACACCAACAACATTTGTGCACAACTCGTTCCAAAATACCAAGCTACAAAAATATTATTGTGCGAAATTATTAATTACGTTGAGTTAAATTCTGTTTTAAATACATATCAAAATATTCAATAACCTACCTGGTTTTTAATTCAGACTCGCCTTGTAGAAACGTGTTAATGAGAATTTCCACCTTGTTTTGATTACAACGGTTAAGAATTGCATCAGGGTTCTTAACAGAGTTGTTTTCAACCATACACTCATTATACCATTCTACAAAAAAATAATCCGACTCGTCTGACGCTAGAGCCTTTAAAATTAGTATACAATTAGTTAAAAATTAACCATACTTCGAATGTGAAAAAAATATATATATTATGTATGCACCTCGACTCCATAGGTCTGACCAATACTACATAGCATCAAGAACGTAATATCAAATATCATTGCTCTTGTTGCTGAAGTTTTTCCGTTTTCTCCAACCGCTTGAAGGCTGTATTGATTAAGTTTTAATAGTTTTGAAGAAAGCTGTTTCAACTTGTTTGTACAAGATGTTGTTGTAAGAACAAATTCGAAGTTATTGCAAATCACATCGTACAAGGTTCCAAGAATAGCATCCTGTAATACATAAATATAAAATTCAATGTGTTGACCTGACACACCGAAATACCGAAGATATAGTTTACCTTGTTTTTTTCAAAATCGCTCACACCGTCCAAAGCATTAAAAATATGCTGTAGAGTTTTCTCAGTTTCAAGTAATAGTACAGCGTTGTTGGAACTATGGTCGGTTTGGAGGCTACGCCTTGGTTTTCTGAATGCACGAGTAATGGAGTTAATACTTTGTCCATAATGAATAAATAATCTATAAATATGCATATTTACTTTTCCAGTATTTGTTTTCTGTCTCCGTCTGAGATGATATTAAGTTTTTGGAAACTGACCAAAAAAATATCAAGTGTATAACATGCAAGTTTCGTGTCTGTAATGCTCAAAACCGAATCATTGTCCAGAAAAAGACACAGTCCATTGCAAAAGTCATCATTTGACGCTATATTGATATCGATCCAATAAGTTTATATTTTTTAAATTGGTCTCGGTTCATAGGCATGAAGTATATAAACTAAACAACTTACCATCCAAAATCAATACGAGGGACTTTAACAATGATGGTAAAACAAGAAATACAAATCCTAGAATTTGAAGTTCATTTGGCTTTCCTAAGCAATCGACCAAAGAAACTACAGCAGCATGCATAATTTCGTTGAACAGCTCAACGTTTGTTAACCCCTATTGAAAAAAATGGTTACACACATTGTCTTAATGTGCAATCAATGATAAATCAAGAAAAATCATAATTACCCTAAGATTTTTAATTATTTGCAATTCGTTGGCAATATCTGCAACGTTTTCAGAGGAACGGAACAGTGCAGCCGAGATTATCGTCGTGAGAATTGATGGACTACCAATTAAAGTTTGTCTTCCATCAATAGATCGGCTAAGAGTAAGAATGCTCCGAGAAGAAATACAGTCCCCTCGTCGTTCACCAATTTGCTCAATAAGCCTGAGCAAATGATCATAATTTTAATATCTATTTTGTGTCCAATAAAATAGTTAATGACTCACCCTGTTATAAAAGCAATATCTTGATGATGATGCCCGTCTGCAAACTTTGCAATTTCTCCAGACATTTTCTTAATATTTTGAAACATTTCTAGAGATGAGAGACATGTTACTTTAATATTTTCAAAAAATGGTTAAAAAAGCATACCATCATTTTCTAGTACAGCACAGTTTATCAGCCCACTGTGGAGAAATTCAAAGTTGTTAAAAAATAATATAACATAGTAAGTATAGCCAAACCACAACTAGACAATTATTTTACCCATGGATTATTTTTTATTTCTACTTTATGCGCATCACTTTTTAATTTCCGTAAATATACTGCAGCTTACCTAATAAATGGATTAGTTAAGAAATACTCGAGTAGTTTTCGGCATTTGATAACAATCTTGGAATCTTCAACATCCACTGGAAAGTCGTTAATTGACAAGTCAGATAGATTTTCAAGTGATGAATACATGCAGGTGAGGAGCCAATGGGTCGTTAGAGCCAGTGACTGAGACAACTCCATGCATTGCTCGAGATCCTCATTTTCATTTAAGATCACTCTCTCCTAAAATAATAAATCATAGGGTACAAAAAATCCCGAATCCAAGCCAAAAAAATGTCACCATACCTTGATATTATTCAATAAGTCCCTAGAAAAAAAATTAATGTACTCTCAAGTTACAACCTTGAACCCACATTATAATCTTCTTGTGTATATATGGGTTAAAATATAGAATTTTGTTTGCAAGCTGTAAGTTACAACGAAAGATATACTATGTTAATGTGATGTACAAAGTTTGTAATTGCCAAAGTCTGCATACTTTTTCGTATAGAAAATGTATTTCAATATAAGAACATTGCTACCGACCATTTAGAATTTACCAATAATCATTTAATATTAAAAATAACTTCAACTTACAATAAACTTGCAACGCAGTATGGCTTGTGAAATCCATCATATTTACAGACACTCTTCAGAACAGCACAAGAAGAAATTAGCTATACAGAAATAAATAACCCTTATTATACTTTAGTCATCACTAATTATACAAAAATAAATATTCAATATTAAAGACAACCTGTGAATAAATCGAGTGCATCAAATATGACAAAACCAGCGAATTTGGACCTGGGCCGCCTAGAGCTTGTTGCAGGATCAAAGTAATTCAAAAATTTGTGATTATTAATATTAGAATGATTGTAGAACAATAATACAAATTGTATTATACAATTCACTTCACGGAAGCATGCTAACGAGTGTAGCATGTCTTGTTAATATTAGACCGACCTTGCTGCAAGATACAGTTGGCGATGAATGAGCCATCCGATTTCGAATCCACCAACTGCAGTAAAGATTTATGAATACTTAAAAGGAACAAAGTTTTGAATTATCAAGTTAGTGTTACCGTTCGAACGTTGATCCCCCATTGCATCACCGTCCAACGTTCCCTCCATGCTCGCATTATGATATTTTTGGCCTGTGCATCCCTTGATAAGATCAACTCTTTGGATTGCATGACCATTCTCAAATTAACTCTCTCAAAATCACAAAATTACAAAGAATTAATTAATGACAAAAATGTTTACATTTATTTTGTTGTTAAACATTCGAAATTACCGCTGAAATTTGTATCCGTTTGATGCCGCCGTAGTCCCATCTTAACAGCATCCACCCAACACGGTCATTCTTTCTTTGAAATTCACTGGTCATGCTAAATTCTTCATCGTCGCTGCCTCAGAATTTATGGGATGAAATTGGTACCTACATTTTCTCGGTTATGAAATTACAACGCTGACGGTGAGGACGAGGTACGTGCAACAACTGTCAGAGTGCCATGTGAAGAAAGAGCAAGAGCAGGCTTTTTTGAGACACCGAAATCTTCCGTCGTTCAAATAGGAAGAAGAGCGAGCGAGCAGTCCTTTTCTCTCTCTCTTTTCATATTTCGTCAAAATTTCCAGTCATCTTTCTTCCGCGGATATGGGTTTCATATTTTCGACATAATTCAATCCGGTGGGTGGTGGGAGGTAAGCTAAGGAGAACGTTGACGAGTTTTTTTCTGCGAAATATATTTTTACACATTTGTATATGATGATGGGAGACGACCAGTCACAGATATATGACAACGTAATGTTCGTCCATTTTCCCCATCATTCCAAATGTTCTGGAAGATGGACAAACCCCTTTCTTGAAATTATTTTCAAGTATTTCAACAAAATTGGCGTAGTGTAGCTTATCATATTTGGAAAATATTATTTTTTTAATCTGACTACGAATTGTAATTTCGTATACTTTAATACTTGTGTCATTGTAATTTCGTATACTTTAATACTTGTGTCAACGGTTTTTATAACCAAACGTTTTCTCTGTCTGATGTTACAGTGTTATATTTTTATTAGTTTAAATTTTTGTAATTTTTCTAGATTACATAAGAAAAGAGGTGTTGAAGTGAACTTCAACCTAGAATAAACACTGGAACAAGCGTTTAATAGCACGAAGACTACTATATAACAAGGAAACAATTTTACAAGAACTGAGCAACCTACAGCGCTAGGCGCACCATTGGACAATATGTCCAACCTTCATTTTGTTGTTCACCCTTTACCTGGTAAGTTCGATACAATATTGAGTCCATTTATGATATACAAATAAAATTTACTGCGACTTGTTCTGAACTCTAATTTTGACTTTACAGGGACAGATGAACAACTTGCAGAAAAGTACGAGTTTTTCGATATATATTAGAATTTTATTTTTGCAGCATTAATTTGGTTTATAATGTGGTATTGTTTTATCATGTGATTCAGATTTCGAGAACTGGGTGAGAGGATAAACCGATATGGGTTGACTTCTCCTACTGTTTTGTCAGTTCTGAGGAATGGACCCCCCGTTCAACAAATTGCTGTGGGCCCGGCTCATACAGCATTTTTGTTGGAAGATGGCCGGATTGGAAGGGTGGCATTCTCAGTCATATCTGATCGTTTAGATCTGAGTCGGCAAGATAATGTTAAAACGTATGAAAGGGGGGGCTAAATGCCATCGTTTAATTTTTAATAAATCATTTGGGCCACTTTTTAATTAATATTTAAACGTTAAACTTTAGATCAAGTAAGCCATTTAACAACAATTCAGCACTGAAGCAAACAAGACAACGAGGGAGAATTAGGTATGACAGTCTATTTATAGTCTATTTCAGATAATTTTATCATTATGATTTAAACAGAACTGCTACCCTTCGGGGTGGACGTGGAACAGGAGTAATTATGGGCTCATCAAGACCAGTTGTTCCAGCTCAGTATGTTCCAGAAGAACTCGTAAGCGACATAATAAATTAGATACTAATTTAAATATTATTCTTGTTTTTTTAGTTGTGCTAACGTTTGAATGTGTGCCCCCATTTTTTAGGTTTCCCAGGCTCAAGTGGTTCTTCAAGGAAAGTCACGAAGTGTTATCATTAGAGAATTACAACGTACGAATCTCGACGTAAATTTAGCTGTGAATAATCTGCTTTCTCGTGACGATGAAGAAGGGGATGATGGGGAAGATTCTCAGGATTCGTATGTTTCCGAGGATTTAATGTCATTGTTGGATGGCGGGATAAGTGGAGCAGCAGATCCAGTTATGCTATCAGATGCTGTGGACGCTGTTTTCCCTGAAGATATGTTTGCATATTCTACATTAAGAAAGTATGTCATTCCTCTGAATTGTTACATATTAATTCATAACGAACCACATTTAAACCTTAATAAGAGGTGTACTATTTCGCAATAAATTATAAACCTATTTTACAGTCGAACGTCTAGTGCAGCTCGAACTATTCGACAGTCTGCTGAAAGAGCAGGAGGCAGCGAAACTGCAGCAGATAGGGACAGCTTTTCACGGTTAGTGAAAACCAGGGTTGAATATAAATAATTATGATAAGAATTTGCCCGAATAATTCATGAATAATAAGTAATAATTCTAATTATATTTAATGTAGTTGGCGTGATCGGCAGTATTTTGGACCACGGAGATGGCTTGAAAATGCATTGAGGTATGCTCAAAAGCTGATAATAACAATTATAACTCTTTGTGATTGATTTAATAAATGTCACTCGCGGTTTTAGGGAGCCTTGGAACAATAGTTCAGACGGAGGAGAGCCTAGCAATAAGGCTTCAAAATCTCAGAATTCCGGACCAATTGCTTCTGGAAGTAGCTCAAACCCGGTGTCAATGAACTACAATAGTCCAATTTGGCTGGTAAGTAGTTTATTAATATTTATTACGTATTGCTGGTTTTTAGCTAATTGTTTTTTATTGTTTTCATATAAAGTCTGATGAGATCGAATATTGGCCGGACCCATCACGAGGTCTCAAGTTTACATCAATTTCTGCTATGCACAGTGAGCTTATTGCAATTGGCAGTAATGGGCAAATATATCAGTGGAAGTGGATTGACATTGAGCCCTACCGGCATCCTGATGCAAGTTTACATATACATGTGTTAAAGTTGTAATGCGTAGTTTTTTTTAAGACCATGTCATTTTCGTATCCCCAGAATCCTCAGATAACTCATCCGCGTTTAATCAGCCTGGGTCTTCAAAACGAAAAGGTGACTTGCATTTCATCCTCTATTATACGATGTTCACTCGCCACAGAATCTGGAAAAGTTGTGACGTTGATGGACGAATCAGTTGCACACGTGGCTTCCGCACGACTAGAACACAGCTCAACTTCATTCCAAGACGCATTTCCGGGTCAAAAAATTGTACAGCTTTATACATGCAGTTTGTACACCCTTGCACGTACGGATACCAACCAAATATTTTGGTGGGGTGTTCTCCCGTAAGTCTGCATATTCTTCATTATTATAACATTATATCCATTATTATTAATCTATGATGACAAATTATATTGTAACATAGTTCCAACCAAAGGAAGAAACTGTGGGACAAGTACAGGACCAAGACGAAACGCCAAACACGGACTGGAAACTCGAGTAGCGCAGCAGCATCTCATAACAGTGAGATAGTTGTTGGTTCACAAGTCTTAATGCGTGTGGCTCCAATGTATCAATCTGGTTCGATTGGATTTACTGTGTCTGGGGGGATACCAAAAGTTGGACAACTATTAAATTCTGCATGGAATTTGACTGATAAATGCCGATTTAAGGTAAAGAAGATCTTTAATATTGATATTAAATATAAAAAATTGTGCAAATCCAATTTTTATGTATATATATATATATATATAGGTTTTACCTGGCCCACCTCCGGCTGAAATTAAGAAAACTGAACCGCGTCCTTCAGATGCAATGCCCCCACCACCTTCACCTGCCAGTTCTACTTGTTCTGACACGACCGTTCCATCAACTTCGCAAAAGAGGGCCAAGAAAACGCCGTCTTTGAAAGACGGGAACGAAAAGAAGGACGAAGAAGAATGGAATTTGAAGGAGGTAGTATTTGTAGAAGATTCCAAGAATATTCCCATTGGACGGGTTCTCAAAATAGACGGAGGTTTCGCCGTCATAAAATTTACTCCTTTGAATTCAACAATGAAAGATCAACCCCCGAAGGAAGAAGACGTTGCTTCTTTGCTTCAAGAATGTAGACTTCTTCGTTTGGATGATTTGCAGCATGTTAAGAATGGGACGCTTCCAAAATCACCAGATTGCATTCAAAAAGTTCCCAAGAAAATTCATTTGTCTGACCTCCCCAATGTGCTTGCCTTGTCTGTTGACGCTATTGGAATTCATGGGGTTGTCCGCGATGGGAAAAAGTTAATATACAAGTCGTATAATTTACATACTGGGAAATCTGAAATTGAGAGTACATTTCCATCTGATACGTCGGCGTTCATGGGCATTGATTCGGGACTCATTTCTTTGAACTGTAGTTCTGATAACGACTTTATGAGCATTCTGAGGTAATATCGCAAGAACAAAATTTATTTGAAAATTTGAACTCCTTGTAACTAAGCTTGTTGACTTACCTAATATTTTCATGCAGAGATGGGAATGGAACATTATATCCACTGGTCAAGGATTGTTTGGATGCAATTAGAGATCCTATATTGATGGATCTACCACCAATTACATGCCTTGGTACTGGAATCCATGCCTTGCCCCACGTTGGATCACAACAGGTTATTTTTTTATTTGGCTTATTTTTAAAAAATCATGCAATATTTATATATATATTTATATGTATATATCAACATTTTTTCAGCAGAAAAACCAAGTAGGAGTTTTAGTTGTGGCAATTGAACAACAAGTTTTAATGAGCAAAATTCTCCGATGTGACGTTGAAGGAGTTCGGCAAATATTGGCAAATTTGGATCATGAAGCTCAAATCAAGTCAGGAAATAGTAGCGGATATCTGAACAAAGTGTTATTCGAACGGTGCGATGGGAATAGAAATATTTTTCATGCAGTAGTTTGTATGGCCATGCCGAGCACTAATAAAGATACAGAAACTTTACCAACTCCTGCTGGATCTGGCGGTGCAACAGGAGCTGTTAATATTGCAACGTCTAGTGGTGCCGCAGCGAATGCATTTGGAAGTGTGGACAGTAGCAATATTGAAAACCTTGCAAATGTCTTGAGCTCCTCAACAGGTAATTTATTTATTTAGGTTAACAAAATGTTACTAGTGCAGTAATGTCCAATTTATTTTTCAATATCTAGGACAAAGTGGTTCTGCAATGTTGGAAGGCGACGACTCTAACGAAAGTACAGAGTCAAACGTTGTTTTGGGCTTTAGAGGATTTGGCTCTAGTAGCCCTGGACCATCTATGCAGCATTCCAGTTTGCCTCAATTGAATCAAGTTTGGGATTCTAATGGTAAGTGAATTGAGATCGATTAGCAGTGTATAACTGATGATTCGCGACACTTGAATAAACTACAGTAAACAGTAAACAGTAATTAGGTTAGGCCGGGACAGGATATGTACGTTTTCATTCACTATTTACAGAGAGGATCCGAAATGCGGTTTCTATCTTAAAACTCATGTGCGATTCGATTGCTTTGGAGCCACATTTTCATCAGCTTCTTGGTGAAAAGTATGTCTTCGACCATGTTTTCGTTTGTCTTAAAAAATGAATCAGCTAAACAAGGTAAAGAAACAATGTTTTTTACTACACCGTTTAGGGATTGCAAGGGACAAACACCTTTGATGCTAGCAGTCTCAATAAGAGCGTACCCCGCAGGACTTGCCATATTTGATACAATTTTGAAAATTTCAAAAGAAAAATCTACCGATGCAGAGGTTCAGAAGAAGGTATTTCTTTATTACAATTAATGGGATAAAGTCTCTTCATATGGGCATGTTCTTTTTCTAGATTTTGACGTCAATGGTCTATCCGTCGGGATCACTACCTGATGACTCTCCCCTTCATGTGATTTGTTGTAACGACACGTGCAGGTGCGCAGTATTTTGATGTTGTGCATTTAACTTGTCTTAATGCATCGTTTAATATTTTGCAGTTTTACTTGGACTGGTGCTGAGCACATAAATCAGGATATATTCGAATGTCGAACGTGTGGTTTGGTTGGATCCCTTTGTTGGTGAGTGTCGTGCAAAATACAAAATTTGCCACGCTTAGGAGGGGAGCTTGCGAGGTTGATAATAACAGATCTTGGTGCCCTTTGGATATGTGGTAGGGACCCATGAGTGTACTAAAACCCTGAAGTAGTTTGACTCCATGGCCACATTTGCGCCCGCCACACCCACTCAAAAATGTCCAAAAAACGCTTTCACCCCAGTTTTCACTCACTCAAATCCACGCCAAAAATCCAATTTTACTCGGATTTTGAAATTTCTTTCACCATTATACTCCCAGATAGTTGCTTTCTTCAATCCAATATCAAACTCAATTTTTTCGAAATTTTTAGTATTTTTAAAATTTAAAATTCTGAATGAGCATTGTTGTAGTCATCAACAAAACAAATTATGTTTGCGAAATAATCATCAATAAAATTGAGTTTGATATTGGATTGAAGAAAGCAACTATCTGGGAGTATAATGGTGAAAGAAATTTCAAAATCCGAGTAAAATTGGATTTTTGGCGTGGATTTGAGTGAGTGAAAACTGGGGTGAAAGCGTTTTTTGGACATTTTTGAGTGGGTGTGGCGGGCGCAAATGTGGCCATGGAGTCAAACTACTTCAGGGTTTTAGTACACTCATGGGTCCCTACCACATATCCAAAGGGCACCAATATCTGTTATTATCAACCTCGCAAGCTCCCCTCCTTAGTTCAGGTTTTACAATTATTGAATGTACTTTGTTATTAACCATAGCTGTACTGAATGTGCCAGAGTTTGTCACAAGGGTAAGTCATTGACGTTAAGCTTTGTGATTAAAGTTTCGGAGTTTAATTTTATTTACTATATTTAAGGACACGATTGTAAACTGAAGCGTACTTCACCTACAGCTTATTGCGATTGTTGGGAAAAATGTAAATGTAAAGCCCTTTTAATGGGAAATCAACAAGCACGGCACAATTTATTGTGCAAGCTAATTAGCGACACTGATTTGGTGGTAGTCAATAATTCCAAGTAAGTATTTTTTTGTCTTACTAGTATTAATATATGTCATGCAATCAAACAAAATATATGATAATTGCATTTCATTACTAATTGACATTTGAATTTTCAGGGGAGAAAATATTTTGTTAAATCTCGTGCAAACTGTTGGAAGACAAACAACGGAGCAGAAGCAATATCGTAATAATAGTCGCAATCGAGCAACCAATGTCGCCAGAAAGCCAGCTGATGTTGGTAAGTTGAATTTTATCACCACATTATAATAATTATACTAAACAGATCAATCAAGCAAATAATATCATCATCCATACTGGTTTTGGTTTCAGATGCCGATATGCCTGATCACGATTTACAACCTCCAAGATTTAGTAGAACAGCTTTAGAACAGCTTCTAGACGACTGGCCTGCGGTGAGAGCAATGATAATGTCTGGCTCGTGTAATGCGAATGTGGATGAACAAAGTGGCACAGCATTGTTGGATAAATTTACGTACAAATTGCTTTCAAAATGTTCTCCAGAGGTGAGTTTTTTGGGCACCACTAAAATAATTAACTCCTCATCAAATTACCCAATTTCTGCTTGTTTATTCATTTCAATTGAGTTTTGAATCGTTACTCGTCTTTAGATGACTGATACACTGGTCACCACGTTAATACGTGAGCTTCAATCCAAAGTTTCTGGGCGACTTTCAGATACAGAATTGGTTGTGCGGTAAGAATTCATAATAACACAATAAACAATGCTAGCGATAATTATATAATTATTAACAAAGTGGCATGTTAAATGTAGCAGTAAAACACAAAAAACTGCCTTGATTCATGTTCTAATGCATTTTATGTATTTATTGATTTAGACGGTTTATTCGATCAGTAGCGAGAGTTTATGTGATTATCAGTGTTGAATCCGCTCCATCATTCAAGAAAGGGTATGCATGTTCTAACTCTACTTGAATTATTACAATAAACCCTTTTGAGAAATAGTGATTAATGAGTGGTGTATATTTTTATTTTTGCAGAACGATGCCTAATCAAATTGAGTATTGTCGTCGTATATTCCAAGCTCTCGTTACCTACTCAATTCAGGAATTGTGTGAAATGGTATGCATTTATTACTCTTTCAAGCTCAATCTAATAGGTCGTTTCTATGAATAATGCATGATATTCGACGTTTCATAGGCCAACTCGCAAATTGCTCCAGTTCAGTTAGGAGTACTTCCACCGACGACTGGGAGGATGATAGGATTTGCAGGTGACTTGCCTTTACGACAATTTTTGCTCAATAGTGACTTACAATTAATAATAATCACAATTCGTAGGTACATCGGGACCTACAACAAGTGAGACCATATCGGTAGGTTCTTATTGAAGTAAGTAAATGCTAAGTATAAGTAACTAAATAACTTTTATTGATGCAGGGGAGCGAAGAACTTTTCAGTGTCGATCCATTACAATCCAATTTCGGACACACTCAACGTGATAACGAACGATTGTCTACTTCAGACGTAGCGCACATTATCATTGAAGGATTGGATGACGGTACAAATTCGTCCCGAAACGCATCAGACTCACGAATTCGTGTAAGTGGATTCGCACCTTCTCATGACGATGGGGGTGAAACGGAAGGCGATCAAGATGGGGAGGAAGGAATGGATGATGGGGGTAAGTATCATTATACTATATATACCATTATATGCATGCATCTGTGGAGGTATCACATTGCCTCAGTCACCACCGGGTTTAATAAACCAATTGCCATATTAACTACTCTCTGATGACTCGACGTCATTCCACGACAAAGTAATAATGGTGAGTTAATTTATTAATTTATTAATAAACTAATAACTAAAATTGAGTTCCTTTGTTCGTAGGATGACTCACCTTACCTCATCGAGGGGACTGAAGTGTCGGCAAAGTTTAAGGGGGCGTTTTGTAAAGCAAAGATACGGGAAGTTAATCGAGTCATGAAATTCAAGGTAAATAAATATTAACGGTTTAGCTAATTATGGTTTAATTTAATTTTGTGACTCTTCCTTCTTGGTTTGCAGGTTTTGTTCAAGTCGGGACTGGTGGCCACAGTCAATTCGGACGAGGTGAGAGGAACGTGGCGAGTCGGTGCCACGGTGGAGGCAAAACATCTCGTCACCGGATTCTACAGTGAGGCAACCATCTCCAAAATTCAAGACTATTCTCAATACACGGTCGTCTTTGATGATGGAGATGTGAAGACAGTGGGACGATCAGGAATTATTGTAAAATCGAGTTGTCAATTTAATGATAATGAGACAAGAGGCCAAAGTTGCAAGATTGATTTAAGAAATAAGTAAGTGAATCAAACAATAAATACCCAAATATTATGATCTAGCGCAAATGTTCGTGTGGAATTATCCAAATGTGGTGATAGTCTGATATTTATTTTATTATTATAGTGTTCTTCACACAGACGACTCCTTTGACGACGAAGTTTCCAAATTGAGACGACCACTTGGAACTATCACAAACCAACCCCCACCACCCAAGATCCGCAGACAAAGTCGCCCACCATCGTCTCAATTAGATTCTGTCGGTGCTGTTTCTGTTGATGCTGCTGTTACTCAACAACATAGTGTCACGAATCAGACATGTGACCGAAGCTGAATTGCGTGACGTGAATGAACCTCACTACCAAGTTTTACTTGACATCGGATCACTACCGAATCGGATTTCACGCCAAGAAATAGCCACCAAACTGCAAGAGGCGGGATCCGACGTGTCAGTTGACAAAATAGTGTGGAAAATTTGTGAGAAACCTGGATCACCTCGACGCCTGACATCTCACTGTGTCATGGATAATGGCGTTAATTCGGACAAGCCACACTTGATAAACTATGCTCATGCTGAAAGTTTTGTCAAAAGACATCGAAAAATTATTATGTCCGGAAAAAAAAACAAAAAAACTCCAGACGAAGAGAAGACCCTCAGCTACATGCAGAAGAATTATGTCGACGACGTGAAAAATATTACCGAGACCCAAACGTAAACATAGGAAATTTAGAGTACCGACATAGTATGCTACAAAACGTTTTTTATCTCTTCATTTGTATTGATGAGCGAATGATTGTCGGCAAGTCGGCACACGAAGTGTGGGAATTACTCTCCCAACAATCGTCTACTATAAAAGAAAAAGAGTGGTATTTCGGCAACCATTCCGCGCTAGGTACCCCTACAGCACGCCCCACCCATGCCACAGATCCAAACTCGTCCGTCCGTGGAACTTATGTCAACTACAGACGCATATTCGAATGTATCGCTTTGCCCATGAAGGACAAAGAGGAGGCGGAATTGGTCGAGAGTTTTTACATTGTAAGATTTTGTTAATTTACATTTTAGCCAATTATATCTGTAGTATTACTTCATAAATTGTTTTCTTTTGTTCTGAATTATAGCACATGTTGTTCGGTATGGCAGACAGTTCAATAGACGTAGTAGCTTTGAACAAAGACTATGGGATAAGGATCCACAAAGATTTGGCGAGGAAAGCGTATGATTTTGGCGAGGCCGGTCCTTTCATCATATTCGACAACGACGCACCCAACCCGGTGAATTACTTCACACCTCCATTTGTGTGTCGTAGCAGCGACTTTAAAGAGAGAACTGAGTGGTTTGAAAAGGCTGGGAGACCATAAATGATATTGTTTGTTATCAACTGTTAAAAAATATGCAATAAATGTATTTTCTGAAACGAAAAATCCTATATGAACGTATTTGTTAAAGATTAATTAAGAAAGAATTCTAAGTTCTATAAGAATTTTGAAATCGATGAGGTCACCCCATATGGCACCTCCGGGTAAAAAATTTCCCACTTTCACCTTACCCTCTTTAATTAGAAGCCGCAGGGTACCTCTATGCCAAATGTTTGTAGTATACAACTATTACAGAATAATAATCATAGATATTATAATAATAAGATTATTTTTCACAGAGCAACATGACAATGAAGGGGATGGTGTAGATGTAGACGAACAGGCACAAGGAGGAGGAGTTGAACCTATGGCTATCGGAGAGGCTGGCGAACAAGAGTCTGACATGGAGCTGGATCTTTTGGCAGAGTCAGAGAGCGACTCTGATGATAATCAGAGTAATATCAATGATACGGCTAGCTCTGGTGCTCAACGAAGCATTCAAACTCACGCAACGGGTGGGTCAGAAGCTGCTGGTGTTGCAAACTTGGCATTGTTTTCAGAAGATGATTCTGATGAATCAACACAACAGGTTTCTACACGAACATTATTAATTTTAGTAAAAAAAATAATCCTCTACCTGTGTGTTTCGCAATATTTCTAATATTAATAATAATTAATAATAATAGGAGGATGAAGATGAGGAAGAAGAAGACTCTGATGGAAATGATAGCGATGACCGGGACACGCCGGTTACTGCAACTAGTGCGGTGGCACCCAATAACAATCCTGGTGCAAGTGCTCATCCTCCTGCCCCAACTGCTGGTACAGCTGCCAACACCGCTGCAGCTGTCGACGACTTTGGAATAAATGAAGAACAAATATTTGAACGACGCAGTGGAGCAGGTGCTCTTACGGTTCAACGAGGCTCAAATTTGGCACCAACTTCTATGCAGTGGGCAATCAGGACTCGGGAACCTCCTACAATCCGATCAAGTACTACAACAGGCTTGGTCTTTATTGATCATGCATCAGGAACAATGCGCCGCTCTGCAAGTACTGCCGTTGCTGCTGCTGCCGCTGCTGCAGCAAATGCTCCGGAACCTGTGACGATGGCCACTACTGCGTCTGGATTGGCTCGATCTTTTGGGATTATTATGAGGTTAACTAATTAAGTCATCTTACAGGGTCAGACGTCTAAGTTATAACGATTTTGGCATTGAATAACCCCGGAACGGTTTGCCCTAGCGGGTCAAAATTTTTAACAGACGAGCATGTTGTCCTAGTCAAGAGTTGTGCAAAAAACCAACTCTCTACTTTCAAAAATGCCTCCCCCACAGCCCCCAGAAGGTGAGCAGTCATAAAAACTCTTTGCAAACTTAAGTACTCGTCTAGCCGAATAACAAAACATCTTAAAATTGAAGGGAAAACGGTTTCGAAATCTGGAATCAATAAGGTATTGAAAAATATAGGTGAAAAGCGAGAAATTCTGAGTAGAGGGCAACCACCACCCCCTAGAAGAAGTCAAAAAAAGTGTCAATTCCGACCGTGTTGAGGAAAATTGACCTATTGACCTCAAAAGATAATCCACCGACCCAAAAGGAAATTTCCCGTAAGGTTGGGGTCTCTAAGCGTTCAGTGGAACGAGAAATTACGATTTTGAAAAAACGACTTGGTCGGAAAACTCGTGTGCATCAGCTGGCCAAAAAACAGGAAAAAAATCTCGCCTGTGTTTACAAATAAAATTATTTGAATTTTCGGTCAAGGAATCAGAGTGAGTTATTGGTGACATTTGATGAAGCACTAATTTCTCTACAAGTTACTAATTGGGTTCGAAGAGCTTACTACACGATAAATGCCCCAAAAAAATCACCCAAGTTGGTGCTTCCCCGTGAGGAGAAGTTTTTTACAGTTTATGGTGGTGGGCGCAACGCCGGGTCGTGGTGTCCTCCCACTTATCAAAGTCCCGCAAAAAGTGAAGATATCTGTAGAATAACATTTTCATAAATTGTGCGGTAAAAAAATAATTAAGGTGATTTTTCATCATGACGGAGCGTCTTCACAGACGGCAAAGTTGACCCAAGATTATGCAAAGGACCTTGAAGCTATATTGGGGATAAAAATCATCTTGAATAGTGAAATACCTGTACAATCCCCCGATAAAGTCAAATTGACTTGTTTGAGTTCAGATACTTGAAAGGAAAAGTTTTTCTGTGGAGACCGAATTTTTTAGACGGAATTTGGAAAGAGTTAAAATGACTGTCTCAACTACTGGGGGCTGTGGGGGAGGCATTTTTGAAAGTAGAGAGCTGGTTTTTTCCACAACACTTGACTAGGACAACATTCTCGTCTGTTCAAAATTTTGACCCGCTACGACAAACCGTTCCGGGGTTATCCAAGGCCAAAATCGTTATAACTTAGACGCCTGATCCTCAGTAAGTATGAAAAATATATATAACACAAATTATTGTTTTAGGGAAATTGGTGATTTGCTCAAATATATTCAAGACTACCCCAGTATTGTACCACGTCTTCCAAGAAAGTTGGAAGTCACACAAGATGATGTCAACAATCTACAGGATTATTTGGATCGTCGATTGCTCAATGTCTGGGAATGGCTACTTAGGGTAATGGATTCTACAGAGTCACAATTAAGATTTGGCGGCTCATTAACTTCATCGACGGATCATGTGCGACCCAAACCAGCTTCGGCTCCTCCACCAGGGCGCTTGGAATCTCGTGCTGGACGGGAGAGGGACAATGAAATTGCTGCAAGAAGAGAATTCTTATCGTATTCCTTGTCGCTCATGAGAGGTCATAATGCTGAACATTTGGATAGCTTACCTGTGGTAAGATTACCTACAAAGATAATATTACTTTGTTCGAACCAAAGGAAACAATATAATTCGATTATGTTTTCCCCCACAGATTGATGTGTCTTCATTTAGTAAGTGACGTTTTTTGATGTTGGTCGGTTGGAACGTGATGGAGGAGGTAGATCATAGATAAAGGAGAGTTCGGTTACTTAAGACAGCACAGAGCAGGTGGAAGATATCCCTTAAATATCCCTTAAAATATAAAATTCTTAAAATAGCACGATCGGAGAATCACGCCGAGATTGCATATCGTGGAGACTTGAATTGAAATTAACAACCTATTTTTTTATTAACTTATTTTCCCAGTTTTCGCCCCCGCTTTCCAGGCAAACGCGTTTCTACGTTTGCACCACAAACCGAACCACACCTCCTCCAATCTAAATTCCAATTAGAATGAATGAATGAATGACTGACTGACTGAATGAATAACTAAGTTGTTTTTGGCGTTTTTTTAGAACATGTCGCATATGTCTTCGACTCTTTAATATACTTTTTAAGAAGTGCAACCGATGCCAATGCAATCCCCGCCGTGAGCAAAGATGACGAATTTGATAATCTAATTGTGCACGATCCAGATGAACCTGATGACATGAGCTTCAACACAACTCAAAATAGTTTAAGTAATGTTGAGATCGGGGACTTTGATGATGAAGCGTCACAGAACAGCACCACGGGAAAACCTTTGGGCAGACGACATGGGTTCTTTCAAAGATCAGATTCAACGTTATGTCTGGGTTGTCCTCCTCCGGATCCATTCCAGGTATCTAATAAATAATTAGTTAGCTGAATTTGATTAATGTAAAATTATTTACTCATTTATTCAAATTAATATTTTTTGTACTTGTTTGATCCTAGGGTTCTGTTGCTGAAAGTCTTCCCCTAGCAGAAAAGCCTCATTTGTTACAACCAAATGTTAGAAAAGATGAACTTTTTGGAATTCCAAAGTCAGCTGAAAATTCTAGTTTAATGGAAATTAAAGCAAGCCACCTAGGACTTACATCTCGTAATGTAGGACCACCCAGCTATGCTCCTCTGCTTGCCAGAAGACCTCGAGCAGTCGACCCAGTGCCGAAGGTTGAAGATATGGACATTGATCACAAGCCAAAAAGTAGTAGTCAAGCGAAACTTAAAGACTTGGACTCTAAATTACGTGAACCGCTGCTTGAAACATCTGCTGCTGACAAGTCAGACGAAGTTAAAATCTCGGTAGTGGAAACTTCAGTAATTCCAACACCAGTCGTTACACCTATATTAACAAAGCCTCCGCCGCTAGTTAAAATTACTCCACCTGAAGGATCTTCAACAAATTTATCGACTTCATCAAGCGCAACAGTCTTATCCATACCAAAGTGGGGTATGGGTGGACCTCCTCAAAGTGCTCCTCAAGATTTAAGTATTTCTGGTCGATCGGATGGATCAGATTCAGATGTAGTTAGCCCTAATGCACAGCGAGCACCCATTATTGTCTCTGCAAAACGCTTGTCTCCAACACCATCATCATTTAATGCATCCTCTATTTGTGGATCCCCTTCATCTTCGAGGGGGAGTTCTGGTGAATCTCCAAGTGATGGCAGACCCTTGGTTAAAAGCGTCATTGTATGTCATCGTCAATCCACTCCGGGAAATGTAAGAAATTGTTCACCTTAGGTCTTATTACTATTTTTCATTGTTCTGTATCCTTAAATTTTACAGGAATCGGTTAGTAGCGGGACGCCTGAAATTGTCATTGTCCCAGTTGATACAGAAGCAACATCAGAAATCACCTCTTCTAGGACAGCACCAAACTTGAAACTTCCAACATTAACTCCGGTGTCTAGCAAATCGTTGGAGTCGGTATCTACATCACCCACAACAACTCATCAGCAGCTCATACTTTACAATCCATCCATGATATCTGATGACGTTTTGCTTGGAAGATGGAGACTGACATTGGAAGTAAGTAAAAGTCCTTGGTTTAAAGTGAGGCTCTCAATGAATAAGAAATATTAATGTGATTTGTTTAACAACAGGTGTTTGGACGAGTATTTGTTGACGACGTTGGGCTAGAACCAGGCTCTGTAATTTCAGAGTTGGGTGGCTTCCCTGTGAAGGAAAATCGGTTTAGACGAGAAATGGAGAAAATAAGAAACGCACAGCAAAGGGACTTGACACTCTCAAAACTAGATCGTGATCGAAATCAGCTTCTCATTCAAACCTTTAAAGAACTAAACAATCATTACAACTCGGCTCATCGTCGTGCTACACCCCCTCATCCACCATTGGCTGTGAGCAGAGTAAAGGTGATTGTTTTTGTTGTATATTTCACACCTTTTTTGGATATTCCAAACATTTAACAACATTGTCAAACTTTACAATTAATTGTAGGTGACGTTTAAAGATGAACCTGGGGAGGGGTCTGGAGTTGCTCGAAGTTTTTATACAGCAATCGCAGAGGTATTCTATTTACCAATTTTGCAGTCTTCATACAGTGAAAAATATTATACGAATTTCTCGTTTCATAAATCCAGGCTATTTTGTTGGACGAACGTTTGCCCAGCCTTGAAGGGTGTTTGATCGGGTATGTGATTGGCTCAAGTGCTCATTCCGAATAATTGATAGGAATCATGATAACGTTTCTGTTTTGTGTTTCTAGAAGTAAATATAGTTCTCAATTTAACGTACTGCAGCGCTTGAGACTTCGAGACTCTGTTCGAGATGACTATCTTCGTAGGGGTCAACAAGTACGAATTGTAAAGGTAATTTTAACTATATCATACGTGCGTCATATGCATGCATATTTTTATTAAGTAACTGAACTTAAGCAAACATACATACAAATACACATGGTTTTCGTAATACAGCATATAGTAATCAAGGATTTTAAATACGTAAAGGCTGAAATTTTACTTTTAGAGAGGAGCTCCAAGAGTACGTGAAGTGCGAAGAAACTTATCGTTTGATGCCAGACCTTTTCATCCTTCGTCGAGCAGTGGAGAGGGTACATCCAATCCTTCAACATTAAACGATCATTTATCCAATCATCAGCAGCAAATTGGAGAACGACTTTACGTTAAGGTAATAGAACCTATTTAGTTCTTTCCTTTATATTGTGGATATTATTCCTGTAAAGTGGTTATAACCTATTGGGTGTTTGGGAAAAATAGATTCACGCTATTCGGCCAAATTTAGCACCAAAAATTACTGGAATGCTGCTGGAACTTCCCCCGCCTCAATTACTCATTCTGCTAGCTTCAGAAGACACCTTGAAGCAGCGCGTAGATGAAGCGGTGGACATTATTCTCGCGCATTCACGAGATATTTCTGGAGAAGCACTTTTAGATTTGGATGTATTTAACTTTTCAAAAAATTCAAGTGGAACTACCACTGGATCGGTGCCAAAGAAGACTGCAACCGCTGAAGGAGAAGAGACTTGTGATGATGACAATAGTCCATTGTTTTACCAACCTGGAAAGAGAGGATTCTCTTCTCCACGTCTTGGCAAACCAACTGCTGAACGTCTTAATGCTTTTCGAAATGTTGGACGGTAAGTATAGTTTATTAAACCGGGCCTTGAATATATGCCTAAATATGTATGTATTCCTAGTCTATTATTGTCTAATGTGAATTTTTTGAATTTATTGTGCAGAATTATTGGTCTTTGTCTTCTTCAGAATGAACTCTGTCCTCTGTTTCTAAATCGTCATGTATTGAAGTTTATTTTGGGAAGACCTATAAAGTTTCACGATATGGCTTTCTTCGATTCTACAATGTACGAGAGTTTTAGGCAACTTATACTTGACGCTGAAAATCGGGATGGCGATCGGATTTTTTCAGCCATGGAATTAACATTTAGGTAAAATATAATTTAAATGTAGTATTTTGCTAGTAGTTTTGAAGAAGATTTACCGAGCTGAATTTCCTGTTTTCCAATAGTTTGGATTTATGCTCGGAAGAAGGGGGTCGCAGCGTTGAATTAGTTCCTGGTGGACGTAATATTGAAGTTAACGAACACAACGTCTACGACTATGTGCGAAAGTATGCTGAATATAGAATGGTGCGATCGCAATACAAGTCCCTAGAAGAAATTAGAAACGGAGTTCTTGATGTTCTTCCGCCTTCTGGCTTAGATGGTAAAGCTGATAACGATTTTATTTGGAAAATTATTCTATATACTCACACCCAACATCTTACGTAACAGTGTACGTTTTATTTGGAAAATTATTAGGTTTAACTTCAGAAGACTTGAGACTGTTGCTGAACGGAGTGGGAGACATCAATGTTTGTAAGTGAATTGGTTCTAAGCAAGATTATTGGACACTTTATCCCTCTCCGGGGTTCTTAGTATAAATATGCAAATAGGTTAAGTTATGTTGACAAAATTCTTAGTGAGGAAAATAATATAATTTTATTCTCGAATTTAATTGTAGCAACATTGATATCTTATACATCTTTCAATGACGAGAGTGGAGAACCTGGCGATAAACTCACTCGATTTAAGAAATGGCTCTGGTCAATTGTGGAGAAAATGAGTAATTTAGAACGACAAGAATTAGTATATTTCTGGACCGGCTCCCCTGCCTTACCAGGTATGCTAAATACTTCTAACGAATTGTTTTTTTGTCATAAATTCATCTGTATTTTGTTAATTATAAATGACGAGTAACGATTTTCTCACTATCCCTCCCGTTTAATAATACCTTAATTTTTATAGCATCAGAAGATGGTTTCCAACCCATGCCCACAGTTACGGTAAGTTATCACACCATTAATATTTAATGGTTCAATCACTAACATAAAATTATATGTTTTTTTAAAAATTAATTTCAGCTTCGTCCCGCTGATGATAACCACCTTCCTACAGCAAACACATGTATCTCTCGTCTCTACATCCCACTATATTCCTCCCGGTATATTCTTCGAAGCAAATTGTTGATGGCAATTAAAACTAAAAATTTTGGCTTTGTTTAACGTTTTTCGAATTATAATTTATAATTGAAAGCTGCAGGATAATATATATATATATCTTACTTCATTTATGTGTAATATAATTTATTGTGAAGAATAATCCTTAAAAGCTATATTTCTCAAATTCTTCAGAATTCACTCTTTTCTGACAATATTAAATATGCACATTGTGTTACAGAGGAAAAGAAATTGTATGAAAGTGCAAGTTTTGAAAATAGTAGCTAATTGTATTCATCCAGTAAATATAACATTTATGTATAATTTTTAGTTAACTACACATTTATCACATTTTTGTGATAATTTATAAAGTATCCGTATCGCTAGATTTAATAATGATAATTAATTTTCTTACGCACTTATTGTGTATGAAAAGCAAAAGTCACATCTCCTATTGCTTTATTGACTGAGCTACAAAATAATAATGAAGAATAAAGTGATTTTATTCATGCGAAAATCAAAAATATTGGCCATACAGAAATATTTAGTAGTTTACTGTGTTCCTGTCCTACAAACAACCTACTACACCTTCATGTTTTATATGCCTTCTTATAAGGAGATAATACCCAAATCGATGTGAACGTGATTACTCGCAGGTTAGGCTGCCTTATTGGCAACGTATCATAATACAGCGAGGAAATAAATCAATACTTGCTAAGTTTCAGTTTGATCCGCTTTATCTATCTTTAAACTCAAACCAACTCAGTTCACTTCATTAAAGTTTAACCAGGTTTGAGCATTATAAATGGGTATTCTGTATTGTCGGGAGTCGGACATTAGACATTTTGGATTGAAACGCAATGCATGGATATTGCAAGAAATAAAAAATTAAATGATAAGCCTGCCCAACAGTGTTGCTGACCTGGCTGACTCGCAGTTGTTCCTCGTCCTAGTTGTCCTTGGAAGCAATAGCCGTTAATGGCCGTCCTTATTGAAAACTTTACAATGTCGCAAACTGCTTAAAACCAACCAAAGTTGTTTTACATATGACATTTAAAAGTTGTATGAAAATATGTGGGTTATCCGATCCATCCGTCCTCTCGAGATGTGTTTAAAAATGCTGGGACAGAAAAACCTTGGCCCTTAATTAAATATACATTACAATGTATATTTGTAATGAGGCCCAATCATTCTCCGTAATGAGCAGGTTGAAAAATTAGTAAGTCATATTCGGTCAAACAATTTTTTCTATATTTTTAGATCACAAAAAGATGTGAAAGGAAGCGATGCAATTTGTAGCATTAGAAATGAAAGTTTGGTATTTAATATAATTGTGCAGTTGTTTTGTTGTAAATATTTGGGTCTCTCTCGTTATTTCTCACAAATATTAGTCATCGTTTGCGCTTTAGTGGTTTAAAGTTAAACAACTTAACTACAAAAGTATAAACGTAACAATATATTTATGTATGTTGGGGGTATAATATGATGCTGCTCATGGGTAAATCTAGGACTGACTTGTACTATATGGACCAAAATTATTGTTATGTAGATGATGACGCATCACAGGTATGTGCGACCCATAGTTTATTCAGTCTGCTGGAGTCATTGATTCACTTTGTGTTTGACATTTCCTTAAACATCTAAATACACTCGTAATGACTTTTATTCATTTCATAAAAAATTAAGTCATGTCTCGTCTAAAAATATGAATCGGTCTGGATCTGGACCGGCTTGACTTTTCTCGAAAATGAGTTCAAAATAACTGGGCATAGACTCTGCCAGAATACAAATGAGACTAGTCCATGGTTGAAAGAGACGGAAAAACAAGGAGCGATTCATTAGTATATTTTTTTCTGCTCAAACTATTGCAATGCGTAAATTGTTATGTGCTTAATTTTTGGCACTGATTTCTTAGTATGCCTCAAAACCAAAGATAAAGACACACGAGTCGCCGAGAGAAAGATGCAGAAATGTCGCAAGTTGCCTCAAATGAGAATAAACTTTTATCTTCCTTCGTACTTATTTACGAGCTAATAAATGGTGAATCTACCAAGAACCATTGGCATTGCTGCTAAAAATTGGAAATTCCGTACATTGTTCAATCGAGGAATTAGTTTAGCAATCATGATCTGTCTGTATATTAGTTTTGAACAGGCTATATCATAGTTAAACGACAGGTAACCACTTTGTTCATCATGCGCTTTAATCTACTTGCGCATCTAACATCACAAAAGATTATCATGTCGACGTCACCCTTTCCGGAGCTTTGTCTTCACATAAATAATTATGTTAGCTGAAGAAAACATGAGTGAAAATCACTTTATGCCGTATGCTAAGTATGCCAACTTGGCATTGCCAAGTATACTTTATGTATCAACCTTTGAATTTGTCATCTTAATTTACTTTATCTTGATAATCATCATTATGTTAAACTGTTGAGCAAATACATGCTGAAAAAAAGCAGATTTGCAAAGTCGCTTATTTCGCTTGCTGTCTACACACAAATCGCATAGTATTATTCTTTACTGGCAGCCTGCTAGTAGTACGTTCTGGATGAGTAGGTCTACTCCTGGGTTGTTTAAAGGCTTGTCTCATGGCGAAATAGGAGCAGTTCTGACTCTCAGGTTCTCGCAAACACAACGCACACCTTGTTCCAATAGCGTCTCATCCCCAATCTAAAAAATGTCAGCACTACCCCCACAAATCGAGACAATAAAACATAACGTGTTAATATAAGCACGGGTATTAAATTATATTCGTAAATATTGCGTCGAACGGTAAGTTCAATGTAAATACATGTTAGGAAACTTAAATTTAGTTGCACTATCATAAATTTCAACCTGAAATTAAGTTTACGGACGTTTCAAAGTGAATTGTCAGCTTGGAGAAATTATAGATTACCGTTCAATTCTATTCATCACAAAATTTGACATGCGACCATAATGTACTGACTAATGTATAAATGATGCGTAGCTACTTTTATAATTTACGAAATGCAAGGTATCATTCTCATTTCTCGGTTACATACATATTTTCGTTCGAGTAAGTTCTACATGAAACGTGCATTTCTCATGACTTTTACTTACTCGTTATTAATTTCGGGTGAAAGTGCAAAGTTGGAGTGCATTTAATTTCCCCATTTCCCGTCACGCAAGGGTGATTCCACATATTTTACATTGGAATGAGTTTCACTAGGGTACAATTAGTCATGTTTGATTCTTGTGATGAATAGGAAATGAAAATGCGAGTAATTGGTGAAGGAACTATCTAATGTTATTTTAATTTCAGATCTACCAGTTGTGGTGAAGTCGTCATTCGAGAAGTCAGTCTGGGTCCCGTAGTGGTGGCGAGACAGGTATGTAACTCCTTAGTTGCTGGGCTATGTCTAGTTCAACGGGCTATCAACTAATTAACTTTTATCTACTTGTATCCAGATCTGTCTCACATGGTCGAAAAGACAAGTCTCGCCGTTCAAAATAAAAATCCCTCACCCAAGTCTCACATCCAAATCTAAATTTAATTAAGACCCAGGTCAAAGTCACCTGCTCGAAAACGATTTTCTCACTTCTTCGAGGGAAAGTAAAGTGCGTCGTTGGGGGAGAAGTGTTATTCGCAGTGGGGTCTCGTTGCTCCAACTTTCAACGCACGCAAATCTTGAACAAAGATGATACTCACCAGCCTCCTGCTTGTAAGGTAGTAACTTTACACCAATAATTAATCATCATTATTACATGCATATTAGTTTATCGAATGAAAATGCGAATTCTGCTTAGAAGAGCTTAAGCTACGGAAAAATAGAACGACAGAAGATTGCAGCTAATTATATAACTACTTACGTAGATTGTGTATTATAATTGCATACCCACGGTGAGATATAAGCACAAATCTTGTTAGTATCGTATGACGGACACCACTAATTTGTAGTGAAACTTGAGTGTGAGCGTGTCAGTTGGGAGAAGTCTGATGTTCTAGAAGAAAGTTCATTTTGTGGAGAATCGGTGTAAGCATCGAATATGACACTACGAGTGTGATGTGGATTAGGCGTCAATAAATAATTATAATTGGACAATCCAGTGCTCTCCTCAATCAAGTGCCAAGCCATAAACATGATCAGAATTTCTCTCAAGGGGGTTGAACTATCAGATGTACTTATTTATGACATTTTTCACCTTGTATTAGTTCAACTTTATGATGATCTATATAATGATAAGTAAACATCGGAAATAGATGGTGATGGGCAAGAAGGGGTGGAGAAAGGACATCTTGGATGGTTAATTTAGGTGTAATCCACATAGATTACAATGTGTGAATAAACAGATTTGATCTTATCACGCGTTGATATCGATCCTTTGGATGTTGCACACCATGTAAAATCTGATTCTGAACCGAATTTATCAACATTATAGACTTTGTGTGAAGATGTTCCGTGTTGCATAGACGTACGGAGACATGGTTGTTGGTATAATGATTTACAAACTATGTACGGCATTTCACATGAATGGCTTCTTTCTCATATCTAAGAAATATGCACGCAATATCACAAAAGATACTGACAATGAGTTGTTCATTTTTTGTTGCTTTAGTTTTCTTGGAAGCTGTGAAGCATTTCCAGAGCCATTTGACGATGACGAGTTCTATGATGGAGTGGTTTCTCCTTTGAGAGCTTATGCCACCAACGCTCGAAGTCGCAGATCTCCCGAAGATAAATTTTCTACCATTAAAGATGCCGAAAGTCTCATTCCTTCGAATTACAGCATTCATGAACCACCTCCAACAAACAACAGTAAGTACAATTGCAAAGAAGTACTAATGCATATATGCATGTATAGTATGTATATATATATCTCCAACTTGTATGTACATTGTACATGTCTACCTAGTGCAGGATCGGAATTTTTTATTTTACCGTATACTATAGCATGGATGTGATCCACAAATCGGATAGGATCGGATCAGATCCATGTTATAGTAAACTGCCGGATAGATAGATTCGATCGGATAGAATTAATCCGGATTACCAACACTAGACTTGTTTAAAAAACTCTGGATTCAATAATGAACATAATGATGTATACATACATATAGTTTACACGGGTAGATATATTCTGTGGCAATCAACTATTCGATTCAACGTTTATGACCTTCAATTATTCTTTTGCATGGTTCAGTTCTTTGAAGACATTAGCGTTGATGTCAAGTCATAAGTTTTTTGTATTACATATTTATAAGATGAGACTGCTAGTTTTTGTGCATGCAACACAACAGTGGCAGGTGTTATGGATTCGGCGTACTTTAGTTGCGAGATTGTTCTTTTGAATTGAGATTGTCCAATTTGCTGGCTAGAAATTAGCTTCATTGTATTGCAATTTACAGCAGGTAATAAATTTTAGGTTTTGCAGCTTAAACCTTCATACTACTACCCATAAATATTTATTTACAAGTTCAGCCGCAATCAGTGGCATTGAAAATTCAATAAAGTTGCTCGATCATGAACCTGGGCGTCATTCAGTAATAGTTAAAACTTCATTACTGTCGATGTTGAATCATCTTAATTGGCATCGAGTCGTCCGTTGACAAATATGTAGCAATCGAGGTGGTTTACAACGTCAATACTAAAAAACGTCTAAAAAGGTTACGTTGTTTGCAATTAATGAATGGATCTTGTACACATGTACGACCTAGAATAAGTGCTATGCATACAGACCTATATCCCTACTTGAGTTGTTGGGTATCAAGTCATATAGTTGATTAATATTGCATTTGTCTATCAAAGTCATTTCCAATTTATTTGGATGTAGTTTGTAGAAACAAGGTTCGCAATATCTTTATTATTGATTGACCCTTGGATTGAAAATGCGTAAATGCTAAAGTTGCAAGTATTGTAAAATATGCATTATTGTTAATTAATACACATATTCATTCGTGTTACAGGTGAGCCGACGGGGGTAGATTTCTCCGTATTAATTATGAATGTTCGTGACATCAAGGAACTGAATGAGGTAATTCTTCTTGTCTCGTTCAAAAGTAACATTTACTTGTTGTGCCATGTTCATTTCGTATTCCAGCAATACTTTAGTTTAATTTGTTTTGTTAATTTTGTAAAGCGGCTACAATTTCATTTGTTCCCGTAATCTTTTTATTCTCTGTTGCATTTGTGTGAATGAATGTGTTGTCAATGTTTTTACAATGCTTTTACAAATACGCATTTCCGATGAGGATTTGGCTTCAAAATAGATTTTGTGTCACAAAACAAAAGCTAAAATGAAATGAACTGAGATAAGTAAAAGAACAATGAGTTCATGCATATACATTTTTGAGCTCTTAAAGGGTTCATAACCATTTGGGACATTGAAAAATTAACTTTTATTAGAAGCAAATAAATCAATAGACATCCAGTGAAAGTAAAAAAATACTAGCTAGATTTTTGGACTGCTTTGACATTGCTTGGTAAATAAAAGTAATTTTTTAGCTTCTGCACAGCCATCACCACTGTATGTCGTCAACTTTTGAATATGTTAGGTTTACATTTTTTAGTCATAAATAATTTAAACCACATCAAAAAGGTTTTCCAGCCAGACGACGGATAATTGTGCATATATAACTTTTAAAGTTGTTTAGGCCAACTCGTATGACATAGATAACAGGAACTGAATATTAAGCTTTCTATGATAACTTATTGAATTGAGGTTGATTGGGACTTTTGTATCTTTTTTTACAATGAACCCTTGCTTCCCGTAACGAACAACTAACTAATGGTTAACTTGGGTCTGCTGAACGGTGCTTGAACTTGACACTGATTTGCATCGCAAGGGATTAGGTGATTTGGTACGTGAACTAACAACGCTTCATTCTTTGCTTTTTATCGACCTTCTTTGTTCTACCCTCTTGCTTCTTCTTCCTGATTTTAACAACAGTTGCACGTTGTTTAGCAGGCCTGTTTCGTTTCAAAGCTGAAACCAGAAAGTTTTAGAACAATCTGGACACATCCGCAAGTAACATTTATGTACGTTGGCAATAATGATAGCAAGTATGTACTTGTGCGAGTAATTGTTGAACGATCTGGTTTTACATATGCAGCAGAAACGTTAACATGAATGCTAATTTTAAATTTAAGTTTATTTACACAATGAAGGCCATCTTGTTTTATCCCCGTTTTGCTAGTTCTGTTGTTAAATGTTGTTAGTTTGGTATTTCCTGAAGTTGAGTATGATTTTGTTGATTTAAAAACAAGGAATTGAGTCTGGAAATGAACCTCAGAATCTATTGGAAGGACACGAGATTGTCGCATTTAGCAGATAGAAGTGGGGACAAGTTTATAGTTTTGAACCCCAAACTGGTGGAGTCTATCTGGATGCCAGACATTTTCATAGGTATGTTAATCCTGATTCCTGTTTATTATCGACTAAAATGCATGTAAATATTCCATAGATAACATATAATAACACATCAATTTGACAATATTAAGAATGCGACACATCTTCATCGTATGATTATGATTATTGCAAATAAGGAACCATTTTTTAAAACCTCAGAAACAAAGTATTTCCAATGAATTTTGTGCGCAGATCATGTGAAGTCAGTGCAGCAACCAGCCCTGATAACAAAACCAGCCTCGTTAAGAGTCTACCCCGACAGCAGCGTCCGCTATTCTGCAAGGTAACTCAATTCTTTTGTTTTTTTCCAAACGGTGAATGCTGAATAATATGCATTTATCTATGATAAGCGACACGGATTTGTCTTCTGCGTCTTCTGGCTCTTATCAGTTGTCTGAATATTATATAAAAAATTTGCATAGAAATGATTTTGCTTCATTAGAGAAATTCCACAAATTCCTTTTTCCACTCGTTATAATACTATGAACTTCAAACTCGTTAAGCTAAATTAGAAAATAATATGTAATACATAATACGTATGAAATAAATAGTGAAGTCTAAAGTAAACATGAATCAGTGACTTAAATGCCACCATGATTACGTAATTCTCATTTTTTTCAGGATTACAGTGACAATGGCTTGTCAAATGGACTTTCATTTCGTAATTTTTTAACTTTTTAATACTTTTTTTGAAGTCTCGTTAATTCCCACTCTTTTAATTATTATAGTATCCCGCCGACACCCAACGGTAAATAATAATAGTAAAACTAAAAAATGGAAATAACTGAACATAGTTGAATTTTTTCAGGTGCAATGTTGACATGAAAAGCTGTACGTTTTTTAATGAAAATTTTAGACTAAAATGTCGCCTGGCATTGTTATATGATTAAAGCTACTAGTATTTGTGATCTTATTTGCCCTCGCTTCAAGTAGTCTAGTCGTAGTCACATCAAAATCAGACTTTGCTTGGTTCTGACGATGTTATGTACAATAAATATGTACATATTTTCGAGACTTTTTTTCTTAATGTTCAATGTGTTTTCTCGGCGAGTGCCAATGCTTGCAAGTTGATTTGTGTTGTATGCAAAGTCCGATGAGTGACATATTGCTTATTTTTCCATGATTGAATTTCTATAAATGAAAATATTCGTTCATTCTGTTGCTCCTTCTGACAGATGCGTATTCGAGTCAGATTATGGCACTGGATTGGCGTGAAGGAAAAGGAGCACTATTGGTGGACTTCTTAGAACTTCCAAATTTTGACGTGGCTTTGGACACAACCCAAAATTTTATGGTCAACACTTCATCAGGTCGGTTTAAGACTCATTCAAAAATTGAGATCATTCGGTAGAATGGAATTGTAGTGGGGAAAATTGATGAATCCCGAGTTCTCCAAACTGTGCATCATCTTCGTTACGAGCTGGTGTCAAACAATGCATCATTTGTACTAATGATCAGCCACGCCAGAGATTATGCACATATACAACGTAACGTGACGGCGTGGCGTTTTGTCAAGAATTTGCTAATCGTTCGATGACACCTACACGGTATTTGGTTGGAGCTTCTCTTCTGTGTCCGTGTGTGGTATACAGGCGTTAGGCTACGTTTAAAACTTGAGTATATGTAGTGAGAACAAAGAGAATTCAAGGAAAGCCAATTTTGCTGTTGATGTATTTTGTGTAGTTTCATTACATCAAGAAATTCGCCTCACATCATTTATTTTGCTTGACATGTTTGCAGGATCGTATTCGGGAATTCGATTCACAATTCTTCTCAGAAGAAAATTAAGTTATCATCTCATCCAAACCTACTTACCAAGCACACTTTTCATCATTGTAAGTTGGCTGAGCTTCTTGGTGCCTCCTGAGTCTGGTACATATTGCGATTGCTAAAATTGTAGATATTTTGTCGTATGAACTTATTTATAACCGCATTAATAATTCCATTTGTTAATTAAATAGTTCCCGGAAGAATGGCCCTGTGCATGACTACTCTCCTGACATTAACAGCAATGTTCTCCGCCGTGCGGTTAGTCTGCTTTTATTTAAATGATCGCAATTTCTAGGATGAATTACAAAAATTGGGCAAAAAGTTTGAGCAATTTGTAAATTTTACAGGCAAAACACACCGAACGTGTCATACGGTAACAGAGTAAAAACTTGCTTACTAAATGTAATAGAATGAAAAGATGTGTTTCTAATTTTTTGTATTTTTCAAAAATATTTCTTCACGTCATCACTTTGTTGAAACGTTCGAAAAAAAAGTCAAGGCTCTCGATATCTGGATGGTGGTGAGTACATATATTTCTAGAAAAATATTTAATATAATTATGTTCGATTTTCCAGTTTAACCAGTCCTTATTGTCTTTCAGGTCTGCATTATATTCGTTTTCCTTACACTTGTTGAGTACACAGTTTTATTAAAGTGAGTCGTTTGGCATTGGGAAATATTATAAATAATACTTTTAAATAGTAGTAAATATGCTCAATCAATACTCTGAATTTGCCCTGCACGGGAATTTGATATGATTATGCGGACAATTACATTTTTCTGTATGGATGGACATAGGTTGCGATCAAAGAAGACTAAGCCACCACCAAAGATTAGCAGCACCGTTGCTGCCCTCACTCAAAACGGGACTCAACCAATGATTGGTTATCGGACCTACGGAGAATTTCCAAGTCTGCAGGTATATAAATACCTTTACTACAACACAATTATAGCATATTGCAATTATTGCATACATACCAATAGATGCCCATAAAGTAAAAAAATCAGCACAATAATACGACTTGAATGGTCATGGTTTACAGCACATCAAGCAGTACGAGTCGTCTCAGAGCAATGGGGTGGGAGGAGACGTGCGAAGGAGGTCCCCTCCAGAGACGAATGGACCCACGCCACCGGACCCCACGCCAGTGCCAGCAAAGCCCGTGCCTCCACCACCACCATCACAACCACCACCTCCACTTCCAGCCCCACCCCCACCAGTGTCTGTGCCACACCCCATTATTTCGTCCACGGAGAGGGCTTTGAGCAAGTATGAGCTGGCTGCAAAGAAAATTGAGAAATTCACATCCATCGTGATACCCTCACTTTTCATAGTCTTTAATTTCATTTACTGGCCTTGGCTTATCGAAAGTGCCAACTACTATGACCATCGCAAGTCCTCCACCGTCTATCATGCTCTTTAACAATAAGCTCACATCACGGTTGACGATCTAATAATTTCTTCGGTCGAAGAAAGAGTATCATTTCTTGAGGTGGCGACCCATTCAATGGCGTCATATTTATTTTAATAAATAGCATCAGTCATTGTTTTAATCTTGGCTCATCTGCATTTTTATGTATGCAGTAGTACAACCAATTCTACCTTGCTGAATAGAATTTTAAAAGATTGAGTCAACCGGTTAGCCACCGGAGACTGAATCGAAATAATACTTAATTAAGCTAATTAGAGTAATTATACCATTACTAAATATTATGTTGACAGACTTGCATATATCGACGTTAAAGCTAAAAATGAATTACTGCATAAAGTAAGAAACGAGAGAACAAATAACATCTTATTAACAGGAATCATTTATTTAAACAGGTAAAGATTTATGTAACAAAAAACACATCCAACAGTAGTGCATCACATTTACATGTTGCATACTGTATAAGTTATACATATATATGTAGAGGTCATTGTTTTTGTGCGGTAAAAAGTTATTCTTCGTATGTAGTTGTTAGAGTACGTAGTGTGATGCCATAAAATGAGACTTTATCGCAAATTTTGCGCAGGATATATATATGTATCGTTAGATTATCTTTTGTATATTTTTTGGCTATATGCGTCACTATATATTTAAATGGGTCGAATGATTGTGAGCCCAAATTTGATTACCGAAATGTTGGGCATATTTATATAGTAGTGGATCGACTTATTTTGGAATATTTAATTTAAAGAGAAATGTCGATGTTGAATATGACTTTGTAATAAATAAACAATAATGAGAATGCGAATATTGAGAAAGTATTGCGAAATCTACATACATACTCTTTTTCTATTGAGCTCCAAATGGATTCTCCACCACCATATATCAAAAGTCTATATACCTTCAAGTTATTTGTAGTTGCGAAAACAAAAATCATTTCAACTCGTATGTTTATACATTAAGACGAAAATAACAAGTCTTTAAGATAAAATCAACCAATTACAATTACAATTTTTGGATATTTCTTGAAAAGTGCACGTAATTCAATACTGCTTTCACTTCCTGTGTCCCAACTTCATTTTTACATACAATTTCATGAACATACCTAACACATTAAGGGTTGCAAAAGGAAATACAATATCCAATTGAAATTCCTGTCAAAAGTACATAAACATCAATCTAAAATATTTAGGTTCCTCTGTATGTATACGCACGTGGCTACTAAGTGATAGTTCTCAAAGTGATACTGCATTGTATTGTGCTGCACGCAAATTAAAAAGTTACAGTGCTTCCACTTGAAAGCTTTAATTATTAGAACCTGCTGGGTAATTGATCAACCTTTCTTATTTTATGAGAAAATTACTCGGGAAGAAATCCGATCGATTTCAATGAGTTTGAATTATTCAGTTAAATGCTTGCTAAATGAACCGTGTATTAAAAAATGTATTTTCATTTGTGTGTGTGTGTGTGATCGATTTGCGATGTGGGTTGGGCAGCAGTAATATATGTTGTATATAAATTAAGATGAGATGATAAGCATTAATACAGTAAGATAGTTTTAAAATTCAGAGATCGTCGTCCCCTATGCCAGCGAATGCACTATTCTCTAGAAACAGATTGTCATTGGAATTAATAATTGAATTTTGATGATGTCGAATACTGCTCGAGGAAGGACGGCGTTTGGTGACCCCCATACTGGGTTGGAAATCGGAAGATCCATTTCTGGAAAGGGAGGTGGTTGGGGTGCTGGGATTAGAAGACGACGCGCGACCGTTGGTAGAAATTGTGGGACTGGAATTTGAAGATCCGCTGGCAGTTGATCTATTTCCATTACTAAATGGTTTTCCGAGTATGATATCCTCGTTTAGTGGAACAGTCTCACCATCCCGACGAATGAAGTACAGCATTGATCTCACAGATTGAACCTATTACGGAATATTATATTTCTTATATTTACTTATTCCTGCATTCTAATTTCTGATTGGTACCTACCCCGATATGGGATGGGTTTTGTGGGTGCTGCTTAGCCAGGTCATGAGCAACAAAATCTGCTACCATTTCCTTGAGACATAGAGCCATAATTACGGATAATTCGGAAGCAATGGTGACCTGAAAGCAAGAGAGCAACTAAAATATCCCACAAACATCAGAAGAAATTGAAGAAGAGATGTGTAAAACTAACCCATTCTAATTTATCTTTCGATAACAAATATTCGAAAGACATCTCTGCCTTCATTCCCCCACCAATTTCCTAAAGAAACAAAAACATTTAATTAACTTGTCATTTATTAAAAATGCACATTACAAAAACATGTTATTGTCTGTCATATCCACTTACATGATGTAAAGTGATTCGCCAGCATTTCATACGGGATATTTTATACACGATCTCTTCTCTTCGTGGTGTAACCACAACTAATTCCTTATTTCCAACGTAAACTGTAATTTCGTTCATGAGCGGACTTTCAATATGACAGTACGGAAATTTGAAATATCCATAAAATCTCAGTCTTCTTGCAGTCATTACATACTATGATATCAGATTAAATATGTTAATATACATATGATTATGACTGTTTTATAAAAGTTAACAAAAATCATACATCTTTTTTATTCCCTTTGGACTGGAAGGAAGTGAGCTGCTTTAAAATCTCTCTCGGAACCATGATCCACCCATTCTCTATATCTAAATTTTATATTACGAAATTTTACTCAGATTTCGCTTGGGAAAAATGAAGAAATTTATGCTGTACTATATTATTTAATCACCTGCCACAGTTTGTACATAAATGAGAAAAAGCCCAACTGCATCTTCGACTATCATGTTATCAACACTCAGGTCCCATGAACTGAAAAAATTCCATAATTAGTTAACCTTCTATTGTTACACATTCTTTCAAAATATAATTCTTATTCCTCGAAAATCTTAGAAAATCTATTATCTATTAGACAATTCATCTTACCATTTCCGAAGAACGATTCGATGGTCCTCGTTCAACCTGTAAAAAAGCTTCACAATAAACCAGGTCCATACAATTCAGATATAAAAACATGCTTCACCTGTTCAACCATTTAATTGATATACAAGGTGATTCATATTCCTCCAACTTTCTAACAACTGAAATGCAGGTAAAATAATACCTGTGTAAGAATGATCATCCATTATTATATCTTAACAGTTTAAATAAATACCTATCCATGTTCCATCTGGTTCTTTCCGATTAATGTATAATCCAAAGTATTCTGTAAAATCTTCTCGCAGCTTCAATTCTTCAGCCACAATCTGATAACATGGTACGAAATTAGTATGAATATAACGATATTAAACAAGCGTACATTAGCCACCTTTAATAAGACGGAAGTTGATGCATTGTTCCACACATCGACATTCATCATTTGATGCCCGTTTGGAAGATACACATCCAGTGACCTTTTAGAAACTGGTTCGGCGCTGGTTTCATGTTGTGCCAATCGTAGGAAGCCCGTAAATAATTCCGATTTGGCAACGTCCTGGTTTTGACTAGCTGTGAATTTTATGAAATTACATGTATTTACTGCGAGGGATTTATATATATCACGAGACCAGCAGAGATATTTATTAGGTGGGTGGATCAAGTCAACGTTACCAGTCTGAATATATTTCTCTATCCTGCATCTCCGCTCCTCTAGCTGACCGGAAGTGAGAGAGAGGAACTTCTTTGGGGGAAAAGCAGGCAGATTTCCGGTCCCCACCTCCTTCCGCAACTGCTCGTGAAGACCAAGAAATTGACGGTAGCGGAGTGAGCAGTGAAAGTTGCCATTGACGTACAGGTTGTAAATCTGCAACATTTTGTTATGTATTATTTTTATTTTTTAAATAATAGATGATTTAAATCGTCCAACCAGATCCCTAGCTTATAAAAATACTCACCAAGTATGAGGTATCGCCTCCCCGCACTTCCACACTGTCCGGTATGGAAAAATGCATTTTCAGAATTACCGATCACAAAGTATAAGTTCAATTTGAGCAGAAAAATTGTTTTCCCGTTACATTTTTTAGTTATAATAAGATTAAGTAGTATAGTTAACTATATACTATTATAATAATTTTTGTGTACAACAGTCAATATTATCAAACAATTGCACTGCTCCTCCTATAGTTCACCTATAAAAACGTTGTATTTAGTAAAGTCTATTACTTCCCTTATGGTCTAGTTGGCACAATAATCTAAGTTGCCTACAGAATAATAATGTCAAAAGTTTCTCATGCAAATTTAATTTTCTCACGGTTTGTTATGCAGAACAATACAAATATGTAGGATGAAACTATACTATGCTTACATCTTTATCAATATCACATTTTTATAATGACATTTGGGGAACATAATACAAATCCTCAATAATCTTTAATGCATAATTAATAACAACAATAATCAATGGTATCCACCGTCCGAGAGTTGCGTACGCTTTTGTTTAGTCACAATACAATAAGACTTCTCCAAAGTGTCAAGAAAGTTAATACTGCCTGATAAATTGAATGCTACGAGTTGAATAGTATGTGTGAAATATTATTCGTATTCTGATCTGAACTCTCACATTTTGGTACGGATTACTAATAATTTATACACATGATAAGACTGTTAACTACTAATCAGTCAGCCTGCTTGTCACTTTTTCTGTTCCTACTTTCATTCCAAGTCAGCATCTCCTCTGAAGTACAGAAATTCGTTACTGAATGGATAAGTGTGAATGGCATACAAACTTTAGCTTATCACCACTGAAGAAAATGTGGAATGTCAGTTTATTTTGAAGTCATCTTTAAATTCTTGTCAAATTATTTGAAATCGTATCAAGCAACACAATTAATCCTATATAGAATATTAAATGCAGCAACTAAGTAATTCTATAATTTTTATGGCACACACAAATCAATTTTTTGTAAAAAATATTGCAAGACAGACGAGGTCGGCACACATTCAGGTTAAAGTCACTTGTTTTTTGTGTAATGTATACAAAGACATCCACCCACACATTTTTCTTATATCTGCTGAGGTTTAACGAGGTTTAAAGACCTTTGCTTAATGAAATGATGCATTTTATTTATTTATCTTGTTTCTCTCTCTCTAAATGTGTGCCGTTTACGTTAATTTATTTAATTGATGAATTAGGAGTTAGGTTAGAAGAGAGAAATAAATCTGCAATTGGCTAAAATTACGAAACAGCCTAAGACAGCCAAGCAAACCTTTTACTTTTGTTAAATCAAGTGCGAGAAAAAGAGTTCGTGCTTCTTTTGGACTGTCGTCGGCTGTGAAGCAGTGCAACAAAAGCTTTTATTTTTGCAGATTTTGAGTAGGTGGGTAGAAGAAGAAGGCAAAGTGGAGAAGAAAGTGAGTGTAAATCTGCTTGCTCAGCAAATAAGTTGGTACGATAGAACGGGAACAGTTGCATTAGAGATACCGAGATTTAGGTAGGATCCATTTCTCTCTGCAGTCTCAACAACTGGAATTGCGAGTTGAAACAGAAAATGCAAAGATACATTATGTCAAAACCAAGTAGCTCATTAAAAACATGAACAATTTTGTACACGTAGAGGTTTATTTATTACTGTTGAACTGGACTAGAGGACACGGCGTTTTAATTTAAAATCAATCGAGCAGCAAAAACCAATCATTTATCATCTCATCATCTCAGAAATTCTTTTATAGGGATTAATAATAGTTTACATCTATATACTATAAACAGATTTTGATTACATAACATTTGCTACGGATTTCGAACGTATTCTCATTGTATTGATAATATTTCAAGAAATGCGGTGAATATATATTTCCTCTACTTTTTTCGCCATTCTTCTCTTTCCTTAAATTCCCTCTCTACTTCCTCCAAGTATGGCTTAAGGTAGTAATCGTCCTACAAATTGTCAGAACAACATGGTTTGGAAATATTATTCAACATCAAATTATAAATTCTGTAGCTTATTTCACATAAAAAAAGGTGACATCTCAAACGCACCTGTTCGAAAGTTAACCACTCTTCCTTGGGAAGATAAATCTTTTGCATCGAGAGTTGCATAGCTCGGATGATGCGGAAATTCCTCTCGTCCACGACGTTTGCGGGGAGGCGGCGGAGGGCCTCAACCACCTCGGGGGTCTCATTCAAACAATCGTGAAACTTCAATCCTAAGTCCATAAAATATGCATCATAATACACACCCACCGTAACTACTTTCAGCCTAAATGAACGTTACGTACCATATTTGTTGAATCCAGCGTAGTTCCACGCCCAGCGCTTAAGACCAGCTAAATAAAAAAAACAGCCTGCATTTCTACCCAGGGACAAACTAGAGAATAATATGGGAATGTTTGCCGTAATTTTTGCATGGGTTTCATAGATGTTATGTTTAGTAAAATATCGATCGGTATTTATTCAATTATACTTGAAACTCGTACATTGCGCACGTATTCATACTCTAAGATTTAATAAACTACTGAACAACTTACGGAAAAGTCCTTTAGCAGCAGCCATCCTCGAGCACCTTCAAAAACGTCCAGCCAGGAATTTAAGTTTCCGAATGAACTCTTAAATTTTCCAAGTAAAGTTTCTGGTGAAAATTTGGATGAAGGTTTAAAGTTTTGTGCCAATGGGAGAGCAACTCGAGGACTTTTGACCAGATGGGATGAGTAGTGGAGCGAGCAGAGTTGGATGGTCTCAAATTCCTCCATTCACCCTTCCGTCGTCTCAATTCTCAAAATGCCCTCGACTGGTTTTAGTAAAAGTGACAAGCATTCCACATTTGGGTATCACATCTTGAGCATTTATTGCACAAATTCGGTCATATTTAAAATACATACAACAAAATGGAAACAACGCACACGTGATTCATGTACACGACTAAAGTACTTATTATCCTAGTTATAACGTAGTTATTATCTATGTATACTGGCTAAATGTTAAAATAAAGATTCATTGTTAGTGTAATATAATTGAATTTGTTGCAATAACGATTGTCCTCATTTTATACTGAATCTTACAAAAATATTTTTTTAACTAAACGGTTTTGTCAATTAGAAAGAATAATAATAATTATTATTACTATTGATTTATGGCAACATGAATTTCATTCAGGCTAATAATTAAAATTCTACCTATGCAGCATTTCAAACAAATATTTTGCCCTTAAATCGAATAAAGAACCGGATTTACTAGCTCTTTATTCTTTGTATTGCTACTACACACATGTTTTGAAATATGCAATACTATAAGTCTCACATACAACATTACGTACATACGTACGTTAAACTCCACATCAAAATGTAAGGCAATGGGGTAAACTATTAAATAAATATGATCATACATGC
This sequence comes from Folsomia candida, assembly GCF_002217175.1. Taxonomy (NCBI): domain Eukaryota; kingdom Metazoa; phylum Arthropoda; class Collembola; order Entomobryomorpha; family Isotomidae; genus Folsomia; species Folsomia candida. The sequence goes on along the minus strand of NW_019091195.1, from coordinate 14,128,883 downwards.
ACAAGTAACATTGGTTCTTTTTTATTAAATTAATATCCTAATAATAAATAATTGCACGTATTATAAATATTTCGTCAGTTGTAAAAATTATCGCACCCATAATTTTCCATTCACTTTAAATCTATTATTTGTATTGATATAGTCGACACAACAATTCTTTTTGTGTACAACAATAAATCCACTCAACGACACGACATACATAAGACTACCAGTCACTTAATTCGGAAATTATTTAGCTCATTGTTCATATTTCATCTTCCAACTGCTTAGAACACAAATTATTAAAAAAACATACAAGAAAAAGTTTAGAAAAATAAATAATCTTGACGCGCATGAAACACATTACAACACAATATAAGCACTCAATCATGGTGAAATGATTTGAAAGGCAAAAGAAAATAAATATATTTATGTATTGTTCTTTCAGCATTTCTAGTCTGAAGACTTTGTGAACCAAGAGTGTAAAAGTTGCATGGGGTCGAATTCTTGGAGAGGCGATTTGGTCGTTGTTGTGGAGGAGGAGGGACTAGGTGTGGATGTGGCTGCTGCTTTCTCGACGGATGACGCCGTAGGCGAGCCCTCAGCCACCTTGTCGAAAGTTAAAAGTTGTGAATTGTCGCCAATGAATTGTGGCTTGTACTCCTTCACTTTACTCCTCCCTGCAGTAATCACGACGATTTCGCCACTGCCATTCATCTCCTTGGCCAGCGACGAGCTCGAAGAAGACGAGGAGTACTTCCCGAAGGGACTGTTGGAAGCATTCTTATTTTTACGGGCGTAAACTGGGGTAGGCTTCTTCTTGTAGGCTGGCATTGTTGGCAGTTTGGGGAATTTTGTTGGTTTTTGGGTACTCGTCGTAGTTGGAGAGGTTGTAGAGGTAGCTCGTGCAGTCGTTGTTGATTTTGTCTCAGGTGTTCGGGGGGAGGACGTCGTGGTGGTGCGTCTTGTTGGAGCTTTTGTTGGGATTTGAATACGATCTTTTGACACAGAGACGGAAATGGATGTGGATGTCTTGAACAGGGACGACTCATCCGACATGGGATGCTTCACTGCATTATTGAAAACTGGACGAGGTTTGACACCACCACCAAGACCAGACTGAGTGGATCCACTACTTGGAATTTCAATTACTGTGGCAGGGATCTCATTTTCAGGCTCAATTTCGGGTGAAGAGTCTTCATGATTCTCATCGTGGTCGTCCTCGTCGTCATCATCATCATCATTTTCAACATGTTTGACAGAGTCGAGGATGTTGAATGAATTTGGAAAGATAGGGGCGGCTGGCACCATGTCAAGTTTATCAAGGTCTGATGATTTGTTGGAATCTGACTGCTTCTTGCTTGGCGGAGTGGAGGACGACGACGTAGTTGTTGGCGTGCTTGGAGTGCTTGAAGGCTTCTTCTTTTCATTCTTGATCACTTTCTCAATGTTTTCACTCTCCTCCGTACTTTCGTCAAACTCTTCCTGCTCCTCGTCATGTTGGTGGTGACGATGGTTTTTGTGTCCACCCTGGTAGTCGGTAGGCTCGAGACTTTCGGTGGGTATATTAGGTTTGCCTACCGAGTTGTGGGTGGTGGTGATGGTGGAAGCTGTGGTTTTGACAGCATGGAGTACCGTTGGTTTCTTGGTGCTGGTGGGTGTGGTTGCTGGTGCTCCTACGGCTGCGGGCACCAGTGGAGGAGACATGCTATTTAGAGAGCTCCACTGAGGTGAGGATGTGGTGGGTCCTCGGAATGAATGTCCTACAACAGTAAAGAGGTATTCCTTATTTCTTGACACGGTATTAGGTTTAGGTTTAGGTTTAGCAGCCTTGAATTCATCATTCCAACTCGCTTCACTCGAAGCAACATTTTCCACACTTCCGCCGCCGACAAACACATCGTCACCTGCTGCTTTCTCCTTATTTAATTCTGTGGAGGTAGTTGTAGTACCTTGAGGACCGGGATGTGGGTGGTGTCGTGGAGGAAGGCCAAAGGGTGGAGGTGGTCCTGGTCGACGTGAGGATATCACATCATTTGGCCGGAAGTAGACCATGTTTGGAATTCGTGGAAAAATATCTGCCTCGTCGTGGAAGACTTGGTTGTGATGGTGGTGATGATACGGCAATGATTGCTGCTGTTGACTGCTGGGATGTCGTTGATAAGGACCTCCAGGATGTTGCTGTCTTTGACCTTGGTATTGGAAGGGCCGTTTTTGATGCGATCGTTGCTTATGTGCCAACATTTTCCAGAGGGATGGGCGAGTGCTAAACCCTGGGGGTGGAGGTCTGTTGGGGAATGGGGACGCAGCTGGCAGAGTATTCGATCTGGCAGTCGTGCGTCTGTTTTGGCCTTCAGAATGGAATCTAACACGTTCCATAGAAGGTGGAGCATAGTCGAAGGTGGGGTCACCAATGGGCGAGTTGAAGTCCAGTGGTCTCCAAGCAGGAAACGGCGTGCTGCTCAGTTGATGATGTCGTGGGGTGGTCCCCGGATCTAGAAAAACAAATTAGAGATTTATTACTAATTATATTTTTAAGCGATAGCCTAACCTAGCCCAACAGCCTCCTTTGCCTATTCGGACATGGTTTAAATGATGTCCAAGTAATAAACATCCAATATAATTTCCTGACATTGTAGAAAATAAAATCTAACCTAAAAACCTAAAATCTAAATTAAATAATCCCTTGTACATAACCATACACATATTTTGCCCTCAAAATGCACAAACTGATATTCCGCATATATTATTTAAAATAAACCGGTTAAACCAAAGTTTCAATTAATTATATGCTAATTTGCAAAAACTTATTTGTACAAACTTATGAATTTTACCATCAGTTCCTAAATAATATTTCACCAGGTCACGCACTTGCATAAATGAGCATTAAAACTTGAGTGAAAGTGACTTGTAAAAAACTGGCTGCCAAGAAGAGTGGTGTATGTAAAACTCTCCGCATGAGAACAAACCAGTGTGAGACAGGAAGTTGGCTAGCGTTCACATTCAGTGCCAATCCAAATATTATTTTTATTATTATTATCAAAGTTGCTAATAAGATCTAATGAAATAACAATCAATCCCACTTTGTGACAGTCAACCCAAATTTTATGACAACAGACTAACTGGCTGTAAATATTTTCGTGAGACACTCATGATAACATTTATAAATACACAGGCAAGGACATGATGATGAGATGCATACATGCCAATCGACCTCTATTCTATTGACCTCTATTCCACCCCGAAATTTGTGCATACACTTTGAGACGCTCAATTCAGTCATTTCACTCTCGCATAGTCTGTTTGTACTGCAAGAATCTGCACAATTTCATTGTCTGCTACTACATTTTACTCCACTCGCTCTCCCACAATCTCATCATATGGCTTTCATTTATCGAACCACAAATTACGAGAGTTCTCATTAACATAAAATTTTGAATCTCTCGTAAACACCCATAATGACAGGTTGAGGTTGTGTTTTTAAACCACGCATGGTCTGCTTCAAACCTGAACAGCACCACGTTGCCCACAGTGTCGTTGTGGGTTGGTGTAATGTGACAGGTCCGTAATTTGTTTACACAATTTTTATACACATGCAATGAATTATTTTCTAAACTGACCAAAAACAGAAGGATTTGCAACTTTTACACTTTAATAGTAACATATTTAGTTACTTTCTATATCAATTTTCCGGCCTGAATTTGTATGTAGAAGTGATGAAAATATAAATCTTGGATACTTTGCTCGTAGTAAGTTCAACCCACTTTCGCTTTCTCATCTTGACTTTAGGAGACTCCTATTTAACTCAATCATATAAACTATGGCGTTAAAAGTTGTATGTTTGGAATTCATGACTTTGTTCTACCAGCCATTGCAAGATTACAACAGATGTGAACGAATTATGTATGATTATGACATTAATAAAAGCTCAGATATTTCTGATGATGCTAGATTTTATAAATTCGAATTTCATTAGTATTCAAGACGTGACAAAAAAGAATGTGTGTCTTACAGTGATGCCCGGTCGGTTGGTGATGGAAATTAGGAACAGTGTCCTGCCTCTCAGTGTTGGGTTGTCTGAAGCGCATGTTCGCCTTGGGTGGCTGGTTGAAGCCAAAGGACGGGAAAGTCCAGGCCGACCTCGCCCTCCTGTAGAGGAAAGAAGGCCAAGGGGTGGGGACGAACAAGTGGGAACCCCGTCTCGAGAAATGGTCAGTAGGGATCATGACTGGCATCATCATCATCTCGTCCAGAGGAGTGTACGACCGTGGAGGCCTCGGTCGATTCCTGCGCACATAGCGCCTATAGATCCCAGCTTGTGTGAAGTGCAAGGAGCAGATTGTGAACAGTGTGAACCACAAGAAGAGACGCATGGTGACGCTGGTTATCGAGAATCCTTCCGGGTCACTAGAACAACCAGACAACAAAAACTTGTCTTTTTCTCTAGGTCAATGTCACAACTTTCTCCTTCGCACCTTCATGTTCACTCACTTGCAACTAGCCAAATGGCCACCCTTGACAGTTAGTTGCCTTCAAGCCAAATATGTACAGCATCATAATAATGATAATAAATAAATGCACATAATAGGAGTCCGCGTACCGTGCTATGGCGTACGTGGTTGGTTTTAGTTAAAAGCAAAAGCTAAAATCCAGTTTTAAAAGAGTTCCTATCATTCAAGCGCGTCCACTAATACCACTGCTTCGTACATGTATTGCAATGCTTCCTCCTCCTCCTTCTCTCGTGACCGAGGCAAACGGGTTTCCGTCCTCTATACAACCACTAACGTTGTTATTATTATTATTGGCAAGCAATTACTCATCAGCATCTATTGCTCTGTAACAATCGAGAGTCAAGTGACCAAAACCGAGGTGATGTGTGCGTGCATGTTTCCACAGTTGATCATACCTCAAGCGTTTTGAATCTCGAATGTCTTAACACTTGTCGCGATAAAGAATGAGACCAGATACATTTTCCTTCTAAGAGACAGAAATGACCAAAGTCGTACATGACTGCATACCATTCTATTCAAGTGCAGTCTTACTCGCTTTCGCTTAATATCGACAAGTAGATGATCTCACAAAAAATCAACTCTGTCGCATCTCACGGCCAACTCCAATAAATATAACGTTCATTCGCCTTTTGGTCAACTTGGCTTTCCTTATTTATGTACATACGCTGCATTTATTATTACTATTATTGAGAGCTGGGAGAATTTAAGAGGCCAATTTACCATTTAGATAAACCTCAAATGACCAATTATTAGCTGATTGACATTTTGAAATCTTGTGGTAAGAATGTTATCGAAGAAAAGCATGGACTTTTAAAAACATAAATTATGCTCCTCAATTGCAACAGAAAATCACAATAAGTCGTTATTATTGAGATAAGAACCATGTCGAACGACTGAACGAGACGTCGTGATTCGATCCTCTTCTGCTGCACACTAAATGTGCATTGGTAAATACAGGGTGGTTAAAATGTCACGCCACAATGGAAAATTTTTCAATGGGAAAAGTCCCTAAATCTCCATTAGTTACAAGATTTGGGATTGAGATTTTTATAAATTATTATCAAAACTGATGACAAAATTCTTAAAATGTTGCATTTTAGAGACAAAATTTCGGTAACTAATGGAAATTTATGGATTTTTCCCATCGAAAAATTTTCCATTGTGGCGTGACATTTTAACCACCCTGTATATGGAGCGATGAATCACATTTTTTCGTGGCCTCTCCTGTGTCAAAGGTCCGACTCAATTTCTACTCTCTCATTGAATGACCTAATAATAGCAAGATTTATTATTTAGGGAACACGAAGATGAGTTTCGAAATGTGCCATTCTCTTCTCCGTTCCCATCTTTATGTATGCAAGGGATGAAAGGGAGCATGATTTATTTGGACAATTTATTCCAGTCGTTTTGATTTATTTGCCTGATTTGACATTTTTAAGTGCATACATACTCCACTACTTTTCAGTCCGTAGTACGAAGAACCGGAAAGTAATGCATGGATGTGATTGAATTTGAGCAAACATTCTACGAGGATTTTGGTACTAAATTTCATCCACTACAAAATTTATGTTTAAATTTTTCCGCAAGCCTTTAAACCCAAAATTTAATGATGTGTACTTTCATCATATTATAGTCTCTTTTTATGGTACTAAAATGAAGAAAAATTGCTCCTTACACAAAATATAGAGTTAGAACCCTTGATCGTGGTGAGACGTTGAGGTTACGCAATTTTGTGCTAATGCTTAAAGGAACTCAATTTCACACTAAATTATATCTTACATATTAGAAACTGTACCTTTAATTATATAAATCATAAACATAAATTGCAATGTATAAACTTTTACATCCACAAAATTAGAAATATTCAAAAAATGCTGTCCCTTTGTGCTGTTTAAAGAAATCAATATTATATATGCCTCTCTTGAAGGTAGAATATAAATGGTTTGTTTAATGTGTAAAATGTTTACAATCACTTATATTCCCAGAAAAGTGAACAAAGAAATGTTGCAACATTTAACAAAAAAGAAACTTTTCAAGTGAAAGAAGACATGACTCCAGCCACGGCAAGACCACAACCACCCGTCCATCAAAGGACATAAAACTTTCTTCCTGTCAGATTGTTGTTTTTTGTCAGCTTGAGCGTCCCGTTCTTCTGTAGTTGCAGGTACTTGGAAAGAAAAAGAGTAGTGAAGAAATCGAGACATTTTTTATCCTAACCGAGAGAGAAATATTTCTTTGCAGCCCAACCAAAGTCTGCATGTACAAGTTTCATACTATTACGAGAACCATTTTTCATATAGTAATTGACCAATCATGACAATTTTGGCATATGTGCAACGGGTTCGTTTCGATGCTGCAATTATATTGAATTTAGCCATATCGGCTCAAGCATACGTATGTAATGTATGCAGGGTTAGTACGTACGTATGTAAATATAATGCGAACACACTTTTAACGGGTTTCGTTATTTATGGATTGTGTTTAAAAAGTAAAATTGCTGGGTACCTATCATGGAGTAACAAATGTGGGACCAAATAACTAGACACGCTTTGGAAGGGCTGCAGTGGGAGGAGGGATACGAAATTTCCCTAATTCTTTTCCCGAATATTTGCATTTCTTTCGTATCTGTCTCTGACAGCTTGGTATGAATCAACATTCAACTTTCCAACCAATTCCGAGCAACTCAACCGAAAACTGGTTGGTGGTGGAATCAGTAGAGAAAAGCAGGAATGGCATACAACTCTGGAATTCTTCCTTCCCAGGAGCAATTTTTTGCGTCATTTGGTCTCAACTTTGTGTGTTGGTACTTTCAGGCTAAAGGAATAAACGATAAGCAAAACTTTTGCTGCAATTGCCAACCCATCATTCAGGCTGAGGTCTCAATTTGAGCCTCACAAAACGACGACCACAAGCAATATGTTGGCCTGCTTGCACTTTCTCCGATTTACATGTTTTCGTTGTATGACTTGAATGGGGGATTGTTAGTTTCTGTGTGTATGTGTGTGTATGTACCTCGCTAGGTCCCATTGAATTCATCCTCGTGACAAATGCAGAATCTGAACGACTCGTAAATGTTTCATTTGCAAATTGCAAATCACTGCTCAACTTTATGCGTCCATTTTTAATTGAGTTGAAAAAGAGACTTTACATATATGGCACGCATTCACACAGATACTTAACTGTGGGTTACTGATAATTTGCAATGCGAGATATAAATTACAAACCAAACGGAGAGAGATACTTTTGTACACATGACTAATTCTAAATTGGGAGTTGGACGGAGGATTTGCTCAACTAAACAAGTAGCTCACCAACGGATTGAACATTTAATTGGTGTCTCGCACCTACGCAATGCATGTGTATTCAAATTTAGTAGAATCAGAATCAAGGAAGATGTTGTCTTCTTCTTGTATCTCAGAATAGCCCCAGTTTTAATTGATCGACGCAGTCCTACAATTTAACGTGTCCCATCTCACACCATCACGAACAATCCAACTAACAGCACCACCACCACCATCGTTTCAATTAGAGGAACAAAAGGTGTTTCCATCCAACACAGATACCGAATCTAACAAATAAATCAGACCAAATTGGATTGGATACACAAGAGACAAGACTTAAGTAGACTGTAAATGATATCGAGACATTGGAGCCACCATTTTCCCAGGGTGAGAGGCACATAGAAAACGTAATGTCAACGTCAACATTAAAGTTTATTCCTTGTCGCAGCCACCTCTAACAAGAGCAGCAGAAGCGACCATGTTTGCAGATAGCGTCGTTTTCATTAGATGAGGAGGCTAATAAAACAGCAAGAATTCTACTATGTTGCGGGTCCAAGACGACATGTTAGGCTGCTGGGTTTGACGTGTGTGTCTTTGTGTGTCGTCTTCGCTTTTGCAACAATAGATAGCTCACAATGGTGCAGTTGAATTGAATGAAAGTTGGTTTCATGCTCATTTTCATGTCGATGTCAGCTCTCATTTCATTGGGCTCAGTTCAGTTGGTTAAATCAACAAAATAAATCAAACTCTGCATTTACGTATGTATACTGAGACGAGAGAAACGTTAAATAAGCAAACTTTGGGCCACTATTTTGTTATTAAAGGAAAAATGTAAGATGAGTTAGCCAATCTGTGTAGCAAAATGAGAACTACAAACAAGGGTGTAGTACACATTTTTATTCTTTTGCGCGCTTGGAGCACATACAGGAACTAAATTTAATTAAGCTCGTTATTTAACTTGGTTCCATTTTTAAAGCAAATACAAAAATGTTCACTGTTACAAAGGTCTGCACAGTATCATAATCGAATGACACCCGTGAGAATGAAATTGCGAGAATTGTTGACTTTTATGTCTTGCATTATAGCTCCCTAGTTGCCATTGATGGATGTGCGAGGTGGTGGCGAATATTTGGTTCGCATGCATCGAATTGAAAATCTGTGATATCGTTGAGGCGAAGCTGTAAATGCAAATTTGAATCTATCACCTTACTTGCACAATTTAATTTTTCTTCACCAGAACTCCCATGTTTGTTGATGCTTTCTTACTAGCACATACATATCATCTACGACGAGATTATATTTCTGTGTGTGCTGACGAAAATCGAAGGGGTATTAAATTGATATTTATTTACTTCTGTATCAGATACTGGTTACAAGTGTTTTCTTGAATAACTGAATTTTGGGCTCGAATGGAGGTCAGTATATGGGATGGAGTTATACATAAAGCTAAGAAAATAATATTTGTTAACATGACATGCATAGATAGATACACATACAAGATATTTAAAAATAGACTGTGTTTTCTTAATAGAATGATTCGGGGCATGAAAATAATACTTGAAAGCAACATATGTACATTTTCAATACTTACATATACGCACCTTCGTATGTGCATAAGTATATCCTGCTAACGTTGATCAAACAAGAATAATGCTCATATTACTTCCGTCGAAGTAAACCGGAAGCATTGCCCTCTCATTCACTTTGCTGTCTTGGTAAAGAAAGAGAGAGGAAGTGAAAACCGTAAGGTCAACCCTGGACAACGAGAAATTGAAGAAAAACTAAGAAAGAACTTTTCATTTCCATCATTGTATTTGTCATTTCATTTTTGCCAGGCTTTCTTCCCCCTGCACCTCAAATTTCAATTTCGCCTAATCCAGGTATAAGTAGAGCAGGGAGTTCCAGAAAGAATGGGAATTATGAGGCTTCCTGATCTGGCTTAAGTAGAATTTTACGACTTTCCCTTTCAGTGTGACTTTAAAGGCAGGGGTTGGAGGAAGATGAGGAAAGGACAAAGATAACGGACGGCCATAGATTATTGGAATTCCTCAGATTTGTCCTCTGCATGATGCTGCTCCTGCTGCTTGGAAAATTTGTCTTTGTCTCTGACTCTGCTAACTGGTAGTCAGAATTATGGCTTGGTGAATGGTATTGGCATTGAAGGAGTAGATGGAGTTTTGGAATGTTTCTTCCATTCTTCTTCCTTCCTTCCTTCCCCGTTTGATTGCATATTACTCCTCATTCATAAATCTATCATTTCCAAGTTATTACTTTCACTGGAAGGAAAGCCCTTTTCCCAACTCTCTCAGAGTCACCACCACCAGTCACCAGTGTCTACTCGCCCGTTGTTCGTAGTGAAGAGGGACCAAGAAGACGCTTGAGCCCACTTATTCAATAATTTCATTTATGCAAGAAGACAGAGAGAGGAAGACTTGGAATTTTCATTTCAAATGAGCCATTTAAATACTTCATATGCCATCATCATCAGCATGAAGTCATTCCACTTCATCAGATTATTATACCCTCTTCATTTTCATTTGGGCAAACTGGAGGAATGGGATCTAATTCTGCTGCTGCTGCTGCTCCTACTAGAATATCACAACTGACTGCACAAGTCTATATAATAATTCTCTTGAATTTATACTCTCTTAAATATTTTCATGCTTGAAACGGATCTCAGAGCCATACTCACTCAAGCAATTACACATGCTGAAGACGAGGAGAAGAGGTTTCTGAAGACGAGGATGGCAAGAAAGCCCTTTCTGCTCACATCCCATTTCAACGTCCAAATTTATTGTGTAATTTCAACTTTAAATGAGTTCCTCAAGCTGCTACTACAGAGGAGGAGTAGTAGCAAGCAAGCCTCAGTCAGCTTTATTTTCAGAAGAGCAGCAACTTTTTAATCTCTGCATGAATAAGAGAAATGTCTGTGCCGAGGGATCCTCAAATGTCCAAATAGTGCAGGAAATAATGCCGAGACTCGATTATTTTATCACTTTGAAAAGGATTAGTGCCAACTTAACTTTAGCTCACTTTGGCGATAACAACATGAACAGCGATAAGAGATGCGTGATGAAAAAGGAAGATTTCCTCCGACCCTTTATCCCATTTTCCCATCTCTCTCTCTCCCTCCCTCTCGAGAAATGGATAGAGAAAGGAAGACAAAATTAAAATTGAGTAACCCATAAATGGCCTGTCCACTCTAATTTGCATATAAATCACTGATAAAACAAACACCTAATTTTATTACGAGATCTGAGACGGATTCAATGCTTGTTTATACATTGTTCGTCGCTACCCTGCAGCTACAGCAGCATCTTCACCAATTGGATCTCAAATCCTCAGCTCAAATTAGAACTACATCGTGTACACAAGACAAGCATGAAACGACGCAGAGCAGAAACTCAAATTCCTGAACCAAAATTTCCAACCGCAATTTCTCCTTGGCTCTACTACACACAAACAACTTACTTAAGCTTGAAAATAATTTATTTGTGCAAGTATTACTTTGTGGTGTGTAGCAAGAAACGGCAAGTCTCTCTACTCGACCAGCCAGACTAGACGAGAAAGGGAAAGTTGGCCCAGTAGTCGTCACCACAAAAGCTGTAATCATGTTGAGTTATTTTACTATTGAATACAGAATTCCGCTTAAATTAATAAAGTTGAGAGGGTCATTTCTCATGACTCTGCCACTTCCTTGGCTCCAATACATTAGTTTCTACTGCAAGTGTGTGGTGGAACATTACCGTCACTTTTACTTTGCTCAGCTAAAAATACTTTAGACCAATTTCCAAGTGAGAACCACAGACTACGGATGAAGAGGATTTGGAATGGCCAAGAGCCAGCCACCCATTAACACCATGCACCACATACTTGAATATATCACCACCACCCTCTTTCACCCCACCACGACGGCGACAGGACAACACTCTCTACGAAAACCAGTGAACTGCACTGAATTACAGAAGAGGACCAAACTTAAAGACGATCCGCTTTCACCAAAAGTCCAACCAACTTGACCTATCCGTGTTGTATCCCATGATAAATTCTACCATTCCACAGCCTGCCCGAAACTTGAAATGGAAAACGAAAGGCAGAATTTAATTTAGAATTTGGTCGTACACTCAATATCGTTATATGTGTGCTTACTACATCGTGTTATATCTACAAAACCTAGCCCACGAGTCAGTTCATAATAAAAAACGGAGCACTTTAACTTAGCAGTAGTGGTGGTGAAGTCGAGCCCACTTAAACTTGGACACATCGACATCCCTCCCTCTCCACCAAGTCTGCAGTTTTCTCCTTATTTATTACACCATCGCATCCCACGGGCTGCAGAAGGAGCTGTGTACTTTGAGCAAGTGGTGGCATTACATAAGTATTTACACGTAAGTGACTGGCCACGGACTAAGAATACATTTGTTGAAAGAGAATTTTACATGAAGAAAATTGGAAAGTCAAAGGCCACTTCTTCTCCTGCTTGGATTGCCACTGCTTGCACGGATCGAATTGGCTGCGAGAGGAGACTGGTCGAAAAAAAAATCCCTTCCATTTAATTCTTCCCCCAAAATGTTCCATGTTCAGCATTTCTCCATTCTCTCTCTGTTTTACAGTTATAGTGCAGGCGTAGGACTGCATAAGTAAGTTCTGCTTTCTCCACCCATACACACACAGAGAGAGAGAGGAGCAACATATAAATACGAAATCTTGTTAAACATATGTTCCATTTAAAAGGCAGGAAGAGGGTTGTATCCATAAAACTTCATGTCAGATCTAGACATCCTGTCCTAAAACATTATTAACGCGTGCATGGGCATATGTGGGATACGTCTGTGCATGTTCTTCCCTTTGTGCAGGAGGATAAGATAAGATGGCAAGAAGGGGATAACAAAAGCCTCCCTTTTAGTTCCGTGTGGAACAAACGATGACGAGATGGGATCCTAAATCTGAAAATCTTTTCCGAATTAAATGCAGATAGGTCCTCCTCCTCGTAGGCTTTACTTTTCTGCTTTGGATTAGATTTCAAAGTAGCCAAAAAAGAACCGCTTCTTAACAGCAGCGTCTTCGCCAACTGTTGTCTTCACTGCTCACTTGGTCTCTCCAATTTTAGAGTTTTTGGATCAATAAAATGTAATGCGTTCATAAAAATGGAGAATGAAATTGAATAGACAGGAATGCTTGGTTTGGCTGCCGCTATTTATGTACCGATCCTCATGCACACACACACACATACAACAAACAGCAAGAAAGCAGCTACATACATCGGCCTTAAGACGTATAAAGTCAGCCCATTCTTGTGTGTCGAAGCAAAAGAGGGGACTATGAGACTCGGAGAAAGAAAGTGGTTTCCCTTTCAACATTGTGTGTGTCTCTGTTTTGTCAACTTTTACTTACCGTCAAGCCATTGAGGCTGCTCTAACCGAGACATATGCCCTCGCTCTCCTCATCCAGCGATGAGTTTGGCTTTTACTCCAACACTACAGCACAGTTCAAGAGGCAGGGATGAAGACGAAAATAATCGAACCACTCCTATCAGACCTTTTCTAGCCAGCCAGCTAGACACGTACCCAGATACGCATATGTATCAGGGTTACATGACTGAGGAGTGAGTGAGTGTCGTAGGATCAGGGTTTTGAGGTAAGTGAAATTACCATTGTCGTACTTATGAACAAATTTTTCTCCTTCACTGAATATCAAAGCACTTTCAGTCAGGCCATTTTCAAGTGAATGCTTACTTTCCCAAACAAAGTTAGTGGTTATGTATGTCCATATACTCACTATGTATATGCTGTTTGTCCGTATATTCATATGTGGTGTCTAGCTCCCACCTCTGATTTGTTCCTTGTGTTGAGAAAATACAAAAAATTACGCTAACACAAAATCTAAGAGGAAACCTGTTAAAAGGGCCTTTCATGAATATAAAAGTTGCAAAGCAATAGTGAAAGCCATCCTGCTAATTACGTTACTCAACACCACTTGGGAAGTGTGCGCCCAGCATGAAGAGAGGAGTGGAAAGCAAGGCAAATGTAGAATGATTTTGCCTGTGTGCATGTGTATGGATCCACCTCGTGCACTGCTCTGGGTGTTGGAAATATGTGGAAAGAGCGTGGGTGAGGGGTGTGAGATATGGCTTTCATAAGGGACGTTTGACTTTTCCAGAGAAAAGGCCGAAGAGAAAAGTTGATTGAAACTGTCACAGCGAGTGACAAATGAGAGAATATTGCCACTTCCGCCGTTCACTACGGCGACTCCTGGTCCAAAATTCCGCTTACATGTAATAAGTGTGAGTGAGTCCACTTGCTGGAATTGGCACGACTCTTGGTGGTTGACTGCAAGAGGGTTCGAGGGAGAAAGCTACACACTCTCTCTGCAGTCGCCTCGTGTGTGTGTGGGGTCTGCCAAAATGTAAAGCGTAAGCCACAAATTTTAGCGATTCTGAACAAATTACACTTGTCCTCAGCGCTAAAAGCACCACCATCTACTTCTGCTTATGTGCGCCCCACGTATGTATGTACGAACATATACATATGTGCATGATTGGGTTAGAAGGGAATTGATGAAAAGAAGGCGGCTGCCGTTAAGCTAAGCAGGTATCTTAAACAGATGGATATACATAATTCTGAGCAGATATAAGCGGCATGCAAAGTTTTTCTTGTACAGCGGTGAAAAGTCAAGTTTCGGTGTAAAGCAATTTAAAACAAAATTCCAACTAACCTGGTGTTTCGTATACGAATGCGGTGTCGAATTCCAACCAAGACAAAACTTGGACCGTTTCGTCGGTTCGTTAGTTAGGTTAGGAGAGACAAATGGGGTTCTTCCAGGGTCCAATTCGAGAAGAAACTCGATAATGTTATTTATTTATGTAATGTATGTTGATTTAATTTGAAGAACTTTTTTAGCACCCTCTGAAATGCTCGCAAGTCAGTGCAGTACTGCTCCTCGAATAGTTTATCTTTTGCAGAGTTAGCTGCGGGAGAAAGTGGGAAGCGACCACTGGACCAAAATCCGAAACTCAAACAGTAAACGTCACCTCACCACTACTTGCTTCGCAGAAGAAGAAGAAGGAAGGTAATCACTGAACGTGTGTTCCACACAAGATTGGAATTCGTAATCGGAGGAGAAGAATAAGAACGCCTGTCCTCCGTGTTCTTCGTTTACGGACTGATTTCCTATTCAAACGGAATTATTGGGGGCAGCAGACGGTGTTGATGCGTCCTCCTACAAACGCTTGCTCTTTCTGAGAGATTGGGTGGCGTTGAGACTCCTTTTCGTCTCATCTGCCTCACGAATGCCCTGTGCAACATGCTCAATCTCAATCTCGTGCATCTGCGACTTCCCTTTTAGCAAGGTATCTCATCCTCTCATCCTCGTATTTAGTATTGTGTCTCTCATGCAGCGTCTGTTGTGGGTATGTACAGTATGCTGTATTGCTGCGGCATATTCTGCATTGTGGTGATTGGGACTTGCTTCCTGATCATGTCTCGTGTTAACTTGGCGAATTGTGAAGAAAACCAGATGGATAGAGTCAAAACACGAATAACGAAACTTGACTTGGTTCTTTAGAGAGTGCAAGTTGTTGTTTTAGGGAAAACAAAAGTTGTTTTGAGCACAGTGTGCACGGATATGCTATCAACAACAACAGCACCTTTTGGATCGCAATGTGCTATAAATTAACAAATGCGGCCGTTTGAAAAAGAATCAGCATAAATTAGTATTGATACCGTATAATTGTCAACTACAGATTGAGAGTAATTCTCAAATTAGTTTAGTGTTTTCTCGTCCCTGTCTAATAAACTGTGTTGGGAGCACTGCCACGTAGGTATTCTGAGAAATTGAGAATTACTTGTCATGTCATGAATAATGTTCAATGAAATTGGTCCGCCACAGTAAGTTGAGTACTGTAAATGTGTATTTATAATGACATGAAGGCCACGCAAACTTAAAATTTTTCCATTAACATAGTAAAATAACGAACGTATAACAATGTCAATATCATAAATTCAACTGTATTTATTTTTATAAATATATGTATATTTATATCGGTTGATTTTATGTTTGTTGCAAAAATTACAAAGGGGACAACTTTTTATGTTAATACTTTTTATGTTTGACGACGCTAGTATTGCAGTGTTATTCACACAATTATTCATAGAACATTAGTACACTATATCCTTATTCATAAATAAATAATTCTCACACATTTCATCATTCGCTCACAAAAAACGAAGATGCAAGTAATTTAATATCCTCAGCCGAAAATGTTCGCAAAATTTGTAGCTCAAATCAATCAATGAGGATTTCGTTAATTCTTGAAAACGGTGAATGAATGAAAGTTGTGCTTAGCTCAACAAGTCGGTAAGTAAGTAAGTGATGGGTGCAGCACATTTCATCTTCTAAGATTATTATGTGGGGTGACCATGGATGTTGGACTTCGTGCAAGCCATTGACATTGACAACAGTGAAGTTACTTGAACCGAGCTTATAGTTACGAAGCAGCTTCTTCTGGGTCCTTTATTCGACAAAGGTTAGGTGGACCTCAATCGGGTCAAACCACTTTCCTCTCTAGAAAACTAGCCATCATTATTCGTAAAAGCTGCGACAAGCGTCTTAAATTTACTGGTTCGACATTCACCACAGCTTCCTTTCCTACTACCTTCGTCTAGTACTTCATCTCATGTGGATAGTCCACATTGATGCAAATATATTTTGTCAAAAAGGCGGAATATGGTTTATTGATTAGAATTTAAATCTTGAATTCAATGGGACGCGGAATGTTTCATTTCATTTTTGTTAAAAAGAAGGTCGTGTGCTTACAAACCTTCGACTTTTTGGCAGATCTTTATCGTATGTAATTACTTCTTTATCAAAACGTGTCTTTTTTGGACGTGATGCGTTAATTATGATATAAAACGGAAGTTGTCAAAGGTAGGGTGACTCTCTACGTATTCGTATGCTGCCTGTACATATGTACACTGATGCCAATTCTAAATGGAACAAATGCATATATAATAGAGAAATAAGTACTCATAGTCTGAGTTTTTCCAACGAAAACTTTGAACCAAAAAATTTAAATCAATGATTTAAATTCCGTGATATGATTGGATTGTTATAAAATAAAATGAAATGGAATCTGATCAACGCGTTTGTGCAGTGTGTTGATTTGTGCGTATGTACCTCAATCTAGGGATCAATGCGGAATAAACGAAAGTGATCTCAGCAAGGACGATTATTTATTGAACCACACCGTAGATTAACTGGTAATAAACCTTGTCACAATCAAAATTAGAACAAAAACTGAACTGACCACACAGTCGTAATTGCTAGTTGCCTCCAATTTAAAAACCACAATAGTCTGCATGTCTCAAATTAATGGTTTCACGATGAGTTATAACTTTTACTCATGAGGCTGGCAAATTTTTACACATACATTCATGAAAATAATTAAAAGGGGTGTGTGATCAGGGAAAGCATGACACAGAATCAACAATCTTTCATCTAATTCATGCTCGTCCGTATGTACATATATTACTATGCACATACATACTTCCCTCAAATATTTTTAATTTCCCGACCAGTTAAAGTTACTTTAAAAAATTGTGAATCTAAGGATAATGGGCAGTTTAATGCCAAACAGTTGTGGAAGAAAATGCATGAAGAACTCGCACTCTTATAGGCGCTTGTGGCTAAATCAACGGGTTCCGTGTCCGGACGGTGGCATTCATATTTTTTGCAAATATCTGTCATATTAACTGGTTCACAACATAGCCAATTCCTACACATGCATCCCTACTATTTTTACCATTTAAACGTATTAATAAATAGTTTGTATAGATTCCTATGTACCGGTTAATTTAATAAATATTTTGTGGAGTTGATTTCAAATCTAGACATACGTAATTGAATTTCTGATGTTTGTATAATAATCGCAGTGAAATAAAACATGCTTTAATCGATAGGGGGTCCGATTCCTTGATGAAATTCAGTGTCAGGTGCTATTACGAGAAATTTGAAATGTTGAAGTAGGTTCCCTGTCCTATTTTACTTATTTGTGATGGGCTTTATTAGTCATAACTTGGGATATGAGTATTTATTTCTGGCAATGTGTCACTTAATTTAGGACCAACAAAAAACCCTTATGGTACACACTGCTTTTGCTAAATAAGTGGAAACAAAATAAGTAATTGTTAAATCACCCCACATATTTGCATGCATGCATGAATGCTAAGAATAAAAATGAGCTTAGCTGAGTTTACCTGAGTTATTCCAGCGTATGAAAATGACAAATTAAATTACTACTAATTAATTACTATTAATTAAATTACTACTAATTTGAGATAGTTTTAGCCAGCTAAATACGTAATTTAAATATGCTAACCCGATTAGTATTTGAAAATTGCATACCCTTCCACAAAGTCACAAATAAATCAACATCTAATTTATTTTACACGGATAATTGGAAATGTAACAAAACTATATTTCAAAGTTTGTACAGACTTGGCTGAGCAATATCGGTCAGCAGGTTAATGTTTTAACAAAGTCTAAAGCAGAGTTCAAACCAATTAATTAAGTAGGTGGGATGCATAATTCTGATATTTGCCAACAATTTTTCTTGCAGATTGTGTCGTGTACCTTGATCTCCTGTGAACATAGCCATTATTATTGTTAATGTTTCGTTAATTTTAATGCTATCATTTATAATAGGTTTATGACACTTTTAGACACGAAGCCTGTTTCAATATATGATAAATAAAAATGGTTGAAATAATTAATGCATATTTTACTTGATTGGTCTTATAAATTGACAAAGACGAAATAATTCTGATAAGATGATAAGAATAAACCGTCTGGTTGTAGAGACATGCGGACATAAATGACTTAATAGTGACACTCGACAATCGCAGGATCATTAAAAGATTAAGAATTAAGCGACGAAATTAAGTCAGTATTTGTAAAATAGTAATACATCATATGTAATATTTGTTTGTGAGTATATGTAGTTAACATTGAATATATTTATCATTCAGAGTATACTTAGATTGCATTTCCATTTAAGTCCTTCATATTTAAACTCAATTGTGTTACATACGTGCGTACAAGTCACAAAAATATGTATATGCATATTATGGATTCGATTTGTCAATGAATATCGTCAAGCAATTATTCGAGACCAGTCTTGATCAGAAGGGAAAGTTAATAAAACTTGATTTGAGACAGTCATTCAGTTTTAGTCACAGATTTTAATGCAAATAAATGCAGTATTTGGGCCTGGGCGTAAGTTAAGGTTATCTATCTGCTGGCAGTGAGTTCTATTGAACGCAAATCAAATCCGTTCTACATTCTTTGTGAATCATTTTTGGTTTGAAAGTGAACTCACTTTAAAACTGGTTCCTCCATTTTCCATGTAAATAATGTGTATCTCTGCGTATGGATCATCGTTGTCAAGCTCATGCAGCAAGATTTATCATATTCATGGTACGTTGTACGTAACCGCAATGCATATACGAATATAAAAATATGTGTTCTTCCATTTACAACTTATGACATATAACTGATATATAATTAATTGTTATTTCTTAATTAACCAAATACCTTTTAATTACGTTAATTATATTGGTAGGTTTCAGTTTGGTTTTTAATGAATCCGGTTGCATTTTTTATTGAAAGTAAATAATTTCAGTTCAACGTTTCAACATTTATTGAAAATATTTTCGAAATAAATGGCCGAGTGATGTTGTCGCCTACAATAATGTGTTTCACAGAAATTTGAAAATCGAGTTTTGATTACCCTCATGATGAAGAAAGAAATCTCTTATGATGAGTACTATTGCGGTCCACAGGAATCATCATAGTCGTTAAATTTAAAGATTAGTTCGCAATAGGTGTGGATCGAAGCGTACAGAACGAGGTTGGTTACGATTGTGACAATTATTCCTGGCAAAGCCATCTCTCCTTGCTTCATGTCCGACTTATCAAATACAATGGCGTTCGGAGGTGTAGAAATTGGGAGAATGAAGGCGTATGAGGCTACATTAGACACGCACATATGTATAATCTACCACCCTATGTTAACTACAAACAAATATTTTAACAGACCTGAGACTGTGGCTGATATTACCAAGTACAAAGGATGAACAGCCTTTTTGGTTGACTGGAAATTGACAAGAAAAGGATATCTTAATTATTTCCAATATTTCACTGACTAAAAAAATGTGTAAAGAATAAATACCAATTCCAGTAGAACGGGGGTAAGGATCGATGCTGTTGCAGTGTTGGATGCAATTGTAGTAAGAAATGCCACAGTTATCAAAATTATAGCAAGATATGCTTCTTTTGGCAACTTCGACAGTGCCTCCGACTCCTGGAGATACCTTCCTATGGCAGATCCAAGAGTGGATTTTCTGATAGCCACGCTTATGGCAATGCCACCACCTCCGATACATTTCAGTTAAAATACAAACCAACAAAAATTAACTTTTGATAATTTGTGTTTACCAATCAATATCAGCGGACCCCAAGGCAAATTTCTTTCAACCTCTCTGCAATAATTTTTGTACATGTTCAAATATGCAGAATAGTCTTACGGACGATTAGCCTTTTCAGACTAAACTTACCTCCATGGAAGAACAGGGTCTTTCAGTCCGTGAGTCAAGCCTAGATGAGAACAAAGTATTCAAATTATTGAACCTTAGTTCTTATTTATTCTTCACTAACCTCCATTGAGAAAATTTTTGTAATATTTCAAATCCTTGGGTATCACAAACAGGAACAGGCACATGAGTACGGCTGGAATGGAGGCTTCTGCATAGGCCTTATCAATTTCCTTAAACTCTTTCATCCACCCTTCTTCTCCCATTTCTCCAGTGATCCACAAAATAACCAGAATAGAAAAGATGACCAGCACTAGGATCTCATGCAAGGTAATTTGTCCCAATTGATTATATTTCGCAAGGATAGCTTTCTCAACATTTCGTGTCACTTTTTGCAGTTCCTTCGTTTCTACTTGTTCAACAGGGGTAAGCGCCCGGAACTTAAAACAGCGTGGAATCCCAGTAAACCACACAAGTAAAATAATCCAAGTCAAAATGGTGGCGAGAAGCATAGGCACAATGTTAAACTCGAGCCATCCCAAGAACGATATTTGAAGTACATGTTCACACTTTTTAGCGTCCTTGAACCCCGTGGAAGCTTTTACCCGTTCTACCATCTTGCTAACAGCACCCTGTGCTATTATGTTGGTTGCGGTTCCGGTAATAATTCCCGTTCCCCCAATATTCGACGCCCACGCCGCCCCAAGTAAAAACATGATCTTTATTCTTCTCGTTTTAGCCAAATTCTTCTTCTTGATTTCTTCCCTATAAAATCAGTCTTTGATATTATAAAGCAGTGGGTAGCCAGGATGCGAAATATGAATCAGTACATTTGGGCTTTGATTTCGAGAGCGTTTATTGACATCGTTGAAGGCCTTGTAGAACTTTCAGCATCCGCTGCTGCTGCTGCTGCCTCCACTGCTCCCGCTTCGAACTCGCCCATTATCACACTCAAAATAGGAACCTATTAATTTATAATACGACAGCATAATTTTCTATTCAAAATGAGGCCATGATTTTACCAGACTGAGCACATTGAATAGATACCTAGTTTATATTGTTAAACATTCGAATGTTAATTGTTTAAATGAAACACTTTGTCTTCCGACAAATCTCGCTCGAATTACTTTTTTCTCTATTGATCGGAAAATTTGGTTTTCAGAACCTAGTCTACAAAAAAAGTTTTAAAGTTTTATTACATACTAACCATCATCGATGTAGTACTCGTGTTGTTCATCCACATCTAAAAGGGGCAAATTAGATTTATAAGAAAACATTTTTACATACATTATC
This sequence comes from Folsomia candida, assembly GCF_002217175.1. Classification (NCBI taxonomy): domain Eukaryota; kingdom Metazoa; phylum Arthropoda; class Collembola; order Entomobryomorpha; family Isotomidae; genus Folsomia; species Folsomia candida. The sequence continues at coordinate 14,107,232 of NW_019091195.1, read as the reverse complement.
TACGGTAAGCATGTCTATACCCACCGATAAAAACATTGCAGTAAACATGACTCCTACAAAGAACAATATTATGCATTTAGGTATCAAATATGACAATTGACAAGTCAGAGACAGACCTGCAAGCAGCATTGGTACTTTGGCTCCAACTAAGCAAGCCACCTTCAATGCTATGCGAGTGTGCAGATTTGAGTACCTAAAATTCGAATATTTCGATTTACTTTTTGAGATTAAAATCAGTTAACTGTAATTACTCGAATGCCTGTGCTATGATGCATCCAGCCAACAGAACCTGTCAATAATTAATCTATTGTTAAAATCGAACTAGTTGACGCTAATATAGTGTGTAACATATTAGTTCACGCTACCATGACAGATGAATTTAAGTAACACCCGGCCACTTCATCTACGACACAAATTATTAGAAATTAATTATAAGATAAGCGAATAGAAAATGCATGGAGAATCTGGGAATAATTTTCAGATTACCAGTATCCACGATTCCCATAAGAGGCAGCAGGAAAACAGGGCATAAGGCAGTTGCAGGCAGGGGCAGGCACTCGCTCACCCTAAGGATAAGTTGGGATTATTTAACAATAATAATCTATGTACAATGTGCGTATATATGTCGGACAGCGTTGGTGGCAACAATTGACAGTCACAATGATAATAAAGAGGTTACCAGTAGCAGGCCATCAGAATCACGACAAACGCAGCTCGAGCTTGCTTCTTCAGTTGTTTTATCCCAACTTCTGTTTGATCCATATCGGGGGTCAATTTCTTCCCCTTCCAGAGGAAGATGACAGAGAGTACCAGCGGAAACATCAGTGTAAAAAACGGTCGCCAACATTTTTTCCAGATGAACCCGGCTTTCAGGCCAGGTCCCATTGAAACTAAACCACACTGTGGTCTGGTAATTAAGTTTAGAGACGATTAGCGTTGATTAAGTGTGTGCGGTTGAGGATGAAGTTAACGTTTCACAAATTATTTTACTGGTAATGTTAATTTTATTCAAATATATAAATTTATGTCGCCACGGAATACTTGATTGGTGACATTTTTTAACTACATGATTCGTTTCTTCAAAGCTAATTGCATATTTAGAAGATAACGCACTTGGCAAAATCGTCGCAATATGCTAGGGTTTATTGGTTAGTGATGACCTGCGGGCGCCTCTGACAACGTTGCCATACTGCTACACTCTCCGTTGTAATCCCCAAATCCAAATATCCACCACGAAGTAGTGTGCGTGGTCACAAACAAAATTACCAGACAAATAATGTTAATCAGGAATCCAGGCCTACAAATAGTTTGATCAATTAGCTGTAAACTAAAATCAAATGAATTAGAGATCCCCGTACTATATAGTGGAGAACTTTGACCTAAAAATGGTCAAAAAATGATTCTAGAAATCTGAAATTTTGGTATAATATGTGAAATATATCTGAGCACGTGTCCTCAAAATTTCATAAGTTTTCATTGACACATAAATTTCCTACGCCAATTCAAAGAGAGGAAGTCGGGAAACGAGTTTTTTATAAGTACCAAAATCTGAGCGGCAGAGACTCAAAGAACGCTTGACTACATTTCAACGGAAAGAGGTGTGGTCATGCAAAAATTTGGACATACATAAAAAAGTATGGCAAATCCGAAAATATCAACTTCAAATACGCACCACAAGAAAAAACCATCATATTGACCCCTTGAAAATTAAAAACGATTAAATTTATTTTTGGAAAGCACCGCTCCACGTTTGTGCCTGATGTGGCCATGAAGTGGAAGATTAATCCAGACTATGCGCATCATATGAAGGCTCATAAGTTGTGGGTCAAAGTTTATTCAAAGAAATCTGCACCAAAGCATACGGAAGGTCAAGAAAAAATGGTGAACCCAAGCCCTCTCAAGCTTTACAACATAATTTCACCAAAACAGTTGGTCATTGGCGACGAGTCTCACGTCTTCAAAAGCGTGATAGAAACTCCGGGAAGGCAATTTTTTTGTGGGAAATATATCGCTCAACTGAGAACCGAAAAGAAACTAAAATTTTTTTCGAAATTTCTCAAGAAATTTCAGGTTTGGCAGGCGTTGGGTAAATTTGGGCATGTTTCGGACCACTCGGTTCAAAAGGGCTGTGTGTAGGCACAGGTTTGATTTCGGAAATGTGAGATAGACCGTCTGATTCCTTTCATTAATGAGTATCAGAAAATATAAAATGTAATTTTTTGGACCGACCTTGGACCAATCCATAATTCAATGACTATCAAGGAAGAAATTTTAAAAAAATTCAGTTTGACGCTGAAAAATGAAAACCTCACATTCAACCCTTATCTTCATGCAATAAAAAAATTTGGGCTATATATAAGAAGACATACTCCCAGCTTTGTGAAACAGCCGAAACTTTAAGAAAATTTCAATTCAGGTAGGAGATAATTACCCTTTAAGTTGCAAAGTCTTCCGAAAAAGCAGTAATCGCGGGCGTGAAGAAAAAGGTTAAATACTAGATGGACAATGGACTTCAGTCTTCTTTGTTCGCGAATATCTGTGGCTGGATATATTTAGGATATTATCTCAAAATTTGAGATTTCTAGAATCATTTTTTGACCATTTTTAGGTCAAAGTTCTCCATCCACTATATAGTACGGGATCTCTATGCTCCTTACTTCATCATTTCTGCCAACTTTAGATCACTGGAACTATATACAATAGCATTGGGTGGTGTACTCACTGCGAAATAGGGAACAAAGCGTTTTTACAACTAGTATTCGTTTAATCTCGTATATAATAATTTAATCGTAGCAACTTGAAATTATCTACCCACCAGGGAGAACGAACGCGTATGAACATGCTGCAAAAATTAATTTACCAATTTAGTTTCAAAACCCTACAGTGTAGACTTCATTTAGCCCGAGTTAGGATCAGAGTCCTATTTTAAATTTGTGTCCGATGACCCAACGACTATTGCCAAATTGTAATGCAAAATTCAATCACATCCACTATATCTATCTTATAGTTTTCTCAGCGCAAGTTTAAACTGACATAATATTCTTAAGTATCATCAATTGTCATCATTATCCAGCATGACAAATTTCAGCTCTTAAGAACAATTTCAAAACGTAGTGTGGGTCACCCTTGGACCTCTTGCTACAAAATTTCTAAAAATTACCTTCATATTCGTAAATCTGAGATACACTTGCACTCTCAGCTTTCAGCTGGATATTGGCTAATGCCTTGTCGATATAAGCATTTTATTTAATACTAACTTCAACTTGGTCAAAATGAATTCAGTGGTTCGTTTGTTAGCGTGTTACAGACAGACAGACGGACGGACGTGACGGTTCCATAAGCCCTAACTCGGGCTAAAATTTAAGCGATTTTAAAATGATGGCACATTATTGATTGTAATGTAACCTGTTGATGCAGCATAAACCATGTACAATGGGTGCATATTCTTCACATAGGACTGAAATATCACACAAGCATTGCACTTATCCTAATAAATATGATATTACTAATATTGCGTTGTAACAAACCAATCCGAGCAAAACTGGAGTAACGATTGCGGCAGTTGCTAAAATAATCCATGAAATAATTTTCAAAACGAAAGACTCGAAAGGTCTGAATCATAGCCCAATAATCATATTTACCAGTGTTGGAAGCCACGGAAGTTAAAGTTGCAATGAATATCAACACAATTCCCAAAATTACTGGACCCGGGAGCGTCTTCAGCGTTTCATTGGTCTCCAGAAATTCTTCAACCTGTAAATAATGTAAAGACTTTTGCTTGGTGTGATTTGCATGGATTTGATATCTACCCATTTATTCAGTCCCGACTCCTTGGCTCCCAACGCCATCGCACTGCCTCCGCCTAAAAAATATTATTAGGCATCCAAATGTGTGTAACTGTAATAAAGTAACAACTCCAACAAGGCGAATAAGCCGAACCTAAAAGTATGAATATTCCCCACGGAAATTTTCTCATGATGAAATCAAATGAGAGTAAAGGATCCTTCACACCTTCACCAAGGCCTAAATATAAATACAATATAAATTACGGGTCAGATATTTAAAAAAAATACATTTACCTCCTGATCCAATCGTTTTGTAATAAATAGCACGGCCTGGCGTTACGAACATGATGAAACAAATTAGTAACCTAAAATTAGCAAAATAGGCATATTGACAAACAAACATTCTGGAGGGAAATCGGATAGAACTTATTACATAAGTAGTAAAAGTATTACGTTGAGGTGCACTCTTTGATGAGACTTTTTCCGCTTGGAGTTCTATCAAAAAATGGTAGTGCGTCCCAGCCTAGGAAAAGTGGAAAAAAATTTATGTTATTCTTGAATACAAAAACGTTAAGATGCCGAACGTATGGGTAATTCCTCCGTTCTATACGGTGTATTCCGTATTGTTTACAGATATATTTCGGAAATTCTAGTGTTAAAAATATAAATATGCGCATATGTTACCGGGAATGAACTGGGGGTCCTTAAATACCCACAAGACAACCATGATGCTAAATAACACTAGAACTCCCAACTCGTTGAAACGAATGGGGCCCAACTCCTGATACTGTCGTTTCATTGTGGTCTCGACGCTTTTTTCAAACTTGCTGTTCATTGCTTCAATCTCCATCTGCTCTTCAGTCTTCTTTTCCCAGAATTTCAGAAACTGAGGAATTCCAAGAAAGTGAATTTGAAGGTAGATCCAACACAGGATTATATTTATTAACATCGGCGGAATGTTGAACAGCATCCAATCTGAATTCATATTTACATATCATCATCCAATAGTACAATAGTGGTAAACCACAACACAATTTGAAGGTTAAAAGTCAAACCCAAGAAGCTTATCTCTAGCATCTTTTTGCATTCCAGGGAGGCTAATTCTTCGTCCCTATCAATCAATAATTCTAGTTATCTTCATATTATTAGATATGGAGTGAATTTGTACACTTTTGTATACTACATAAAAAATACATAATATACTTTCACTCACGCGTCTTTGCGTACCAAGTCCAACACAATAACGTTGGTTCCACTTCCCGTAACTGCATTTACACAATTTTACAATTCATACAAATGTGGTTGCATACTGTTGCATACTGTAAGTAATATTTGTATTTTTTGGTAGGGTTCGAAACTTACTAACGCCCGTCCCCCTGTAACAATGGTGTATGCATACACAAGTGTTTCTTTACAGATATGAAATTACTGGTATGCAACTTGAATCTTACCCAATATTGCTTGAATATGCTGTGGCCAACAAAAACATTGTTTTAATATTATGAATACGCTTATTTATTTTTCGCAATTTTTCATCTTTGTCAGGTTTCTTTGAAGGGTCCTCAGCTTTTACTGTGTGGGGTTGTTGTTCAGTAGCGGGCAGAACTGCATCGCTCGTTGGCGTCGGAGCATCTTCCGTATGCACTTCTAGCATTTTCTGAGTTTTTTAAAAATAGTTTGTGAATATTTATGTATGTTGATCGTTTTGCAAATGTTGATACCTTTTTTAATTCGGTAATTATTGCATCCACAATAGGGACCTAGTATAATATTTAAATTATGCACAAATGTGAAATTGATGACAGTCGTATTTAATAGCACAATATCAGATAATTTGTACTAGCCATCATTGCTGTAGTGCTCGTATTGTTCATCCCTTAAATATCAATTAATACGTAATTAATCAAGTACAAATATAATCGTTTAAATATAGCTCATAGTGTACATATTTACACATTGACAAGAATGCCGTTGTCCCCATAATTCCAAGCATTAACCTAAGCAAAAAAGGACCCCGGCCTTAGATCATACGTAAAACAAGATTTTAAAATTTAGGTTCTGTGTAAGTTAATTAACTCACTGAGGAAGTTTAGCTCCCACGAACATGATAACGTGTAAAGCAATTCGAGAATGTAGATTTGTGTACTAGAAAAATAGTATCAATTGTTTTACATTTAATGGAAAAGTGCAATGGCCTATAAGATGTCGGTAATCAATACCTCGAATGACAACGCCAGAACACAGCCTCCAAAGAGAAACTGAAACGATGAGGGCAACGCGAATTACTTGGACATGTTATGCTTCGTTATAAAGATAAAAGATATCGAGACTACCATGATCGAGTCCGAAAAATATGCAGATGTCACTTTATCTATATGGAGTATAGTTATTTATGCAAATATGTGAATAATAATTTAATACATATATATTAATTAGGTGTAGGCACCTGTATCGCTGATACCAAACGCTGGGTAGAGAATGACTGGCAAAAAGGCCGTAACTGGAAGCGCTGCGACAATATTTATTTTCAAAATAAATAGTTACATACAGGACGCATCGAATAGCCATGGGTTTAGTAATATATTTCTTGACTTACGAATGCATTCAGTGCACCAGTAAATGGCCTATAAACCAAAAATTACCATTAGTAGTACTTTTACAGAAGAGTACGAAAAGTTTGGAAACCCAGAATCCACTTGCCATGAGAATGATAACGTAGGCTGCATATGGTTCCTGAAAGGGAAGTATAGAGAACTACACAAGTCCTTAAAAACCGATGCTACTTTTAATGCAAACCTTGCCGGTGTGACCCTCGAGACACAGTGGAACAACGATCAGCAAGATGGGCACTCCCACTGACAGCAGAAGTGTCCAACCGTTTTTCAGGAAAAATCCAAAGTACATTTTTGGAGTGATGGGCTTGGTCTCACCCGGAGAAAGCTCCCAACTTTTCCTTTTCAAAATGGTGTCTAGCATTTTCAAGGCTTGATAGTGCACACAATGCCTTCAGCTCATGATTGAATAATAGATCCAAGTGACGCGAAATCAAGACGCTGAGAAATCATAATGAGTGAGACAGAACGAGAAGTAATTCTCACCAACTAATTCATGAACATGCACAATGAAATGATGTCAATTGGGTAAATTGAAATGTTTACCTCAAAAGTCTGGAACGAAGATTGACGGAGAATAGGTATCAAATTTCGATATCAAATTACATACGCACATTAAATCACTGACATTTGAGAAGTCTTGTATCTTTATTCCGATTGTGTCAGGTTACCAAGATGCACATTACCAAGACTGATCTAATCCGACAATGTGCAGTTTAATCGGGTCACTACACAATTACGTAGAGTGGTGGACCACGACATAGTAGAAATACCTCTAATGTAACTGTAAGTATAAAAGTATTGTAGTGACGACTCGTCCAAATGTATCAGGGTTATTCGATAGGCAAAAATTATGCGTACACTCATTCAAATTAAGTTATCAGGAGGAATTCATAGGTTGAAACTTTATAGTACTTATAATAATAGAATTTGTAATGTCACTCATTTAACACAATAGACTGATGATTCATGAAATTTTGGCTTGAACATGTTTTCAACATGTAATGCTTTATTTCTCATTCAAATTACTTACATGGAAAAATAATATTAAGTAAACATCATTTAATCATTGCGATCAGAGCGGTCTGAAGTACAAAGGTTATACAGAGGTTTTCAGTAGTAGGGATAAAACTACCTTACGGATATATGAACCTTTTAAGTGGGTTGGACTTGTGTAAAATTAAATGACAGGATCAGAGAACTAGGCAGATATACTAGAATCCACGATGAAATTCGGCTACGTTATACATGTATAGGTTTACGAACGGATAACCTAAAGCTTAATTCATTAACAATGAAGGACGATTATTTGGTTACTTCCTGTGCTTTCGCTTGCGATCTTCATCAGGTGAATCAGAAGAATTGCTGCTTCTTCTTTTTTCGCTTCTATCTTTATCTCTAGACTGTTTCTTGGATTTTTTATGTTTCTTTTCTTTCTCCTTATCTTTTGAGGACATCTTCTTCTTGCTTCTTTCCTTGCTCATCTTTTCTAGTTTCCTAAAATAAGTAAACAAGTATTAAGTTTAGAACTATAAAAAATCCATATGCAAGCACTGGTAGTAGTATTTAAATAACTGTTAACCTTAAGAGCTTCCGTTTTTGTTTTGTTGAAAGCTTTTGTAGGAATGCTTCTTCTGGGTTCAAACTAAGACCTTGGTCTCCATTCATTTCATCGTCGTTGTGTCTGTCTTTTCTGCTTGGGCCTGGCAGTTCACCATCAGAATCCTCCAAAAGTTCCTGATTTGTTCCTGGCTCATTCTGTCGTACACCCAAAGCACTTGATTTGATGGCTAGACCTTCCTCCCTCAACTGGTGCATGAGAAACAGTGGATCCGTCTCCAAGCCATCTGCACCATTAGCCTGGCCTCTCATGGGACATTCTCGGTCTAAAAAAACACATTTATTAGAACACAATTCTTATAATAATTTTAGTTTGAACATAGTACCTGTATTAATATGTCCCCACTTGTGACACCGGATACATCTCACATGTCTTACTTGAATACCAAACGGTTGGTCACGAATCTCTTCATTTCCTTTGCAGTAGCTAAAGTCAGATTTGTTCAATCGTGCTATACTACTAGTAACATGAATAAAACATAAAATATTAATACTAATTTAAAACTTACTCTTCTCTCGGTGCATTATATTTCCTCTGCCACTCAAACTTGAATTCTGGTTCGCCCCCAGGTCCAGTTTTATCCTTTTCTCGTTTCATTCCAGGGGGTGGTTCGTACATAAAGTTGACACTCAGCTTGTCCTTGCTCTCTTTGCTTATCATCGCCCTGATAAAAATGTCACAAAGAAGAGTTAGTTATTACTCCAAAAAATACGAACCACACATATTCTCTCGTTTTTATCAAATCGAAACCCTGATAAATTATGTTCTTACTTACTTATTATTATAGAGATCCTGTTCTTTCTCATACTGGAGTCGGAGTTCCTCTTGCTTCTTTTTATAAGCGTCCGCCTTCTGCTCCGCCATCCACACCCTTTTCAAATTATCTCTGGATGCTGGATGGAAGAACTTTTTGCACATGTAATTATTAAATCCCTTCCCCATCTTGGTGGCTTATATTTATGCGAACGCGAAAGCAATCTAGGTGCGAAACTAGGTTTACTGGTCACTCAGAAGGTGTGGAATATTTTATGGAATATTTTCGAAATTTTACTTTGAGTAAAAATACAAGAACGACGAGCAACGTTTGTTGTTGATGTGAAAGTAGCAGAAGGACAGATTTTTGTGAAGCAAAATGAGCGGTCGTATCGTTGTGACGTCATCAACTCGATGCTTGAGATTTTGGCAAACCGCAGCGCCAACGGAAACCTTTCTCTGCTTTCACTGTCCCACAACCCACTTCAAACAGCTGAAGGAACCGGTTTTTAGTTTCTAGGTTTAAAAAGTGGAAAGTGGGAGGAGTGGAATTTGTCATAGGTTTGCAGCCAACTGGTGGACGCATTAACTAATAATTAAAATATTTGAAGTGTGGGAACCATAAAAAAGTGAACTTTTATGGGTGTGGTGAAAGTGAGTAAAAGCAGCCAGTAAAATGTTATTTGTCGGAAATTGGATTGTGCAACAATTTTCGTAATAAAGGATGCACCATTCCGTCATTATTGGTGACGATTAGAAGGTCTGGATTGGCCGAACTCGACTTAATTAAGGTCAGCTAGATTTATTTTAAATGATATTTTACTTTCACCATGATGTTGCAACAACTAATTTGGGATACAGGTGTTGCTCTCTGTGCTATTTAAATGTGGTGATGCTGGTTGAAGTAATTCTAGTGAATTATGCTGTTGTAATTCATGGTTTGGACGGGTGCCGCGGGGTTGTTTTTAAGGATATGTTGCTTTCACCTCTTATTTTGATATTATAAAGTGTTGTACTATGATATTGGATGAATGCATCATTCCATCAAACTCAAGTTATTGGTTGTTTGAACCAATGACGGTGAACAGAAATTCTGAATGTCAATTGCATGCAATCGCAATTTGCGTAGAATTGCATACATGATACACGGCATTTTCTTGGTATTACCATTTATTTCAATGAAGAAATTACAATTCTCTTTTATTCACAAATGAAGAAGTTTAATTGACTACAGTAATGCTTCTTGTGTATTATATTTAATCAAAAGTTAACGGTAAATTATTAACTTCTGATATTCTTTCTTTGTCTAGAGGCAAAAGAATATCATACGTGGCCTGATTTTTTATATTTTTAAAGGTTCTCGAAATTTAACCAAATACGTGTAAAATGTAGCTTTATTTGCATTATGTGCCAATAGCAGCCTACTGGACTAAATGCATCCAGTTTAATGGAGATTGCATTATGTAAATGTCAGTTGTCTGGTTAAATTTTGGCATTTCATTTCATGCATTTGTGTACTTTTTATGTACTATTGAGTCCAATTTGTATAGCATATTTAAAAACAGTCAATCTACAGACTCACAGTCAGTAAAGCATCATACTTGCAGGTCAATAATTATTCAGTCCTTATGTATATTGTATAAATATAAAACATACAGTGCATGCATTTCGCCTGCAGTTCACTTTATTGCAAAAAACGCGTAATTTATCCTTGCAGTCAGTCATACAAAGCATTCACATACGAACCAAAAGTGGTTATAAACGTATGAAGCCTTCCTGAGGAGGAAATGTTCATCAATGTGGAATATCAACCACGACCTGTTCACGTGCTGGCGGCGTGTTCGTTAGATTTACAGTTCTCACAGACAGATGCGATGTTGAATAAAAAATTTCTTGTTGGCATTACAGACAGGCAAAGCTGTACTATGGGCGTATGTACAATCCACCCTGCAAACCCTATAACCTTATTAAACAACAAACACAGTGCCTACACTTTCGAATCTGTTCCTCGTCTAACAACTAAATAGGAAAAAAGGTTGCTTAGATGATTGTGTTGGTATACATACATCTGCAACTACAGATTTTGTGAGACTCGATGCTATATGAATTCAGAGTTGGATTTGGATATGCGATGATTATAGCATGCAGTTTGTTGTTAGGCCAGTCAGTAAATGTGGATGATTACCGCATTACCTTGGATTTTAGTCGCTTGTAGTTGACCAGACTGGATTCATAAAATAAGTTGCTGAGCCAGAGTTGAAAACATTCTGGAAACATTCCTGCTAAAAGAAGCAAACCCTGCATAAATAAATATTGTGCTGTATCCACAGAGTTGCTTTATCATTCAGAAAGACCAGTTCTCGGTGTGTGGTTGTTGTCATTGCCCAGTTTATCACGTAAGTAATAATGCTTTGCTAAAAACACGAGGTCTTTTGGTGATCTGAATTTGTCACATGCCATGCCATCAAAAGATTTATCATTAAACTCATCAATAAAATAAAGTAAAATATCCGCAAAATATTTGTGCAGTTTTTGCTGGCAGTCAAACATTAGCATCACAAGTCATGAAGGTAATATCTTTTTGCAAAGTTTGAGAAAGGTTCATCAGCATCCTTTGGCTCCGATAACCTTCGTAAGTTCAGCTCGTGTGACAAGCATCATCGTCGACCTAGCTGAAGGAAAAATATCAAGTGAGACACGTACACAGGCACAGTGCTTCGAATAGGGAATATTTATTTCAATTTAGCTGTAAATTTTTCCAACAGTTAAGAAACCCTGTTTTGCGAGAATGTAACAATCTAATTTAGCATACAACAGGTAGGTCAAAAGTAAAGTTGTTGACTTTAGCATTGCATTTTGGGATTTTTTAGGACTTACTTTGCAGCAATATCAAGAAGCTGTTCAAAGTCCAACATAAGAAGCACAAGCAGGTCTTATCACCACCATTAATACATACATGCAATGCTACATAATATTGTAATTGTACTTATGTGATGCCATACCATACAAAATCTGATTCATTGCTATTGCTTCTGCCCCATAAGACGACAAAGTCATAAAACTGTGAGACGATTAGAGCAATTTTTGCAGTGTTGCTTCAGCCTTTCAACTCACTCTCTACTCACCACTATATTGCAAATACGAACAAGTCGAAGTTATAGTCCAAAGTCCAAAATTATAATTCCTTACATTTTAATACAGGATTTGGATTTGTGCAAAAGCACACAGGGCGTTTAACTCAATAGGTTAGTTATTGAGATCATTTTATGAAATCGTGCATGGTGTATTCCCGCAATCTTAGCAATTTAAAACCGTATTTTACAATTTTCTGATTCTTAGAATCAAATTGCATATAAAACAGTATCACTCTGGTTTTTTGCTTGGGGGTAAATATTATTTCCAAAGGTTCACTAAAAACTTTCCATTGCCCGAAGGCTTTTTGCTTCTACATCCCTCTTTTCATTGTATTAATATTGTTATTTTCCACAGTCTTCCTTCATCACGTAAGGCGTGTGTTGAGTGAGATACGGGAGAGCAGATCCTTTGTTTGCGCCTGCCCTACATACATATTGATATGAAAATCCAAGGATTCTTCTTCTTGGCTTTGCTGAATTCCGAAATCTTCTCGTCACCGTGAAATATTTGTCCAGTTATATTCTAATCTCTAGACTTGAGTGCCTCATCCTTATAAATGAATGATATAAACCCGTGGTCCCAGCGTTCAGCCTTTGTTGATTGTGTTAAAATTCGTGTTCGCCTTTGTATTCTTCATCACACTTTTAAGTGGTTACACCTCACGGTAGCCCTTCATAGCTATCTCGTATTCTTAACACCATCGGACGCTTGTGAGATCTATTAAGCCAATTAGTGATCTTATAAACAAATTAGTAGTTCTTATTAGTAAATTATTACAAAATTAAAAGTGATAACAAATTCGCATATCTAGTAACAATTAAAACCAACTTTACCGGTGATACCCAAGTCATCCACTATTATTTTTCAACAAAAAAAACAATCTCAAACTCGACCAATCAACAGGGCTGTTTAATTAGTAAAAGAAAATCAACATCAAAATGCAAGCTGTCTTAGGGAAAGTCGTAGGTACGTTCCGTGGAGTTGGAGCCCCTTTAAAAGCATCGGGTTCCATCCTTCTCGGGAACGGATCTGGTTTGGCGTCTGCTGCTGGAAGTGCAACCTCTTCTCGTGTGTGGCATGGATTTGCTATAATCGGCACGAACCGGTTTTATGCGACAACAAGAACAGCATCGGACAATAAAGAACCTGAAAAATCCGTCTTTATTTCGCAATCCACCGACATTCACACGAATTTGGCTTTGGAGGACTGGATTTATCGCAACTTCAATTTCGAAAACCACCGAGTTCTCCTCCTGTGGAGAAATGATCCCTGTGTGGTAATCGGTCGACATCAAAATCCTTGGACCGAGGTCGACGTGTCATTAGCAGAGGAAGCCAAGCTGCCCGTTGTGCGTAGAAATTCGGGCGGCGGATGTGTATATCATGATCAAGGTAAGAGTAAGAAAGTATTTATTTTTTATACAACAGATACATGATGATGTTTTTTTCATATTCAAGGAAATCTGAACTGCACATTTTTCACTCCTCGGGATGGTTATGATCGGAAATCCAATCTGGAGATTATATGTCGAGCATTGAAGCGACAATTTGATATCGACGCGGACGTGTCACCCAGGCTAGATGTCAATGTCCAGGGCTATAAGGTGACAAAAGGCTAAATCAATTTTTACTTTAGAAAATTTCCCAGTTAACATTCTTGAAACGTTTCCCAAAAGCAATAATGTTCCAGAAGGGACAAAAGCTATCAGTAGAATTTTTAGCCCGAGTCAAGGCTTGTGGAACCATCATATCCGTCTGTCTCGCGATAACTCTCGTTAAACTCGTACTATCGGCTTGAAATTTGGTACACATGCAGTGTGGGGCAAATGAGGAGTTAAGTTCGAAGATAAGCAATCGGTCAGTGGTAGAATATTCGGAATGATCAAAAAAGCTTGAAATTTGGCGTAAAGCTGCAGGGGTAGATCAGATTAACAAATATGAAGTGCATTTTATTTTTGCTAGGATAACTCCCACTGCTTTTTGAAATTGGTAGGAGAAAAACGAAATTCGGTGTCAAGGCAAGGGCACATCAGACTAAACTGACTAAAGATTATATGGTCAAATTTATTTGTGAGAGGAACATAGTAGGGTGACCCATAATGGTTTTTGAAGTTGGTCGAAAAAGCTGAAACTTTGCATGTTGGATTATGGGAACATTTTTGACGATTTCAAATAGTAGTTTTTACTAGTAGTTGGGATTTCTGATAAAAATTTATTTAGAAGCGGGCGCTTTCTCTGATTTGGGCTAGAGCAACACTGCAGTGTAGGGTTTTATACCTTTCATGTAGCTTTCTTGTCCTCATGAAAAATGACAAAACTTGAGAGTTTTTATCCAGAATTTTTTCCAGCCTGATTTATTTATTTTTATCAGTTGACCAGTTGGCCATTCATACTACATGCCCTATACTATAATATGCCAAATTATATTATGTTACAGATTTCCGGAACTGCTGCAAAGCTGGGGAAAAATGCATACCATCACTGCACTTTGCTTGTTGATGCAGATATTAAAAAGCTGTCGGCTTTGCTGAATCCAGACGTGGTAAGAGCTACACGATGACACAGATAATATGTAAACGTCATGTTTTCCTCAAATCCTAATTGTATTGATTTGGTTCGTGGGCAGGATGAGAAAATCGAGTCCAAGGCTACGAAAAGTATCAAATCTCCAGTAAAGAACTTGAAAAGTCAAGACCCTACCATCAGTGTGGACAAAGTCCTTTCCTCAGTTGGCTACGAATTTTTACGATCAGACAGCACTGGCAATGACGGAGGTGAAAAGCAGATCCAACACCAGAGAGGATTTCAAATGGTGAATCCTACCAATGAATGGTTCGTTTACATATTATTGCATATCCAGTCCAAATTTCGAACACAAGCAAGAGTGTTTTTATCGGGTTATGAAATAATTTAGGTTCCCAGGTCTGGAAAAGATTCGATCCGATCTGAAAGGATGGGAATGGAACTATGGGAAAACTCCAGATTTCTCGGTGGATCAAAGCTATCCAATTGGACTTGGAAGAGCTAATCAAGATGGGGCAGCCAACATTGATTTGCACCTGCGAATAGTTAAGGGACGAATTGAAAATTCTCAACTTCGCCTCCCGTTTGGCAAGGAGCAATTGGTGGACTCCAACACCCTGGCTGATCTTTATGCATTCATTAATGCTCTCAAGGATCGTCCATTCAGAATGGATATTTTGGCCACATTTGAGGGACTCTTGTTTAAGAAGAGTACTCAAGAAGTGAGTGCAACTTCTTCCAGCCGATCACTGAGGGACATTAGAGTCGCTGAGTCGCTCTTGATTGCATAAAAATAAACTAAAATTGGATTATTATTAGCTGGAGACTGGGCGACTGATATTTTTATTCTAGAGCGTGGTTTTTGTTGTTATTCTCATATTCTAATTAACTTTATCAATAATAAATTTAATACCAATAATACTTAAAAACATGGATCTAATGTGCGCCTACATACAGACTTGCACAGAGACCGAGATAGTTTATTACTGTATGATCTTGAACTCGAAGCTACAAGGTCATGTAAACCATGCTCCGACATCCATGTTGGGCAACTAACATGGAACTATAGTTTACATGGCTATAATACACAGCATTATTAACCGCATGATGGACTGGAGAATTATTTGTAAACAAACGCATTAAGAAGAAACTGCGCATTATCATAAACCTTATACATCTACGTATATAGTAACTGGTTTTGGACTATGTAATGTAGTATTAAATGCAGTACATTGGCGTGATGCAGTCTGCAAAGATGACTCTAGATTTAATTTAGTAATTATGAAAAATACAATTCTCAGGTAGGTAATTATTATGATCCATGAAAATGAAATTACTTTCTCTTGTGAATTAATACTTTCACCAATCACGGTTGGGCATGAGGTGCATCAAAATATTGACAAACTTGAAACATGGTCTCTTGTCTTTAGCATAGGTATGGGTGTGTCATGGATAGAAGTAAAAGGACCTGCACTAATAATTTCTTGTCTCATTTTTTATCGAACCGATTCATATTTTTATTTTATTTAGTAATTTTAGTTACATATACAACTCTTGGCTCTACCTACTTACGTAGATACATTTCATGTATGCATGCAATGGTGTTGCAAAAGTTTATATTGTTTTTGGATTCTGGACGTTGTATGCAGATTGTAAACGACAGTCAGTAGTGTGATTCTTGTACGGAGTCAGTTAAATTCTTCCTCCATTTCATAAAGTCTACACTTAATATAGTACAAAAGTGTTTCAAATCGTAAATACATATGCAGTCGTGATTAACACTGTGAACTTTGTTTTTCACAATTTGACTTTGCAGTAGAAAGTTTACACTGTTTATTGTTAGTAATAGTAATAATACATTTCGGCACAAAATCTGCATATTTGATAATTTGATTATTGTGGCCACGGCTATAATCCAACAGTCTTCTATCCTACAATCTATGGAGGTTATCGTACTTAAAGCTCTAGATCAAATTTACATCCACTATCAAATAGTCATTATTTTATTTCATATGATAAAATCTAGCACAAACTTTTTGACTACTTGAATAATCTATTTTGTACTCAAACGGTTGAACAAATATATGCTAACAACTAGGATAATGCTGACTTGTACAACGTATACGGATATTTAAATCTCAGATTTCATGACATAATGAAAATTTAATGTTTTTTCACAATGTTTTTTTTATCATAAATGTTCTATTTTGCTTTCTGTATGAAATTCAAACTCTGAATCTCAATAAGTCGAGTATGTGAGTCATACATAATACTTCCTTCAACACAGCAGGCTAGCAGTACAGCCAACAAGTGAATTTGTTATTCCCCAACGATTCAGAGTTTATATCAGGATTGTAAATTGGGGATGAAGCTCAGTTTCACTTTGCGGTGATGACTAGGGGAATTTCACATTTGGGAGTTTTATGTTGTTCGTTATGACTCTTTTATCTTATCAGCAGGGGAGACAAGGACAGGGGAAACGTACTGCTGCTCCAGTTGTTGAATTTGTTGAAGGAGATTCACATTAATATCATTACGCCTCACATTTGTCTTCTGCTTTCCTGCCCTTGTTATAACTCTACAAAAAATGGGTATGCATTTGTGGAAAACCCTTGCACTATGTGAAAGCATGGAATGCTCCTCACATAGGACTTTAGAATAGGTTTAGAAATGCGCATTATTTAGGTTATGGCTATCTGTAAAATTAGCATTTGTCATTTGCGAATTGGGGACGAGGCTAAAGTACGAGTTCATAATGGCTGTCGTTGCTGCAGTGGGTGTTGATGGCGACTGCAAGTTCATTCGCGATCTGTGCAGGACGGGAGGAGAAGCGCAGCACCCAGCCAATTCTTGTTGCAGTCTTCGCAAAGCCCAACAGTCATACCCCTGAACACACAATACAATTAATGCTAAACAGGTTAGAGTTCTAACAAGATGGGAAAGTACTTATTGACAAATTATTGCCTTGTGTTGAGAAATTGGTTTAGAAATTTGTTTTTCATGGGATAGCGGGGTCAAAAACGCTGAACGAAATTATACCTTTCTCCGCAACGGATCACTTTGAGGACAGTCTTCCACACGCATTGGATTCTGCATCCGCGGAAATTGTTGTTGTGGGACCCAAGGCTGCTGTTGTGATTTTACTGCTGTGATTTCTCGCAATAAGGCTTCAGCCTGTCAAAAACAACAAATACGCATTGCAATGGATGGTAATGAACTTTATATATCGATGCTATGGTCTCAGTTTTTGTGGGGTTGTCATTCGAATGCATGAAACAGAGCCGCATAGTATCTGAGTATGCTTTATATGTGTGGTACTTTCACTTACTTCATTGATGAGGCGTTTGAATTTTCGGCTTTCTTCTCTATCATCAGTCTCCAGGATCAGCCTCGTTTCCGTTTCCGACAAGAAAGTATTGGGACCAAAAAGAGCCATGGGGACTGGTGGACGTGGGGGTTGTTGGCACATGGAGTCCTTTTCACAACTTTCACTCGTGTAGTATTGTTGTGAGGAGTAGGAAGGATGAAGCTTAGTCTTTGATCTTTTTGATTTTGAACTTTGTTCAGTTTTGGATTTAGAGGCTATATCATCAACATTGCCACTGCTTCTATTTGAGAATGGGAATCCTGATTCCAGATTCGAAATTGCGGTTGGTAAACGACGATTCTTCTTGGTCCTGTGCTGCTCCAGGCCGTTGCCACTGCCTTCGTTGGTTAGGTGAAAGCAATGATCTCTTATGGCATTATTATGGTGATGCATGCTGTTGCGGTTTCTTATTATGCCTCCACCATCTACGCACCCGTGTTCCTCATCCTCCTCGTCATCATCATCATTCTGGTCGTTGTCATCCTCGGAACCCACAGTCTCGTAAATCCTCTCTTGGAACGAGTCAGACTGAGGAATTTGTTGTTCGACAGCAAAAGCGTCAGGTTGGATGGGATGATGATGATGCTGACGTATCTTCATGAGAAAATTGTTAAGTCGAACATTTTGGTTGTGAAGATGTGCCCTCATTAATAATGGAGGTTCATTGAAACTCAAGCTCATGGGATGCACGACCGGGTGTGGACCTATCATTCGCTGCTGAGTTTGTGGTGGGAGTATTGGTTGTGAGACCACTACTGGTGACGCATAATAATGCACTGGTGGGTGGAACTGGTCTTCCTGTTGGTGCTCCTGAACTTGATAACTTTGACTACGGCTTAAAATATGTTTGTTGTTTGGACTATTTAATGATAGACCTGGACATTCTGCACTACTTTCCTGTCCTCTTGTGCCTCCTCGATGATGAAGGTGAAGATTAGGATTATTCGGAGAAGAGTTTGTCATGTCGCTATTCTCCAAGCTTCGATGCTGTCGAGAAGTGGTGATGCAAAGAGGATTTTGTACGGGTTGTGAATTTAGTTGATGGTGATTCAAATTAGGACTGGCAGCTGAAAATGGATTATTATTACATTGTGTGGTGATTTGTCTCGAAGGAGGCGTAGGGGAGAAAGTCGAGAAGGACGGTGGCGGTCGCCCGTTGGGAAATGATGATCCTCCTTCCTGGTTCTGCTGGTTAGCATGGTTATGGTAATAATAGTGCGGGTTTTGAGGAATCGACGGCGGAGGAGGAGCTGTTACCCCTCCATTCATTCTCTTGGGGACATTCAGAATGGGCGAGTTTTGATTTGAGGAAGTGATGTATTGATACCGGGGATTTCTTTGAATGGGTGAAGGGGAGGTGAAAGTATTGGATGCTGGGAGCTGGGGTCGAGGCGATGAAATGGAAAGAGGTTCCTGCTGTGGTTGTTGTTGATGATGATGATGTTGATGGCTGGGCTTATTAATTAGAGGGGAAGGTGAGGAAGATGTGGTCTGATAGGAACGATTTATGTTAGGAATTTGTGCTGCTGATGAAGTGTTGTTATTATTGCTGTTATTGTGTTGATGTAAATAACTTTTCGAGTCAGCACCTCCTCTATTTCTATTTCTTGAGGTTAAGTGTGGGGACTCGGTAGATTGAAATGGTGGAATTATTGGTGAAGCACAGTTTGGACCATTATTAGTGGAAGTAGAAGATCCGCCACGATTTAGTAGTAATTGTGATGCTCCATTTGTTACAACCAAGCGATGAATCGGTGAATAGTTGTTAAAACTTGGGGAATTAATTCTGTGATGATGAGGATTTTGAAGCCGGGGAGACTCATACGGACCACAAGTGGAGGGGGGTCGGTAAACGTGTCCCGCTCCAAAGTCACGATCTTGTTGCTGGTGACTTATTTGACAAGTTGGAGCAGGAAGATGGGTTGGTACTTGTCCATAGTATGGGTGGTAGGCTGGATCCTGAGGTACGGGGGGTTGCGCTGGCAATTGAGGTGGTTTGGTGGAATGCATTTCTGTAGGTGGCGGATAATGTCCTCTGCCGTTTTCAATGGGCAAAAATGGGGGTTGCCTACTCGAGTTGGAATTCGAATAAAAGTTGTCGTTAAGACGTTGATTCTGGTTTCGACCGTATGGAGGGTGTCCATTTACATGATTTTCGCCACCAAGGCCCGTTCCAGTGTTGGAGGCTGCGGACGTGGAGGTCGACATGGAATGAATCGAGCTCGCAGTGGAGTTTGTGCTGGTATTCGAGTACGCGTGAATATTATTATTTCCACTCTCAGTTATATTATTAGAGAAAGCACCAATAATGGTCGCATTTTTGGTGGAGGAAGATGTGGACGATGAGGAGTTTGCATGCAAGACTTGTTGGGTTGGAGAAAGTGCTCCTGCCGGCAGCAGTCTAATGACATCCGTCTTGACAGCCTTATTGTGATGTTTGTGCGAACCTTTATTGGAATCGGACGAGTCGCCACCACCACCACCGCTCCTCCTTCTGAACGCATTTGGAGTGGGTGTTAGAAAGTAGCCGTTAATGGACGGTTTTCTTGAGACAAGTGGATGAGGAGAAACTAACGCATCTGCCGTCGTTATCAGGGAAGTAGATCGTAACCCAGTTATGGTTGCAATATTGTCGTCCAAATGACTGTCTTTAGATTTGGCAGAACGAGGAATTTTGACTTTATCGCTCCCCGGACTAGTCCTGTGACTGGAACATGACCCCTTTTTGAATATTTTTCTGAGAAACCCCAACGCTCCTCTGGCAATTGCATTAGACGACGAGGATGAGTTTGGCAGTGGCTTATTTGCATTATAATCAGGAAACTCACAGACATCAGAGCAGAGTGAATCGGCATCAATTCCGAGTGCATGTCTCGTGGGGTACATTACCCCAGTTTTTGGAGTTATTCGAAGGATGTCATTTTCCATTGACGTTATTCTCGTTGTTTTTTCCATCGTCAGTTTCCTATCATACATTTCGTCAGTCTCGACCCAGTGAATATTTTGGGGCCCTCCTTGTTGAGGAGGAGTGGGATTCGACGAGTAACATGTGGTCTGTGGGCTGATCATATTATTATGGCGATGATGATTATCATGATTGTAAATATCGGCCACGCAACTGATCTTGTTGATAGCACCCTTATGGTTATACATAGAGGAACCTACTTTGCTACCGGCTTGACTTTTAAAAATGGACGATGAAGGAGCAATTCCTGTGGAGGAGGCTGCCGTTGCCGCACTGCTATCACCAAAATCTATATCGGTCACACTGCTGGTGGATTGACTACGATGAAAAATTGCCCTTCCTCCAGTGTCTGTGTCTGGTGAGGAAGGTGTGGGTGTAACTCGTTCGTCCTCCTCTTCGTCGTCACAGTCGTCATCGTCGTTCCTATCCGTCTCAATCTCATCTTCCCCGTCATCATCCGTATTCCAGTCACTCAAGATATCCGTCTGTTTATCAACCATAATCACATTTGTCTGAGCACTTACACTAATGCTCCTACTCGATGAAAGGAGTTCTGGAGGAAGTGTGATGGACGAGGAAGTGACGTCTTGGTCTTCCACTTGACTATTTTCATTGTTTGACACCATGACCATATTATTATTATTATTATTATACACTTTTGGTACGGGTGATTTCTTCACCGCCGTCGGGGTGCTTCTTAGAGCACTAACACCCGCACTTGACCCCATCATCGCCGTCCGGCCACCACAACCACTGCTCACTTTCACCGGTGGTACTTTAACACACTGATGATGAGAAGATGCTGCTTGGTAATCTCCAATGTGTTGTTGCTGTTGTTGCGGAGCAGCGAAAAAGGTGGTGGGACTGGTGATGCTACTGCTGCGACTACATCCAAGCTCAGCTTCATGTGAAATCATGGAGTTTCGAGTAGATGCAGAATCACTTAACAAGGAAGATTCCGTGGAATTTCTATTACACGTTCCAGACTCCAAATCCAAACCTGAATCGGACGCGCTTGCAGATGTGGAAATACGGTAAACTAAGCTCAATGTATCACCACTCTGATGATGGTGATGATGATGATCCTCGATCCCACTGTCTCTGCTTTCTCCTTTGTTGCACATGTTTCTAATTTCCCCTCCAGTTTCACGACTACCTTTCGCCTGATTGTCAGTTTCGTTCCTCGCATCTTCAGTACCACCACTGCCAATTCCACTGCGTGTAGCAGAACTGCTGAGACAGGTGCTACTGCTCCTGCAGACCAAGTGCTGGGATTGTATCATGCTGACTTTCTCAGTTCCGGTATTTCCACTCACCAAGCCCACATGTCCTGCTCCCTTGTTCACCCTGATCACAACTGGCGAACTATTGGATTCAACCTTATTTGAATTTCCATCATTCGTCGTATTGGTGAAGGTAATCCAGGGGTTAGTCTTTATCCTCGTGCGCTCTTTTCTTGGAGAGCAAATGGAGAAGGAATTTTTTAAGCTGAAACTACTCGCACATTCAGGAATCTGACTGGTGGCAGTGGTTACAAGGACGAATGAGGTTCGGATATTCCGGTTGCTCGAGCCTGTCAACAAGGATGATGATGAATTACCTTCACTATTATCCGGCGACGCACTTCTTGGCACACTTAACTTTAGCTCATTCACGTTGCTGTTCCTCGTGTGATTGTGAGGATTGTTATCGAAAGGGGTAGTCGTAGGGGGAGCGGGGCTACTTTGGATTCGATGGCTACAACCGCTACAAAAAGGGTTTGTTGAGGAGCAGATATGACCGTCATAATTATCAGAGTTGAGGTTACTTGATCCTGTTCTGCAATTCTGGTCAATAATGATGCCTTGACTAGTACAATTGCCATGCATTTGCTTGGCTGCTACCATACTGCCCCCACGTTCAGCTGGAGAAAGTTGCTGCTGATGTGACGTAAACTCGCCTCCGACGAGATGGCTCAATGATGACTTTTTTGGATTACATTGTGTGTCGCTGACATTGTCATTACCTCTGAAACTGTCCCGAGTTGTTAGAGTGACAGGAGCAGCATTGTTGGACGGCTGCTGCTTAATGGAATGTGAATGCTGTTGTGAGGTAATTTGATTCTCATGTCCTCCTCCCCCTCCAGCGGCACTCGTCTTCTTTTCGTTGATAATAATACCATTTCCAAGTCCCAAGTTGGATCTGTCAGCCTCTGGATGAGGAGGGAGTGAGGCGGATGTCTTCAGCAAAACTCGTGGGGAAGCACATTCAACGTCGTCTGACTCGAGACCATTGTTGACTGAGCAACTGGCTGAGGAGAGACTGGCCGTGTTCCCCTTGGAACTGGTGCTGAGATGCAGCTCGGAGGAGACGAGCGAACTGATTGTGTAGGATGATTTGGGGGTAGACTTTCCAGACGACTCGAAGGAAAGAGCTGGGTACACACTTTTCGGTGAGTAGCCGTCCGTAGAATACCCCTAAATTGAACATAACCACATTGTTACATTTCCCCGGTCAAGTGGGAATTTGATTCACTCCTCTTTCCTCTTTTATCACACTTGCTCCTTTTATCACAAAGTTTCACCATCTCCAAATTATTTTATAATTTTGGTTTTTTTCGAATTTTTGTTATTTAAAATGCAAGAAGGGGGTGAGTGGTCAGATGACTCCGACTTTATTCAGTCGAGAGCATCCAAGGAAGTCAGTGGTCCTTCCAAGATAAAGAAACGGTTAGTTTTTTCTCCTCCTCCTCCCAGCCCTTATTTATTTAATTTATTGCTTGTTGCAGTCAAAGGAGAAAGAGGAAGAGAACCCCACGTCGGAAGAGGACCTTCACCCCTTCACCCACTCCCATACCTGAGATGGTGGAAAACGTCGACAACGAGGAGGTCCCTCCTCCTACTGTTTCCGACGAGGTATTGGAGGAGGAAGTCGCTGCCTGTGAGACAGAGTCAACTGGGGTCGTCACCGTCGAGACAAACCCACTTCCGTTGGACTCTGGAGGGCAAGAAACTGTCCCTAAACGGCCACGACCGACGTTTGACGAGTTTGAAGAGACAGAAGACGGAAATAATAAAGAGGTGGGTGGTGGTTGGAATAATGAAAATAGTTGCAATTATTTATAACTTTGAATTACTTATTTTGTATTCTCAGAACACAGCCAAGGTCTGCTTGTCCTCTCCAGAGGCCATCGTGATGGTGAAAGGAGGACGAAAGAAAAAGGACCAGCCCGGAAGCAGGTGATGCAATAAGGGATGATGATGAAATAATATGACACTAATAACTTAATTACTTCTCTCCTCGATTACACAGTCGGGAATTAGAGCACGAAGAGGACGATACTACTTCTGCACAACCCTTGAAGGTGGAGACAGCTAAGCATCCTCTGGCTCCAATTGGCTATCTAAACCCCCCTGACACGAAGGATAAGAAGACGAGAGAATCCGTCACGGCAAGAAGTGTAGCCAGAGAGGACGAAAAATTTCAACCGGTCGAGTGGTCCTACGTTCCGGAAGTGGAGGGGATGCAGGAGGTGAAGAGCCACTGGAGGGATGGAAGGGGAATTCAGCCTCGACCTGTAGGTGATTTGGAGCAAGAGTTCCAAATTAAGTACAGTGGGTCAACTGACAATAAAGCTGGTAAACAATAAATAGGTAAAGGGACAACTTATTAGTATTCTGGGTGACACATGTATGCAACACTAATGTTATTGCCGTATAGGTAGAGCATCCGATTTGATCAGACAAACGATCATGCAGTTGATTGGACCCAACTCTTCTCCTGTCCAGGAAGATGACGAATCGTCCCCCGAACTTGTTCTGACTCAAGAGGATAAGGGTTTGACAGATGAGCAGAGAGAAGAGCTTTTTACAGTTATTTTTACCAGAGGAGGAAGAGTCCCAGTGATCGGCAAACCCGACTGGAATATAATTATTCACAAGTCGCCGGAGAACGGGATAATCCACCTGTGTATCGAGTATTTGAGCAACCATAAAAGGGGCTTCCTTTATAAAGCTGAGAGGTTATGTACCAAGCGAAGTAAGTATTCTTCAAATAAATATTATTTATTACCTGGGGTTTTGCATTTAAATCAATACATTAATATTGCAGATTGCTATCAGAACAAGAACACATTATCGAGTGACGTTTTACCTAAATGTCTCCTGCACAGAGATCGGTGGATGTACAGCGTGGCGACAGTTACGGATTACGAGGAGAGAGATGTTCTGGTGCAAATTCACACGAAGTTTGGAATTTCTTATCCGTTTAATTCGTTAGACTTGGACAAACATTTGCAGGCACAATTGTATGTTGGAAAAAATGTTCTGCACTATCAAACGTGGAAGGATTATAGTGACCAAAAAAAGGTCAAAAACAGTCGTCTCATCCCCAAGGTTCTCTCCATCAACCACTTTGAAAACGAGGAGGATGCTTTAAAACGGCTGTCATTTGAGACGGTTAGAGAAGTTAGCTCTAAACTGTGCATGTGTGAGAATGAGAATGATTTGATCATTATTATTATTATGCATTTAGACTATAGGAATGTTTATGAAACTCGCCCCAAGTACTCCTTTCGTCAATTTGGACAATCTCATCCCCCTGTGTCACGGTATGGAGCGAGAAATCGATGAGCGACTGAAAGAGATGGGGATGGAGTTGAAAATTCGTCGTCAATTAACACCGGATGAGAAGAAGGTACTGGAATATCCCCTCGGAGAGTATCTGTACGGATCAGGGGCAGTTTCAGAACAGAAGGCAGAAAAGGGAAAGGCATTTCTCTATGTCATTCATAGCAGAGACATGTGGTATTTTGGCTGGAGTGACACGCCTGGATTCCAGAATCGACTGAAAAGAGATGAGAAGACTGATGGTGCTAGTATGTATAAGAAGATTACGGAAGAAAGAGCCAAACTGAGTGGAATGCGAGCCCCCACAATTACCTGCTCTCTTTTAGCAAAATGTGACAAAAAGGAAGCGACGAAGATCGAGGCTAAGATGATAATTTCTGGCTATATTGCCTATTTGTTAGGATGTCACAATCCCCTCCGCCGCCTCCCTTCTAGTCAATGTTATTCTACGAATAAGTGTGTCTCTCTAAGTCTCATTGATTCTGATTCATGGGGTGAAATTGTTGATTTTGTAAAGTTTTTTTGGGGGGTGGAGCCAATGTTGGCTAAATTTTAGTGATTAATATGGATTATTGTTATCACCTTATACATTTGTAATAAATTAATGAATTAATTCTCGCAAATACCGTGTCCGGCGAAGACAGGTTGTTGCAAAACGCTCCCTGGAGAATGTTGTGACTGGTGCTATTGCTAACTGAGCCAGTGGTGCTGGATCGGGTGCAAGTGATTCCCTGATGATGATGATGTTCTTGCTCCTCTATTTTCTCCTCTTCGTCGTCTTCGTAATCTTTTGTTGGGCGATTTTCTTGTTTCTGGAGCTGCGCCGTTTGAACTGCTGCCACTGATTCCGATTGAATTTGTGAACTGGACGGAGCGGCGTTGTTGGTGACTGTGGTAGAAAAGTAAACGGCAAAGTTTGCTTAGATATGAGTTGAGGTTAAAATATAAAACCTGATACTGTAGCTGCTCTCTAGGATTACATAGTGTGCTCAACCAGATGTGGATTACCGTTTGATGAAGATATCAGTCCAGCACCACTTGTCACCGTCGTCATTGTCGTTATTGTTGAGGTCGTCGTCGGGGAGGTCGTCGACGTAAGAGAGGGACCGACTCCTCCACTGGATTCTGGAGATTGAGACGTGGCTGTGGCATCCTTCAGTGCTCGGTTGCTCTTTTGGTTCTGATGGTTAGATTTTTGGCGATATAATCTAAAATACCAAAATTGACAAATTGTGCTATATGTACATACGCTATAATTTATCGTATGCATTTAATGATCAGGATCAGAATCAAGACAATGAACAAAGTTTATGGTACAATTTTTCTACGCGATTAAGTTGATTTCAATGAACTGGAATTTATTACAGTCTGTAGTGTCAAAATGTTGTCTCGTACGACAGGTAAAACGGAGTAATGCTCCGTTATAATCAAATTATTTGAAAGGTTCGCACTCACTTGTTTTCCATCCACGATTTTAATCTGTGTCCAAACATTTCAAAAAGGGATGCGAAGTGGGCAAGCGAAGGATACAGGGGCGAAGCACCACTTCTCCGTCCTGGTCGTCAGAATTGTTGTGCTGTGGTGGGTGCGGCTTGCGAGAGGTCGTGAGGAGAAGTTGGATAAGCCCAGTCATACGTTTATGTCAACTCCTCCTGTCTTGTCTTGAGATAATTTCCTCAACTTCAACTCCTCGCTGCCCTTTTCATCTCACGCCTATAAAATAAAAATAGAATTTTTATTAGGATTTACGCCAGACAACTTGAGCTGTGGGACTGTATCGTTCGTCTGATGGCCCAGAGCGGCACTCTCGCCACACACACTTTTAGGGTCTCCCCTTATTCACTTGGATCATTTAACCCGAGTTAAGCCTGTGAATTCTTTTATTATAAGAAGAAACACTGAGTAAAGCTTGAGCGTCCTCAAGTGCTTTATTTCTACATTTTTACTCGCTGTTGACGCTATAAACCAAACAAGCATTAGTTGGAGACTTTGGCTGATTCATTTTTCTTATAATTTCGTCCTTTAATTTTCTACCAAGTTGTTTTTCCGGAAGATGAAGAGGATTGCTTTCCTTGGATGAACTAAATCATTCCGGAATTTGATGCTTTCACTGGTCGTATATGATATTGCCTCTGCCTGTTCCTCTCCATACTGCATTTTTGTCAACATAGATATGTACGTTTCACAGTTCTGGTAATAATATTTTCTGTTCCTTTTATGAGTTTATTGCTCAATCTACTTATTTCATTTTCAAAGTATGAAACAAATTTAAGTCGTTCGAACGATCTCTGTGCAAGTCCAGTTGTCACATAGTTATGCGAATGAATACATCGTTTAGACATTTTTTTATCATGTCCAAATAAACCAACTGTAGCAGTTTTTCGCGTGACATATTCAGGACTCCTCAGCGTGTACATATGTAGCGTATGAAGCATTTTAGGTGAAATTAAATTGCATAACAATTCTCGTCTTTGTTTTTGGTTTTGTTTGTGATGTCCTATTATATTTGTTATATTTGTAGCCGAAGCTGCTCCCATGCGTATGTTTGACGATACAATGCAGCATAGCCACACCTACTTTTATTAGAATGTTGTGGTCTAGTCATGCCATGCTTTTCCTCACTGGAAACATCCGAGGAACCTTAATGGGCCAGAACTGATGGAGATTGCTTGGCCCAAAGAGCTGTGTCACGTTTCCGTAATGATTGTAATTATGAATCGTAAATTTAGTAGACTTTGTATGAACGACATAGTCACATATGAAAGTATGGGATGTCACATATTATGTGTATAGGTACACACAATCTGGATTAAGCACGGAGATTAGTGATAATATAGTAAGTATAACTACTATTGCAAAATTTATAACTTTCTCAAATATATTGCCACTGACTTTTTGGTCTTATTCCGGTCTACGTATAGTTCTACTTTTACTTTATTTTATGTCTGTTTCCCGAGCATTTGGTGGTGGGGCTATTACATGCTTGGTACAAACGATATGGTGTGCATAACGCAAAGGAGGTTAATCGCTCGGTAAGTTTCAAAAAGGGGAGTTGTCCATATCATCACGTATACTTACGCCAGCACCATTTCGGCAAATTACAAATCATAATTCATTTGAAGCATCGTGGAGAATTCCTTTATCATGTGCATGCGTCGGTCCTATCAAATTAAAAATTAACAGATGTTTGGCGTAATTCACAAATCTTTCTTATGAGTTACTTGAAGCTTTTAGCATTAATGAAATTTCTACCAGACCAGCAACAGATTTCTTGATTCACAATTCACAATTTCACGCCTATATAGATTGATCGGGTGCAAGTGATTCCCTGATGGTGAAGATGTTCTTGCTCCTCTATTTTCTCCTCTTCGTCGTAATCTGTGAAATGTGAAATTTATGGTTGTATAGAAAAGAATTCCAGAAAAACTATTTCGCGAAATTGTCATCTATCTCATTTATATATTCTTTTTAATGAGTAACGTGGGATAGGCTGCGGATCAGATTTTATTGCCGTAGAAAGGGAGTTATATTTCCAAATACGAGTCAAAACCTACTTTTCTTCCTGTCATCACGTTTAAGGAGCCTGTACAGCAGAGCTACAACTCTTGTGAAACATGGCTTGATCGTTGATAATGTTAGTCGGTTGAAAGGAATACATGTCCAATAAAATAAACCGAGCGAGGGGGATGTGGAAAGACGACGACTCATCTTTTTGAATTAAGACTTGGATGGAAGAAGGGAGAAAATAATGAGAAATTGAGAACTGAGACGAGGTAGACGGAGAAAAATCTAAACTGTTCATCTCCCTCTATTTCTTATTTCTCTGCAAAATGCTGGAATTGGAATTGAAAAAAAGAAGAGAGGGAACTCAATTGGGATTCTCATTTTTTCTAGAAAAATGAATCGGCTTCCAGTTTTAGAGCTCGATGATTTAATATATTGATCAGCCTGAATCCAAGTATCCTATCTGTTTAATTTCTTCGTCAGCCGAGAAAAAGCCAGAGAATGAGCTGATCCGACAGTAGTTCCTTCCGTAAATTGGATGTTGTCAATTAATTTGTCAAAAAGGCTTCAAAATCTGAGAAAATGACAATAATAAATCCTTCTTAAAATAAGGTTGGATTTAGTGGAATTATTAGTATTATAGTATTGGCCTTTCTCTGAAGTACTTATAACGTAATGCAAAACGATATGAGCTGAAAGTTTTATAGAAAATTGGAGAGATTTTGTTAGTTTTTAGGGAGCTTGATTGCACATAAAAACGAGAAAATTTGTTCATTAACACGTTCTATCCATATCACCACTTGTAGTCGGATCTCTTGTCGCTCCTTACAAGAACTACCCGATGAAAGCCTAAGGATAAGCTGTGAGAGAAAGCCGTTGTCTATGAACCATCTCCTTCTTTGCGACACCAAACACCACCGAGCTTCATCCACAGTCACTGGAAAACAATTTCCAGTAGGGAATAAAATTCTAACCACAGAGTGAGCTTTCACGTTCACCATTAGTGTTGTGGTTGGTTCTACTTGGGTGACTTTTGTTTCATTACAACCGAGAAAAGATAAAAAGTGTCAAATATCGAATCAAAATGTTCCTTTCTTTCATCACCCGGATTGAACTTGCCATTCCATATAATGTCCGAGCAATGTTCAGTGGGACATAAGTGCTGGCGGTGTAAGCTAAAGTTGAATTGGTTTGCTTTGGATGAAGCCACAAAGAACAAAACGACTAAAGTTAATTGCATGTCCACCTCAAGGACAGGACATGTGGGGTACGAAATGGACCTTGTTTTTTCTACTCTTTTCTCGGCAATTTCCTTTGTGCCAAGTTAGTCGAAGTAATGGGTCTAGTCTTCCTCTCTCCTCCTGAAATACTGTTTGTTTTATTGGAAGTGAAATTGAAGGAAGACCAAACCAGCAAAACTTAAATTAACAGTGAAATCTTCGTACATACTTCTATTCCTTGGAGGCCGCCATATATTTACACATATCTATCCAGCTCTCTCTCATAGAAAGTAACCTCTCTCACTATTTGATGTTACTTTATTTTCAACCCTTTCTGTTACTAGGCCGAACCGATTAGCTCAAAGCAAATTGCAGCAACATAAGTGTGTGTATTTCGACTGTTGAGCATTAAAGGAGGTACACGTACATACGTATCTACGTGTAATGAAATACGATCACCTAATGTGAAATATATAGGCGGTGAAATATGTATGGCAGCGTATGTAGGTGCAGTAACAGCGACGTTTTTTTCACCGTAAGGATCATTTTCCTCAGTTCTGGTGAAAATCCTTTATTTCGTTCTAGTGGAAAAAGTCGTTTTTGTAGCAGAATAATAATCTTTAGGGAATTTGTAGGATTTATTTTCCCCTTCAACAGTAATCGTGTTGCTTGGTTGTTGTTGCTATCGTCGAGAAGGAGCTTCACTAGATATACAACACCTCTGCCACTCCTCAGGTCGTAATTATGTGGAGTCGTCGTGGTTCAAGGCTTTCTCCGCGTTTAGATTTCGTTTCGAGGAACGCAGATGATATATGTATGCACATGTATGCACACACTCACTCTGCGTGATCACTACACCCAAAACTTTCACCACCACGCCACCATTATCTTGACTTGATTACCTTCTTGGACGTTCATTTAATCCACCTCGATTTTTTGACAATTCGCTCTACGAGCTAATTGGGACACATAAAAGAAATAAATGAGGGAACTAAAACATCCTTTGAGATCCCTTTGATGAAAAAGCTAATAGAGTTAGTGTACCGTACGTATATGGCTATAATGTAATGGAGGAATGGAGAGAACAATGCACACACACAGCGCAACCACTTCACAAACCCTTGTCCCTCGTAGTCGAGTAGTTGGATAAAGTTGGTGAAAGTTTTAGCGAAGCAAGTTAACAAACACATTTGCAAGAAACATTCAATCTTTTACCTTCGCATTGAGTCAGGCAACTCACATGCATGGCACAAGAGGTGGAAATTGACGGGGGAAATAAATTGCGGTTGGACGTGTGCCGAAGTCGAATGGTAGTTCTAACCACCATTCATTCTCCAACCAACAAGAAACACATCAGATTTTAGTTATTTGAACGCAAGGTAAATCGCTCACTTCATTATTTTCTGGGGTGCTTTCACCAAAGGAAATTGCTGTTTACCCACTCCTTTTGAGCTGGTTCACCATGTTGACTTTCACCTTGAGTTAACAGTTTCATTTTGATGGCGAATATACCACTCATTCCAATCACTTGATTTGATACCAAGCCAAAAGCTCTTGTAATTTTATCATCCTTAACATTGGACGCATTTGATGATGATAGAATCCAATCGTTTTTTGCAATTTTGATGACAAAATTCATTTTGTCATCTCTCTCAGCCATAATAATCCCCTTCCTTGAGTGTTGCTTACAAAGGTTGAATGTCATTCTAGATTCCAAGAAGACTATTAAATCAGCTTTGTTATATGTTGACTTTGCTCGACTGCGTTATCCAAGAAAATTGGTTCTACTAGACTTTTATACGAGAAGGAAACCAGCTTGCGAGTTATTGTAATTGTTTGAGATATTGGCATAGCTGTATTCCAACTCTTGGTAGAGAAACGGGTTGCACGAAATGAAATTGGAAATTTCTCAAGTTGAGAAGAGAGAATTGATTGGTATGAGACTCGTATTCATGAATACAGACTCTTGAAGTATGTAAACGTGGAGCAAGCTAAAAATGGAAGCAAGAAGATGACTCGTCAAATAATTTCACCGATTGAATTGAACCGAGTTCCTCAACTAATTTTGCTATAAAGGACACAAAAAAATTGTTTGAAAGTTATTCGTAAATATATTTACATGCTGGAAATATCTAATATGCGACTAATTTTCATTGAGACCGAAAGGTTTCATATATTTTGCTTGAATTTCCAATGTGAAGTTTAATATTTCCTATATATGTACTTACATAACTGAAATACTATTACATATATGATTTCTTAACCAAACCCAACCATTTATCCAGTGAAGTTAACATTACGAAAAGTTGAAAACTTTTTTTGTTTTCTTCGTTCAACTTTCTTTCCTATGCGGTTTTGTTGTTACTCAAGTTATTGCTTGGAATTACTGGATCATTGTCATTGCCAATAGTCAAACATACTTCGTCTTCAATTCCACTACATCTCTGTACTTAAAGGTCAAATAAGTAGTTGCAATATCAACCCCTGCCTGCGGTCGTCTAGCACAAAGGGATATTTGTCCTCTTCTCTTCCCGTGATATTTGGTTGCACTTTCTTTTTGGATTTCATTTGTCATCTTATGTGCTAATCCCAAGCAGTACGTCAGGATTTATTCCTTGTCCCTTTTGTTTTACTTTTGCCTCACTCCCAGTTTTAATATTGAGTCTCAGAAACAAAAAAGTTGGACATGTTAGAATTTATGTAATAGTTGCGTCATAAAGTGATTGCGTTTATTAACCATAAATAAGTTAGACGAAGGAAAGGAGGAAAAAAACTACGTCTACTTCGAGTAGTTCTGTTAAGTTAGTAATGTCCTCCTGTAACCTTCACAAATTTTCAGTGCAGAAAACCCACGACTGCAATGCACAACCCAAGTTTGAAACAACTGAAAATCCCCACATGCATCTAAAAAATATAAATGCTAAAGAATTATTTTTCGCTATTTGTTACTACTTGTCAAGTGGAGCCTTTAGGTGGGTGTGGGAGCTCCTTTTCATTTCATAAATTCGTTGTACACAGGACGCGTGGAAATTCATAATTTATTGGTGCTACTCCTGGCAAAGGAGTGTGTAATATGGCAACCAGAGTCCGATTCCCTCGAAGTAAGTTGTCCCCGTGTTCAGGTCTAGCTGAAGTTTTACAACTGCACCAGTAATCGAATTATTTTCTCGTTACGTCCCCTGAATTATTTGTAGATGGTCGACCCCTTCTTGTTTGGCTGCTTTACTCTGATAGTTTTATCAGTTTTCTCCGTTGTATGAATTCATGTTATTGTCAGAACCATAATCTCATTTATTTTTAGCTTACCATTATTTCTTACCTTGTCCTTAATTAGTAATAGCTCATATTCACCATCATTTATGCCCTGCCACTCTGTACGTATATAACTAAATAACTGCACATTTATTACTCAAATTGGAATTTTCATTACATTTTTAGCAGCATAAATAAATGTCAACAACTAATGGATACGTATGAAATGAGTAAATTCATTCATGATGTGACATAAATATTAATAATGGGTTATAGAACCGATGATCCTGAGAACTTTGATGGATGCTCTAAATATTTTCGTAAACTACTGGAAAACCATAGCACATGAAAAATGGAAAGCCTGGAGAACGTGAAACAGGACGGTTAACTAATGACTGTTGACAAGGGAGATGAGAGGGGGATTTTTTTACTTTCACAAATTATGGTTTCTCAGGCTCGTTCCCTTTCTCGGAACGGTTTCCATATTTTATGCAAGTTGATGTCTGACATATGCTCTGCTCACTCCGTTTCATGAAGTCTGGAACCTAACATTCCAATTTAATCCACACGGAAATGAAAAGGAGATTTATTGTTGTAAGGAAACAAAGTAATGCAATTAAAAATGAGAAATGAAAAAAGTTATGGAAAATTTGGCAAACTTTTCTACTTGGTGGCTAAATCTGCTTTCCTTAAGCATAAGATGAATGACAAAATAAGGCACTTTCAAGTTATGTAATGGCGGTACACCTTGCAATAAATTGTTCCATAGTTGCACCGCTCTGAAAAAATGGCAAGAAAGTGTCTCTGAGATGGTAAAAAATGCAATCCAAGTGTTGTTTCAATATTACAAAGTAAAACACGCGACGACATAAAAGCGAATAATGGCAACCATCTAAAACGACTCAAAACTTTTCACCCTTCTCCCCTGACAAGACAAGAGTTATAAATGACACATCATTTGGGCTTATGCAACACGTGTAGTACGAGGATAAGATCTGGAAAAGGAGGATTGAGATCAACCCCCCCTATTTTCTGTCAAATTGTCAGCAACAAAAATGCGATACGACGACGTTTGGTTTGAACGAAAGTAAGAAAAAGAACAGTCTCCTCAGCTTACTTTCTTTGCACAGAATATGTAAATGTGAGATGAGGGCATGAAATGAAAGATATGAAACATATGTTTTACATTGGTCCAAATTGAACTACATAATGTAATTTTTACTTTTTGTCTGCCGTATATTTGCACTGCTTAGAAATATCTGCAAGTGCCTCACTGTATGTAGATACATACATATCTGTGCATATCTTTTGTGCAGTAAAATTAATTAAGCTTATCTGATAAGGAAAAACGATAATGACTCTGCGACGATTCTCTCGTGCGAATATAATAGTAGCGCATCCAACACTAATCAAAATTCAAAAAATTTGTGTTTTACATAAACATATTCATTTTATAACTTTCTTTTTCACAGTAGACTTGCTTTAGATGGGTATGCGCTGTCTTTGCCAGGTTTTCCTGCTGTTCTGGAGCTATGCATCACGTTATTCGGATTTCACATGGAAGGTGCCAATATTTGAGATCTTGAAATGCGCCTGTCAAGTTCCGACTTTCTTTTGTATGTATCCAGCACACTTGTTCAAGCAATTCTTGCGTAATTCTCCAAGAAACACAAGGGTCCTGAGACTGATTGATATGGAATATGCAGATACAAAGATAGATTTAGTATAATCCAGGCGAATTGACTGCAAAATAATAAAATATGGATTTATGAGAATCCCAAGATAATCCCTTACAATGAAAAACGTCTACCGAAACAAAGTGGATTATCTCATCTCGTGACAACCAAATTATGTTCGGGGTATCGATTTAGTTAGCATTCTCTCAGAGTTTTAGCTCTCGAAACTATTTTAAAGTGTTTACTTATTCATGTTTGAAATACTGTATGCATCTATTTTTTAAATGCAAAGTTACGGTATGCGTTAACTACGGGTTTGAAATTTATTCGGGCAATGTAATATTGTTGGATCATTAATCTTAAATAGCTTTCAAAGTGGATTTTGACATAAACATAACCATTGTACTTGAATGCTTTTAACACGAGATAAAACGTGAAAGTTAGTTTCCGTCAGTAAATTTAAGGGTTCGTTGTCTTTTATTTGTACAAGAAGATAGTGGGAATATTTTTGGACTAAAAATAGTTTTCTATTAGTATAATTAATATTATCATGTCACTAGTATTTGCAAACTAAAAAGGTAGGGGAGACTTTCACACAACAAAAACCAAGCAAAATCATAGCGCTAAAATTTCTAGAAATTTTCAGTCCTCGCTTCATTGCAATTGTAAAGAAGAAAGTTTGGTTACTCTTGTCGTGCTTGCCTCTTTCTCTCCCCTCGATACTAATGATGATAGTAATTTAAGGAAGAAGACATTAAGTCAGCGTCTCTCTTTGGTCACTCGTGTCCTAAACTATGTAGAATACAATCTCCAGTTTACTGTCTAGTCTGCTTGCATGGCGGGTGTAAATTATGTTGCGACCTTGTTTCATTATTGCAATAAATTATTGCTTGAGAGCAACAAAGGCGAAACCCAGAGAAAATTTGGATTGGCCCAACGGGCCTTTAAGTCATTTATGCACAGTTTGTTTCCCTTCTCTGGTTCCTGGTCGAGTCACAACAGCACAGAAGCAACGAGAACAAAAACACTGTTGAGACTACAATGGGTCTTTCACATAGTTGGTTTAGGATGGAAATTTTAGACTGTTTACCTTCTCCTCTTGTTGATAATGTTTATTAGATAGCTCGAGTCGTTATGTTCCTTTCCTGTAAGACTTGCTAGAAAATACGTTGCATACATTTACTCCGGAAGTGAACACCACTTTATTGTTTCAAAGACAGTGTGAAAATAGAATCATTACGAGACGAGCACCTAATTGTAATTGTGGCACCTTTTTTAGCAATTTAGAAAAGTACACGAATCCAATTTGCAGGATGTGAGCAAAATTCATTGTATTTCATATAATGGTTGCATCTTTACACGAAGTTCAAATGAATTGCATCGTTGGATAAACACATATCTTCTCATACTGCTCACATGCTCTGCAAAATGATACAGCACAAGTTCCGGTGGTGGAAATGTGAATGGCTTTCTCCCCAAAAACCCGGAATGAGCCCTGTGGGGCATCTTAGCTACAATGTTTAAGGAATACAAAACGTCTTCGTACCATATACCTGCTATAATCAGGCTTTCAAGGAACCTTGTTCAAAGTGAAGAGAATGGGTATGCCAATTCGGAGAGGAGATTTTATGTTATTAGTTTGGTTGTACATTATATTACCGCCAATTGTTCCAGCTTAATGCACGAAGCTCTCTCGTTAATTATTGTAATATATATATCTAGCAAGAGCTGTTTAACGATATCGCTTTGGTGTTACCAACCATCTCAGCACATTCTACATTTTGTGTTGTACATACATGCTTGCATGTACATTGATGTTACGATTTGCTCAAGTGAAAGGATTGCTTTTTAGTCCTGTATTAGAAAAAAAACGACGAGGTTCACTTCTTATTCCACTGTATTTAGCACGTGTCTGGCAATACTTTCACCCTTCACGACCAATGGAGCAATTGCATGTCACACATATATTGGCAATCGTCTTGTACGAATGCTTACTGATATGCAGCCGTCATCCGAATTATTATTATCCGTCAAGATTAAGTCAGCAATTATCTTTCTGTCCATTCCTGCTTGAAAATAATGTGTATTGCATTGCAGTGCTAACCATATAATTTCCTTACCAACTTTCCCTCGACGTCAGGAGGGGGAACGACGACTATTATTCGTGGTCTGAGAGTGTGGTGCACTTGCCTGGACAGTTCTTACTTTGACTCCTACGACTTCTATTCTCCCATCACGATTGGATATCTCAGATAGCAATTAGTGTGCATCGCATGTCTCTTGACAAACAATACAAGGAGTCGTGTCCCATCCCCTCACTTCCACCGCTCTTCAACACTGCCATCCCAATAATATTGTTTGACCAATATGCAGGGGAACAATGCCTCCATTTACTTACAGTTGAGTTGAACAAATCAAGAAACAAATGCCAGCCAGCTTTCTCTCCTTGCATGGAATCGAATTAGTGCTTTTCGTTTTGTCTGAGCCTGTGACGCCTGGATTGCTTTCCTAATCGACGATGTGCTTTCACACTCCCACCACTCTCTTCGTCTGACAGAGTCTAGTTCTTATAAAAGAGAGAAACAAACGTTCAGAATTTATTGACTTATTGATTTATATATTTTTGTCACAAATGTTTCGCCGTATTTTGTCAATTTCATCTTCCTTGCAAAAGTGTGCTGATGTGGCGGAACGTTCCTCTTCTGCAAACAGAGGCTTTCACTATTGAGTTCTATTGGAGGACGAAGCTGCTGCCGGTTTTGGTGGATTGGGAAAATACTACGTGACTTAAATGAAAGTGTCAGTGAACATTTGAACGAGTCTTTCTGCTCGAGGGACTCGATAAATATTTTCATCGCTTCTCTCTCATTGGGTGGATGATATTTCGGAATTTCGATTGAATTCTGTCTCCCAAGATGAAACATTTGTGTTTCCCAAATAATAGTTTGTGGTTATCCACCGTATGAATAAAATGAATGTGACAGTTAGGATTTCGTAATGGCGAACGCCGTCACGATTTTGCAATTTGTCTTGACACTCAAAGTTGATTGATTAGTTGGTGTTTGTTTGGTAAATTTAACTAGGTTTGACTTTGACTTGTTCAGCTTCCTGGTGGAATTTCTTGTTATGGAATAAGCAAAACTTTTCCTAAACAACCTGGTTTGAATTTATGAAAGGGAATTCTTCATCCTCTCCAAAATTTGTCAACGTTGACATTTGTTCGTGTTTATGTTGGTTTACCACCACGGGACGACTGCGGATAGCATGTTCTCCTATTTGAATTGTAAATTGTGTTTATGTGTGGACCCGCAAAGTTGTGTGCTGTCTGCAGATTTCAGTTTTCGTGATAATTTTGACGAATACGACAATATTTATGTTTACCCAAACCTCTGCATTATGGTTTCCAAAACTCCAGAGAAGGTACGAACGAGATTTCGGATTCTGCAAAATTTTACCGTTAGCAGATATGCACAAACTTTGTTCTCAGAGGACATCTTATCCATATAAGCCCAAATTTCTGATACCAAACCCTGACATGACCTTATTTCCCCCAATTATACAATACGAAGCAATGATACAACGACCCCCCCCCCGTTATGATATTAAATAAGGCGTTGCGAAGAATATCTATGCATTAAATCACAGGTTGGCAGAAATAAAGTTGAAGGGATTCATCTGGGAAAGGAGGACGACGAGAAACTTTGGCTGTAAATCTAAATTCAAAAGTTAGAAAGTGCGTGCTTTTGCTGTTCTGTCTCAAAGTTAGGATTGGATTTGGAATGTGAAAACATGTAGCACCTCTTTCCCCTTATGCTTCACAGATATTTCTCCGTCAATATCGGATCTCTTGGCCAGTGGAAGTAAGCGCAAAATGCTTCTTATGTCCGATTTCCTTTCCCTCTCTCTGTATATCTGCATTACTGTTGCAACCCACATCCAGACGGGAATAAGGGATGTGTTGCAGCTGTTTCCTTCCTTGTCCTTTACACTTGCATGCAGATGAACTTATTCGCCTTCCTGGCAAACCTTCTGCCCTCATGCTTTCTCTTTTACTCTTTTCTCTCACTCTGCGTGATGGGCTTTGTGACTTCAAAAAATAAATCTCTTTTCACACTTTTACTTTCCTTGCTAGCAGCCGCACCCTCGCTTCCTACTATAATTCTATGCTCTGCTGACATTAGTAGAACACGTATCTAGTGTGACCCATTTCTTTAAGGCATTTTACTGGGAAATCTATTTTTATCTGTTTTAAAAAGGATTAAGAACCAAAGTATTTTGAAACCGAATCTAATCAGGTCGAAATTGACAGTCATTCAAAGTGCGAGATAATAACTTTCATTCTTTCAGATTGGATTTGTATTGTCTTTGGCTGGGAATTTGTTGTTCGTGCTTGGAGATTTATCTTTATTTCTGCGTATGTAGCCAAGCTGGCGGGGCAATTTCAGTGTTGAATGCGAGCCAAGCATTTCATCTTTGCCAGTTTTACTTTATTAATGCACGCGTGGTGGAATGGGCGTGTGTGTGGTAGTTCAGAGCTAATGCAATAAACAAAGATATATTATGGAAGCCAGTAGGAAATAGTGCTGCACATTTCGCAACAAATAAAGGTAGCAAGAAGAATGTCATGTGCGTTTCACCTTTAATAATGTGTGGGTGGGTGTTCAAGGAGCAAAGTTCTACGTACGTATCCGTAGAGGTGAAAAAAACAAGAAGTTATTTGATTGTATGTTTTGTCCCACGTCGTCTGGTGCCTAGTCCTACGAAAGGACGACACCACACGTATTTAAGTAGGTGTGGCATGAGACGTGACCAACTAATCCTGCTTCCGACTTATTGTGCGTCAGTCAAAGCTTTCAAACCTTCAGTTCCGCTTTTCTCACTAATGCCTCGCTTTTCCACGGATGTCAAACATCTCATCACTTAACTTTACGGTGAGCTTTGGTTTCCTCGCCTCACAGCCCAGTTCGATCTGTAGGATTGCCCAAGGGAAGCAAACAAGGAAGCAACTTTGCACAAGAGGATAAAATTCTTAAAATCCATCTCAGACAACTTTCTCAACAACGTGCGTATTTTGAAACTGGACGAGAAAGAACAAAGTCTTTGCCCCCGACTTGTTATGTTTTCTCAACTTCGAGAGCTATGTATACACATGAGACACATGCTTGCCGCGCATGATACACGAACTGGCTTACCTGGCTGACATTTCTTGTCTCAACATTCGTTTCTTAGCTTCTTCATGCATACAAACATATAACGCAAAATCAAAGTCCTAAAGTTAAGCTGCCCCATAAGTAGATCTCTTTAAGTTGTGGTTTCAAAATACTCTGATCCTCTTTTCCGATTTGATCGGTATGTTTACTTTTGAGGGATGTCGACCTTAAAGTTTGAACTGAACACGATTTCTTCAGCTTGGAAACTCTTTAAATACTAGAAAGGGTTTACCAGAAAATAGCCTCTCGTCATGATCAGCAATTACTTAAAGTGCAAGTTGACAATTAGACATATGTAAAGATTTTGATTGGTTGAAGTTAAATAAATAAGCATGAATTGTTAAAATACAAAAAAGAGCAAGACATACATAATATTATGTGGGCTTACAATCAGAGTGTAAACAAACTAAATATTTTGGTCTTCAAGTTCTATGTTCCAGAGCAAAATAGAAATTCAGTAGAAATTCTGCAACCTTTGCAACTCTAGAAATGAGATCGTCACCCAAAGATTTAAGGCAATTTAGGACAAAGACTTTAGAACAGCTAAGGAAAATAAGAAAGGCCATTGAATCTGCTTCAATTTTTGGGCTGTAGACAGAAAGAATCCATTCGAATTGGAGTGTGGGTTTCCTCCTCTTTTTTATTTTCATGTGTGCAACTATTCCTCACAATGGTTTCATTCAACCAAGCAAGATTTTGAGCAGGATGGAGGGCTTGGATTCCTCTCGCGTTCAAATTTTCAAATGCATTATTCCAGCATCGTTTGGTGGAAGAATTGGAATTGAGAGCATCTTTTCCTAAAAGAATTCCTAAAAATTCAGCTGGATGATAGGAGGCAGCAGATCGAAAGCAATTGGGAAGTGGAATGGATCATATCTCAGCACATTTATTTCTCATTGGTGGAAATTGGAATGAATTTCTCACTTCAACTTCCTCCAATTCAAGAAGCTCGAGTGCTATGTGAAAGCAGTGGTGAAAGTGAATTGTGCAAATATGCGGAAGTTTGGTTTTGTGGAATTTCATGTTTCATCCTTTCTTCGCAGGAACAAGATGTATTGACCAGTTGTTAAAACGGAAATGTTCAATTTTCGGGTGCATTTGGACACAAATTTAGAACTGAAGAAACTCTTTCTTTCCGTGTGAGAGTTATGCCACAGTCATCAAATTTCATCCCCATTCATTATTTTATTTCATTCTCAATGAAATAAAATTGCTCATTTCCCAAACTGTCTCACACGCACTTCTTTTCTGAACTGTGTTAATAAACCAAGAGAAATAAAATCAGACATATTTTATTCAGCAGGCTTTCCAACTGGTCCATTTGGCAGTGGACTATGTAGTTACCAAAAATTAGGCCATGAATATGGCACTTTGGGAAATCATCTCGTATTCAAAAAAGGGTTCGAATCTTAGCTTTACGCATCCCTCATAAGTTCTTGATGCCATTGGAATGTGCGGTATGATCGCCTGTCGTAACATTTAAAGATGGGATAGCGTAACATAAAATATGTTTGGTGGAAGTTGCAATATTTTACGCATGCCACGC
Organism: Folsomia candida; assembly: GCF_002217175.1. NCBI lineage: Eukaryota > Metazoa > Arthropoda > Collembola > Entomobryomorpha > Isotomidae > Folsomia > Folsomia candida. The sequence continues at coordinate 14,065,456 of NW_019091195.1, read as the reverse complement.
CAGTTAAAGTTAGCAGAAATCCTCTAACCACTTACGTATGGCTTCCCCACATGCGAAGTTTGGCAGGGAAATATTTACACGAAAATGAGCACCGTATGTCTCAAATCCTGTAACATTTTTGTAAAAAAAATAAGAGGAGAAAGCTGTATATAAGGTGGAGAAGGGCTCTTGCTGAACTCAAAGTGCGTGAATAATTCGGCTCCTTATCATAAATTATTCAAATCACGGCCGTGGCTTTATGGAGTGCGAACTCGTATTTTGAATCATGCGATTAGTTATGTCCAAATCTCATGTTTCTTTTGCCCCTCATAGCCGATACAATCTTCACAACCAGCCATTGTGTGTGGTAGCTCAATCCTGTGCGTGTGAATTTTAAATATGAGGCAATTTCGCTTGCCAGAAATGTTTAATTTAAGCTTTATACATGAGCATTTAGATCCACGTGAAGATTAATAATAGAGCAGGAGTAGGTTGTATTACTCGCTACACACCCGGAACAATGATGTACGGAGGGCAGAAGAATAGTGAGAACTGCGCAGAGAACGTGCATTGTTTCCACCCAAGTGAACTTGTATTAACGAGAGAAAGTTGGGCCAATCCGTACGCATTTTCTACGTGCTGAGAGCTACACTAGTGCACGCGTAGAGTGGGAATGAATGATGGGAAATGTTTTGTTGGGCAACAATAGTCTGGATCATGCTTACATTTCCTAGCTCAAACCTTCCACAGAGTTAAGTGGTTGTGTGTCCACCTGGGAATTATGTTTTGACTCGGTCCGACTCTACTACCCGCTTTACCAACGGGCAGCTCATTTAACGGTATAAGGAAGAGTTGGTTGCTATTCAGGGTTGCGTACTGACTTCCTTGCGACTTTCTCAAAGTTCAGGGTGAAAGCTAAATTAGTAGGATCCTTGCCAATGTGAACGACACATTTATTTTGTGGTCAAGTGTTTGAAAATATATAGCACAGCTCAAAATTCAATTTCTGTAACCGGAGAGAAAGCATCATATTTATATGTAAAAATTTTAACACTACGTCTGGTACTTGCATACATGTTTGCACTACAAAGTTGACTACTTTTGCATAGGCTTTGGATAAAGTAGGGCAAGTACTTTTGCAATTTACAAGCAAATTAGGACAATTGGCCCTAATTTAAATACGTTGAACTGAAACTTTGTCTATTGACTTGGTTAATTTATTGTGAGTCGCTCTTAAAATATATGCAACTTGCAGAGATGAAGACAATAGTTTTACTGAATATGTACAAGTACCGCTAGCAAGTCTTACCTCATTCTTTCTAGGTTGAGATTGTTATCGAATCAGTTATTTCAGTTGAGATGATTTAACGATGCTTTAATGACCAATGAGTAGAATTAAAAGTTAAAATTTAATTAGCACCGTCTGAAATCTTCGAGCAAATTATCTTCCAAGTTCCTCATTCATGTGAAGCTTTAGAAAATGATTTGCTCCTATAAGATAGATTAATCTCAATCGGAAGGAAACTATCTCTGAGCAGGAAATGGATTAAGATCTGATTGAACCTCAAGAAGGAAACAACGGTCCAATTTAATGTGATCTAAGATCGTAATTTAAGCTTTATGCTCCTCCATTTAAATGTATCAGGGGCGATTTGGATATTACTTATTGCCAAAGTAGACTAAATATATGCACATGTACAAGAGGTGCACATACGTATGACACGTACACTAGAGGTAGACTAGTGTCCCTTAGGATATTCAAGAAGGACGATGGAATGAATGAGGGAGTCTCAGTGGCCGACCGACAAGGACCGATCCGAGGCTGAGATCGTAAGCTGATCCTGATTTGAGATAGAAAGATGAAAGGATGAAGGAAGAAGAATGAGAAAAGTTTCTCTGCCTCGTTGGACTCTCGCGAGATTGGATGGAAATAAATGAACTTTGGTTTCCTCCGCTTCCACATTTTGTCTACTTCTTATTTTTACCAGACACGACCGATCTCCTTTTGTACCAAGCTAACTCGACCACACTCTTAGGCCTGAGTTTTCCCGTGAACGTATCTATGTCAATGTATGTTTTAGTGTACAGGTTCACTGCATGTGCATACACAAAGTTATTCCAAGATCACACTTCCGCATGAAATCGCTGCACTGGATATTTTTTTCTACCAGTGTCACTGAAGTAATAAGTTGAGGACAGCATACACTGTAGAAATTGTTAAGAGACCTCACCGAATTTAATTGGGCGTCCAAAAATTGGGCTCATCTTTGACTGGTGGAAGATTTTTGTTCCTTACATATTTCCGTTCATGCGGATCAATAGGATGTGGAGATGGTTTAATTGGGCAATTTAACAAAGTGTCTCTTTTTCGATAACGATCTCATGATTTCCTGGAACCTTAGATTTACTTTCACCCTCCGGCATTCTCGATATTTTTAACGATTATTGGAATTTTAAATTACTTATGTGCTACTTGAAACTTCTCATAACGAGGAGCGTCATCCATCCAGCGATGTTCTCCCACCTTTACCACGTTCGGTGAGAGTAAAGTGCTGGGGAAAGCACAAAAAATTTGAATATCGGCAAAGTTTAGCCTTAAACTTTTGTTTTATAATGGAAAGTGATACTTTTCAGGGTGGGTTAATGGAACGGCTTGAAAGGGTAAATGGAAATCATTATCGTGAACCAAATCTTCCGTTACGCATTTCCAATTTTCATTTAAACCTGGCTCCCGATGGGACGAGCCGAGCAGGCAGATTTCTTAGCAAGCAGAATTTGACAAGAGGCGAGTCTCCCACCAAAGTGAAAGGTTCTTTTATTCGAATTCTTCCTTGACTTCAGATTTGTTCAAGTATGACGAACATTTATAATTATGATTACTATTCTTTAATTTTGCAATTTAATCATTCTTGCAATTCCCAAAGGGCGTTTGTATCAATTTAAAAATTTTGTATCAAGATTTTGAATGAACTGACCACATTTCGTGTCCAATGGCTGTCATTGTGTGCAATATACATAAAAGATTTAATAGAATTTTTGACTAATTGACACACTTCACTACCCTATGTCATTAATCACGCAACACTCAAATGCTTCCAACTGGATTTTGAATTCTTACAGTTGATTTCATTTCAGTTAAGAAACCACAAAGAAATGTCGGTAGGTTGGACAGTTCAAATACAACTTCAGCCTTTGATCTCCTTCTCACAATCAATTTGAGTAAAGTAATTTGCTTGAGGAAATCAAACGTCACATTATTATCTGGTCTACCAACGTACGGTGTTATTTGAAATAAATTGCAGTACAGGTTTCGCTTTCAGGTAATGATGATAAATTGCACATTCATTACACAAACATTGAGTTAGAGGAAATGGGAAACAGGGAGACATTTCCTGTTTACATTATAGAGAAAGTTTTTGTTGGAATAAAAATTCTCCTGAAAGTAAATGGAGTCGTCGTGATGGAATAAAATTAAGCTCCAGTCATGTTCTACTCCACAAAATTGCATGGTAATGCTCAGGATGTGCATGCTTTTGCTTTCACCGGATAAATTTTGTACAATAAAGTATTGCACCAGAGCGGTGGTGATGGTGGTGGAGAGGAAAAAGGGTTGTCAGGATGCGATGCCCGCTGCCGTCAACCCTTCCGTTCAGAAATGCAATTGCATAAACGAAGGTAATAATATTTCTTGGGCTCGTGCTCCTCGCTCGACAATGACATTTGTGTAAGGACGACGACGAATGACACAACGGTGGGTTTATGACCCGCAACTGAACAATGTGACGTGAATGCTAGAGTCGGGTTGACTTTGTCATTGAATTTTGGTCTGACTTTTGACATTTTGATGTAGATGATGTTCTCGATTTTCTGCGTGCGTGCGTAGATGTATGAATTTGTGTATCGTGAGGTAACGAGGAGGTGAGAGTTCTGCATTCCTTTTATTTTATACTATCCAGCAGCTTATTCATAAATTTATATTTTGTGGGCGGCACTCCAAGTTGCTTGTCATTGTCACATTCATAATCCAACTTGTCAACTTTCTCTGAGCCTAAAAATGCATTTCCAGAATGTATGCGTTTCTGTGGGGTTAGCAATGCAAGGGGTTCACGATGATGCTTCTTTCACCTCAGCTCACCCAGCAATACATATCAGCGACGTATGTACGACGGCTGAATTCACCTGGTACAAGATACCTCTGTTTGGTGATAAATCTTCCTGACATGTAATCCTCATACTACATGATGGTCCTTGCACTTAATTATCTTGAGGTTTTCCATTATATTTATTAAGAAAATCTTGCAATCATTTGTACACAAACATTTGTACATAAAAAAACTTTAAGGTTGCAACTCTCCATGCTGTTGAATTCAGTTTGTATCGTCAACAAACGATCTACCTAATACTCCCAAAATCACGAAGCTGTCATTCTCTAGAGATTTTCATGTTTGAAAGCATTCATGCCAATCTTGTGAATTGTAAATTGTGAAATATTTTATGCTTGACTGCGAGTAAGATTGTAAAACACAATGTACGAGTTTAGTGGAACCTGTGTAAACCTTCTTAAGGTATCAACCACAGATGCAGGGTTTAAACGAGTGGAAAATTGAAACTTGACAAAGCTCAAATCTCAATGGAAATATGTCTGACCATGCAAAGCAGAGCATGCTTCGTTTGCTCTATTGCGTAATTGTGAGTGGGGTTACAGAGCTTCTACGCATGCAAATTACAATGGTTTGCTAAATAAATTAGTCGCCCAGTCTCCAAGTTAATTACGTGGCTACACATTTTGTGAATTTAGGTGTGAGAATTATTACTAATTTTATTTTTTATTTGCAGGGACGGAAGTAAAAAGCGTGCCATCGGCCCACTCGTTTGCACCACCTACAGCGAATTCTCATTTATACATTTATTACACAAAATTGTCTTATTTTCAAATCACAAAACAAATTGAAATGTTACGAATATGTAGTAAAGCTTTGAACATATTTAGATCTATATGTGTATAAAATAGTCGCCAAGATAAAGTTTACTATCAAATCCACTGCGTCAGGTGTAGTCAGTCAGCATTAGCTATGTTCCTTCAAGTAGTGATTACTCACTTCCATCTTCATCAGTTGGAAAATTTACTCCATACGAACAGATTATTTCAGACTGAATTACACAAAATGGAAGGTGGATCGAACTATTATTAGTTAGGAACAAAAGTTTCCCTTACTTTTCCCTTCAAGTCTTGTTCATCCAATTCATTTCCAAAGTTCAGCACACTACCGAACAAAGACCGGCCAGATTTTGTGTTAAGATAAGCTTTCTCAACCATTCTCTCCTGAGCTCGCTGCGTGCAGTGTTGTGGACCTTTCTTATTTTTGTTTTAACACAAAGGACGCCCCCAAGAAATGCGTGTGACCGTACGAGCGAGCGAGCGAGTGAGTGAAGGAAGGGAGAAAGTCTGCCCACTTCCGATCGTGGTAGCAACGAACGTATCTCAAATCGAAGTAGGAGCGTTCTCGTTTTTAGCCCGAACCATTAAGTAAAAATCCTTTTGTTCTAAATTAGTAGTCAAAGTTGCAGAAATCGATGTGTAGAAAAATTCCTCATTGTCAGGTTTAATCAGGAAAAGAATGGAAATTGTGAATGATGGATGACATATGCATGTTCATGATACATTTGTATGTGATAAATGGTGTAATATTTTTACAGGATGAATTTAATAAATTTCACATGTGTACAAAAACTCTGTACAAAACGTAGATATTCCTTTGAATCTCTGCATGAACTCAGTCAAGCGCATAATTGAAGAGCAAAACAGTATTTTCAAGACGTCCGGGAAATGCCACGCAAAATTGGGCACGGTTGAGCAGAGAGCGAACAAATCTCCACAACTCAACGCAGACGGCTTTCCTGTTCATGCTTCAGCCCAAAGTGAAAGCGAGCAGTTATTTCTTGATTTTTCGAGGGATATGGAGTGAGTTAAATAAAGTTCACCGCGTGCTCAGCTTGCTGAAATTGTGATCCTCGGCAGATGTTCAGGATGTGGTTCAGGATTGAGTAGTGTAATAAGTGCAGCTTTTGGTTAACCCGACTTGTTTTTAGCCGAACAGGTCAAAATGAATATGAGTGAGTGTGTGGGGAACTGTCAGCCATCAGTGACATTTTCTCACCATTGCAATGCTATAAATCACTGGAAATGTAAAAAAAGTGTGCAGCAAAGCACTATATGATATGCATGTAAACAATAGTTTGTTATACCTCTCAGAGGGGCAAGAAATGGGGGGGATGTTGACAATGAAACTATAGAACGAAATGCCTTGCGGTGCAATATGATTGATTACGCCAAACTTTGATGATGAGGATTGAGTAGGGCTTGCACAATTTACCACCCACGACTGATCCGAAAGCAGTCTCTAATTTATAGGCAATAATGAGTTGGATTCCACAAGGTTGGTCCACACGAAAAGAGCGAGGAGCCAAATAAAAACGTGAATGAACGTGAAACGTGGTTTAACATTTTATTTGTCAGGTTGAGTTTTCTCGAGTAAAAGATGAGGTGAATTGAAAATCTAAAGTCAAGGGTCTATTTCACGCTCAAGTGGCATTGCTCGGGTGGTGAGTCACGACTCAGCAAATCAACCACTTTGAATTTGAATTATTCCGGATTTCACGACTTCAGTTCGCTATATAGCGTAGCTAGTGCATAAGTAACTGTATTTTGAGGTAGATAGTTCAACCTTTCAATGCACAGAACGAACTTGGACTCTCTCGTCAAAGAGCATCATGGGATCTGGAGAAAGAAAGAAGTTCAGCGAGTCTTCAATTCAATTCTACTCGAGTTTGGTTTAGTAAACTTTTAGTAAAAGAATTCATATCAGAGGACTAATATAAACTGTTTCATTTCCACTCAAGTGGAGAGAACCGATTTTCAAACGTTTAAATATCCCACTTTGCATAAAGTACGCAATTGTAGTCATGTTCTTCATTCTTAATCTAACCAAATGTTGTCCATTTATTGGGTTTAGTAATTACCAAATCATAATCAAAATATGCATGTTGAATCAATTGACAGTCGGTGCCATACACTTGGGAACCCAAATTATTGTTAAATCTTTATTAGGTTTAAAGTGTTACCCTCGCACAACTTTATCCAATGCAGCAGATACCACAATGTAAGTAAAGTCGGAGTTAAAGAAGTTGGAAAGGTTCCCCTCTGCGTGGCATGGATGTAAGCACCATCCGGATATTAGTATTATGCGATGCCATTTCTGTAAGAAATAAGCACGAGGGTGGCGAAGAGGACAAAGGGAACGTTAAATGGAGGCAATCGCACTCGTACTTCTTTAATACGTGGGCAATATTGCCTACTATGCAGTAATCATAATCATAATAATAATGCATTATTCGAGTCAAGTCAGTAATTCAAACAGGAGCAACTTTCCCTTTCATCTCCTTTTTCGTACGAGCGTCTAGAATTATTACATTACGTATTGCTAAACACATATTGTACTTTCTTCATCACTATGAAATATCGTTTATTCTCTTCACACACAATGCCTGCTGATGCAATATTGCACAGGAATTTATGGACCCTCAAATACAATTTGATCGAAATCCAACCATACACACATACATATTCATGTAGAGCGAAGAAGTTTGGGGTGCAGAGCGATATGTACATTTGTCAATTTGTCAATCCTTCTCTGCTAACCCGTCAATATTCGGCCTTATTTTATATTCTAAATTTTTGTAAACAGCCCTGAACGCCCAGATACAATGCATACATATGTTTCATACCCATATAACTTCACAATAGGACCATTTTTTATTAACCATATAAACTAGAAAAAAGCAAGCAAACTTGTTACAGCCGATGCACCTCTTTAGCACACCGCGTTTTTGTAATCTTCTTTATTGTTAGAGTAATCCATCTTAGGAGCTGAACCAAGTACACGTCAAGAAAATAGGATGGAAAGTTGTTCACTCATTGAAGAAAATCCCTGTTTCTTCCCATCAAACCAACACCATCCAACCCGAAAGAAGGCTGATATTGTCCTGTTTTCCTTCTTGTAGAAAACTCTTGTTGTCTGCGGAGCACAAAAATTGCGACAAGAATGACGTAGTAATGACATTGTTTGTACTTCCAGTTTCCTCCCTCGTTTCCAAACATTTCAAAGAGATTAAAATCTGTTGTAGAGGAAAGAGGTTCACTCTGGTTCGGTGGAAATAATGGGAAATGGATTATAGGATAATAATAGTGTTACGCTGTAGTTGCGGGGACTTCACTGCACCCTCATCATTACGTGAGGGTGGCAATACCATTTAAAATAAATTCAGTTTCTTGGATGAGTGGGAATGAGAATCTAAGTCTTATTCAACTGCATCTTTGTTGCTGCTTACCAAAGTCAGCCGCATGATCCTCGACTTTATCACGCTGCATTTCCTACGTCCCCTTATTCTCCCTTCTCATTTTCAGCTAAAACAATGGAGAGTTTCCATCAGAACTCTTCAACTTAGGATTAGTCACTCATTCCTGGATTGATAGTAAAACTCGCAAATGAACGAAACCTAATCAATATCCAGAATGCATTCCATGACGCAGAGAAAATCATAATATTTACACAAGAGTCGAAACAAGAGCTATTCGAATGAATTTTTCTATAAATAAATACAACTTTAATTAAAAAATGGTGTACAATGCATCGGAAATCTAAGCTTCTCACTGCACATATGTAGTCGTTGTCATGAAATAGCATTATGCAGAATATTTACATATTGGTTGAGTAAGAGAAGAAGCGACTCTACCAATTGTTTAAAAATCTGTTAACTCCTTGCGTCGTATACCAGGTTCATATCTCTCTTGTTTTTGCTACAGGTATTTGAGGAGAAATTGTGATGCAGATGATGCACCCCGAATTTATTTTGGGAATGAATTTTATGGAATATAAATCTAACACCGCCACCCACCCATGCACCCATCGGCACTGTCAACAAAAAGGAGGAAGGAGATAGCAGTGATGATAGACAACCCAAGATGGATGAGTGCATGGAATCCGAAAATTCAACTTTTGAAGTTGAATGAAATTTGAATGAGGGGGAGTGAAATTCCAAAATCCGGAGAAGCGTGCAGTCCGTATGTTTATCCATTCACGTCATGTTGGTTGGATGGTTGGTCATACTTCCCTTTCAAAGAGGAAACCAGAAGCGTGAAAAATGCACATGAAATTGTATTCATAATTCATGGAAATATCCCACAGACAGAGTGAAAGAGGTGATGGTTCACGTCCGGCATTATTGCAGCAGAAAATCCACAACGCATATGAACGTGTACACGCGTAGTATGAACACGACCAGGATGTTTGGGTTCACATCGGTTGCTTTCTCCTTCAATTTTTCTTCACTTTCGTCCCCCATTCGTCACGCTTTTATTTTACAACTTTATCAAGATTCTTTCTTGGATTTGAGGGATTGTACGATGGGGGTGAGTGAAAGTTGTAAAATGAAAATAGAAATCCTGGTTAAAACCTCGATATGTAGGACCAAACCAGTGTTGGTAGCGAGTCTGATGTATGCATAAGAAATACATATTGTCAAGTTTTGAGATGATTTTTATTGGTAGCGTCTTTTATTCAATGTACAAGGTAACAGAAACAACGACTAAATTGGTTTATATGGAATTGACTTTGCAGAAACAAATATCTACAAAAGTCGAGAATTATAGGAAAATTCAATAAAGCTATGTATGCAGTCAGGAGAAAGCTGATAGATGTATCTAATATCCCTATGTGCACATATGCACTTTTGTAGCACATTGCTGGTATGGAACGTTGTCTACCCACAGAGATTAGACAGAAAGACGGATGGCTAGGACGATTATATTACGAGATACAACAGCAGATTGTTAGAAAGTAGCATGGAACACTTTCCCAAATATCTTCCAACTTTCCATGCACTTCAGATTTAAGAAAAATTATGTAAAGTGTTTGCACAAAATGATCGAGTTACAAATAAAATCTTTACTTTTAATTTATTGGGATCCGAAGTCAATGACAAAAAGAAAATCTCATAATCCAGCCAAATCTACCTCTAAAAAATAAATTTTAGTTGCCAGAATTTTGACATTTTTCCTTCAATTCGTCTTTTGCAAGGTAAAAGCTACAAGGGGGCAGGAAACTCCAAAAGAAGGGCCGCGAGTGCAGTACTTATTTTTCTGCAATTGTGACCGGTCCCCATTTGGGAGTGCAAGCGATAAGGGTGCAACGGAATTGGAGACTTTCTATGACCTTGACCAAATATAAGCATGCATCTACTCGTACTAGCATTTATCGCATTTCGCTTAACCTTAGTAAAGAAAATGAAAATACCATGAAATGCAGGTAAGTTGCCTTACGAGGCCCGTAATAATATTATTCTAAGGCGACAATTTATTTTTCTTGCTTCTAAATTGAAGTAGTTGTGCACTAAAAGGAAACGAGTTCCTCAATAAAAGTGAGATTGCGATGCAATTGCATTGTGCATCTGCATCCAATGGTGAATGGCACCTCTGGGTGTAGTGATCATACGAGTGCAGCAACAAATGCATATTTTCCCTTAAGTTTTATCCCACTCAACGCAACATTAAGCTTCACCCCACACACCCAGAATGAAGCCACTTTTCCTTACTTATTTACTGAGATATGTAAGGAATCACCACTGCCAACGCTCCCCCACCACTTGTCACACATGCATTTTCTCCCCACCCGAGTTTCTTCTTTTGCAGTCCCAACTCGGCTTCTAATCTCACATCTCATCTCTCAAGAGAAGTCTTGAATGGAGAAGGTACAGAAGAAATGAAATGAATTGAGGTTATGAGAGCAAAGCTCAACTTCAAGTGGGAAAGCTGGCTGGCTTGGTGTGTGTGTGAGAAGATCCAACAGCTCGAACCATCCAAGAACGAACCGCTTTCCCTTATCTGCCTCTCAATTCAATTGAAAGTTTCAACAAAGTTGAACAAAAACAAGATGCGGACGCCAAAGTTGAAGGAAATGCATTACGCAACTTTACATCGCATTTAGAAATGGGTTTTAGAGAAAGACGACCATGTTTCACATTGCATTGCACTTTCTTCAGCTTGGATTTTCTCACAGCACAGCAACTCACAGGGTGAACACTCAGTGCATAGAATACATACGCGCTGTTGTGGCTTTAGCACGTAGAGAAAGTGAGAGAAATTCTTTTGACAAGACGAAATTAACCTCTGACATGGTTGCAACTTGTTCAAGGAACGCTTGAATTTTAGGTAATTTAGTTTGGTAAAAATTCGCCCGAACCATCTAAATTTAGGGTTCTTGGGTTACTTAGGTGTTCAAAGTGGGAGTCTTTAATGTAAAGATGTAACGTCGCGGTACTCCTCTTATTCCGTCTAATTAATCAAAAGATGACTCACGATTCACTGGAAAGACGGGTTGGAATTTAAATTAAATCCTGGCGAATTCCTTCCTACCCCAAAAACTCTATTCCATTGTCTTTTGTCATTTCCACCACATGTATAACTGCGCACACCTCAGTTTGATTGGAGCTATTTACATTTCTTTGTGATTGGATGAAATATTGGCCTTCCGGAATTATCAGCTTGAAATTCAATTCACAGCCCAAATTTGAATCACGGTTGGATCCGGTGAGTAATGTAACTGATCCATTTCAAAAAGACGCGAGAGAAGGAGAATGCATGTTAAATTCTCCCACAGAGCAACGAATATATATGTACGGCGACCCTCATGCGGATTCGGTGTTAAACTCCGTCCCTGGAATTTGCTCCCCATACTGCCACACTAACTAACCCACTACAGGGTGCGATGGCAATAGAGAAAATCTGTTTTTGGTCTTTTAGGGAAAGTTGCACCCGACTACGAAATGCTTACAACTACCAGACGACGACCCTCACAAAATGTATAAAGTCCATTGATTCCTCTGTAGCGAACATAATAAATGGCACGAATACCAACCCATCAGAACCTGCTGTGAGATGAAATTGTCCCGAATTGCACCACTAAGAAATCCACAACTAAGAAATAACGTTGCTGTATTTTTTTGGTTGGTTTGTTTTCTCGTCCAGTAAGCAGCAGCCCAAATCCAAGCCGTCTTTCTCACACAACTTGATGTCGAAGTGGAATGGTGTGGTCATTACTTCGAACGAACGATGCATGTTGCAGATCTTTGCTCGTTTTCTTTCGTTCCCTTTGAAACGCTGTCCATGAACTTGAACTTGATCATGATTCCAAGTAAATCAACTAAATCACAGGACAGGAAGGAACTGGAAGACGGATTGGATGGGATCTTTGCTATTTAGGAGGAAAATCCTCGCAGGGGTCTTCATGAGACGGCGATCACGACGATGCCCTCCTTTACTGCCCAAAACTGCATCCAATGCCCAAGTCTGTGGCGATGATAAAAAAATTCCATGCATCTCCGCTGCAATTTATTACACTGTAGTGAATTTGGCTCTCCTCGCATTTCATGTTGAGTTAGGCCATTTAGTTGAAGCCAATACCCTCGCCATCATTTATTTGATTGCATTACAAGAATACCTCTCGACGAATGAGAGAAAATCTCACAAACTCACCAAAATTTGAAAGCAGTGGCATCGAAAGTTTCTCCCCTAGCCTGCACTCAGACGAGACTCGTTGGAGAAGGATAATAATGCGAACGGCATTCCACAAATAAATTTTACCACGCTAACGTCGAGATACATATACACCAACAAAATTGTCAAATTCAAATAATGTCAACCTTGACTTGATTTTATTCAATCCTGTTACTTTAACCAATCTATAAGGGACAGTTTTCCTAAATGGATCTATTTATTACAGCTTACGGACCATGCGGTGCCAGAACGTACCTACACCAAATTGCTTCCCCATTTCCTCCATCACTTTCTCTCTAGGATTCCAGGAGGAAAAGCCTCCTGAAATCAAAAGTGGTTTTACATGAATGGAATTCTCAATCGTTGGTTTGGTTTGTGTTCCCAAATTGAAGGTTGAATAAAATGAGAATCGAATGCGGCTCGATCCTCTGTTATGCAAGAGCTCCGCCTGGTCGTAATTTTTTGCCGATAAAATCGCATAGTGACGGGCTCTCAAAGCCCACACTTTGAAGGAGAAAATTCCTTGATATTACTTTTATGACTGAAATTTGAATTGTTCTCCTCCCAAGGTGGTTGAATTAAAATGAAAATGTGGTGCAAAGTCAGGGAACCTTACTTTCACCTCTTCTGAAAACATACTTGCAAACTCTATACAATTCACTGCTAGTTTTTAATCTAAGCCAAAGTAAGCTCAGGCAAGGTATGATTTGAATAGTCTCAAATTCTCAGTCAGTATTTGGAGACCTAACTCTTCGTATTCTTTGAAGCAGAGAAATGAACTCTGTTTTGCCATTTGATTTACTTTTTATTGTTCCCCATTTCTCACAAGTTTATGTTTTTCTTAAATTGAAAGTCGCGTCTGAAAAGAAACTTTGCGGCGACATTCGTAGTCAGTCAGTTCACTTTATACGTCGTTCGTTCCCTATCCTACAGAAAGTATTTTGGGTTGAATAGCGTCCTTTTGAGGAGATTTAAACCAAAGTGGCAGTGCAGCCAGCGTTTATTTGCAAAGAATTCTTGTGTTTATACAATATTATATCCGCTGCTGGAGATGGGAGAACAAGTGAAGTGCTAAACTTAATTCCAGGCTAAAGTATGGCTTGACTACTGGGAGCTAAGCCATGGACGACGAGCAGTGTAATTGTCAACTTTAGCCCTAGATCTACAGACCTGCACCAACGTTGGTGCGTAAAACTAAACTAAAACTTTTCATTTTATTAAAAGAGTAGAAACCAAATTCATGTCGGGTGAATCCAGGCAGAGAGACTTCCTCCCCCGCTTTCCTTCCTCCGAGAAGAAATCAACCAAGTACATCGCAGCTACTTATTCTCAACCTCCGGAGGAGAATTTGGCTCAATTTGGACGCACATAGTGGTTTAATTTCGTTGCGGGAACAAAAAGCATGGAATTGTTTCTGGGATTTGCAATTTAGTAATTTACATACATACATGAGATCTTCGTCTAGAGAACATTTATTGCACTTGGGCTTTGTCTTGTTGGATTACACGGTTTCACGTACCCGCCAGACGCTTAAAAATGTTGCGTATTACACGCCATCAACATTTCACAAAAATGGACTCTAAGCTTAATTAAGAATATAACAGAGCTGGTCTGTTGCGGCTTCTTTCCTTGGCAAGATAGGCGAGATTTACAAAGCTCCCAAATTAACAAGATTCAGTAGAGTTTCGGTGCTAATTTTGCACAAGATGAGAAATATTTGCATATTAACTTGGACTATTTACCATTCGTTGCAAATAAGCATGACGATTCACTGAGGAGAATTTATTTCGCGGATTGCCATCCACATATCTAATAGCCTCACACATTTGAATATATTTGTAACATTTAAACACCAATACAAGCCCGTAGGACTAGCACTTATTTGTATATTCAAGAAAATATTGCCATTACTACATATTTTCTTTAGACGTGTGTATTTTGTAACATCTTTGAATATTTATGTATGTCTCATCAACTACTGAGTTTTCCTTTTGCTTTCTCCAATATTTAAACATAATAATAGTCACCATTCCGAAACTAAACTTTTTGAATGTCTCATCAGCGTAAATAAGATTCCTTGCCGTCTGCAATGCCACTTGTTATCTTGTATTTCGCTTTTGAACTTGTCTGAGGAGAATGTGTAGAAACTAGGCAGATGAAATTGTAATGTTGTGCACAAAGTAGGAGAAAGCTGAACTTCTCATTGCAGTGGCAATTAGCTGAGCCAGAGTGATTAGTGAATGAGTCTAGTAATTCAAACTGATAAGGTAAATGGATTTTCCTTGTTTGAGAGGATTAAATCCCGACGCAGTGCGGAGGTTTGCCACCCGATAAACACGAGGACAAGGTAAAGCCGCTTCGTTGTTGGGATTCTTATACAGATACTGTTTTACTTTCCCCATTACGGACTGCATTTCGTCCATAATTCTTTTATCGTGGTCTTTAATTCCTTCCGTTTCGTCCACGTGTTTAATGGTTATATCGTTCCCGACTTGCCTTCAGGATTATTTCACAAAGTCACTCAGTTAGTCAGGATAGATTAACATTCAATGAAATTGTTCAAGAGTGAATAAAAGACTATGGGAAAACTAGGAAGGAAAGCTAGAATTTTCCTGTCGCGTGGTGGACATTATCTGGACCATGGGTTTGAACGTCACACAACTTTGCACTTTTGCTGTAGAAACATAATTAAAACGCTTAAATATGCTGAATTTCATGAAGTTGCCGTCATTTTCAAGCCGTGAAACAAAAGTTTAATAAAACTGGGAACCATATCTGTTATAATCAAGTTGTGAGACCGACAACTAAATATTCCAACTTTCAGCACAACACTATTTTACCATCAACCTTGTCTGGTTAAGTGAAAGAGATTATCGTATAAAACATGAATCTACTGACTTACTAATAACCCACCCACGGTCGCGTGGTATTTCTCCATAACAAATGACATTGTGCCGTACCTTCCTTGCGAGAGATATGGGAATAAAGGATGAGTGAGTCATATCTATATCATAATGTCGTGCATGTCGACGTACGAATAACAGCCTTGATCCAAAATTGGGGACAGAGTTAATTAAGTCGAGACACTGGAGACATACAATTCGACTTGCACTCCTCCAGCCTTGCGCATCTTTCTCCTCACCATGATTCAATTTAAATTTGAGTTATTTATGGCGTCTTATGATGCCTGATTTGATTCCATTCTGTAATTATGGGGAATGAACGTGGGCTTTGATTGCAATTAGTTGTATGGAGAACCAATTAAAATATCCTCTCGTCTACATAATAACAGAGTACGTATTAAGAGTTATAGGATGAAGTAACCGAGTGCGTAGATTCATCAGGAACGTGAATTCACCCAGCATCACAATTACGTATGCATGTACGAGAGACAAATGGTTCTCAGTTTCAGCTCTCTTTGTAGTATGATGAGGGGGTGTAAAATAAGCGTTGCTTTGAAGTAATGATGAGGGTTGCTTAATTTCATCTAGTGTCAACTGTTCTAGACGGCTCTGCAACTAATCCGTGCTGGTTGCTCATTAGTTTTTCTGCAAAAGAATGTCTAGGGTTTATATTTCTACATTAGACTGTTAAATCTAGTGCAGCCAAAGGAAATAATTCTCAGAACGAGAAGATGAAGGTGGGTAATTAACACGGAGAGTTCACGAGTTCAAAGACAACAGCTGGATAATTTTCAAGAACAAGAAAAGAGTCGGCAGAACATTTCCACTCGACTTTTGACGAATGAAAGTACAAAGGATTAAACGTAATCAGAATAAAAAGTCTCGTCTTCTTTTGACGATGGAATCATCTTTGAAATTCAAAGTCCCTTTGCTCCAGCTCACTAATTACAAAAGAAAGTTGAGTTTACGATTCAACTCTCGACGACTTTAGCTGAATATATTTATAGCGAAAAAGTTGTCGAGTACACAAAAGTTTGTGATTTTATGGATTTTATAAACCCCGTATTTTAATAATTCTACTAAAAATACCGTGCATAGCAGAGAAATTGGCAAAGTTTATTCATTTTAATATCAGCAGACTTGATTGGGTGTCTGTGTCGAGGTTTACACGGTGGGGGCTGATTACGAGCTGAAAGAAAGTGTTAAGTAGCCCGATTAAATTTACGAGGGAAATAACTTCCATCGTGCGAATGAGAACATCAATAATTTTCTTTCAAACTTGTTCAGCTTAATGCGAGAAACGTTGGATGTGGTTGTGGTTTGTTAGTAATTTATGAGAGGCTGAGAGGAGAACAACTTTGTTTTAGTTTTTACTACCGGCGTAAAATCTCATTTTATTGCGAACAAAGTTGAGACATTTGGTTCATTCGTTTAACAATTGGATTGAGTGTATAGCACGGAACCCATTCTAAATTAGCTCTCCGTCGTCGTCCAGCCGTTCTCCAGCTCTCGCAGTAATCAGCCAAGCAACCACACATTGCAATAATATATGCTCTTTTCTGGTTTATGTAGTGATCACCCTGCATTATCGAAGTCAATTCAGTATATTTCAGCAGTGTGATTTGCATCACAAATTCACACTGTGCTTTGAAGAATCTTCACCGTGCCCATTAAGATTCACATCATGATCACCCCGTTGCGACTTCACTTTGTCATTCGATAGCACAGTCTTCCGTTTGGCATAAACTTTGGCTGCTGGGCCCCCTTCTTGTCTGTCACTTTCATTATGATGATTTCCCTCTTTCTCCTCTCATACAAACCAGCCAACCCTTCTTTCCTTCCACCACCAAACTCGCAGCACCCACCCAGCACACACGCAACCTCTTCGAAATGCAACCATTCTCCAAGAAGACCTTGCAGCAACAAATCGCATTTGTACCAAAATTTAGTTGATTTTATGCAAAGCACAATCTCTCCTTGTAATGGCACTTGAATGGGGAGAGTGGAACTAACTGTCAACTGCCACAACTTGTAAATCTTCCTTGGATATTATTTGAGAGGAGGATAGAAAAGTGCAACTTAATTTGGTTAATTTTCTCTATTTTTGTTTGGGATGACTTGCTACGTTCAATGTTTCCTAAGATTCTTCTTGGAAATCTTGAAAATTCAAGTAAACTCCATTACGGAACAATGTCGAGCGAGCAGAGAAATCTAATTATGTATTCCACAGAATCCACCGTTTGTACGAAAGCACAAAAGTATTCTTGCATCTTCAACTCGATTGATGAATGTAGGATTTGGAATATTTAAGTGATTGCGTAAATTGAAGCTCCAAGGAAGAGTTACTCGAATGAGGCAAGAAAACTTGATTTAGACAATTCTTTTGATTTAAAATCATGATTTGTTTGGCATCCAGTAAGATTTTAGATGAACGACAAGATGATGTCTACACTATCAGAAACGTAAATAAAATGGACTTCTCCCAAGTCTGCTTGATTAACCAGAATGAACCAAGAACATGTACGGACGAGGAAATAAATATTATACATTTATGTATGTACATTGATTCGGTCTTCTTTCTCTTTTACAGGGGATTTTGATTAGTCGTGTCTAATCCACTGCAGTGAAATTAATTTTTTCGTGCCAATTATACAATAACCTCGGTCTACCACCGTTATATTTGGTCTCTTTATCATGTCAAAACTACATATGTATACATACTGAACACATTTACTTAATATTGGTAGACGAATGTTGCAATTTCTGTTTCATCCAAATGAATTTGGGCCGCGTGATTGACGAGATTAAAGGCTCCCGCATTATAATAAAATAAAGAATGCTAATGCTGATGGGTCCTTTTCATGCCATTTATTTATGAAGTATCAAGCTGATTGTAGTTTATCCGCGTTGGGTGGATCAGCATGACATGACTGGATCCAATGAAAGACAAGGTTCGAATTATTGTGCATGTTCCGTGGTCAAACGAGATAACCGACAATGCAGTTCAGATGGATACATATGTAGGCATTTAGAAGCTCATTACTCGGGGTCTCCACCATGGATCGCAAATCTAATCGTGGTCCATCACGAAAATTGAGTCGTAATTTGAATTATAAACATAACCCGGGTGAAAGGTTCCTGGGATGAATTTGGAACAGTGATAATGACGCAAAAGGCAGATAGATTGTGGGAATCGAGAGGAAATGACCCGATCATCCAATCATCATTACGGCTGATCGTGGTGGTGGTCAGCTTAATGAATGGGATTCAAGTAATATTATTTGTATGAATTATTCGGTCCATCAAAATACGATTTCGGCAGAAAAAGTTCACAATCCGAGAAAGGAGTAAATTATTCAGGTTCAGATTTGGAAACATCGGCTTTGCATTTCTTGTTGTGAAAGAATAAATTCCCATGGACAATATAGTATCACCCATTGTTAAAGGATTTACTGCTTCAAATTTTTCGTACATGTGTCAAAATGTAATTGCCTAACTGAGGTTGCCCAAATAAACTGAAATTCCCTTTGAAATAGAATCTCAATTCCCAATCTCGTCTTGTGCTGTAACACTGGTTCAAAAATCCATTTAATGAACCTTCCCTCTGCTTCGTCCCCAACCGTCTAAATAAACGCAATCCAATTTCATCCTTCAACTTCAACGTGACGAACGCTATCTGTGCGTGAGACAATCTTATAATTATAGTTTCCATCGTATGTACGTATTTTACCATAATACATGCCCCACTCTTGCCAAGTGTGCCGTCTTCTCCAACAATTTATTATTAAAAGTGGCAATCACAAGTGTTTTTGAGTGCACTTAGGCTCCCCACCACTGCTCGAATTCTTACTTGACATTGGACATTAAGACGGGCAGTGCTCGTTGTGGAAGCGTAGTAATGAGTGAACTTTTAGATTTTAGAGTAAATTGAAGGAAACAGCGTGCTCGTAGGCTGCATTGTTTGTATTACATTAGACTTGTGGGGGAACGACGATAAGCCATTACCTATGTACTTATATCGTAGGTAGTAATGGTTTATCCTTGTGGATGTTTTGCCAAACTTTAAGCATACAACTAACTAACTAAATATGTGTGCAAGTACGCTGTGCTGCAGAGTTGTGGATGTAATTTAAGTCAAGATGATAAACTCTTGTGTTGTAAAGGAAGATGAAAGAGGAAGGTCCATCGTATACTCTGAGTCGGTAATTTAATTTATCCCAGCGACCAATTCCAATTCAATCTGTTTCCAACTTTCCGACCAAGTGAACTGAACATTTAAGTTGCTCTTATTTGACTCTGATAAATCAGAGCAGATCTTGAAACTACCGTCACCAGGGAGGACTACAGGACACAGCGATGCCAATACAAAGAGCACTGGCGAGCGCTTAATGAAGCACCCCTGCAATGCAAACAACTACACTTAAGATTAATCCAATCTTATTTATCTGTCTGATAATACTTGCTCCTCCTTCGTCCAAATGCTCGGGGACCACGCTCTCACTCTCGGAGATGATACAAACTCAATTACGTTTTCAAAGGTTCATTAAAAGTTTTGTTTCCTATATTGCCATATTTATAGCCTCCTGATTAGATTACTTTGAACATTTTGTTGTGTGTGTTATTGCATTAACGCCATGATACAGTTCCACGCGAGAGATAGTTGTAATCAATTTTCTCCGAGTGGGTGAGACCAAATTGAAAAATTGAGCCTCACCTTGTGAAGGAGGCGTCGTCCTCTGTATGGGTCCCACTCCAATCCAACTTAATAAATGTGCGTTCCCGTTTCTTCTATCTCACCTTGGAGAGTAAAGGTCGATTCTGGAGACGGACAAAGTTGTTCCATCCGCATCTGCTAAATTCAGGAGAAAAGCTTTCATTTCTTGTCCTGGTAGTGAGACTGGGATGAGGTTACGGAAGGAATTTATAGGCTACAAGCATCTATATGGTGGTTATAAGGGTCGGCAGGAGACTGACTGACAGTGCACTTTATTTCGCAACCTCACTCACTCGCAATGTGGGATGAAGTGAAAAGAGTTTGGTTCACTTCTTGGCCATTAAAAATCCAACACTTTCATTTCATCCTTCCTCCATTACTCCTGCTACATTATGTAAGCAAAAAGCAAAGCTGATTTGCAAAAGGAAAGTTTTTATTCGTCTTGGTCGCAAGAGATTGTGAGTAATGGAGTGAAGTGATGGAACAGTTTTATGTACATACTTACATGCATGCGAATATGTACGAATGTACATATGTAAATATGGACTTTTGTTTAGTGCGTTCTACATAGGTTCCATACAAATATTTTTGCAACTGAGCTCTAAATGAATAGCAAAACATTTAAATTAATGGATTAATATTTTACGAGGTAGCAAACCCTGTTTCATTTTCTACTTGTTTTGCAAACTTTTAAGCTTTCATTCACTAGATATATTAGAAAATCAACAGAAAATGGGGTTTTGCGACTCTTTAAGGGTGACCCTCCCTGAAGTCACAACAATCATCAATGATGAGGATAAATGAAGCGTCAACTTGACGTCTAAAACCTTACTGAATGGCAGAGACAGGTGACGACTTGGATGTAATGACTCTGTGCCCAACTATCCTTTCTTGCCGTCAACTCAACTTCCGTGAGTCCTCATCCATTATTTTGTCCAACTTTGCTTGTCCAGCTCAATTTGAGATAACAATAATGACCGCTCTCTCACCTTCCATAATTCTACCAAAACATACGCATAGCAGCAGAAGCAAAACACACCGTTTGCCTGGAGAAAGATATAAGTTGTCCGTTGCCTTTAAGGAAAATGATTCTCTTATTGGTGCCTACAATAGTGCACTTTCATAAAAGAGGGCTTGAGGATAGGCACAGCTATAAAGCACGGAAGGAGGAGGATAATGCTGTATATTAGGCTGGACCGAAAAGAGGAAGAACGACATGCTAAAACTAGCTCTATGCGTAAACTCACCAATCCACGGGAAATCTGCTCACTCCAGCGTCGCTTTCTTTTCCCTTAATAAAATGAGTCTCACTGTGCCAAGTTGTTTGCCACTCAACGCACCAAAGCTCGTAGGTATATAATATTTACCTGGTTAGCCAAGTAGAATGAGGTCCGTAAGTACAATGGCACGAGGTGAGAGAGGAAGTGTAATCGCACTTTCACTTTATGTAGGATCCAACGCTAGGTTCCCACCTCTCTCCGTCAGACGGAATCGCTAATGCACTCCCTTTATTCAGAAGCACACGCCAAGGAAGGAAGAGTCTGTGGCAGTATGCAGGCCCTGCTCACCGTAGGTGACAATTTTGTTCCGATACGAGAATCGGTAGTTCGGATCTTTTATCCGAGAAAATTTATCGTCCACTTTCTCAAGCTTTTGTTACATTTATTTTTCACAATTCACCAGTGAGCGAAGGAACGAAATATAACACAAGATAATGTACGAATGTTGAATGGGATGTCCAATTCTCCTGAGAGTTTCTCTTAATTTATGAGAATTGAAAACCGCTTTCAGTTTCTCATCCGACGCATCTAACTCGATTGCAGTGATTGAATTAATTGCTTCTTGTTAAGTCGAGATGCTTACTTACTGACTTTGTCAAGTCAAGGCAATGTTGGATTCTGAATGGGACAGAAAAATTATTCTAGACGTCGCCCATTCCCTTCAGCGAATGTACATGCATATAATATGTGGTCAATCCAAGTTTCTGTACCTCCTTCAGAATTTTATAGTAAAGTCACGTACCTTCAGCTTTGTTGTGTATTTTTATAACTGGAGCCCATCCACTCAATTCACATCCATCCAGTCCACCAGCAAGTCTGTGCGAGAGTTGGTTCAGGCAGTGGGGGAGTTCAATAAGACGCTAACTCAAGATCAATATCGAAATCGACAATAAATGACCGGACAGGAGCTATCCCCTCCTTTTCCTCGAACAAGATTGACACGAGCTCCCTTATTTCATAAAAATTCTGACATATTTATTTCAGGTAGAAGCAAGTTTCAGATTGGACACAAACGTCCGTCAGGATCGGACACACAATCTTGCACAAATTCAGATTGCAAAAGTTTGTCCAATTTGCCGTCTTTCAGTGCACATTATTCGCTATTGGGGAACCCATTTGCGATTTCTTTCAGAACAATAGCGTGGGCAGGTATAGTAAATAGGAACTCATGATAATGACATCCTGCTTAACTCCTGCAGCCCATTCACTGGCACAGCCAATAAGTTGTTGGATAAGAATCGGTTGGAATATAAAATACGTCCATCAATGGAGACTGAATGAGTCGTTTATATTCATGAACTTGGAAATTGAATTCGTGTATTTGGAGTGAACGCAAGAAGAAATGGCTAAAGAGAGAGCCACATGGTCTGGAAAGGAAGGATGAGACCTCACAAATGAACTGCCCGATAGTACATACTCGTCCACTGGAATGTTGGCTAAGGTTCTTGCTTTGTGAGTTGAGCTTGTCCTCGATTCGCAAACCAAAGTCAAGTCAAGTTATGACGGTTACTATGAATACACTGTCATATCTGAGACATTGCAGTCAATCGTGCGTTCTTTTCTCTGCGAAAACTTGTCCAAGAAGAGAGAGAAGAGATGAAGTCATAAAATGCCTCTTTACTTTTGCCTTCACCGAAACAAAGTCCGTTCCTGAGATGCTGCAGCTGGGGGCGCACAGTCCAGCTATATTTATGTACGAGATGACAAGACAAGCCGTGAT
Organism: Folsomia candida; assembly: GCF_002217175.1. Classification (NCBI taxonomy): domain Eukaryota; kingdom Metazoa; phylum Arthropoda; class Collembola; order Entomobryomorpha; family Isotomidae; genus Folsomia; species Folsomia candida. Next base: position 14,042,250 of record NW_019091195.1, on the reverse strand, counting down.
GAGTTTCGGTAGCTCCTTCAACAAATGATAATAAAAATATTACTTGGCAATTTCTTGACTTTTTGCTGACAAGTAGTCTCATGAAGTCATGTTGCAATCTCACTTCTCCTCTTGTTCTATTTTTCTTATCTTCACCATTCCATTTCTCATTCCCACTCTTGCGTATGTAGCAAAGTCTGATAAATCTCAAGTGAAGTAATATGTTTCTTCCTCGTTATAACTCAATTGGCCAATGCCGTTGATGGCAATTGATGAGCAGAGCAGATAGCAGAAATTGGTTTGGCGAGCGCCCTCCTCGTTCCGTATAATAAATCGAACAGTTTTACGCAGTTGAATGCCTTGTTTGTGGTCACGCACTGCAAAAAATCCTTTCTTCTCTTGCCGGGTTACTTCATACACGACCGGAACCCAGAGTACGGTATCAGGGAACACACTTTGCTCGTCCGTCTTGCATAAAATGTGAGGAGAGTGAAGCCGGTTGGAGAGGGAAAGGAGCGGGGAAAAGGTAAGTAATTGATATCTCAATGTGTGCAATAAGTGGATAGATATGAATGGAAATTTCGTGAAAGAATCTCTCAATAATGATCACTTTTTATTATTTTATGGTGCAGGGAGCAGTGAGACGACTCTGAGACTAAACGTGTGAGAATGGCAGAACGTGGCCGTGTCTCTGAAACGAGAGACTGAAAATGAGGTGGTGCGGGTAGGATGGAAAGGAAACACCGAATCGGTGGAGTAACTTCATGCTTCAAGCATCGACCCGTTTTTTAATCTACCAACACATGCGCTCCACTCCATGCATCCCGGCTTCTTCTCGCTCCCCTTTGAATTTCAAGTTTACTGTTTTTATTTCCACCAACAAACTTTCCTTTCGGATGGATTTTGGTTTCGTCTCGTTCCAAAGTTCCCTGCAAATAAGATTTGGCCGTTTACTTGGAGGCCAAGACAAGACGAGATAGATTTCTTTGTGTGAAGGGACCGCACATTCAAGAGCCAAGAGCATGCCGGAGGAATAAAATAATGGATGTTGGATGTCCAGACTTTTTTTAGCTCCTACATACATACGAATGTACGAGTATGTAACATGCATAGTACATAAATACAAGCGTGGTACTTACTATCTACGAGAAGCGAGGGCTCGAGAAAATGCGTTTGAATTTTTGCAAAGCTTGTTCTCATGTTCTTCAAGAGGATTTTGAATCTCTCTCAAATAGCCGTTTGTCTTGGGCCTGTCGTTACGTTAATTTAATGCTTGGATAGTTGTCTTGTCTTCAACAGAGGATTTGTAAATATACTCTCGACTACATACTCTCGAGCTCCCACTCAAGTCGTGGCTTTGATGGTCACAATTCGTTTGTTCCAAGAGGTCAGACAAACTACAAAGACAGTGGTTCAGAATGGTCTCCAATGTGACTGGCTGAAGGATAAAAGTTATAACGTTGAAAGTGCCAAGGAGGAAATTGAATGGTTGGTGGTGGATTTGGTGAGCCAAAGATTAATAGTCTATTAATGACCTTCGCCAATGATTAGCTCCTCTCCCATTATTTTTACTTAGTTGTTGACATCTGACATTGAAAATATGGAAGAGATGATTTGGAAAAGAATGGGCTTGCCACGAGCATTTTACGACATTAATTATTTCCTTGAGACGAGATCATTCTTCATAATTTGACATTAAAAATAGGACGTCTATATTTATTACATTTACCCATTTTTACAAATCTCTGAACTTACGTACAAGTTATTTATACATACCTGTGTTTCTGTTAGCCTTAATCAACTGATGGTTTACGAGGGTTACAATTTCTAATGAGCCGTTGAAATAATGCTTGTTACAAAGGCGACGTAGTGTGGCGCGAGAGAAAGTCTCACGTGGAGTGTCAAAAAATAAATGAAATGTGAATGCAGTGTGAAATCCGAAATATGTGGAAATGATTTATTTACCTCGTGTTAGTGGGTTGGTATTCTTATCGCCCAGAAGTTGTAATATGACCACCACACACTCACTCACGGAGAAAGAAGAAGGAGGAGGACGAACCAGAAGGGAAAATGTACGCTTTTACTTCTTATTGCTGCCAAGATCCACATTTCGATCTCATCCATCCACCCTCTTCTCTACAGCTTTCTTTACTCAACGAAATTCTTTTCTTCTCCACAACAGCCACCACCAGCTCCAATTTGCGGTTCCCATTCTGCACGTATACGATTTGCTAATATCCCAGACCCCACAGCGGTATAATCCAGTCGTAAAAATTCTAGCATCAGATGCCCAATTGAGGGTCAAGACGAAATTAATTAGTACATCTTTTGAAAATTTCTTAGGCAAAGGGAAAATGCAGTTATTCATGCGAACAGAGCCTTTCGCATAATGAAACAAGTCTCATATTCAGCAGCTTACTACAGCTTAAAACTAAGAACTGAACAGCAGATTCTACATTTCTTATTATAACTAAATATGCACTATGAGTACAAAACGCATGATAATCAAGAATCAGATTCTCGTTCTCTCTCGTAGTATTTGGTAGTCAAATGAATTTTGTATGCAGATTTAAATGAGAAGCCGCAGCACATGTTCCTTCCTTGATTATGCCACAAGAGGAGTCGAGCAGTGCGGGTGAAACTCTTTCAACTTTCACTCTTCTTCCTGTTGTTGCATTGCATGGGCTTCAATCTGTTGGCGCTGGCTGACAAGGAGATGCATCCGAAAGATAACGAAATACAATTGGATTCAGCTCTAGACGACAATCAAACGAAATCTTCACAAGTCGAACCAACTTTCAATTCATTCAATAACAGCGAAATGAAAGTCCCAAAGTCTATTTTGGTTGCCTTTGTTCTTTGTTGTCTGTCTAGTGTTGAGTAAATACGAGGAACAAAATAGAATCAGAAGGCATTGACAGTCCACCGATGCAACGATTCGGTTCGAGAAAACGGCCGCATTTGATTTTGAGGACTTTAAAATAAACCAAAGTTCATAGTAAAAGTCAGTTCAGAGTTTACAGAGTGCACGTATTGTAGACTTTTCTGGAGCGAGCTGCGAGAAAGCCAAAGACGACGATACTTCTCTGCCAACTACCCAAAACATGAAGTTATCCTGCATTGTTACATATTGTTAGTGGCACGGAAAACTGAAGAAGCGCTGAATTGGAAGACTGAGGATTTCTCGTTTTTTTGGTAATCTTGAAAGTCCACAATCCTCTGTTTCGATCGAAGGAATAAGCAAAAAGCAGATGGGGCATGGATGGTCAGATGCATTGCAATCTTTTGTATCCCGCTTGCTTTTACTTTTAAATTGTGAACGGCTATAGTCCCTTCTATTGTACACATGCTAAAGTGTCGGTAACTTCTGAAATGTAGAATCATCACGACATAAAATATTTTCTACGCAACGAAAATTTTCACATTTTAACGCTCCTCGTTGGCTATTTGAATATATCTGTATTCGCTCAACTTTAATTTAAATCGGGAACATGTATTCTACTTCAGCTAAAGTCACGTGAAGCACTGAAGAGTTGAATAAAATATCGATATGACTCGCCAATATTTCACATTCATCTTCATACATGTGTAAGCGTAGTTTAAAGTTGTTCATATAAATTGTACATTTTATTCAGCAATACGAAACTTTGAGAACAATGTGCAGCTCATGCACCCGCACATTGACTGATTTACAATTTGACATACGTATGTATGAAATTTTACTTTTATATTACACATTTATTCAACCTCCAGTGATGCAGCAGACCAGCCAGTAGTTCTTCATTGATTTAATTACAAAATTGGTCTGCATGCAAGTAATATGCGCATTTTTAGAGCAATACTGGGAAAGACGAGTACATGTATAATGGGAAACCGGACTTTTTATGTTACGTGCTCACACTCTCTTAAACAGCTTCATGTTATGTATGGCACAGACAAGATGAGTTTTCTTGAGGGTGAATATTTTTTCAAAGAAAGGAAGTCCGCACCCGGAACTTGTCTTATTTGTATTTATTTCATTTTTTTCCAATTTGGAGGGGACGCGTCCAAGTGAAAATTGGAATTGGAAAAGGGGAAATGTTGAATAACTCTAATTTAGGGGTGATCAATTTGATTATTTTGACAGCTTCTTATTGGCCAACTATCTTTTTCGAGATCAATCCCCATAAAAAAATTCCGCGAAAAGTATTTTTGTTCCGAGTAGTATATAATTATTCCATTCTGCAAATTTTGAGTATCCAACCAGGAGCTGTCATCATAAAGAAATATCTGTTCTTCCATACGCAGCCACCATTTAGCCGTGTGTAAAGTGGATTAGCCAAGTGAGGCATAACTCGGAGGATGAGAAAGTTGTGGGTGTAAAATGAATGCAGCAGGTCTCACAATTCAAGAAGGCACTTCTCACTCTGGGAGATGACTGCGGCGGCGATGGTCGAGAGGGATTTGATATCATGCACGCCTTAGGAGTTGGTGGTTGTCGGCTGGAAAGTTTTAGTTGGGTGAGAGGGAAGCTATTTATAAAGACCATTTCTGGTGGAAGTAGCCCATCATCAGCGCACAGAGTGGGTTCAAGTGAGGCAACGTGCGTGTAAGAAATATAGTTATTTTTTTCTCTGGGGCTTTTTTCCCTTATCGTCCTTATCTTCCCACTTCCCAAGTCTCTGGAGAATTTTACAATTTTTATTCCGGTCTCCAACCAGGCTATCTGTGTACTTGTAATGTGATGCTCTTCCGTTTACCTTCTCCTCTCTGCAATGGGAGGAGAAAGTCTCGTCTCATCCTGACCCTCTTCTTCCCTTACGCCGCACTTCCCCATCATTCCGCTCACTAAGTCGCACATTGTTGTGCTGCTTAGTGATTCTCTTGCTTCAGTTTTGATCCTGAAACGACTTTCATTGAGTTATGCGAGGTATGCAACTCTTTATAGAAAGAAAGTTTATCTAATCGTGCATCGTCTTGTGCAACGTAATTGGTTCATGTATTACCATTTTAAACATTAAATTACAATGAGCATGAGAAATATATGTGCATCCACAGCACATGTGAATTAATTCGGTATGAATTTAGAGGAAATTCAAAGTCATTGAATTCATGTGGGAAGTTGGCAGGTGCAACCAGCAATAAAAAGCGGCTGGTGAAAGTACACAGCTTTTTAAAACTTTGTTTTTTGGAATCACCATGATCTTGAGCACCACTTGTCTGAAGTAGCGGGTCGGGTCATCATACCTGGATCAAGTGATTCCTTAATGCACTAAAACAGTTGGATGTCTGGGTCTCAACGAGAAAAGTTTGTTGAGAGAAAACTTTCACTCCTGCATTTTCTGATATTCAGTTTCGATGGAGGAAGCTGAAGAGCACCGATGCGTTTCTGAGAAACGGGTATTCTTTCTGGAAGTTTACATCTCCATTAATCACAAACATCAGACATGTAATTTTTGTTAATTTTCTGAATTTTTAGGGTTCCTAATTACTTTCTTTATGTTATAAGGAACCAATATTAACCGGAAGACCGTTTGTTATAATTATGACCTTTAATTTTATTACTTCAAAATTGTCTGGATCAATTATACCGAACTTACAGAACAATTCTCGCAATTTTTTACCCAATAGATATAAAAATTACTGGATCATTTTTCTGAATGTTTGCAGAGATAGAAAAATATCAGCATTTACTGTTCTCATTCATTCATAGGATTCCGTGTGAGTGTTGACAGTCACATCATCCATCTCGATTCTGATGGGGCTGAAGATGGACGACCTTCCTTCCGACGCTCTGAAGCCTCTTATTATATTGATAGAATTGTTGTAAGGTCGGCTCAACGAGTTTCCCCCATTTCTTTGCCAAGCACTCGCCTCAACAATTTTTCGTACAGATATTTTCATCCGTAAAATTTCTTCTTAGAAACCAACCCAACTGGGAATTTCTCACACATCCAACGTCCTTCCCTACACAAGTATTCGACTGCTGACAAGACAGAAACGATGAGATCCAATCTTGGAAGTCAGAAACAGCAAGAATGTCCACGAGGCAGTAGTGGCTTCATATCGAAAATATTTATTAAAGTCTCTAAAAAATTCAAATTACAATGAAAGATGATTTCAAAGATTATCCAGACTGGATTGTCAACCCGTAGTAAAGTGATGCTGGGCCTGCATTCAGTTGATTTTGGGACACAATTCAAATAGTAATTTTCTCAGATTATTGAAACAATTTTTGCAGAAATTGAAAACAATGTTAGCAAACAATAAATCTTATGTCTGTTATTCAGGATCTGGTATGTATTGTTGTTTTAAGATTTGAGTGAACGTGATTCAGGACATTCACCAGGGCTTATCTAGTCCAATTATTCCAGAGTTTCCTTTGCTTATTGCGCTCGTCTCAGGCGCTGAGTTATGATGAGCCCATAACTATTTACACGACATTGAGATTTTATAAAGTCAAATAAATCCTTCGAACGTCTCAACTCTATAGGCAAATGAATGATAGAGTTGAAGACCCTTGGCCATCAGGTATCCTGTAAAAGAATAATAATACGGGTAAAAATATGTAATGCTTCAACGAAAAAAATATAGCAAAGTGAAAAATATGTCGTACCAGATTCTCCACTCAAACACAGTTTTACAAGTTCCATTTCAAATGAATGGCAGGATATTGATTCAACTTACTTAGCTTTCTTGAGGTTAATTAATACAAACTACGAGTTTATGTATATTTGCAACAATTTAACTTTCACAAGTAACTTTTAACAGGTACATATTGGGAAGAAATAATCATGATTATGTATTGCTGCTTTGAGAATTTGTTTGTGATAACAAGGTTTAAAGATTGTACATTTGCAACTACGTACTTTTATCCATGTGTGTATTAAATGTGACAGAAATCTTAATCAAAGACAAAAAATGGATGATTTCATAAGTAAACATCATTTTATAAAGTTAAATTATTTATTTTGAACAACGTATTTTCATCAAAGCTTACAGACAAAAGTAAATATAATTAACCCCTGCTTCTAACATAGTTGAGCAGCCCTTCGGAATCTTCACAGACAAAAGGTTTCACATGGAACATGCTTTTATGTGATTGGCCAAAGAACCTATATGGCCACATTCTTTGTTACACTTTGGGCACACAAAATTTTTGTCTTTGCAACCCCTGTTTCTGTGTATGTTAAGTTTTGAAAGACGCTTGAAATCGTGGCCACAGTCTACACAAATTGTCACATATGGCGCCCCTGGACATTGGTTCATCGCTATATGGCGTGCTAAAGTACCAGGGCGTCCAAAATCATTTTTGCACACAATGCATACTGTTTGAGGAGGGCCATTGCATTTAGCAACGTGCTTGTTTAAGTTGCCTCGGGCAACTGTAAATTTGCCGGTGGGTTTATATCCACACTTGGCACACTCGAGCTGAACAACTTTGTCGTTGATGATAATTGGAGGGTGCAAGACGATTCTTTTTAGAAATGGCATGGCCAGATCATGAGCTGTAGCAATTTTATTGCTACACTTTATATCTACATGGTCACTAAGACTCAAATCCATGTCATACAAAGGAAGAAAAGTCTGGTGAAGGTCTTGCATGGACTTCGATGTGATTACATAGTCCAAAGTGGATGTGATGTGATTCACCTTGTTAGAATTATGTGGAGCATGCCATGTAAATACATTTGGTTTCCACAGCTTATCTGCAACATTTCGAAAACCATACTTCTTTATGATTTTCTGTAGTTGGCCAAACAACTTGGACCTTCTGTCTGGGTTCGTGTTGGGCTTTAATTTTTGCATATTCATATCTCCAAGCCAAATACAATGTTCGTCTTTATATTTTCTACATAAAACTTCAATTGTTTTTAACCATTTTTGCTGTTCAGCTGGTCTTGTTGGAAGACTTTTATTGTTTGATGGGAAATACAAATTGAAAAACAATATCGCTTTATCAAGCAAATCACAATCCACCTCCACCATCATCAGCCTTTCAGGATTTACTGGCTTGTTAGGATTTGATGAAGTAAGCGTCAGATGTTCGACTTTGACGTTTTTATAAAATAAACAGACACCATAGCTCGATCTTGAAGGGTCTGAGTTCCACTTGACAGATGAATGAAAAATGGACTCATATCCATACTGCTGTTTTACAAAATCAGCTATTTTCTGTTCGTCCTTCTCTTGAAGCATACTTTCCTGAATAAAAATCAGGTGGCTATCATTCCAATGAGGCATCATCTTTGTAATTTTTTTTTCGTTGATGCCTTCAGCATTCCAGGAATGGTAATGTAGAATTTGAGACATTTTATAATTTTCATTAATCGTACAAAGCAATTATTTATTGATAATCGCACAATAGCAATTATTTATTGATAATCGCACAATAGCAATTATTTATTTATAATCGCACAATAGCAATTATTTATTTATAATCGCACAATAGCAATTATTTTAATATGTAATGAATAAAACTAATGTAATAAAAATATAAATACATAAATCTAAAACGAAGCCGACGATGGACGATGGACAAAAAAGATGACGAATATTCCCTGCAAATCACACAAATTATAGTTTAATTACTTTGCTAACCTAGTTTTGTTGTAATTTATAAGTTCAAATATACCTAGACCAATCGCCACGGAGAAGAAAATGAAAAATCGAAGGAAAACGAAGACGATCTTGACTGGACGTCGAAAAGATAATCCTGCAATCCCGATTAGTAACAAACCAATACAAAATAGTATTACTTTCTAACGTAGCTTTAATTTGAATGCGTCAATAAAGATCGTAGAAAAATATTTACCTTCAAGGAGGGAAGGAGACAATGCGAAAAATCGATGGAAAACGACGACCGGTGGAAGAACTGTGGATGATCAACCTATACAACCATTAATTTATGAATATGCTTTGCTAACCTAGCTTTATTATTACTTTTATTAATTAAATCTAAAAAACTACTTACCAAACAGCTGAAGACAGCAGACGACCAACTATTACGATGATGACGATGATTATGAGAGGAGAAGAAAATAGTTATGAATTGCACTAAAAAATAAATGAATTAATATTATTTATTATTATTTGGGGCTTATCAATGATGAAATTATTAATTATTTAAAAATTACCGAATTTCTTCAGGAGAGAGAGTGTTCCACCCTGTATGTTTGACGAGAGAGAAGTAAGTGAGCGGGCAGCAGTCAAAACGTTGACTTGAGTGCCACCACCACCACTGCTGCCCGCTCACTTACTTCTCTCTCGTCAAACATACAGGGTGGAACACTCTCTCTCCTGAAGAAATTCGGTAATTTTTAAATAATTAATAATTTCATCATTGATAAGCCCCAAATAATAATAAATAATATTAATTCATTTATTTTTTAGTGCAATTCATAACTATTTTCTTCTCCTCTCATAATCATCGTCATCATCGTAATAGTTGGTCGTCTGCTGTCTTCAGCTGTTTGGTAAGTAGTTTTAGATTTAATTATCAAAGTAAAAGTAAAGCTAGGTTAGCAAAGCATATTCATAAATTAATGGTTGTATAGGTTGATCATCCACAGTTCTTCCACCGGTCGTCGTCTTTCGTCGTCTTTCGTCGATTTTTCGCATTGTTTTCGTTGAAGGTAAGTATTTTTACAATATTTATTGAAATAAATCAAATTAAAGCTAGGTTAGCAAAGTTTTTATATTATTTTTAAATTTACAGATGGGAAAGTATAACCATCAGGTTACGGTGAGTGGACTCCCTTTCGGGAGTCCATTTACTTTGAGCGTTCCAGGCAGTAGTGGTGGAAATCGTGGCGGTGATGGGAAGCGCGGTGGTGGTGGTGGGAAGCGCGGTGGTGGTGGTGGAAACGTTAAGGGTAAGTTCCATATTATAAAATGCAAAGGGATACCAGTTTTTAATTTTATTATTATTTAATTTTAGCCAAGAACAAGAAGAACCAGCGATGTTGGCGCTGTAAGGAGAAAGGACATTACGGAAGGTAACGAATTACATATTTCATGATTAAACTGATAACTATACTTTCTCTATTAGCTCTAATTTAATTTGCTTCTTTTACAGTGAATGCAAATATCAAGAAGAAGAGGCTTCTGCCAAGAAGGCAGAATTTTTAAAGAAAAAAAAAAAGAGGACTCTGCTACTACTGCCACTACTTCTGCCGCTGCTTTCAAGCCTCCATTCGCAGGGTGGAAGCCAGGTTTTGTTATGCCTACCCCACCTACTCATAATAATGATGTCACCATGGGTTAGAAAAAATGCTACCGGTCTTATTGAAAGTGGACTACTTAGTTTAAGAACAAATTTACAAAATCATCGTAAAGATCCGTCCTTAAAATTAGTTTAGTTAAAATATATTTAAATCTTTTGTTTTTGCTATATCGATCGACGTAGTTGTTATCATCTTGAATGTCGCAGTGGACCAATTTTAAACATACTTAGTTGTACGGCAGAGATATTTTATTTCTTCAAATGTGTTCAATAATATTATACATATTTTATTGTTATTATTGTAGAATGCGTTTTATATCTGTGTTGTATAAACTAGAAACGTTAATAATCTACGGAAAAAAATACATGAGCATTCATTATTTATTTTTGTGCAGTAATTCCACTTATTGATGATGATTGTGTTTTAGAGTCTTATTTAAACTTCAAAGATTTCAACCTCTTCTGGGTCAAACAAGGCACGCACTCTTGCCTGTTGAGAATTTTCCATTAAATTATTGACTCGAATGTCGCTTGAGAGATCAGAGAATCGTTGTTTCCCGTTTGAAGCTTGAATAAGTTTTTCTGATTTTATTGGAACAATTTTAACTGTGTCTTCATTAACTGTCAATTCATCGTTTGTAGGAAACATGCTATCATCTCCTCTTATTTCATAAGTACTTTTCAATTCCGTGTCAATTCTCCTAAATACAGAGGAACAACAAATAGAGAGATAACAACAAAGTAAATAAAGGGATTTCATCTCCTCTGCTGCCTCCCTTCTTGCCTGCTTCTGTGATCCACCTCATCTTGTTTGCAATTTATGGACAAAACCACGACCAACGACTGAAACATGTCGATAAATATATTGGCCCTCTTCACACTTGCAGCCATTTCATCACATCTCACGTAACATTTTACGATGGTCCATGTTTTCTTCTAACAAAACGGATGCGACACGTTACGATTCATACGAGGCCACTGGGATCCATCCCATTCAACTCGACTGTGAGAATTTCCATTTCTGTCCTCTCCTCACATGCACGCTCGTCCAATTCTTATTTCTGGAGGCACAGCCAGTTGTACTTTACGGCGTTATGTTATGTATGTCGAATTGATGCCTATCAATGTCGATTTGTCAGGTAGACAGTCCCTCAGGAAATGAAGCACTGCACTTGGACGATGAATAAAGGATCCAGAGGGTGTAAAAGTGAGCTTGATCTGGGGAAGGAAAGTAAGTGAAAGAAAATGGTTAGACGACGTAGGCTCTGAATAAATGTTGAAATGAATTGGGATTCCATCTATAGCTCAGCACCACCACACTTTATTGCGGCCACTTATTTTAGCTTAGTCATCCTCCTGGAATTTGTCACTTCACGTTAAGCTTACGTTGGAATGCCTGTGGCCATAATATTCTCCCAATACGGCATATTTGCGACTTCAGGACTTTTGTCTCATACATCTTGACGAGTGAAACCATCTTTTTGAGGTGATCCAACCTACCTACGAGTATACTGCTCAAGAAATACAGCTACTGGCTTGTTCAATCCGCTTCCTATTATGGCAGGGAAATATATACTTTAGCACGAGCGATGGCTTCGTAAATCTATCCCATAAAATCAAAGAGGTTATTGTTCAAGAGCTATTTCACTGACTGTCAGCCTTGTCACCTTTCCGGGTAATTTTACCACTGAATTAATAGCAACCATTCCGCCAAAATGTTGGCAAAAGCATGCAATGAAACCAACCCACCGCAGGTACAAGGAGTAAGTATATAAATATATCTTTATTTTACGAGAAAAGCGGCACGAGGGCGCTTGTGTGACTTTGAAAACAGGATTTATTTCCTCTCCACTGGATAAATTAGGATTAAGATGATCTCAAGATTTGTGTTTCATGTTTGTGTAAGGAATGAAGAACTTTCTTTGTGGGTTCGTAGTTGGGATGGAATGCATGTTGTCTGCATCTCACTTGGGACGAAATCAACAACAGCAAATAACTCGTCCCTCCACCGCACTCTTTCTCTCTTTTCCTCTTCTTTCTCATCTGTATTGTTCAATAGAACAATTATCTTTCACCGTAGAAAAGTTCATTTGAGAATCTGTGCTCTCAATTCACTCGCCTCGTTCAAATATCTGTTGTGGAAGAGCAAACTGGAATTGTGCTGTTTTCATTTCGACTCTTTACTGAAAAAAACAACGCTGCCTTCTCATCTACATGATGGTTAACCTGTAGAAAGCCAAAGTCCAAAAAATCAGAGCTGAATGAATGAGCGTGGTGATGCTTTTAACAAAGACGAGATTGTTGAAGATGAAGTTGTGCTGCAGTTCCATTTAGTGAGACGGGAAAACGTGAGGGGAGTGAGAATTGAATAATGAGACAAAATTCGTGAGATTCCCATTTCCTTCTTCCCCACCATTCGCACCTAAACACCACTTTGTTATCCTCTTCCTTCACAGCCTCACTAACTGCACTTCCCTTCCTCGATGTACGTATGTAGTAGCTATAAGCACGACGGTGCTTCAAAATGAAGTGCAGTTTTCATCTTGGTTTCTGCAGGTTGCTCATTCTTGCAAGTTTGGGGAAAGTTTAGTTAAGGATTTCAAGTAAAAAACAATTAGTAAATATGAAAAAGAAGGAAATTCCAAAAGGGAAATTTCCGAATTATCCACAAATAGGAAAGCTCGTTAGGTTTTGTGAAATGTCGAATAGTTCGTCGTGGCTGGAGGCAAATGAGCATGTGAGAAAAGCAGATATTTCGCCCTCTAGATGAGACTCCATATGCATGTGTGTGCGGATGCAGGAAATCGCATCCTCTGGGAATCCGATTGGAATTATTTACGACGTGACCAGACTACAGACTGACATTGACGGAGTGCCATCATGCTCAACGCGAACAAACCTACCAGCGATCAATGTAAAAAACACCAAAGTCATCGTATGTACATACAGAGAACGAGGCGTTCTATAAATAATAACAATGCTACACCAACTCGTTAGGTAAGCACTCAAGCTAAAGATGCCTTGTGGGTCCAACTAATACGGGAATGGAAAAGAATCTGTGAAGTCATTTGTTTTGCTTGTTGGGGTCGAAAAGGAGGTGAAATTCCTGACATTCACTTTCTCCATATAAACTTCTCCGTTATTTTAAAGAACGGTGATAAAATAAAATGAGACATCACGACAAAAGGTTTTCATTGTTGTTATTCATTGTGAATTATTGTTGAACAACATCCATCCCAAATATTACTTGGAAATACTATGTGCATAGTATTTTCAGTATACAATACAAAACAATTTGAAAATATGACGCTCGTGATGATAGAGTAATTTACATGTAAAATTTACAGGAATGAGTTACATCATATTAAATTTTATTATCATTTTATTAAAACCAACTTGTGTTCGGTATCATACACGTACCAATTTTCTCCAATGGTTAAAAGAAATATAACAACTTTTTTATGAGTTATGAGTTTAGCTGAATTCATATTCTGGACTGAACGAGGCTATCATTTTATTCGTCATTCTAAAGAAGAATGAGATCACGCTCTCATTACGGATTAATGATCATTCGCACTGTGATTTGATGGTTATCTTGTGCATTTGCAGTGAAACACTCCCAATACTTATGAATGGCTCGTCCCCTATTAATTATTTAGCAAGATTCAAATACTGCATTATTTTTAAATGAAGATACTTATCATAATTGCATTCAACCATTCAACCATACTTGAGGGTTGCATAACATGAATTGGGTGATGCACTTGTAATAATTTATACCATAGTTAATAAAAAAGGTTACACCCATTAAGTTTATTTATATTTATCATGGTTGCTTCAATTAAAACTCTTAATAATAAAATTATTAAATAGTAATTTATTCAATCTATTACAATCTACGTAAACATAAACATAATAATAATAGGATTAAAATAAACTGATTATTGCATGGATTATGCCGCTGTTTTTTCGTTATTACAATTTAACCACCAAACAACAATATTGTCATTCGGGACAGCTCTGTTGTGTATGTGCCGGAACAAATCAATTTATAAATTAATAATCCAAAATTTAGTTCAAATATGTTTGTGTAACTTAATAATATGTTGAAAGGTTTACAAATACAAATATATTGTTGCAGTTCGACGATTCGAACTTTGTGATAGCTAGCTACACATGACACATAAGTGATTTCACATAATTTGTAATTGATTACTCGTTAATTGAATGTCATAAGCAAAATTTCTGCATGAATACAATTTGTCGCTCCAGAATAATCTATCTTATGCAGATAGGATTTAATACATAATTGCCACTTCCACAAATATGTACTATTCTGTACATTCGTAATAATTATCTAATCAAAATTTCTTTGCATTGTACTTGAAAATAGAAATCTCATTCCCAGTAACTTTGGGGGAATTTCACTTTTACAGCACTGTTGTTCGCTGATTGATGCTTGTTTGTGGAGTTTAATTACATGTGACAGGGTTGATTGTGTACACTACAGGTAATACAGCAATACGATTACACTATACATATACTTATACATCAGTTCAGTTTGCTTGCTGCTCTTTTTGGATACTGACGAGGTTTTCAATTAGCTCAACTATAAAATATTATCTATTTGGTGAATCTACTTAATAAAGAGCGATTCACAACAAGTGTGTGTGGAATGGATGCATGCAAGAAAATACACAGAACTTTACATATTCTAAGAAAAGCTATTTGAGTAAAGTGGACAATATTCATGAAAGGATAACCAACAAACCATAACAAATATCGGAGGGTCTACACATTCTTACGCTAAATTATAAACATTGCGAATATTGTAAAATAATAGTGCTGATTGATACATAGACTCGACACAAATGAATCACTTGTAATCATAATACGCTGCTTTAAAGACACAAATCGAAAAGACGATCCCAATAATTTGTAAGAGGGCCACTATCACACCGGCAATTATCGCAAAGTTGAACTTATCCATCAATTGCTTTACCAAAGAATCGAAGCATCCCTACAAATAAATTCACACATTAAAAATCAGTTAAAATTAATTCATTTGTTGGAATTTGAAATGTATTGCACTCATGTCGTACATTGAACAGGTATGAGTTTCCCTCATTTGGACTCGTTGTGCAGCTTGGGTCTATAGCATTGAATTTCAATGGATCGCCAGCCAATTTGCAGCAGGACACAGGCACCTGTGTTTCCCGAGTAGAATTTTCCTTGAATAAGCGAGCATTTCTGAAATCCGTAAAGTTTGAAATTCCACAACAGTGACCCTACGAAAAACCATGTCATTAATAATGTGAGCATTTATATTCCATGCATATATTTCTAGGAAATTATAGAAAGTCAAGCCTAATTAATTAATTAAGTAATTACTTCTGCTTGCAGGAAGTCCAATGCCACAGTGAAAGCATTTGCTCTTTCACGAGTAGAGAAGTGGTTTTGCACACTGATTGTGAGAATGCTCCTTGTCTCACCTTCCGCCTATAATTCAACAATTAGTCGCATTGGAAAACGAAATTGGCATAACCTTATGGCGTAATGGTGAGCGGCTGAGCATTATTTCGCATTTCGCATACCTCTTTGCGGTACACGACCACGAGAACCACGAGGACGATCTCCAGAATAAAGATGAGGGTGAGAAAGAAAGCGTACTGGAAATAAAATAATTAATGTCATCATTTCCCATCTCTAAAGTCAGACACTCAAAGACCGGGTTGGCAGCAGTTTGTTTCTAGGAAAATTTAGTGGAATGGTTGGGTGCGGTGGTGCAAAGTCATAAAGGTTATTTTATGAGTGGTTCTCCACTTAATGGCAATTGGACTAAACCCTTTTGCAAGACACCACGCTAATAATACACATTTCCCCTTTGGTTCGTACAAAAAGAGGAAATAAATGAGAGAAAGAGTTGTTCCATGCTGCATCTCATAATTGTGAGTCTTATTATGTGGGCAAGTAAAGCCCACGTCGTTTGGTCAGCATCATTCCACAAATTTTTGGTTCCTAACAGACTTTCATAATAAGTACGTAATGTTAAATGTTTGTGATCTCTGCCACTACCACCGCTGTTAAATATTACGACTTGTACAATAATGACGCTCATAATTTATTTAGTTTGCTCACAGCTCCAAGAAGAAGTCTGGATTCTTTTAGGGTCCCACAATCTGCAAGGATAAATTATAATAAATAGTTTAATGATATTTTTGGCTGTATGTAGGAAGGATTGAGGAAATAATAATACGTTGGTCTTGTTCATTTCCACTTTTGTAAAACAAATTGCATAAATTATCATCGTATGCATTATTTGTTTGAGAACTTATGCAAGAGAATTGAACCAAATAGGGTACCACTTACAGCCGAGAAAACTGATGACGAAGATGAAGGCTCCCATTGCTATCAGGACGTAGCCGAGCTGTTCAATCACAGTTGCATTGGTTCCATAATCCTAAAAATCATACAATTTTCTAGTAATCCAACATAAGTGTCTAAACGTTTCAATTGTAGGAAGTGCTGCTGTTACCCTTATGGTCTCGTGGTCTGCAAACTTGAGCAGGGTGACTACGGACGACTAAATTGTGAAATGCAATTGTATTTATTAGTCAAACACGACATGAACGCACAAGATCGTGCACATACACACATACATTTGTGTGTAAATTTAGGTACCTGATCTGCCACGAGCCATATGCCAAAACCCAGTAGGGCCATGCCGAACACCTGTAATCATCAAATTATTTATTTAGATACCAGTCAACATCACCATTCAGTCTGAGCAGCCCTTGCACACGAACGAAACTGATTCACGCATTTTTCTCATTTGCATGTAAACAGAAGCGTGTTACATTTTGTAATGTTTTCGAGCACCTGGACAAGGAGTGCAGGAGAAAGTTCACAAAGCAAATGCCCGAGTGCTTTCATTTGCAGTAATTTTGCTAGGTTGTAATTTTGCAGAGAAAGGAACTAAACTCAATGCAAAATATTTAATACACATAAGTAAATATGTTCATAGGTTCTATTTTTGCTACTTTGAGTGAGAATCGGGAGAAATTTATGAAATTAACGTCAAGAAATATTTTATTTTTGGCGTTTCAAGTGAAATCGTATGCAGATATATTAGTATACAGTAGACATGCTCATAGACATAGGTACGCTAGAACTTTCTCCAGAATATGCCAACCCTGAACAACGCACAGTGAAAGTGCGTTTAAGTAATAAATAGGATTTGCAAACCCGGACAACGGATTATTGATGGGAACCGGTTGGCATTGCGTGTAGTAAAGGTAAACAGAAAGGTGAATGCCCTAATCAACCTATTCTCCCAAGGAAACAGGCAGGGAAAGTGGGCTTCGGCTTTCCACCCGTTTCTTAAACACAAGTTCAAAAGTGCGTAAAACTCACCACAAATACGAAATTGAAGAGGCATAGGCAGTACTTCACAAATATTGTCCCAATGTCCATTTTAATGATGTGTGGTTGTAAATGGCACGAAAATTAGAGATCCTTGGAGTTTCAAATCTCACGGATTTACTGGCAGGCTGCTGATTTTTGTTGAGGAAATCTACTGCTCTTTTCTGAAAAGAAAAACATGTAATGTATTACTTTTTCTGTTGATGTTACAACTTTCATAAATTAGTAAAACAAATCTGGGGCAGTCGTCATTAAATGGAAAGAAGTTGGTTGATCAAATGTACGGTGACTCGAGGGTTGCGTGACAAATTAATTATGTAGTACGTACACATCACATAACACATAAGCAAGATTAATGATTTGATGTCTATGCAGTGATGCACCACGATAAAATAGAGTAATCACAATCGTGCAACAATTCTGCAGCTAGATGACAATTGTGGTACTAATGTCATTGAAAGTTTGCAAGTCGATTTGGGCAAAAAAATGCATCTCAAACGACGAGTTAGCTTAAGGTGTTTACATTAATAATATGTTTACAGACCAAAAGTAAATTAGTGTTGTCTGCACGAATTCCCTCGACAAAGATTGGGACAACAATTCTCAGACAACATAGATTAAATAGGGATAATACTTTACGAGGAACAAGAAAACCGTCTAAATCGAGAATATAATATGCACGAAATGATTCGAGTGAATAGAAGTGGATGTCAAATAAAGCTTTCTACTATGTAATATAAAAATAGAAATCTGAAGTGGAAATTGATAAAAGATTATTCCTATTTCGTGAGAATTAGTTTATCAAATCGTTTAAAATTAAGTAGTTCAGTTAGTAAACCAATGGTTTAAAACCATATGAATCATGAAAGTCCAATAAATACTGTTCTCTAAGAATAGAAACCACATGTATTCCGAGCGTAATCTTTATCATGCGGTTTCCGGTAAAATCCATTCGTAATAATAAATTACCTAAATGCTTAATTTTAATTTTTGGTTGTTCTTAAATATATCGCCTATTTATAACGATGTGCGTTGAAATCCTTCAGCTTTTTTTTCACTAGATATGTACGTATTCAAATATGATAACTGTATCAAATTATAAAATATGCACTTATAAAGACGTATGTGTAAATGTACCGTTTTCTACTCATTGTTACACTTGACACACTTCCCTTCCCGATAAGCGTCACTTTCACTCACTTTTCTCACAATTCGTCCGCTCCGACGCTTGTTCCTTTCACTCACTCGAACAACTAACTGATAAGGACGTTGGCGTGGGGTAACTGCCCACCTCACAAAGGAGAATGTGGGTGAATAGGTAATCCACAACGACCGTGAGCACCTACCTACCTTACCTTACTTTCCTCCACACGTACCTATGTAAAACTACTCAGCGTTCGCTTTTGCGTGAGGAGACGTTAATAATAAAACCCGTTGTGTTATGGATGGGATATGCACAAACAGACGCCGAGTCTTAAGGCCGACTTGTTTACGGGGGAAAGTGAGCGTGGACAATTCCTTTTTCTTCCGGATAAACTTTTCATTTGTGTTATGTGCCAGCTTTAAAATTCAGTATATGATGATACATATGATGATACTTAATACGTTGTTTCTTTCTGCGGATGAATCATCAAACGTTATTCCTCGCATTTCCTTGTAGACAGTGCATATTAGTTGAATGTATGCGTGGTAAGACACCATTAAGTCATCGCCCAGGAAGTACTTTTTAGCATGAACTAAATGTGGCAAGTTAAACAAGCTAATCGAACCTCCTTCCTTTACTACGTGTGTCCATATGTATATGCAAACACGGGAAGATATCCCATCCTCATGGACAATAAACCCTTGCCTAACACCAACTTGAAATTGGTGGTTTGCTGCGGTTCTCACAATAAAGTTTTCCAGACGACGGTTTATCATGTGTAGCATGCATATTGCAACGTTCCGCACAGACTGGAACAGGTGAGTACTGGATTTAATAAAGGGTGGTGATGGCGATGGGTTGAAATTGGATGCGCGTCGTTTTAGGATAATGTGCATGTAGAAAGCTTCACGGGAGGCATTTTGGGCTGTTATTCGATTGGTGTGGTCGAAGGAAAGTAAGAGCGAGGAGCTGGAGAAAGGTGGGAAGGAAGGAAGTAGAGGAGCCCTCCTGGCAGCCCATCAACTAATAATAATTTGTATGACCAACTCAACAACTCGGTTCAACGAACTTGTAGAAGACTGTATCGTAGTTGTCGACGATAAACACTCAATGGTCACATGCTTCACTTTTCTAAGACCATCTGCCTACCCATCAAAATATTTCTGCTTGTTTTGATATCAATATACATATGTACGTACATATGCAGACGCGACTTTCTTCACGCATAGTCCATCAGATGAACCCAGGGGAACACGTATAAATTAATAACCCCAACCATCGAAGGACAAACAAACAGACTTAATCTTGATGGATACTCTGCACGAGTTTGCAGTTTCATGTGTTTAATTTAGATTGTTGATTTACACGTCTCATTATAATCAAGCTTGGTCAGGGTCCAAGTGTCTCAAGTGTTATTCATGAAATGAGAGAGCTCAGCTTACAGGAAGTCTCATTTACGGTCATTTCCTGATATGATGGTTTACTCGTGAAAGTTTTACTCATGAAAGCAAAACAGAGAAATATATAGAGAAAAATAAGGCAAGAAGTAATGCAATCTGCTTACTTGTCTGGTGCACTGGAGAGGTTGAAAATACCGAATGGACATAAAGAGGCAGGTCATTTGGCAAATTCAACATGTGACCCCATGAAATTGAGATAGTTAAACTCAAGACCCTCGTTGACCCACATGCATAACCATTTACAGACTATTATGCATTGAAGTATTGCTGTAATAAGCAAATCCAATGGGTTGTTTGTGCTATGAAAATGAAATTGCACAGTGTTTGTTCAAGTTATTAGTCCATAATGTGACTATTCTAAAATTACTATTCTAGAATTTGTAGAGGTACGGCATTAGAGAACATTACTAAGATGTTGCCCATAAATTATATGTAATTCAAAAATTTCGATTCCCAAGATCCCACGTGTATCTGAGGAGCATATTTACCCGCAATATCATAGAGCTTATGGACTCTTGTGTTGCATAATTTACGGACGGAGCATAATATACGCAAATCGTATCAGACAAGTGGTTTGCTAAACTATCTGCCAATGTAACTTTGTTTTTGGGACAACTGCAGAGTTGAGCAAATGTTTTATTGATATTTGTTTACTTCATGTGACATCGGATAACAAAGGGTCCCGGAAGTGCAATCTCTTCCTTCTTCTTTCACTCGCGAGTGAAAGCTTTGAGCAGAATTAGAGGAATGAGGAAGGTGCCACGCGGTGCTTTCCCCGACTGACAACAACAAACTCTTGAGCAGTAGGTTAACACCCTCCTCAGTTCTTCTTCCTTGAGCTTCCTTGATGATGCTCAGACAACGGCGAGATCATGAAAGTAAATTCTTGGATGATGTTGCAGGGCCGCTTGACTTGAATGCATTTTGATAACCATTAATTTACAATCTTAGCAACGCTACTCTATAGAGAAACGTTTTAATTTAATTCTGCTGGCAATATTTTTAATTAAAAATTTAATAAATCAACCATATTTTATATAATAATTTGTATTATTTTTATAAGAAATATAACTAAACAGGTTGCAACAAGAAATGCCCAAAGTAAACAAGGTACGCCAAGGTGACTTGATAGTTACATCAATAACAGAAGAGCAGCCGGAACAAGAGCAAGACTACTACAGGGAACAGCGTGGGCCTATCATATTAGTTCGAGGATTACAAACGGAAGTAAAGTTGAGTTTCGTTCCCAATGAGGACGAAGATGACGAGAACTTTGCTTGCGAACATCTTGAACCTTTCTGCGCTACTTCGCGTATGTGCATAATACGATGACACCGAAATATATTTATCCAAATGTATCATTGATACTTTTAGCCGTTGCATTGATGTGCTTTGATGATACTTTCACCTCTTTCAGGAGGGATAGACAAACAATCCATTACTCTGAGGAATGAAGGAACCACCGCAATTCGATGCCAATGGTTGAGATTTCCACCTAACAACGAGTCTGAATTTCTACTAGCTAATCCCGCAGGGTCTGTTGTGCCTGGAGGAGGAGGAGGAGGAACCAGACATGGACGGGTAAAAGTCTACTAAACATTACAGATTTCGAAAATGTATGATGGTTCGAAAATGACTTGTGACGTTAACCCATCATCGATGCAGGCTGGTTGGAGGAAAAGACTAAATGATGAAAAAGTTTTCAAGTCGTCCTGTCATCAGTTCCGTTTTAGAGAGCTGCCCAGCGTCCTTCTCCCAGGTCAATCGCTCGAGTTTACCATTGTATTCAGAAGCAAAAAGCCAGGCTACTTTTTTGAAAATCTGTACCTTCTCACCCACCCAAAACTTAGGGATTCTGAAGGCCGTGGCTACTCGTTGAGGCTTAGCGGGATTTGTATGGACCCTGAGATTGTGGTATTTAATAAAGTGTATAAAATTATTACTGCGCACATACAGACTTTTTACGACAGTTCTATAAACTGTGACTGTTTGAATAAAACTTTGTTTCGTGGCCACGTCTGAAATGCAAATCGATTTCCAGGAGACAGACGGCAATAAATCTCGACCAGAAAATATTAACGAACTTGTGAGTCAAACGACATTGGAGCAAGAAGCCAAAGATCTCATGGACTCGGTGTTGGATCACGCTTTATTCATAGAACCTGAACATCCTACTACTCTCCCATATTTGTACGTAAAACACGTCTTTTGATAATTCATTTTTATAATTTGAATTCTAATTTGAGCAGCATGTTTTTATCGTGGTTTAACTTTTCAGGAAGGTGACGAGTGAAAGTATATTTTACACGCACAACAGAAACCTCAAGTACTACTACGAGATTTCGCAAAAGTCGTTGGAGACCGTTCGACGCATAATTGAACTTCTCGTGCCCCTTCAACGGATTGAAAAAGTCTGTACGCTTTCTATCGAGGTAATTTAATTTAGTCAGTCAGTCAGATACATATGCATTCACAAGGCCAATTAGTGCTAATGAATTTTTTGGAATGACTGGGTTAATTTTGTCGCATACATAATGAGCGCCGAGATGGAAGGAGTGACACCAATTCAACAACTCGTAGGCTACAATTTCATGACAAACTCGGCATTTTTTTATTGAAATAAAAGAAAGTAGACTCAAAGCTCGCAGGCTACAACAAGAAATAGCATACATGAACATACATACGTGCATACGTAATCCTTAAGATTTGAACCTCAGATCAAACATTGTTAGGCTCACTCTTGCAGTATAATACCATTATGATGCAGAAACGAATCTATGACAAAATACAATTCGGTAGCCAAACGTGTTGCACGCACTCTCATGGCACAACCCACACCCACACACTTTTCGCTCTAAATATCATCGTTAGCATGTAAAAAGAGCGTTTCATTTTTTATTTGATCTTGTCCTATCGTAGCATTCGTATCCTACAGCAGATTAGATTAAACAATTTCGCTTTCATTTGAACAATTAAATGGAAAACGTGCATATTTTTTGTAAGATGGATAACTCTTTTCAGACGTAAATATTTTCTAGAGCTTATACCAACTCCTGTGGACAAGAAACTCTTCTCAAGATATGTATTGGACCCACTTTAAAACGGACAAGACGGAAAAATTACTGAAAAAGTTGGCGAGCTATAACAATATCTTAATCCAACCTAGACGGTACTCGTACTGCACAGCAGACTCGCGAAAAATCACTTCCAGCTACGCCACCTTTGTCACCCTGATTGACCAAATTTTGACAAGGATGGAATACATTGATGCGCTGTACAGTACTCGCGAGCTCCAAGAAATTTTCATTGACATTTCAGTCCAGAAATACGAATCTAGAAAATTGTACGACAAGGAGGATAACAGCGTTTGGGACTTTGGAGCATTTATTCCACAAATGAATGAGGAAATTTTTGAACCATCTTCAAAAGAGGAGACGATTGGTGCGTTGGAGGGTGAAACTGTCCAGGAAATTGACGTAGATAATCACAACTATTTTATTTTTATTGTAAACATATCAAAACCATTTATGTATATATGCAATTTGTGCATAATTCGTTGTTACAGAGTCGTCAAATACAAATCCAAGAGCTGGTGGATAGACTCGTGGAGATCTCACCGTCCAAGAAAACGGTACAGGAAGGAAAAGAGAAGAAGCGAAAGAATCGGAAAAATGACGTGGCTGCCACCTTAGGAAAGAAGTGGAAAAAGAAATCCAAACAGGACAAGAATGCTGTAGACGGGATGGAGGAGGATGAAGAGGGACGACTCTACGGACAACAATCCGCAGCCACGGTCGAAATGCTGGGGGAGTCATCGCCGCTTACCAGATCTGCTGGTTCCGGTTCTGGAGGAGGAACTGCGGAAGACAGTGAGGCTCCAACTTCCACACCACCACCACCTGCAGTGGAGGAAGAGAGAAGTCTCGCAACCCCAATTTCACAACGTCTTGAGGAATTACCTCAAGCCGTTCAAGAGCAATTTCAAGAAGAGACAAAACGTAGGATTTACCAAGCCAAGAGAATGGTATTTGAAGATCTGTTGGCGAAAGGTATTGAGCGCATTATTTGCGCAGTTGATGCGTTCAACGCCATGGAAGATTACAGGCAGTCTGAATTCTTGGCGAAACCCAACATTTCCACAAACTATTGTTGTTCCGATTAAAGTTAGCCAAATCTTCACACGGTATTGGTGACAGGAGGGGAAAATACCATAATAAAACTTTTGAATTATTTTGTTCTTTGGAAATTTGGGTTATTTGAATTTGACAATTGACCGTCATACCGCCATTCCGTCATCGTATGTATGTATATGACGAAGATTAATGAGAGCGAACGAGATCTCTGCAGCATATATTGCTTTCAAGTATGCATTTATGTACCTTGCTGTGGTTTTAGTGTCTCAACGAATCTTCAACTCAAAGGTGCAAACTTTTACGGGGTTGAGGAGAGGATAGAAAATCATAGTGCAACAGAATAGAATAATTTCAACAAAGTCAAGCATGAACATAAATGGCACAAGTGTGCAGCGTCTTCTAACACGTTAGCACTTTGCCGTGAGTTGGCATGTTCCACAACTCTTCCGCCACGGCACGATGACCTCATAGCCGTGACTATAATCTAACGACAGGACTTTATTTATTGTGACACAGTTCGCAAGGTACAATTTGCACACGAAGCAAACTATCATTAAAATTGTACATATTTCTGCGTTCACTCCCTCCCTCCTCCTCCTCGGATTATGTACACATGCAAAAAACAACAAGTCAACTCGTGTTGCTGTAGGTTTAAGACATTTCTTCAACCCCCAAATTAGGATCAATGTTAAATCTGTTTGGCGTAATTCTGCTGTCCATGCAGATAGATGGATAGATCAAACTCTACACTGCGCTGTTATTTATGGCGAAAATCTCAACTGCTTGACATCATGAGCATCAAGGTTAAAATTTAAAAAATATTCTAGTGAGGACATACAAGTGGACGACACTGAATCGTTGGTTATGTTCTTGATGATGATGATGATGACTACTTGGTTAGTAGATTGATGCAATAATGTATGTACAATTACTTTACAACTTGATGTGCTCATTCAATACATTTGAACGAGATGAGGAGTGAAAAAATTGAATGTGTGCGTCACAAAAACCGTAAGGTCCACCTTATTGCTTGTCATGTGGTATTGGTGCTGAACAGAGTCATAAATAATTTGTTCTAAATATACTCGCCTCCTAGTCACTGGTCATCGTACATACATGTTAAAGTACTAAAAGAACTTTGTGTGAAAATAACGCTCAACTTTTCATGAGACAAAGTACTCGTCGTAAGTACGTAGATACTACACGACGATAAATGATAAAGGGGTGACTAAGGTGAGTAAATAGCAAATCAAAACTGCAAATAAATGTCATATGTACATATGTAATAGATCGACTACACCTGAATTAATTCCTCCTCCTTCATATTATTTTGTTTACTACCCATCAATATAATCAATCATTAATCTTTAATAACTACATAATTCTAATTTGTCAGCCAACCCCAAGCCTTTTGGGCTTAACTGCAAATAGAGGAACTAAACTCTTCTTGGTAAGCCGTTTAATTAGACCAACACGTTAACAAGGCCATTATGCAAATTTATTCCACTCCAATATTATATGATACAGATTGCATTATATATCTAGTAATATATGATGCACCTTTCAGCTTGTGGAATGGCATTGAAAATTTTTAGTATTTATTGTACAAGCCAAGTATCCACATTTGTTGTCCAATATTGCTGCAATATTTCATACGGTCTCAGAAAACATGCTAACTCCATTCTTCTTTAAGCAATTAGTTCATTATGAGACTTTTCGGAAAAAAATGCTTCCTTCTTGGTGTGCAGGCTCGAGTTAATTATGTTGTTTGTTGGACTAATATAATAATGATGAAAACGAATCAAAACGTGGGTAAAAAATTATTTTACCTTGTGTGTCACAACTTCTAGTGGCTAATAATGCTCAAACAGTTTCCAGAATTACTTGATTGGACCAAATAATTAAAGACAAAAGATCTGGCCTGGCCAACCTTCAAAGTGTCAAAAAATGTTGTAAAGCCAAGCGGAAAGAAACAAAAGGCAAAAAATGGTGCTTCGCGTAGAGAGTAAAACAAAAGGGCTGTGGAGGAATGTAATCTCGCTCACCAAATCAGTTACGTGGGTTGTCTACTTTTTTTACGTAATTAGAACTGCGAGTTAAGGAGAATCCTTTTGCAATATGTGCTTAACGCCATTGTACATGTGCATGTGATCCAGTTTGAACCAGCGTAAAAGTGTAATAATAATAATGCATTGTTTATGATAATAAACACTACTCGGTAAACTGTTTACAATGGATCAAAACGACAATTCCTTGGGTTGATACAAATATTTTTAAACGAGAATCTGGTTCAAATTTAAATTCTTTGATCCGATAGTCAATAAAGGACAGGCTTTTCCTAGTTTCTCAAATCCCGAATAAACGAGACAATAATTTATCACGAACCAAACGAACGCCAGGAGAATTGTGCCTACATTGAACCTATGGGCATACATATGTGAGTGAGGATGAGATGGAATCATATCAAATATTCTATGGTAAAATTTGCTATTTTATTCAGGACTGGATTATGCATGTCCATAAAGTGAAAAATAATTTTCGTTAAAAAGGATGCGTTAATTCAGCCAAACCATGAAGTCGAGTTCAAATTAACCATTCTTTGGGAGTACATATTGTCGTGGATGATGATGTGTCTGATGCATGTTCATACGTATGTAAAATCTCAATTGCCACACAGACAGAGAGATTACACGACTGTAATTAGTGCATGCTTCCAGACCGTTTATACATAAACCATCGAGTCATAAATCAAGATTTTTTCCATTTGGATACGGATAAATAAAATGAAGACTTTTATGCAGACTTCTAATAAACTTTTCGAGTCGAGTCGTCTACTATAAAACTCGTATCACATCAAAAATATGACTTACCCAATACACTTGTAACAAACGTTAATATCCGTCGTTCACCGCGTAATAAATAATAATAACACAATCCAATCCAATCCAATGCACCGTACGCACAGTAACGATCAAAATTATTTTTAAGTGCGACTTTGAAGTTAACAACAGCGATTGTAAAATCACTCCTTCACTGCAGTGTGAAAAAT
The DNA here is from genome assembly GCF_002217175.1 of Folsomia candida. Taxonomy (NCBI): domain Eukaryota; kingdom Metazoa; phylum Arthropoda; class Collembola; order Entomobryomorpha; family Isotomidae; genus Folsomia; species Folsomia candida. The sequence goes on along the minus strand of NW_019091195.1, from coordinate 14,014,859 downwards.
TGCTCAAAAATCTCTCAACAGGCACCGTACTCAAGATTAAAATTATTAAATAATAATGAGAAGGGAATGAAAGATATCGTATTAATGATATACGTAAGAGATTAAGTGGTATGCAAAACTCACCTTTGCGGCTCCAACCAAATCCTAAACTCTTAATGAATTTTTACGCCAAACTTTGTTGGTTATTAACAACGTTTAGCCACGCTGGCTTTGGTTTGCAACACTTTACAGAAATTCGTCTCAGTGGGCACAAACTAAAAACACCACAAGCAAGTGAAATTGCACACCACAGAGAGAGAGGAGACACACACACAATTCACAAATCCTCTGGTTTTACCTGAAATCTGAGATCCAGCAGATTTTCTCAGGTTGGTGGAGTCGTTAAAGGAAATGAAAGTATCAGTAATAAAGACGTAAACTAATTGATTTTTGCTGCCAATTTGAATAGAAGCGTCGTTAGAGGAGCTTAATTTCTCTTAATGCTTGGTTACTCTGTGACTGACGGGGATGGAACACGTATGTAGAGTACAATCCACGGTGTGTAAAATAAACAACCGAGCCCTCAATTCAATGTGAAATATAATGCTCCGCTTTATACAAGAGGTCCTTTGTTATCAAAGCCAGTTACCAAAGCCAACTATTTAGCTTGCAAAGTTCGGCTCTGGATTTTTAGCCCAATCTGTAAGTAACTCTGTTGAAGGGAAGTCTCTAATGTGTCTAAACCACCTCGTCATGTATGTATCACACGCTAGCTTCCCCATAAACAGTTTGTATTTAAAATGGCATGTAGTTGTTTGTAGCTTATGCAGCTCTCGTTGTTGGTGTGTGTCTTTTCTGGTGATAAAGAATCTCTATAATAATAATATCCCCATGCATGTTATCATCATCATTCATCCCTCTCACTTGCTTGACTAGTGCATAGCAGCTCAACAACTTTTATTCCAACGTATAAAACATCAACCCCCGTCATCCTTATAACAACCACTTGTTCACTCTCATTCGGTTCTGGTTCCCTGGTTACTGCCTCACGTTAAGAGCCAAACTAGTCTTAAAACAGTGAAAAGTAAGAGCATTAAAAAATCATCGTAAAAGATAGAGCAGAAGACGAGAGGGAGGGAATTGCCGAGCAATAGGAGATGCGAGATGAGATAGCGAGGCTAATACCACAGATATACATAGTATAGATGGTGGATCTGCTATGCAATCAATACTAAAAAGTCGGTAGTGTTTTTGAGGTGGAACTAAACCCTGCCCGTGTCCACAATCTCCAAAAACAATAACAAAAAAATCTCAGCTGATATGTGAATTAATATTAAACTTGCTAATTTTAATTCAATAAACCTCAGCAGTAAGTTTTATTACATTTAAAATGCCTGCACTTGACTTAGGTTTGTACTTAGAAGAGAAAACTCGAACGAATATGATTGTTTTCGTAGTTTTTACGATTTTTTAATGGCGTGCCAACGTGCTAATCACTGGTTAAGTGCAACCGTGCAACCATGCGTTATACCCAAATTATACCCAAATCATTCCCCATGCTGAGACGCTTTTCTCAACAGTTCCTCCATCTATGCTACTATATATCTGTGGCTAATACTGACAAATACTCATCTTATCTCGACAACCTGCCATTCTTGAATTTCTAGGGATCTCCTTATACTCGCATAAAATACCAGTCGTGAGTTCTCATGCACTTGTGCATAATTTGCGTACCCCAGCCAAACCAAAATGCATGATGGTCTCTGGCATTACCTTATAACCTGTGTTTTAATACGTGTAACGTCGCCCCATTATTACAGGCAACAATAGAAATCTTGCTGATTGGCATTACAGTAAACCTATTACAACTTGCGCACACAATAAACAAAAAAAGGTGACCTTTCTTTAAACCTATTTATGAAAATTCTGTATCTTCAAACACAAAATCTGACAAAAGTTGACAGCAAAGGTCCGTTGCGGCTCTAGTATTATACTCTAATACGAGCTTAATACTCTAGTATTTTTATGCCCCAACAAACCTTTGCTACAGACTTCGTGGTTTCAAGTTAACCGTGTCCAAATATATATTTTACTCTGCATTTCCATTGTCACTCACAAGGTACATGAACTCAAGGAACTAGATAAGTGATTAGCTAGCAAAAGATTACCTAACGCTGTCCACAAAAAATAATGATATTTATATTTACACCGACCGAAACAGTTACATGTACCTTTTCCAATGTAGCATACGGACAATCAATGACAAAAATTTAACGATATCTCGTCTTACGAGCTTTTTATTGTACATTCTCGTAATTGTTGTAATTTACCATTAGTTAAGAACGGTGATTTGCTAATAAATTATTAGGATTACCAAACACGAGCTTCTTCACTGCATCCATGCAAATAATAATAAATGTTCACAATCACAATTTTTCGGAGCTAATGTCGATGGAGAAGTTTACCTAAATATTTCCTGCAGTTTCATGTCCACCTTGATTTTTTAATCGCTCGTCATATTCAATTATCGCTTTCAGATGATCCAAAGTTATATTATTTGCAGTTTTCTAACAGGCTATTTTTCACGAATGAATAGAATATGTATGCAACATATCATCGTTATATTCTGTTTGATAAATGGCATTCTGACATGAAGTATGCATATCCACAGCAATGTACTTATGCGTGTACCTTACGTAATTTGTCGGAAATTGATCTTGAATCTCTTAAAAATGCATTTACCTGCTGGCCTTAACCTGATGCTTATAACCAACGCGAATAATGAGTTATGTTATGAAATAATTCCAGTGTCGATGTAAAGGTCGAGGCAAATTATGGAATTTAAGTATAAACGGTGATCACTCTTTCTACAACCCACAACTGAAGGTGTTTCACAATTATTCTCGTGCGATAAAAATAATTAACCGATCTGACAACCTCCAAAACAAGGATCTGAAAGATGAGAATTTATAATCAATGTACCTCATATCCAATCTTCCAACATGCATACGGAATGATTGATGTGAATGTAACATAAGCTGAGATTTAAAATAGGAGATATATTTGCAACTTTGGTCTGCTACATACGGATATTATCATATTCGCTAATTCTTTACAAAATTATTTAAAAGCTTGTAATATTTATTGTCCTAATTTTGTAATAAGAATATTTATGCCCAATGATCAATGTTTTCATTCCGGAAATAACCATATTCAAGGATTTATAAATTACAGGTACAAATATGTAAAACGATTTCGACTATTTTGCGACAGAATAGAGTTAGAGGTTGCGCCCTTTGAGCTCTATTTTATCAGTTTTTATCTGAAAAAACTAAGGCGGAACAAATGGAACATGCACGACTCTTCTATCGAACTCCTCTATCGAAGAATGGCATCCTCATGAATATCTGCAGGGCATCTCTTTGATTGCAATAAATGAGGGTGTAGTTGTGTATGGTTCCTGATTTTCATCCATGCACTTTGCTCGTTCACTTTATATACATAAATTGTATGCCTTCTTCTTAGTTTAAAATGTGATTCGCATGTTTGATTCGACAACAACCACATCGTTTTGTTTGTTTGCACCACTTCGACAAGAGCAGCAGTGTCGTAAAAATGTAATTCACAATGCGAGCAAGAAAGCAAGCCTTGTTGAATTGACCTCTCTGTCTCATCGCTTAAAAACTGGTTGGACAAGAAACCAACGACCTAAAGACTGATCTAAATGGCTTATTCTACAATTTTAGTTTGCATTGGGTTCAGCAGCGCAACCACCGACAGCAACTAATGAAGCACACAATATGTGTTGGACCAGTTAGACCAATGACCATGGCTGTGGCAGTTCATAAAATATGATGTCCAAGGTGCAACCTACTCCCCACACACCCCAACCGACTGGCCAAACATGCATCTTCCATTTTAAATCCGAGATATTGTTACACACACATCAATCAAGCCGTATGCATATTGGAGATGAAAGATTGGGCTAATAGCACACTTGATAATTTTAAAGCATGTAAAGAAGATTTGAGATAATACAAATAATATGGACCACAAATGAGAGTGAGATGCTGTCTCCACATAAGAAGAGCGTTGTCCTACTTTATCCACTCATTAGCCTAAAAATCACAATTGTGAGTTTATGTGATTAGGTGACTCGATGCGAGAGACAAATTTGAGCTGCGTTATTAATTAAAGTAATATTGCATCTTACGTGTATTCATTGCATGAGTATTAAATAAAAATTCTGGTAACACTGCATATGTTAAGTTTTGAACTGTACTTGGACAAATAACTTAAAATAAGTTCATGATCAATGTTGGTTGTCGTGAGGAGAAAAGTATATTCGTAAATTCAATGTATCAATTCTGATAATAATATACATATCCGTGCAAAAATGAAGTTGAATTGTGCCATGCACATATTTATCAACGCTAACCATATACCGCACGCAATTACAATGGGTTCAACAATTCTACGAAAATCGATACATAAATACAACAAATTGAACAAGAATAAGTTCATGCATCTGTTATTCGGCTGTGTTGTTTGCAAATTTTCCAATGGATATTTACTTACACAGATATTTGCATTCGCTCAATAGTTCGGATTTGAAAGGCTCGACATTTAACAGTACGTGCAACCTGAAACCATACTGGTTTTGGCCAGAATTATTTACTAGAATTAGACTTTGGGCTGTGTAGAAGAAGAAAAAAGTGCTGATTTTTTTAAATAAGTAAAATTCGGTTGCAATCTAATAAGAAAATTATAGTTAGCAGTGGAAGAAAGCAAGAAGGGGTTCAGCTTGTTGACAACAAAGATAATTTAAAAATGGAGGTCGACCAGATATTTATATCCATATTTAAGTATGCTACTTATTCCGTTACTGAATGGCACGCGAAGCATGATCAGCAACGATGCAATTAACATGGTGCTGTATGAATTAATATCATGAATTTATGGCTAATTTTACGCTGAGGTGACTTGCACTTATGAAGTATCTCGTTACAAGTTTAGATTTTTATTGGTAGGCCTAGAGCCATTTTTTAGATAAGTTACAACAAACGTCTTGATATTGATTGTTTCATTATGTGATACATACACGGCTTGATTGGTTTTAACACTCAACACTTTGACTAATAATCTGTCTTCAAACTTAATTTAAAAACCAGTTTGATTGATTGGCCTTATCTAAAGCAAAAGATTAGAAGGAATTCGAAGGCGATACCTGCACCCTCAGATCTTCACCGGACCTAAATTTATTCAACACGAAATATGCCGAAATCAAAATAAATATCCCTAAAATATCTTGTTCATGTCCACATAATTTCCAGTTTACTCGAGTTGTGAGAAATATGAGACAAATATGAGACATTACAGGCTACGGGATGGAGTAACGAGGTTATAAATATAAAATGTTCCCCGTTAACTGAAGGTAGCTTTAGTTTATTACTTGAATACAGTTAGCCAGAAAATTGAAGGCACCTTTACGTATTTTTAATTTGCGATATGATCCCGTGCACTTAGAGCACTGAAATGCCTGAAATTCCTGAAATTTCTTGAAATTCCTGAAATTCTTGAAATTCCTGAAATTCTTGACATTCCTGAAATTCCTGAAATTCTTGACATTCCTGACATTCCTGAAATTCTTGAAATTCCTGAAATTCTTGAAATTCCTGAAATTCTTGAAATTCTTGACATTCCTGAAATTCCTGAAGTTCTTGAAATTCCTGAAATTCTTGAAATTCCTGAAATTCCTGAAATTCCTGAAATTCTTGAAATTCTTGAAATTCCTGAAATTCTTGAAATTAAAAGAATTGAAATATACATAACCGATGTTTATATGGTTTTGTATATTTCAATTCTTTTGTGCGGCCGCGGTCGCGATTTTATGCCTCAAAACCGTTTTTGGCGAAAAATTCCTGTGAGCGTCAAAAAAATCGTACACGGTCGAACGATAGCTCATTGTTTTCATGAGGCCTTGCCGCAACCAACAAAAAATATTAGAAAGTCCAAGAAAATTTATCCATGAAGTTTTTGTTTTGGCCTATCATTTTGAAGTGCTAAAAAAATTTTGACCTTTGACCGGGCGGTGACCTTAAAAATCGGCGAGGAGGAATTATTCGCCAATTAGTTTTCACAACTGTGTGCAAAGTTTCGAAGCTCTCAGTGCACGGGATCATATCGCAATGAAAAATACGTAAAGGTGCCTTCAATTTTCTTGCTAACTGTAGGTTCGTCTGAAAAATAATCGAAATAAATTTTTGAGGTGGAAAAATCTAAATTGTAGTGTTGATTTAGCTCAATGAGTTAGAACTGCAGGATAAATAGCCATGCAAGTACAGGTTATTTGGAGTTGTGCAACTTTGTTATCATAAATTGAATATTACCCGATTCCTACCAAAAATACACATGTAAATGCAGAACCAACGGTACAGATAATCATACAAAATGACTTGGACTATCTAACAGTTTGCAAGTTTTTTTTACCATGAACCACATTCGTTCTTGGGAATTGTTTTAATACTTTAACAAGATGCACATACTCGAGAAATTCAATCCAACCTGAAGCCAAAAGAATGAGCAGATGGAAAACTGGTTATTGCCTGATACCAATCGGTTTTCACAATGTTCTATGTTTGCGCCTACTACAATTTAACTCCAGCAATAATAAACTACTTATCCACAAAACTTTACCCGACAACCATCGGCATTTCCCTTTCTTGCCATATATGTATGCAAACGATTATGTAAAGTGTTTGGCCGATATCACCTTCACATCAAACAATTTAAGATTCGTAGGTCCCAGCTTATTATATGCATACAAGAAAAAACTGATCAACGTGAAAATTCACGGAGAAATTAAATATCAATTAAGCAGTATCACCTGTAACCTATCTTATCAGCCCAGCATCCAAGTAGCCCCAAATAAATTAAACACCTTTCTAGGGATAAGACAGGGAATATCACGGAAAGAGCATTCTTATTAAACTTTAATCTTCATGAAATGCATTTTAAGGTTTACATGTAGACAGGATATTATTCTGTCCTACTACATATGCCAGGTTCCACTGACCATGACTAATTGCTGGGAAAATTTAAGTGGCTAATAAAGGATTGAGGTTTAACGGAGACCAGTCCATGAATCATTGGAATCCATGCTATTATAGATGTCGTCTTTATATCATTCAAGTGAAAATGAGTATTAAGTATGAAAATATTCCATAATTAGAATATTTAAAACCCGACAATAACTGACATACGCAAATAGGTAAACCTTGTATGAAAACCCAATTTATTTAACGCGTTTCAATCATGCAATATGAAAATCCGTTTCTCACAAACCATAAACCACCATCCACAATAAAAACTGTGTCATTCAAATCTTCTATAAATTAAGTATGCATAAAAAGAACAAGTCTTAATGTTGTTGAAAATGTCTCTTTTTTCATTTCACTTTTCCAAATAATGAGACCACGTAAACCACACGCGGACACGGAAAGACGAGTCATGCATGCGAATTGTGAATTTGCAAATTTGTCAATGCACTCAAAGGACTGCTTCAGTGCTTCTGCTAACCTTTTCATTGAGCAATACATAATAAATCAAAATGAAGAGAAAATGGACAAATAGGAAGGAAAGTGGAGAATATGTGATCGTCTTATACAAAATCAAATGAATCGAAATCTCCCCTTCTTAAGTTTTATTAATGATGATGTGGTGAGACTATTTTATTCCCACATGAAAAATGTCTGTCCCTTCATTTGTTACAATTAGTGAATAAAATTTCTTAAAGTAAATGGGGATGAACAAAGTTTTAGAAATTGGTGAATAGCACATAATAATGTACCAAATTGGGGTCCATTAATACACACTACACAAAAGATACAGAAGTGGACGAGAAGGTGACAATCGCATATTATTCATGAGACTTGTGAGACTTGCATCGTCTACAAAATATACATATGTAATATGTGCATTAGTATGTATATTACAATGCATCGGTCATTCCTTATTACAAAATAAACTTGTGAATACAGCAATTTCAAGCAAAAAAGATTCCCTTACTAAATCCGACTACGAAATTCATGTATTTAAATGTGAAATGAGACTTTTACTGAAATTATGAGAAATGTGAGATGATAAATTAAACACGAGGGATTTCCTTGTTTTCCTGCCCCTGCTGTCCTCGAATTGCAGCGGGACTGAATATTTACCAACAGCAGATCACTTCACGCCGAACCAGATTTTATTCTGATCGACCCACTATTTCAAATTAATATAAAACCCAATTACCCAATCATCACGAATTATACAGACAACATTAAATTTAAATTTCAGAATGAACCAGTGAAATTAAAACTATCAAAATTAGTACATATAATTACAACACGCAACAGAGTTTGCGAAATCTGCCTGGCCTCACTTGCTCCTATATTGTAAGCCCAAAATTTACTATATTTCATATAATTTTATTATGAATTCCTTTCCATTGTTCATTTGCACGGAACCAGCGCAGAATATGAGGGACAATTTAATAAACTATACGTACCTTTTTGTTAAGCTGCTTAGTTCAATCGGGCTGTCTCTTTTTTAATATTTTAAGAATTGGATTAATTTATTTACTACTTTTGTGTTACATACGATACGATGAAAGTTTAGGCAGTTTATTTTCTATCTGACAACAAGGTATTTTAAAAAGAACGCTACATTGCTAAAATGTACGTCCAGAGTGATTTACGGGAATAGAAATAGAATGCAACAGTCCTTTTCTGATAACATCGAACGAGTCCTCCAGACCTAAATGGTTGTTTGTACTATTTTTTCTTGGCTCATAATAACGTGGGACAACATGTCGTCGCACGTAATTTTTACCCTTGTCCTTGAAACTTAATGGTGTATTCACTATTATTCTGTGAACGTACCAAATAATTCATGGCGTTTTCTATTCCTCGGTACCTCCCGTGCCGTGGTGCGATGTGTAAAAACTCGGATTTTTCGGACACGAAAGGTGCCAGCCAAGACAGCACCGCAGGCCGCAAGAGATATCATGTTCTTATTCCACTGTACAAATAGATAATAATATATTGTAGAGCTACATAAAAAATCGATTGCGTGTTTCATTTCCTACTGACATACAAGTAAGTATGTATGTAGGTATAGAGAGAAACGGCAAATTGGTATTTGGCATTGGTGGGAATAATTACTTTGTGAACGTGTGTAATGCATGTCCTGTGCGGAGAAAGAATATTCAAGGTCTAGACTAAATTGAAATATGACTCAAACCCTGTCATTTATGGTTCTTGAACAAGAATATGATTGTTGTGTGTTTTATAAACCCGAAAAAAAACGATGTATTCAGAACTAGCGTACGATTATCGAATAATGTATTCATTTGTGTTATTTTAAACTCCTAAGCAGACGACGTTGATGTTCCGTGGATGTCTGGAAGAAGTACCAAACATCGTGATGATCGAAATCCCAAAGATGGAAATAAATCGGGCAGTAATCCATGGGGCCGAGATCGACATTGTGAGAAAGAATCAGAGAAGAGATCCAGTAGTAGTCATCGACAGAAAGAGAATGACCGGGGGGATGCAGGCCCGAATACAGAACGTGACAGAAATCGCCAACGACTAGACCGTGACCGTAGTCGGAATGACACGGATTGTGACCCTGAACATCGACGCCGACCCCGAGAAAGAGACGAGAAGTCATCCACTGGTGGCGACTCTGGTTCAATCCAAGGACCAGTTGTCCTACTAAGGAGGCCACCACCTGGGGGGCCTGCTGCTACCAGTACTACCACTGTCCCTTCCACCAGTTCGTCTTCTTCGTCCCAGTCCGTCAGGACTTTAGAAAAGAAGGATATATTAGATAGAAAGGAGGATGGCAATGGGAAAGAAGTAAAAGTGAAAGCACAGAGTGCAAGATTAGAAAAATGCCCATCTTCATCATCTGTGGGACCTGGCCCAATCGTTTTACAGCGACCGTCAAAAAAGTCTTCAAAATCGTCTGACAAGCAGTCAAAGGACTCGCAGAAGAAATCAGCAGAAATTGTAAATATTGAAGTAAGTGTTAATATGTATATGTAAGTGTTAATATGTTTTTACACTGATATCGTACATATACTCTTGTACTTAAGAAACTAATTTTTAATATATTATTGTGCTTTATGCAGAAACCCAAGTTGAGCGCTGAAGAGCTCGCTCGAAAGTTGTTGGAACCGTTTTGTTTTCCAGAAGAATTTGCAATTCCTGTGATTGACAATAAGCTAAAAATCCGACCCGCTGATACTTTCAATTTTTTCTTGAATAGGGGAAAACGAACTGGCGATTATTTTGTGATTGCTATTCTAGGGAGACCCTTGACAGGTGAGAGTTCGTTTCTAAATACATAGTTGATTTTATGACATGATCAATTGTGGTGTGCATTATGTATGATACTGGTCAATAAATAATTTCAGGAAAATCTACAATTTTATCATACTTGGCAAACAATCCTAGAAATGAGAGAAAATTACAAATATTCTCTGACAGATCTCCCATTAATGAAATGGAGTCTTTTATGTATATTACAGAAGAGAATGTCATTTTTATCGAAATGTCGTCAATTTTTAGCTGTGATGCTGCATTTGACCTAGCATTACAGCAAGGGACCCTTGAGAATACTTCAATGGTAAGTCTGGTTTTTCTTGTTAATTTAAACCTATTAAACCATGAATACATGCATATTGCTTTGTTTCTTGCAGACGTGGAATTTGAAATTGATGCGTTGGGCACTGGCTATTAGTCATGTTGTATTGCTTGTTAGTGACACTCTTCTAGATCCAAATATATGCCAGCTAGTAAGCTCAGCGGAAATGATACATCCCCTGGTAATTTCATATTCTATCGTTAAATATATGTGCAATTTAATTTTTACTAATTTATAGTTTACTGATTTAACTTAGGAGTCTGCCTTAGGAGAGGGTGTATATCCTGAAATTATTTTCGTGTATAACAGAGTAACTCAATCAGAATTAAATGATTACAAACTGACAGAAAATCTTGAGTTCCTTCTTAGTACTACTTCAGGAAGAGATCCTAGAATCAAGCCAAATTTTTTCTTAGTGCCAGATGCCAAATTGATATCTTACGCAAAGAGGTACTAATTTGTATTATTATGCGTTTATAGTGTATGTACAGTGTACGTTATTTTACATTGCATTCGTGTTTTAATAGACTTGCGGACCTCAAAAGAACAATATCTAAATTTATTCGCCATAATCGTGCGCCTCATTTGAAAGACATTCCATTCTCTAAAATTCCTCAGCGCTACAATGCTTATGATTGGTACTGCAACGCCACGAAAGTATGGGATTCAATGCAACATCCCAACTACTTTGCAGCTTACGTAAAACTATTTCCTTAGATTGATTTTTAGTATTAAACAAATATATAATGTCAAATGTATTACAAATAAACCTTGTGTAACATTTCAAGCAAGTATTTCTGTTTAGGAATAATAAATATTATGTCACCACAAATGCAAAACTGACAATAATGACCCGGTTGACGGTGCAATTTTCTGAGTTTAATAATTTTACAAACATGCTTGCACTTTCTACTCAACAATCAGCTGATTAACTTAAAAGTTATAGCAACTCATCAAGACGATTATTTCACTTCTACAGTAGATTCTGAACGGTAGATTTCCTCGTATAATCGGTTTTCGGGACCAGCGGTATTGGTTGTTTTACTTCATTATGAAAGCATTTATATTTCTAGGACTTGCAATACTGCTGTTAGAAATAATGTGGAACTATCCCCCACTGGTCAATGCATATGCTCGAGACACATTCAACGGCACGATACATTTTGTGTGGTACATGATTAAACTGACGCTAATCTTCTTTGTTGGATTTCTGGTTGGATACATTGGTACATTTGTCTATGTGATCTACTGTCATTACGGTCGTACGAGGCGGTTACCTGGAATCACTCGGGACACCCCGACAAATGGAGGAAGTAGGGATCTCAACGCAAGTGGAGACCACGAAGAATTCTTGGATTTTCCCGAGGTGGCTATGATTGATGAGGATGCTCCTCGTACTCGTCACAGAAGAATGATTTCAACCATGCTAAGGGATCAGGTACCGTCGACAGAATTAATACGAGATGAAGTTCGTGAGGCTTTATTAGAATCAATCAAGGAAGAATTCTGCACGCCGTCACCATCACGGTCACCAACTGAATATCGAACTCCTCTACCATCACCGCGTTCGCAAGAAGGTGAAGTTGACCATCAGACTGGATCGGCCTACTTTTTGAACACTGTTAATGTGGATAACGAGCAAAAGTCGTTGATGATGGAATCGACGAGTGATGTCACACCCAGTGTCGAACTAGATTCGGACTGTCAGATTCAGGCTGTCACAAAACCGGCGTCAAATAAATGTTTAGAATCGTCTGGAAATAGCCAGTTACATTTCAGGCTGCAGCAATTTCCGCGCGGGTTGATAAAGGTAAATATGATTGGTATGGTTCATACGATGTGATTGATATGATAAGGTTGATATGGTTGATAGCCGTGTTTGTCCCCGAAGGCCATGTTCTTGGAAACATATATCCGATTGCTGGGAATCTCCTGCGCGGTAATGTTAATGAGGTTTCTTTCCGTGTAGCGTCCTATGTATTTACGTAATATTCAGAGCAAACTTGCATGATATCGCATTTGTATCATGTTGTGGGGGATTATTTACGTAGGTTTCAGTGGACTGTTTCGACACTACTGGACCTTGGATGACTTTTGATGAGGAGAAAGTTTGTGGAGCCAATGAATGCATGAAAATGCTGAAGGACCGTCTCCCTAACCTAACCAACATGTACACATTTCACGGTGATGAACACGTCACAGCTTGGTCCATTCAACTTACCCTTGACCATCTCTCCTTGTACGTAATTTTTATCGCGTTTATTTTCATCACTTTCTTTGGCGTTTGTTCTCCTGTATTTTTCCAAATGGGAGCTTCATACATACCTGTGTACATATGTATGTATATACGTTTCATGTAGATGTTTAACAGCGTGGAGGTGGATTGTCGAAGATGCCGAGGAACTTAGATTGTGTCAGCCAGGATGGGTAATAAGTTAAACAAACTTATTAAAAAAACAAACTCTGGAAAATTCAAATACTTGAATAAACTCCAGAACGAAATTTGCAAAGATTTCAAACAACTTAGCCAATCCATCAAGGCCAACTTGTGGAGTTGTGGGTTTAGCAAAAAATCGTACAAGGAACTATCCCTGGAGATTTCAAAAGATTTTGATTCATTATCGTTGAATTTGGGTATTGTAAAAATTGTAAGAACTTCAATCCATATTATGGTGCGTTCTTACTTACCTTATATTTATTTAAAGGTAAAAAACCATACATTTTTGGGGACACACCAACAGAAATTGACTGTTTTGCTTTCTCTGTTCTGTGTCAAATTATGTGGGGTCATGAATCTATTCTACGTGAAAAATTACGAGGTACTTATGAATATATTAAATTACCAGATAGATTTAAATTTTTAAATTATAATAAATAATTATAATATATAGAATCTGCTAACCTCTCGGAATATTGTATACGAACTCGTGAGCGTCTCTGGCCAGATTGGGACGACCAGTTAGGACTGGAAGACTACTTGATGCATACTAATTCGGATGATGTCCGCAGTGAAGATCACATTCTAACTGAAACGCAAACATCTAAACATTCTACTAGCTTCCGTGATCAGTATTACAAACTTGTTCCCTTGGATGACTGTGACTCGTTCACTTCTGATTGTTTGGCGTCATCGTCAATCTGCAGTCATAAAAATGGTGCTCCGCCTGACGAACGCGTCTTATTTTGCGCTCGGTGCAAGGTGTCAACTTGTCAACCATCATCGGATCACCCCGCTCGTTTAGTTGTTCTCTATCCTGATGCTGATGCAGAATACTTTGACGACGAATTGAGTGACATGCAAAAAATTTCGTATTCGTCTCATCGCGGTGGTGCAACAATTTTATAAAAATTTATAAAACAACTTCATCTATCATATAGCGCATAAATATGTGGTGTAATTAATTATGAATATATGTAGAAGTATGTACGTATCAAAGCCATGCCATATTATTTTAATCTTATTAAAGTATATTTAATCTTATTATAGTGGTACCAAACATTTAATCGATTTTACGATAACCTAAACAATATGTAAACATTCATAAGTCATCAAAGACTGTTGGCTATGATGCAATAAATATTTAGTTCATTGGCAGTGCGGAATTTACTGATAATTTTTCCAATTCCAAAAACTTCTAATTCCAAGACGACGATTCGAGAGCCTCATAAAAATAATCCAGCTCCCAAAAAAATAAATGTCCTGAATAATTTATTTCAATTCGAGTATTCCTACAAAATCAATATCAATTTGGATCGCACCCACACAACAAATTTCAAAATTAATTGTTCAATTGAGAGATTCAAAATTAGTCGTGACCATGTCGTCCATCAGACCCAACTTGGCATATCCAGAACCTGTTTCCTCGGACTCATCCGTCGCTGGATTTTTTGAACAGCGGAGTTTTCGAAGACTTGTGGCGGTACTTGGTATTGGATCGGCAGTGGTTCTGGCCTACTCTGCATTCAAGAAACACTTGTTCCTCCCTACACCCAGTCTCGATGACTTCACCAAGGAAATTGAAGCCGAGATTCCAATCCCTGTGACGATAGCCGATGATGTCGTTGGAGATGGGAACGTGAATGCGAACGAAGAAACGGAAACTGAAGAGCCGCCCCCCAAGAAAGAGAAAGTTATTCTGTACCAAGTTCCTCGGGGATTCTTCACCCCAGTAATTTCACCATTTGGGCTAACGCTGGAAACTTTCCTTCGAGTGGCAGACATTGAACATGAGGTAAAACTAAAGTGCTTGATGGTTACAGAATCAAATTTCCGTCATAGTACAGCTGAAAATAATTTACAATGAGAGTGATTTTATTCCCAGGTGGTGGTACGAACTACCATTGACGGCTCAGAGACTCCTTGGGTCAAGGTTGGAGATGAAGAAATCAAGAACCACAAGCAATGCATTAGCTTTCTCACGAAAAAGTTCAATATTAACCTGTTGGAAGAAGCAACATCAAGTCGAAAGACGGCTGCAAGACTTATTGCCACATTGTTCGAAAGTAAAATTGCATGGTATGCTAAGATTAAATTGAAATGAAACAATTTCCAGTTAAATAGTGGTAAATTAATCTTCCCTTCTTGCTCTATAGGGGCGTTGCTCTGTGGCGATGGGTTTATGATGGTGGCAGGTCAGTCAAGGACATTCAGGCCTTGGCACCTACAAGCGCAGCAGTTTTGTCCAACATTAAGGACTCGGTGATTCGGGCTGCGGAACATCAAGGGATGGGAAGCCAGGAGGATGTGACCGCAACCGTTATTCAAGGTTTGGCCGATGCTACTTCTGCACTTGGTAAAATAAAATGGAAATTAGTATTGTTTTAGTTTCTTATTTATGCAGATAGATGATGAAGTACAGAACAATCTATGCGCTAATTAATTACCACATTATTTTAGGGAAGCACAAATACTTTCTGGGAAATACTCCAGGTGAAGTGGATTGTCATGTGTTCTCTCTCTTGGCACAAATGGTAATTTTATCAGAGTTCATATGCAGAGTCTGAATTCTCCTCCTTTTAATCTTGTTCTGCAAATAAATCAAACCATTACTTTATTTGTAAGGTTTGGAACATGCCCGGATCACCATTTGAAAAAGCTATCAAAAGGCAGCCATTGCTGATTGATTATGTCATTCGTATGCGAGACCAGTATTGGCCAGACTGGGCTGATTTGATCCTTCAGACTAAAGAAAATACAAAGCAATCCAATGAAAATTCTTTAAGTGGATCACCTTCGATTTTGCATTCCAAATCCATCACTTCAACAAATGGCAGCATCAATATTGCTGCCCACTCTGAACCAGAACAGAAATTGGATTCCGGGAAAAGTCTGGAGAAAATGTCAACCGTTACTGCACGTCAGAGCTCATTGGATGGACCGGTTGTCGCACCTGTAAATAGTACTCCGCAAAATTCCGTAAGACCTCAAATCATTGATGCTGCCAAGCCTCCCGAAGTGACAGCATCATTGCCTCCCGTCTCCCAGTCTCAACTCGAACAACCTTCTGCTAAATCCACCACGGATCAGCGAAATGCGGATTCAAAAATTCCAGTAGCGAACAATGTCCCCACCAATATTTTCCCATCTACAATGACAACTCAATACCGTAATGAATGGAATTCGGGTGTACGACAAGACGTTGCGGTGCCACAACACCAGTACATTCCACCAATGCAACATCAAAGAATGCAAATGCATTCCTACATGCAAATGCCACTCACGCCGGCACCAGTTGTTTACCCCGGAGTTGTCAGCCACCCTGGTCAGTACCCCCGAATGGGGGATTACATGAGCCCAATGTCCCATGCCCCACCCCAGTACATGTTCGCACCTCAAAATTCTCCTTACACTGAAGACTTGAAACGTGCCACTGCTGCAATTTTGCAGCCCAAACTGCAAGAAGCCCTGGAAAGGCAAAATCAGACATTTACAAGTTACTGTTGGCAGTGACGGTACGACTGCGAAAAACATTAACTTCACAATTAAGCTATAAATTAATACGGCTTTTGTTTTATTGTGTGTCTAGATTTCTATAACATGGTAGATGGCAAGATGGAACTGAATATTGTCAATTATTCTATTGATTCTTAACTATTTATTGTCAAAATTTGCTGTCAAATAAAGATAATCGTGCGATTAACAAGAATATGTGCATGTACTTGTGTTTCATATATGTAATTGATTTTATTAAAGTATGGGATTGAAGTCATCAATGAAAGGGAATAAAGGATTTCGGTTAGTTTAACGTGGGAATGCGGCATCAATTATGGAGCTGTTCCCAATCAACCTCAAGGAGGATTGGAGAAATTTTGTTATATTTTTAATGATAGGTCATTTACATAATCTTGTAAGGGGCCGAACGGTGATTTTATAGTTTTAGTAGTTTCCATATGTTGGCATATATGAGAGATCTTGTAAGTATTTCTCTTCCATGATATGTTGGCATAACAATGTTATTTTTCAAATTATTCTGAGTTTGACGTCTCCTCATACTTTTTTTCTGAGAAAAAAAAATCAACCCAGCCAAATTCCTTGTCACAAATATTCCATTTGTCAGCTCAAAATTTTTGTCACTCGCTCGTAATCATTCTATTTCATAATACAATTAAACTCCAACCATGGCCAATCCAATGCCCACCATGCCGACCTCTTCTTACGTTCCTGGGGTGAGTTATTTAAAGCCAAGAATTCCTGCTGGGGGATCTTCCGCTATAATTGCGGAGGGATTCCTTGATCGTTTTCGCTCCGAGAAGGACCGGGTCGTAGCGTACTTCGAAACCCTCATTTCCAATGTGGACAAGAACACTCTGGCCGTGGGAGTGAGTTTGGCCACCACTCTTGGAATCGGCGGAGCTGCTGCCTGGTACTTTCACAGAAAACGGAACGAGCTGAAGCAGGCAGCACAATCAAAGAACAAGGTGGTGTTCAACATTGATGAAACGTCGTCACCAGTAAAAATTCAGAAAGGGGGGACAAGTCCGGAAGAAGGGGACGCCAAGCAGCCTGGAGTTCTCGTGCTCCATCAGTGTCCAAGAGGTCGGAGGACCCCATGCATCGCTCCATATCCTCTCAAGCTGGAAACTTTTCTTCGCGTCAATGGAATCAACTATGAGGTGGGTTAGAATGCATGCGTTTCTTGGTGAACCTTTCAAGTTCAGAAAAGTTGAGAAGGAATAAAATGTTTAGCATTCTTCATCACAGGTGGACTTTACCGGATCCGAACCTAGATCGAGAAGCAGCCCGTGGATCACTTTAGATCTGGAGGACATTTCCGACTCTCAAAACTGCTTGGCGTACATCGTCAACAAGTATGGGATGGAACCAGAGAAAGATTTTGATGACAAGAAAAGGGCTGTGGCAAGAGCATACAATCACTTGTTGGAAAACCATCTCTACTGGTGAGTAATTAAGCTTAAAAACTACAACTGCATAATGTGAAGTGCTAAACATGATTTATTTACAATAGGGGCATAGCTTTATGGAGATGGGTTTATGACGGAGCTCGATCACTCGGGTAATTAATTTTATTCCTTAAATTTATTTATTTATGTGGTACTTTACATATTAATTTTTAAACCACGCTTAAAAATTGCAGGGACATTCAATTGCTGCCAAAAAAGACGCTTGAAGTGATCCCTGACGTTTGCAGTAAGTACTATGAAGACATGCAGGGAATATTTTATTAAGAACCTTGAGACATTTTTTGGCATTTTTTTCAGGAACTGTTGAACAAGCTGCATGGTTCCATGGGCTTGGAAAAAAGACTTCTGACGATGTCATTTCTGCCATCAACGACGACTTGAAATCTCTTTCGGAATTTTTGGGTATGTTTTGAAACTGATTACTGAATGTTTATTTTGGTGATTAAAATATGTAGTACTAAGACCTTTATTTCAATCCAGGTCCCAATAATTTCTTTCTTGGTGGAGACAAGGCTACAGAGTTGGACTGCACTGCATTCGCAATGCTGAGTCAAATGCTCTGGAACATGGATGGCAGTCCTTTTCAGAAAACCGTGAAAGGTATTTTGTCAAAAAATCAAATGCTCAAATATTTGGGTTAAAATTGATTATGCTTTACTAGAAACGTACAAAAATCTGTCTGACTTTTGTTGGAGAATGAGGTACGTACAACATATTATTATTACTGCTTAATAAGTAGTTTACGAGTGAAGTGAATATAATTTTCTTTGAAATTTAAAGGGCTCGCTATTGGCCAGACTGGGACAACTGCTTGAACAATACGGAATTACCCGAAGATTCTTAAGACATTGCGCATCTAAATATCTATGATGCATGTACCATGGTTGGTAGAAAACAAAATTACCAGTTATCAAAATTTATTGTCAATTTCGGTTCATGTAAAAAATGTATGAAATCTCACCTTCGTTCGACAATAAAACTGGATGTCTCACACAATGTTTGTTTGTTATAAATGCATTGAGGGTTTCTGGGAAGTGGTATTTCTAAGTCGTAATAGTTTGCTGAATACAACTGTCTTATCATAAATACGAATCCATAAATATTTCTCTTATCACATTCGTTCTTACGTATAATACAAACTGACAACAATCCATGATCAGTATCAGAGTAGATTTATTTATGGTTCATTAGATGGATTATTGGTCTAATAAATATGATACTTGGTAGAAAATTAGATGGAGTTGAATTGCGTGTGATACATACAGACAACATACGTACATACATATGTCATAGACATGCCTGCACAATCTAGGTCAATTCTTGTGAGTTGAGGTTTTCATTCATTTTATTTTTGGAAATTGATCCATAAACATGTGCACTTAGTCACAAGTCCAAAATCCCAGAAATTATTTGCAAATAAAAAAACTTACTATGCAGTCTCAATTAGCCTCTTTGGTGTTAATATTTTGCAGACTTATTTGTGTTAAAATTGTTTCATCATCGACAATTATGGTTGTGACACGGTTTGATGAAGACTTCCCACAATACGAATACGATACAACGTCTGGGACACCGTACAAAAATTGTGGAGGATCAGAGTCTGTTTTAAAATCAGTTGAGATTATTCCTTGTGATTTGAAAAGTGGTGACCGATGTGTGCTGGATAGAGGAACCAATGTTACCTTCAAAATGTCCTTCTTATCGGAAAAATCCTCTAAAACACTGCAGGCCAAAATTTATGGAATCATTGACTACATCCCAGTTCCATTCCCCTTCCCACAGGTTAGTAAAACTATTAAATATTATTATTACTTGTATATTACTGGTGACTGGTCAACAAAAAAATCAAATAATAAACATATGCATTTATATAATAACACAGCCAAATGCCTGCAAAGACATTAGAGTTTCCTGTCCAATTATTAAAGGTCAATTATACAACTATTCTATATCAGCTCCTGTTAAGTCAAAATACCCAAAGGGAAGCTTGTGGATCAAAGGAGAACTTATAGAGGACACTGGAAATCTACTTGTTTGTCTTAAAATTCCTGTTCGAATTGATTAAAATTGTTATTGTCAATCTCTGTTTTTATTATAATTATTAACACAAGTTTTGTTGATTGTGATATTGTAATACGTAGATGCCTGAAATTTGTACTTATCACGTTGCATTCCTCTTTAAAAAGTCACATGCTGTAGTTTCATTCTTCATACCAATGCTATCACGTTCCGATATTAGTATACTTGTAGAGTTGAGAAAGTCTTATGTCAATAAACTAAACCATCACAAACTTATTTATTATTGAAATATTTAAGGAGTTTTAGAAATGGTGAATGAGTCATTGAAAATATCGTGAGAATGTCATGCATGCACAAGTGACATGATACATATTGATTAATGGGTCACATTAATAAGAGGTTGATTAACATTAGACAATGTTACAAATTGTGTGACATCGATGATTACATGCAGATGTATATTACAGCAATGCATCATGTGAAGGCATCATGTGAGACTATTTATTGACTCTAGATTGAACCTCCTTAAATTAACTTTTAGACTATTTATGAATCTATGTACATAATGAAATATTTATTACTCACAAGTCTAAAACTCAAACTAATGGCAAAATTTGTGCATACATTTATTTTATTGCATGACCATTTTTGACAGACTGATAGTCAAACCGAATACATTTTTTTTTCAATCACACACGATCACCACCCATCCTTTATCCATCTATTTTTCTATATAGCCATGCTCACGTCAATGCTACGTGATGTTGGTATGAAATTTGTTCCTTGTGTACAGACTGTAAATAAATAGTATTAAAAATAAATACAAAAATGCGAGGCATGATGAGAGTCCTCTCTTCTCATGTCAGTCATACATCATAAATATGTGCAGTACAAGGGGAAGACGCATCATCACATGCGACAATTGCATGCAGGACGTAAATTCCATGAACCGCATACCTAAATATATGAAGACATACTTGTGCATTAAATATTAATGCGTCGTAAAGCCTAAAATGTCTAAATGAGATGTCTTGTTAAACATTGGTCAGTTGGGTGATAAGTGTATTTGTGGCACCATTATTCCACCGGATCCTCGGAGCCAGTGCACAATAAAATTTTTCTTGTTCTTCTACAACCGACCGAGTACACACTAGTATATTTATGCATATATGTAAGTACTTGTGGTTTGGGTTAAGGTAGGTTTTTCTGATGAATGAACAATAATACACGTCCTTCTGTGCTAAGTTTGGTCGGTTTTTGAGTAGTGGTCAGTGGTGATGTTTGAAAATATAATATAAATAGATACGAGCAATCTAGAGCTAACAAAATTCTGTTTGTTATGTGATATGCCATAAGAAGAGCCACAAGCAGGGGCACACATGAGGAGAGAAGAAACAGTTCAAGATTACACTATCTTGTATCCAGTGGTGCACGAATAAAGCTGGCTTCCAGTTTATCAATCGAAACCTTTCACAATAATTATTGGGTAAGAAAAGTGGTGGCACATATTTAGACTCTGATCTCATCTTATTTTTAGTCTTATGCATGTATTTCTGCACAGCATTGCATTGCTCAAAAGTCACACACTGGAACTTTCTATTTTTAAGTCTCAATACAAATACTCTTGTCATACGGAGAAATACGGAAAGGTATAAAATAAATTGATTGGTGGCAACAAATTAACTCGGAGTAATAATATTTAAAATAAACAGGAGATACTAAACATGAACAAGTCCACGTGCATACTTGCTGCAGCCGCTCTCCTGGCGACTTTTGCACCTTGTTCGGAGTCCAAACCACGATACCATGGACCTTACATTGTGAATCGGTGGTACTTAATGCAAGAGTTCAGTGAAACACCTCACACGGATTGTGGGAGTGTCGCGTCCATCCAAAACGTGGAAGTGATTCCTTGCGACAGTGATGTCTGCAACCTGAAGACTGGCACGAATGTCACCATCAACATTAATTTCACCCCCAAGGCGGACATCGCCAAATTGACTGCTGTGGTCCATGGGGTTGTCGCTGGGTATGTATATACTACATTTTTTTGCCAAGTCAATTTCTGTAATAATGATTGTGAGTTGTGTAGAATAATGAATTTTATATGATTTCAGAGTGCCAATGCCTTTCCATTTCCCCCAAGTCAACGCTTGTCAGAACTCCAACATCACGTGTCCCCTGCAATCTGGACAAG
Organism: Folsomia candida; assembly: GCF_002217175.1. NCBI lineage: Eukaryota > Metazoa > Arthropoda > Collembola > Entomobryomorpha > Isotomidae > Folsomia > Folsomia candida. The sequence goes on along the minus strand of NW_019091195.1, from coordinate 13,992,547 downwards.
GTTACTCGTACTCGGTTAAACTCCCGGTTCTTGGAAGTTATCCAAAAATCAAGGTCGTCGTCAAGTGGGAGCTTAAGGACGCGACTGGCAAGGACGTCGTCTGTGTCGAGATTCCTGCCAGACTAGTCTAAATTGTACAGATACATATTTTTATTTACAATATTTGCACATTATTGAAGCACTAACAAGACGAACATATTTTCCTCAATTATGATTATAAAATTATCAGTGTACTTTATGTGATAACTTAATACGTACTTGCTAAATGGAAACGCTGAAAATTTCATAATAAATTTTAATTTAACCATCAAGCTTCCTCTAAAAACCACGATCAAGGATCACTGGTACATGTAAGCATGTGATAAATTAGACCGAAAATCTTTCATTGAGAGGGAAATGTAAGTAAGTAGGTGAGTATTCGTAATTTAAATGAGATCAATGGGAGCAAACTGAACATTAATTGGATGAGCGTAACAATAATACTGCACGAGATGAACCTCCTCACGTCTTTTAAGTATATTACCGTTGAACCTTCACTTCACTCTTCCTCAAGAAAGAGAGAATGTGTAAGAAATGTAAAGAATATAAGGTTTTAGGATTACCTGTTAATTTGTCTTTCTAACCACGGTGCCGCATTAGAGTGAAATATGGGGTAGCTCAGTGATGAACCTAAATACTCACTGACCTTAACCAACCAAGAATGCATGGGAAAATTTAGTAATACTTGCATGATGAATGAATGAGGTGCAGAGTGCGGATTCGGTATAACACAGTTTTCGACATTTTGAGGTAATTAAAAATCTTACAAGGTATTAACAAGACCGGAATGGAAAACAAAGCAAGACAATTTTAATAGGTGCTAATTTAATTCCATAATTTGCGTCCTTCCTTATAATAAATTACGGGTTAATGGAGCCTTTAGTAAATACATTCATATTGTAAACAACGAGACACCTTCGGATCGTTTATGTCGGTGTATGTTCTGAAATCAAGTAAAATACTTAATAGTAAACAGTTTTCGGAAATAGGACGGCCTTCAAATGGTTATTATAACTAAACCGACTTGCGAAATGTGTAGTCGGGTCTCATTTTATAAATGCATTAGTAGAAAGATCATTCTTGCGTGCTCAGAAAGTATGTATGTTTTAATATTAAGTAAGCAATAATGTATAATGCAGGGAGAGGATTTATTCTTTTATGGTGGAATCATAGCTTTCATAATCCAATTTATTATTAACACAGGTATGCACCACACTAATCCTAAATTTGCACTACATACATACTTACATCCACAATCCGCACTTTATCTGCGGCAAAAGGTCGAGGAAACTCCCTCCATCAAGAGCAAATTCAACCAACTACAAACTATTATAGCAGAATAGGCATGTCCTGTGCAGATACTTTTCCAACTACCTGTACGCATCAAACTGACATATTCTGTGTTGGATGCATTGTTGTAAAGTTGGGTTAAAAAAGTCACTCAACCAAGACTTGCTTCCACAGTCTTTAAACTGCTTCGTGGCAAAGAACATTGCACATTCATGGGTGGTGTGCATGGTCAAGTTGCTATTTAGGCTTCTTCGTACTTTTTTATATTTAGTTAATCCCATGCACAAGTCCTAAAAATGTAAAATATAATTTTTGACTGGAGTTGTTGAACCCACATATTTAAAGTGATAAAGTTGTTCAAAAATACTTTGGGATTGGACATGTCGACAGTCGTCATCAGGATATTGCGAGACCACACAGAGAAGAGTGTCTAATTCAGCAGTTAACCTTGGAGTTGATTATTTGATTCATCCTTCTCAGCAGCATCATATGATCGATTAATAGTGGTGGCGCAGTAGATTTATTTCTTCAATGAGACTCATTATTAACACAAGTCATTCTCAGATTTGACTTTGTAGGAAACAATTGAATCGTGTTTATTTAATTAATGAGACATATACGTTACCCCCGAACGAGCACCATCAGTACTCAAAGTACGGTAGTGGTGTGGTAAGTATGTCTTCAAAATGATTCGTCCAACAACACAGTCAAGATCACCATGAACAATTTACAAGCAGATCATCCCATCTCATTTTTCTCAATTGGACCAATCTTCTTCCCTTTTTACTTCATCTCACAGCTTGTAAAATCAACAGGTCCATTTCGTTCGTCCAGCAACAGCAGCAGCAGCGTCTCAGTTCATCAGTCGTCAAATAATCATTGACCCCAAAAGACTTGGATGTTGATACTTAACCTTACCAGCTGAACTTTTTTATACATACTTAATTATACAGTTTCTACATTGTTTTGAAAAATATTGACCTTAGCTGTAAAAACTATATAACTCGACATAATTTTCGGATAATCCATCATAGTTTTTTTCTTGTATGACATTCAAACACGTGCATAAAGCACGATGGAATTGATGTTATTGAAACGTGAGAAAAGATTTTAATGTGAGTTTAAAGTAGTTTACTATACATAAAAGTGAAAAATGAGTTCCTCAAGAGAAACGCAGTGGGTCAGGACGGGAGCAGTGGGTCAAATATTGGAAGGACGGGGAGCCAATTCCTATGCGAATAGGTGTAAACTTGTTAGATTGGTGGGAGCAGTTGGAATATTGCTTTTGTGTGGTAAGAAATTCTCAAATTTTCTTTTCTAGAGTTATAAGCTAGACTAGCGTAATTTATTGTTAGTTCTTTGATTGAAGTTCTGCCACAATTGGAAGCCTCGCTTTTTTGACGAGTTTATGTATTGAGACAAGCACAAGTGTGGTAGATTGCAGCTTAAAATCAGCCATAACGATAACGCTGATGATAGTATTTAATAAGTATTACCTATGTTCATTTACATTACTCGTGCTGTAATGTTTTCACAGTTACTTGTTTCCCAATAGTTGCACAATAATCAAATTTCTCTTTATGCACCGAAGACAAGATTCAACTCATCTTCAGACCCAGTCAGACCTCAGACGTATATTTTTATTATCAGGCTACGGCAGACAGTTCGACCCCAGATTAAATAACAGGCTGTGGAATAATTCACCTAACTTTAAATTCTTGGTGGGGACGAGGAGGCAATTGCCATAAGATAAACCACTACTACTGCCCACATTGCCGAAAAAAACTAACTTCTAGATAATCAACATTTGTATTGTGTCCTAATTAAGATTGTGATGAGATTGGAGATGAGATGAGACGAACGGTTCAGGACAATTTTATGTGCCTACATATCTTACTCGATTTTGCAGCAGGTCCTTCCTGTCGTACATAATAAATCATAGTCACAAGAAACACGTTAAATTTCTAGTAAATATATCCATATATTTATGACCAGAACTAGACTTATCATTTACTTGTTAGAAGGCTTGAATAATTTCCCGTAATATCACTGTCAACGAAATTTCTAGGGAAGAAATGACTTTGTGCCAAAAAATGGTTTTTGAGTATTTTAGAATATCGTTTTTTGTTTTAGCATCAATCTCAGGATCCAAGTACAGTTTTGTTACCGCAACGCCAGATAATTTACTGAGCTTAAACCACAATGACAACCACACACCTTCTCCTAGAATTCCACTTGTGCCACAAGAACCAGCCAGCCACAGCCAAGACATATACACCAGAGCGGTCGAGTTTTTGGTGAACAAGAGGACGAGACTCCAACAACAGCAAAAATTGCATCGGCAACTTTTACAACAGTACAAGGAACATCACATAACTCACCCCGGAGTCAGTGTCAGTGTCAAGGTTCATGATAACAATGCTCACTACTCGATGCTCTCCTTACGTAGCTCATCTAGTCTCAACAATAATTCCTCGCCCAATGTTGAGGAGCATTTTGAAATGGACGATGACAACGAGAAGAGCAATTATCTGCCAAGGAAAAGAGCTGACGACAGGTCAAAGGTTCATCATGAGCCGGATGATGGCAAAGGGGGTCTGTTGAGGAAGGAAATGGAAATTGATGAGCTGACACATCAGGTTGTGGACGCGACATTGAATCAAACGTCGACAAGGCTGACCAGTACGGGTGATGGTGGTGACAGCAGGAGTACTTCTACGAGGGAAGACTCAGGTCGATCTCTGGACGGTGTATCGTCCATATTTTCCAGATTTTCCAGTGTGCTAGACCTCAGCCGAGTGGTACGGGAAATTGAGACTTCGGGTAACGTGAAGTATTTCCATATTTTTATAAGTGATTTACCATGAGTAAATATTAAATAGTCATTATAATGATTATTCTAGTCATGAGTTCTGTGTCCTGCAGTGCTTGTAAAGCAGGTTAGTTAGTATCTTATACATAATCTTACTTGAATAGAAGATTACTAAAGATTGTATAATTTGATAAATCGTAACTGAAATAAATTACATCATGCTTATAACAGGCGTTAGTCTACTCAACCACTACGTTCAAAGTGGACGACGGAATTCCGAAATTGCTGCTGCTGCTATAAAGCTTTGTATGTATTTTCTCTGTAAACAGTTTGAAGATATTATGTATACATCTTACACGATTTACCGATATTTATTTAGGTATCAATCTAAAGATGCAGACACCTCGTGTTTGTACTGGAATTGTTGACATTTACGTGGTAAATTTTGAGAATTTCTTTTATAATAAGTAAAGTGACCTTCAATTTAGTGCACTTTGATGAAAGTGCACAAAGGTCAAGGTTATAAATTATGGCATGGTACTCACAAGACCCTCTTGTTTATGTAGGATGAGATTGTTGAGGTGCTCAAAGGGGTGGTCCTTGACTCCAATGACATTTGTGCCCTAGTTATAGGCGAGACTTGCGGAGTTCCTGTGTCTCCCAATTGGCGGTATGCACACGATTAATATATGCAAAGGAAAGAAGGGACTGGCTTCAAAAAGAGAAAATGATATTATTGTAAAGGTCTCCTACATATAAATGTATGCAAATTCCATGTAATTGTAGGTGGGACGTTGCTTTTCCTCCCATCCCAAAACCACCTTTTCATGGGTTTCCGGAACCAAAGGTACAACAACCCTTTTCTCAAAGTTAATAACTATATAAATGACATATTTATTGGGATACTATTGGTTAAATGTTTAAGCTGAATATCTATGTAGTGGTATAGGCTGGACGATATTGAACTTTGAGAATTGGGCGAATGAACTTTTTCGACACAGATTCTGCGTGGATGACGCCAGAATAACAATCGCTTTATGCACTGACGCGATTGGCTTTTTTGCAATCCTTACACATGTACAGTATCTGACATGAGTGACATAATAACAAATGAGATAGAGCATGACATAAGTGTTTAAAATTCAATTACAAACTTTTGTGGTCCAAGTTTATCGCACAATATTTTAGCGACTCATCTATCACAGAATCTACGTTACCGACAAACCATAAGATTCAAAAGTGTTAGATAGTCAGAGTTATAAGAATTTGAACAGTGGAGGATTTGTCTGGCTGAGTGGTTTTCATCGGAATATTAATAGAACGCTCCCTCCGGCCATGAAATGAATGATGATGACAATGACATGATGCTGATGGCATGCGTACAAAAATAACGGTTTCGGCCAAAAATGTTTGCAAAGTATTTGCAGACACCATTTGTTGACTATATCTGTTTTAATCGAAACGCCTCGACGACATGGGGTAATAATCTTACACTTGTGTTATTTCCTCATAGAAAGGAGCACCAAAACTGAAGGTGCTTCAGATATCTGACACTCATTGGGACCCTTACTACGAACCAGGAAGCAATGCAGATTGTGGGGAACCTCTATGTTGCAGAGTAACATCGGGACCAAAGCCACCGAGACCGCACTTGGGTGCAGGCCTTTGGGGGGATTATCGAAAGTGCGATACTCCTCGTAACACAATGGAATCCATGTTTGAACATATTAGCAAAGTTCACAGCGTTAGTTTGCTTATTTATTTCCTGATGAGCATGAAACTCATAGCTGTATGATGAATTTTATGAAAATAATTTGAAATTCTACCGACAGGACATTGATTACATCATTTGGACTGGAGATATTCCGGCCCATGATGTTTGGGTAATCAGACATTTGATCAATGTGATATAAACGTATAATTAATTGGTGGATGTTGCATTCAACTTTGTTTTCAGAATCAAACCCATGACACTAATCTGAAAATGATTAGGGAAACGGTCGACTTGTTTTCACAATATTTCCCGTACGTTCCAATTTTTCCTGCGCTTGGAAATCATGAAGCAGCTCCAGGTACACATAATTTTTATATTTGTGAAAAAAATCCTTGCGATTTTGTCATTTTTCTATTGGTATTCTAGTTTTATGAATTAATGCGTTGCGACGTCTAAGGTTCAACATTGTTGTTTTCTTTTGACAGTCAATGGGTTCGCCCCTCCATGGGTTACCGATCCAAAGTTCAGCATCGACTGGTTGTACAAGGAGCTTCAAAACGATTGGTCAAGATGGTTACCAGACACGACACAAACCACGATAAGGGAAGGAGCCTTTTATTCCACACTCATCAAACCAGGATTCAAGTTGATCTCACTTAACATGAATTACTGCAACAACAAAAATTGGTAATTGGTGACATAAGCCTATCCGTTTGACTATGATAAAACACTAAACTATGGTACATAAAACATTAAATTTGTGCAGGTGGTTACTTGTAAATAGTACTGACCCCGTGGACGAGTTAAAGTGGTTGATCTTTGAGCTACAATCCTCAGAATTACTCGGTGAAAAGGTTCACATTATTGGTTGGTTTTTGTTTATATTTATGTATTCTACTAACTAATATTAAACACACTAAGGCTAAGTATGTGCCTTTAAATCCTATAGGTCACATACCCCCCGGTCATGCCGACTGGTTAGTATAATCTAATACATATGCATATAATATTAATTTACTTGCATAATTTGAAATTTCTTCTCATTTTCATATTTTGAACTTGTTTGCAGCATGGCTACATGGTCTACAAATTATTATGACATCATATCTCGGTAAGAAAATACAGCCCCTCATCTTTCTATGATTCCTTTATCATATACATTCAGAACTGCAACATGCTCAATTACGCTACATATTGTACACAGATACGAGGGAACTGTCGCAGCTCAATTTTTTGGACACACACATTACGACGAAATGGAAATCTTTTATCCCAAAGAAGACCCTTACAGGGCTGCAAGTATAGCATATATTGGACCTTCAGTGACACCATATTTCAATCTCAACCCAGGGTATAGGATTTACTACGTTGATGGCGATTATCCAATGTCCACCAGGGTATGGAAAATTGTATAACTATTGCATCTCGAGTAAGCCTTAATTATTATAATACTATTCCCTTTGTCGATATAGAGCGTGGTAGATCATGACACTTGGGTGACTGATCTCGGAGAAGCCAATCGTGTACGGGCCAGACAATTGACGTGGTACAAGTTATACTCAGCTAGAGAAGCCTACGGTCTTTCCTCTCTCAACCCTCTGCAATGGGACGAGTTGGTCATGTCCATGTACGAGAACAAGCCACTGTTTAATCTATACTACAGGTATATGTACTGCTCAATCAAAATATGTCTTGTGCGATAAATCTTGCGTAGTTAAGTAATTATCCATATGAAATTAATATCTCTGTAGATTTTACAACAAAAATTCGCCAGTGGCACCAGAATGTGATGCGGAGTGCAAAGCGAGACTCTTATGCGACATTCGGTCAGGACGAAGCCATGACCGTGAAGAGCTGTGCAAACCCCGTCCTCCTCATATTCGTATAAGTCGAGGTGGACTTGCAGAACCCAAGCCCCCAAGTAAATTGTCCCAAATATTCAGCTTGATATCCTCGGCGTAAGTTGCAATTAACCCGAGCATGGCTTCGGTTTTTGTCTATCCATTTGTTTTCCAGTATGTATGCAACTATTTGTTCGCAATTATGTTGACAAAAAAATAAGTGAACATGCATTTGTTTTACAGATTTTCGTCCTTATTTGGTTATATAACGTACCCATTTGGGTAGACATTGCTGCATGGGATTGAGTTGGAGAAATTAACGATAATCTTAGTAATACGAAACCACATGACGACCGCGTGCAGCAAGTACTAGACGCGACCAAAGACCTCAAATTAGACTGATGCATGTTGCACCTTATTCAAAAACTAAAAGTACACACGTAACTGTAATTCGACAACATCATGGAACGATTCTCATCAATAGTTACCTGATACTGAACCCACCCAGAAGTTGGCAAATCACAAATCTTAATGACTACTAGGCGCCATTAGTGTCCGGTTACACTTCAAAGCAGTCACTTCAATACATGACGTGTAGCTATTAAAAAGATAAGACTTAGGATATGTATCAATTTACAAAGTACCTGGGACTTTTGCAAAAGAACTTAAATATTCTATTGTATTGAGTTTTATCTGAAATACGTGATGCCATATATTTATCAAGATAAGGACTCGTACTGGCCGAATTTTACAATGCAATATTTTTTCTTATAAGGGTTCTCTCTTTCTTCTTTCATTGGATAATTACTTGCTCATAATTTTTTGGTGCCAGTCTGCCTGGACATGAAAGACGATTTGCCATGAAATATTCCATTAGTTGAATTAAGTAACACACTACATATGCACATATGCACTCTTTAATAACCAAGCGAATTTTATTGTTATTCATGACAAACTGAATTGGTGCATGGTACCAGAATGTATTGTTACTTATATTTGTATGCACGTAAAATAGATGATGTTAGATCTTGATTTATATATAAATCTATTTTCGCATCTGTTCGTTCGTGCTCGCTTAAGCAAATTGGCATTTGGCTTGTACACTAAATAAGGATGTGAAATTTGATGCAGACTTTAATTTGAACATATGAGCATGCTGTTTGTGATGCCTTTTCAATAATGATAATCATGCTTGCATTCCACTGTACTCTTTTTAACCGTATTATGTGCCTACCTATGTTTGAGATGGCATGTCCTATATATAAGTGAATGTATATAATAATAAAGTTTGTCGGTTGAATATATTTAATGTCGCATGTCCGTTTGCGTAAGTATTATCGTCATCTATTTATGATGTACATGACTTGTCGTATGCAGGATTCTCTGAGGACTGACTGGGTCTCATTTTCACCAACCCAACTACTCAACCTACGACATAATTGTTTTTTTATTCGTTGGAAATAAATGAGAGATATTGTTTTCGTCCAAATCAAACACTTCTAGACTACTCCACATCCGTAGGCTCTCAAAAAAAACATAAAAATGCAGAGCTTTATTATTTACTTGAGTGGCAATACAATATCTGCATGAAATGACCACATGCAATTTTTTAGTGACAATAGGGCAACTGAAGACTTATAAATAATACTACTACATATGTAGGACACGAGCCACAGGCATGAATGGCAGATGTATTGCATAGTCGATAGTTTATTACAAAATTGACCTTGCACCTTGCATATGACGACGTCTGAAAGTAATTTTCACATTTTGACCAAAACTAAAAAAACTAACAGCAGCAGATTGCACATTCACCTGCACATTTATGCAGGGGGATAAAAAAATTCATTGCCAAACACAGGTTCACCCATTCGCGTGCGATTCTCGACAGGTGTTACATTGCTTTGTCTTAAGAAGGCGGTTGACAAAGGCAAGAGAAATCATGAAAATCTCCCCCTGCAACTCTATAAGCATGCACATTTGTGTAATCACATCCTCGGTTTCAGTGTCTTTTTCACATGGTTGCGAGCGTTATTTTGCTGTGAAAATGAAGTCTTGGTATAATAGTTTGTGGCAATGCTGTGGTAGGTGCTCGCACTCATCCTCAAGCTAAATTTGCAGTGGTCAAGCTCTGGAATGCTGAATACCCTACACTGTTTTTTACTTATTTCAGAATCACGACTTATGTATGTATAAGCGCACTGTGAGGATGTGGTCTACAGTTGCATAATCTGAGTGGCCGTTGTTGCAAATATTTGCGAAAAGCTTGTTTCAATTCAAGTGCAAACAATGAATGCCTGGATGTATTAGTGCTGGCTCCACGTCTTAATGCTCAGCTTTGATGTGACAGCTTTAACCAATGAATAAACAAATATATATATTGTAATTGCTTGCATATGTGTAATTTTTCCGTTCAATACACATATCTGAGCACATACATTCGCAATGTTTGCTGATGAATCCAAAGACTCAAACTTACGTTTCACATAGATTATGATGACCAAGCCTTCCCCACGCACGTCAGTTTTTCGCCCTCGTCCTAAGTTGACCAAAACCGACGAAACTCCTCAAAAAGCTGAACAGTCGAAGTTTATAATGCATACACGCTCTGAGTGACCCCGCTTCGGTCGGGAGTCAGCAATAAAAATGTCACTGTTTAATCTAATTTAACACTCATTTTGATATCAGAAAATTGTTTTTTTTGTTTAATTTTCTCTCCTTAAAAATCTTTTATTTAAAACAATTGTATTAAAACCTATGTAAAACGTGTAAAACTATTCACAGACTTTTTTTCTTTAACTAACTCATAAAATTAGGCGATAAACTTAATTATTGCAAATCTCATTGGACAATACTTGAGTGCTGTTGCTACATCGAAAAGTAGAGTTATGTTCATAATAGAGTTAACAAATACTGGTGGCCAAATACAAAAAAAATCTAGTAAAACAGGAAATATTTGAAAAGTAAAAATAGTTGCTTATAAAATTGGGGGTGAGTATAAAAAATTATGCATTGATTAGTTGGTTGGTACTTTTGGTGAGTATAATAAATGGCAGGGAACTGCGTTGACCAGCAGAACATATAAATTAAAGAATATCATAATAAATCTCAGACTTCTGGTGTAATAAGTAATTTAGAGTAAGCATACAGTTCACATATTAAATATTGCGATGCGTACATATTAAACAAAGACAACATGACGCCCATATATCGAGAAGCCATTGACTGCTGTCGTAGGCTTTAAAATTACATCATTAAACCAGCACACACTTAAATTTGCACTACCACATACACAGTTCAAGAGATAAGGTCAGTTCGTCAGTTTATTTAAATATAAATACCACACATGGGTCATCTTGTTGTTATCGGACAATCCACCTGGAACATAAACTCACAAACCAACCGACAATGAATGAAACATTACGAAAATTAAAGATTGATGTTTTGTAACCTAATATTTGTACAATGGAAGGAAACCACATCTCCAATCATTCCTAACAGTAGTATTAGTTATTATTACTGTTAGGATAACTCTTATCATGATGAATTAACATGAATTCTTGGGAAAGGCACATGATTTTATATATATTTATCAATAAGCGTCTTGTAAGCGTACAATGTAGATGAGAGAACTCGCTGTTCCATTAAAGGCTATGTTAGGTAATAATAATAATAATAGATTATTTATTATTAAGTATTGAACTTTTCTAAGCGTCATAAGTTCTATTTTTCAGTAAATATTAAGCGTAAACGTTGATCATTGAACTGTTTCATATTGTACAAATAAATGCTGCTTGCAGAGCTTTGTGCTAAAAACACAGAGTGAGGTAGGAGGAAGGCAGTAAAAAAACTTGCAAAACTTACTACAATGATTAAAAATCAACATAGAAAATAAACCCGTTGATATGAACAAAGTGATGTTCGTTCTTCTTTCCAAGTAAGCAAAAAATCTACCTATCTGTCAGTCAGTCAAGTGGAAAACTTACTAATAATCTTAAATGCTAATAAAATAAACCAATTATTTGTCACATGCAGAATTACATAAGGACGATGAATGATGGTGTAGAATGGTATAAGTTCTGTAAAATAATTTTGGAATGCTTAATCGAACATTGAAAGGCCACATATTGGAATGAATCAAGAGGAGGTTATATATATGTAAAAGTATTAAATAGGATTCATTCATCGTCATCGTCGGTGTCTTTCAACTGGCAAATATTATCACTTACCACAAGTAATGGAAGACACTAATCGGTCTCTTTGCCAAATACTTGTAATGGTGACTTTTTGACTCCTCTCGATTTTTAATCCTTCACCTCATACATTCGTTCTATAATCTACTTTGCACTACTACCAACATTTAAAAAAGCATAAGTTCAACGAGTAACAAGTAAATAATAAGAATATATGAGCAACACTATAGGTTTCATTCACAATATTTTTTTTGGAGAAAACTACTACAATTAACAAGCAAAAGTACGGCGATACGAATAAACTGGAAACTGAATTTTACATGCTCTGATTACATCTCATTCAATAGCACTATGCCTAGTAGTAAATATTCTAGTATTAAAAGCATTGTAGTAGAAATGTATATAAGGTTTGCCATGCAAAAACTTTGCACAACCAGCTAAAAAAATTACGATATACAACAAGCCACAAATCATAATTTGGCAATTCTACGCAAAAATTTCTTTGAACTAGTGACTTTGTCTTTGGATCCCTTCTTTACTTTCCCTTTCCCTTTGCCCTTCTTTTCACCATCTTTCTTTGAAAGATCACTAATGTTTCCGGAATAACTAGTACTATAATTATTATTATTCTCATCACTTTCGCTATAACTTTCGAATGACTCAGAGTCAATTATGTGACAACTTTGCGTCGAAGTATCAGAAATCACCAGAAATGTTGACATTCTTTCCCCCAAAGCACGAGTTGATGGGACATCAGTTGAACAAGGCTGTAGTGGTGGTGTTGCTGAAACAATTTGAGTTTGAGGTTTTAATTTTTTAGAGATAATCACGTCCAGGTCTCCCTTGACTTCTAGTTTGAGTGGCGAAGTAGGAGTTGAGTCGTCCTCTTCCCCCATTCGAGACGTGAGTCTGCATCTTGTGGCTGTCGTTTTCTTTAATGATCCTTTCAAGATTGGTGTCGGGGGCGACGGTCCTCCACATTCTTGCCCACTTTGTAAACTTTTATCCGACTAGAATAATATTATTTAGTTATTAGCAAAACACAAACAATTTACATCCTATTCACAAGTACAAGAATATTTTTACGCATAATAAATATATATATATTGCTTACTTCTTCGAAACTCTGGAATGAAAAATGAGAGATTGGGGTTAGAAAGCTGCCAGATTTGTTGTCAACCCTTGGTGTTTCGGGGGTGCTCTGGAGGACATTTTTGCAATCTACCAGCAACAACGTCCCTGATTTATGGCCAGATCTGTTGATTCGACTTACGTCATTTGTCGGATTATCCTCCTAGTAAACAAACACAACAATGTAAATATTTATCCCTATCTATCAATATATAAATAATGTGCAAAATTAAAAAAAAATAGGATTAAATTACCTTGATTCTCCTCGCAATATTTTCCTTATTCTCTCGGATCTTTCGCACCAAATCTAGTCGGCGCTTATTGATAAGAGGTCTGTTCACCAGCGCTGCTGAACAGGCATGACTAACCTGGTGAAAGTTTATCAAATCTTGGTCCGATAAGAATGACAAGATCTTGTCCAACGCGACGGCGTCCAGGGACAGGAGTGAGAGATGGGAAGGAGGAGTCTCCTTGCTACTGCTGATGGCTTGAGTTTTGGCGACGACGACTGAGACGTCATTGGGTGTGGATGAGAAGGTGGGGACGAGGGCGAGTGGGAGAGGGGAGGACAGCGGGTCGAGAGAGGAGAAAGCACTGTCCGTGTCCATTTGGTTGTAACCCATGGGGAAAGCTGTGACCCCCTCCTTCTCTCCTGGATAAGCCCCTCTCTCTCTCTCTGACGGACCCAACTTAACTTATCGTCATTGCCCCAATGTTGATGTTGTTGTTGTGAAGGGAAGGAAATGAAGTGGGGACGAAGAAGGTTGGCTGGAGACTGAGTTGAGATTTCTCTGAATGGGCAAACTTTGCCTCCAACTACCGTTTACCGCTCACCACAATTCAACCATCTGTTCAGGGTAGGCCGTCAACATTGCGCTCCACTCGTCCTTTCCACCCTGTACGTACATTCTGAAAATTGAGATTCTGACTTTTGAGAGACACATCGTGTCGTCCTTCGTATCATCGAGTTTTGCTCTGCTAAACTTGAAGCAATTTCGCGATTTCCGGCTTTCTTGGAAAGTTATTTTCTTGGAAATTTGTCAAGTCTTTATTTATTTAGAAATAATTTCAGGTGAGCGGATACATTTGCGTTGATTAATACAAAAGTGTGTGACCATATTATTATCTATAATTTGTTTCACCTTTTTGTGTTTGTATTACGAGTTTTAGATTGTGCTAGCTAATTTTGAAATAGTAATGCATTTTGAAATTGTTTTTGTCCCAAGATTTTGAAGATGGACACCCCAAATCCGAATCAACCACCGAGCCAAGCGCAGACAAATAAGGAACAGTCAGTATCGAAGCAGCCAATGGTTTACATTTGTGGGGGTGAGGATCAAGCATGCAAAACTCCTCAGTTATCATAGGTCCGACGTTTATTTTAATGTTTCAAGGTTTTCTTGTTTTTCTCTAGAATGCCACAATGAAAATGAGATTCGGGCAAGAGATCCCATCAGATGCAGAGAGTGTGGTTATCGAATCATGTACAAGAAGAGGACAAAGAGATGTAAGTACTGATACACGTGCTTTGAATTGAAGGTCATTGATGGTGGACAAATTCTCATTATTTTTTTCGATATGTTTGCAGTGATAGTTTTTGATGCTCGATAAATAAATAGACCTGCAGTACTCACTCTGTCAAGCTCTTCTCTTTGACTTTTCTTGGGCATTTATATTCGAATTTAATATTAGTTAAATGTAATTTTTTTAATGCGCTGAATAAAATATAATTATCAATGTAGTTTTATTTCTTTAGGTTTTTTATTACATGGTCGCGATACAATTTCTTTTAAAGGATAAATTATTATTTTTTAACACGATTGAAAATACTTGATGCAACTCGATTAATTCAAATTGAAAGACAAACTAAATTATATCTACCAATCGGCATCGGCAACCCACATACATATATAATAATAGTAATAATCGCGTAACAATTACTAGTAATTAGAATTGTTGCAATTAATAGCGGATATTATTTTTCTTACAACGGAAAACTGCGAAACATCAAAAAATAATAATTTTGAACTTGATTCCAACAAAGGATAATAAATCATTATTAACTTGCTTACAATAAACTTAGGTGATGATTATAACCAGACTCGAGTTATTGAAATTATTTTTGTTGTGCATACTAAGGAGTAGGATGAAGAAGTTTAGATTCAGAGCAGGGTAGTGCCGCGCTTCTTCTTACACAACAAGTTAAGTTAAATGTGATAGTGGTTAATATAATGGTATTTAAAGTTTTGCAAATACAGCAGGAGAACGAAATCTTCAGATGTTTTAAAAGGCCCCACTCCAAATCTTTTATGCAGTCTGCTGTTCTGACTGTGCTGTTTCTTGTGGTCTCATCACTTCCGGAAGCTCTGGAGGCAGAGACAATGGTGTTATTTCCAAATCTTCCCAATCGCCATTTTCGTTTCTAAAAGTTCGTCAATATATACAGTAATCCATTGAATAACGATCCATTTGAGAAATCCCAAAATAAGCAATGTTAGTTTTTCATACCTAAAAGCCAGTCCGATTGATCCAGGCTTTTGTGGTTTAGCTGAATTTGCTGTAAATCCATACTCTGCTAATGTTCGCTCATCCTTTAACTCCTCTCGTTCCTTGAACAGACGCTGATTGCTTGGTTTCACTTTCGTAATTCCTGAAATCATTCAGAAATTATTATTATGTTGAATCATAGTCTAATAAGCTGTTCAGAGTATTATCGTCCAACAAAATTACAACAATGATTCAGTGATTAATTTATAACTGAAGTAATGTTTGTTGTTTCAAAATTCAAAATAACCTGCAATCATTTTTTTTAGTTCAAGAAC
Source organism: Folsomia candida (assembly GCF_002217175.1). Classification (NCBI taxonomy): domain Eukaryota; kingdom Metazoa; phylum Arthropoda; class Collembola; order Entomobryomorpha; family Isotomidae; genus Folsomia; species Folsomia candida. The sequence goes on along the minus strand of NW_019091195.1, from coordinate 13,976,705 downwards.
TTGAGTGTCTTCTTTGGCTGAAATATAATTATACACGCATACAATTAAACCAAGTACACGGTCATCTCGAGTGAGTTTTCAATGAGCTTGTTAATATTTTTTATTTAAAATGGGAGGTTCGTCAGCTTTTACTTTATAAAACCATTAATTTGCAAAGAAGATTTACCGTCCAAGAAGATTGTCGTCTTCTTTCGACAAACCATTAAAAACACGTCCTGCAAAAAAAAGAATGAAACCATCGTTTATTTACTTACCATTTTAACAACCATTTTATCACGCATTTTAACAACTGAAATTCGACTAACCATTGTAGTTATTTCAAGAGGATTATTTTGCCGGTCCAACATTTAACATGGACTGAAATAAATGAAAATGGCGAATTAAAGGAAATAATAGCTTGATGACGACGACCAGCCAGCCAGAGAGGTAGAAACTTGAAGGGTTCCGATTTTGGACAATTTAATTATGTATAACTGGCATTTATAGCTGTAGACGAGAGATTGTTGGCAGTGGTGAAGACTTACTGGGCTTGAGAGGGGAGGACGGGCTGATGAAGGGTGCAAGAGCCTGCTGGACAAGTGGGGTCCTTGTTGGGGGTTGGCCAGACCTATCCAACAATTTTCTTAAAAAAGTAAGAAAACTTTCTCTCTTGAGCAATCAAAAAGGGATTTAAACTGCCGGCTAGAAGTCAGAAGTGTAAATTGGCCTCACTAACAGCGCTAGCTACGCTCAGCCTGAGCTATCTGCTCCCAACTTCACCAAAATGGGGCATCTCAACTCGCCTCCCCGATACGTCGTTCTCATTGCAACAATATCATTTGAGACATGATGAGAATTATTGAGAATATTGCCCTATTATTATCAGTCCAAAATTTAACTATATTATCACAGTGTTAACCTGAAAAGGAAACTCGTCAATTGCATAGAAGCAATAATTTTAGTGGCAATAATAACATTGTGATGATGAATGAGGGCTAGGGTTTTGAGGCAAGATGAGATTCGCAGATTTCTGCAGGCTGAATACAGTTGTATAAGATGAGGAAGCGGAAGGTTAGTTAGTCAATTCGCCTCGGAGATAAATTACAATAATGTATTTGTACAGTGAGTCAAACAGATTGATTAATGTCGCACAATAGGAGTTTGCTTTGCCGGCCTGCAGCTAAATACAATGATTGACCATACTTGTAAGTTGACATTTAATATGCAACCTTGGCAGAGCCTCAGGAATATCATTCCAATTTTAATATTAACCAACCAACTTACTTGACACCACTATCATCCCATAAGCGTCGTGTTGTTGTTGTTGTACTAATACGAGTATGATGTGCTAAAAGGGTTTACTTACACATTCATCTCCTGTCTAAATCATATCCTATTGTTTTTAACCGCACCTTATTTTTCCGCACATCTTCTCCTTTTGCCGTGACATTGACATTCATATTTCTAACCTATATTGCCTTAACCCACGATTTAACTCGACTTCTTATGCGTGTAGGTGCATGCAATAATGCTTTTCTTGCATGTGTAATTCATTTAATAAGGTTCGATAAACCGTGCTTGGTCTAATTTCGACCATTTAATCTGACTTACAGTTACAACAACGAGGATTTGTGTTTGGTGTGAATGTCTAATTTTTAACGAGTTTTGGCCAACTTGTCACATTATACTCAGCTCATTTTATAAGTCTTTTTATTTGGATGCATGAGTGTTTTTTGCAGGCTTAATCAGGAGCAAAAAGTAGAGTTTATGTATAAGTGCATACTTCTTCTAGGTGCGGACTTATCCACACATAATACACATGCATGTACTAATATAGCAAGGAAAATAAGTGCAAAAACTACACGTCATAAATTGTTAATGTCTTTTTTTGGTGGTACTACGCTAATGTGATACAGGTTGTCAATTACATGTTTTTTATATACAACGTATTATGCTGGTAGTAGGATGTTCAATGTTATGATTTTTCAAATGAGCGTTTGTTCCGAGCGAATCCTATATAAGTACCAATGTCAGATTTGCAAGGTTCACAAAGTTCAGGTTCGTGGACAGACATACATCGTCATACCGTAACCATTGTGGTCCTGTGAATCTTCTTTTCCACCAACGTCACCTGCTTCTTAGTTCCATTTCGTGCACCATATTTTCATCTCAAAATTTTGTATCGTCTCTTTTCGTCAAATATAATACGAGGAGTAGTTTTTCTGTTTCGTACATATACGAATAACGTCCAGCACTCTGCGTGAAACACATTCGGTCAATTCGTTTTTGGTGAAAAGAAAGAACTCGAGCAACTTGATTTAATTGTATATCAATCAACAAGATACACGTAATTTTTCATATTTTATATTTCCACTTAATCCTGTCATGAGTAAATGCACAATTGTACACTTTTGGGTTTAATTTATTCTTCCAGCGAGGAAACATGAGACAGAAATGGGTCAGCCTCGCCGTGATTTTGATGGTGTTGTTTGCTGGTCTGCTCCCCACTCTTGGCGACGCGTCCACCTCGACCTCTTTGAGTCGGGTGAAGATATGCTTCAAAAACTGCGGCCAATGCAAACGGATGTTGGGCGACTACTTTGATGGGCGACGATGTGCAGACCACTGTATTTCTCAGAAGGGTCGATTCATCCCAGATTGTCACGACATTTTCTCCATCTCGGCATTCCTCTCCAAGCTGGACTATTGACCACCTTGCTTTTTGTCTATGTGAACAATTGTTACCTTGTAGTTAGTCATGTTTTACATTGTTTTACATTGTGGTACATGCATATTTATGAATTATGGGTTGGTTTAAATAAACTATAAACGCTTTACTACATATTCAAGTTTGTTTTATTTCCAGTTTAAATTTTTGCATGAACTAAGAATATATGTAAATTATTTTCTGTTATGTAACTGTACTACAAAGAAATTCATAGGCAATTACAATTGAAATTTTATAGATTATTTTTAGCCCGATTCAGGGCTTGTGGAATCGGTGTGTCTGTGTGTCTATCTGCAACACACTAGCGGAGGAACCACTGCACTGATCTTTACCAGCTTGTTGTTCAAAATCTCAACAAAGCCATGGATGAGTTCGAACATTAGCAAAAAAGTGGTTGATCGGTGGGGGGTCATGTAGGTGGCTGGGGTATTATGTATTATGTCAAAATTATTACCAAAATTTCATAGTATTGGAAAACTGAATATTGCATACTTTGAAGAATAACTATTTTATGTATCTTTAGCATCAGAAACGATTTATTTTTTTTCTATGTCTAAAATATTCACTAATCAAATTTCACAAATATTACATAAACATAAATAACTCATATTCACAAAGAAATAGCGAAAATGGATACTAGTCCATTTTGGAGAGAAATGCTGAGATGGAGAAAATATCGTCGCAATCAGGGATGAATCGACCCTTCTGAGATATGCAATAGTCTGCACACCGTTGTCCATCAAAGTAGTCGCCCAACATCCTGACGCATTGTGCGCAGTTCTAAATAATCGTCAAAAACATTGAGCAATGACAACTAAACAGAAATGCAACAAGTAATTGCGAGCAGAAGAAGGTAATAAATTTTACCAAAATGCAGGTTGGACTTGCATATACGGGTTTCATCCCTATGTATGCAAATGTCGCCACGAATGTAACTATCGTCAGAATCCAGATCGTCATCCCAGTGTTCCTCATCTTGTCGTCAACTGTTTTTAAGATAAAAGATATTAATAATCGGGCCTGTTTTCTGATAAATCCGATATGTGAATTGTCTGAAAATAAAATTTTCAATGAGGTGTATTGCTACGCTTAAAAGCTGGGAAAGTTTGTTGTCTTCCTGAATCCCGACCTACCTGCAACTTGTTGCTTTACAAGTAGTCAACCCGTACCCCCTTGAATACTTCGATACGACCCTGAGCTGGAGAGAAGTTGAGCTGCTTTTATGCGGGTAGCTTGCTGCAAAGTGAGGTCAGATTGTGCTGAGCATCATTTTATAGAGTTGTCCTCCATCCGTTTCTCTCTGTAACTTTGAGTTGGGCAGGTAGGTTTCTGAGGTAGTCTGGGAAAGCAGGGGAAAGCCTGGTAAAATTGGAAGGGTTGCAAGTTGCTTTGATTCTCAATGTACATATTCGTGCTCTTCCGAAACCAATCTTTCTCCATGTCTTGGAAATAAGTAGTGGAGATGAGAGATTTTGAGATTTCTCCCTCCAGCAACCCACGTAAATTGTGTGGCGTAGCCTATTTCACCATTTCGTAGGACTGAGGACAGAAAGCTCAATTATGGACAAATCTACTTGAAAAAGATGATATGTCATAGCCCTTCCTTCCCACGCAATTTTTGCCTAAACAAATTAATTTAATAGCAGCTTACTCACGGTAGCTACTTTGGTACGCTTGAATTGATGGTAAATGGGCTTGTCGAACATCCATGATTCAGCTGTCGTCAATGTTATGAGTGCATGTGATGAGTTGGTGGTGGAAGATTTGAAACTTTCAAGATTGTCCCAGAATAATGAAATAATGGAACGTGATTGAGCATGATTATGCAACGAATTCTCCAACTTTCATGAAAACATTATATTCTTCAACAATGCAAAGAGAAAGGTCCAGAGATGTTGTTGAATAAGTTCCCATTATTAATTTTAGCGCAATTATTGGTATATCCTGACCAGCACAATTTATTCAAGTGTCATCAGTCATCACGCAAAAGTACAGCTTTTATACTATGATCAACACCAAAGATTCAGGCGAAATATTAACCACGCAAACCTTGTTTATTTTTAATTTATTCATTCAGTTAATGTTCATTTTAATACGAATACTGTGAAATGACTAATTTTCACAATAGTTATACCTAGGTTAGTTTGTAAACTATGTATTTAGAGTATTTACAGTACTCTCAGCTATATATGTAGTTCATGACACTAGTGCAGCACTAAGGATGTACATATGTATTTGTTCTTCTTGTGCTACAGACCTATGTAGCACTGCAGTCATCGATTCAGTCAAACCTAAAATTTGTAGTATTTAGAAACATTTTTGACCATGTACATTTTTTATAACAAAACTCTCGCCCTTGTCTCCTACTCTAAATTAAGTTTTTTTCGAAAATGGGGTTCCTTCTAAGGCTTACTTTCAACTTTTGCGACATACTGTTAATACCTACTTATTTGTTACCTCGCCTACTATCAACCACGGGAATTTGCGCGTTCTACACTATTCTACTCACATTAACATTAGAATTATTATGTTGAGTGCTAGTATTGTTTTTTTCATGCGGCTTATAATTAAGAAATGTCTTGTTGACTGCTGTAACAGTTGCATTGGCAAAATAATTAACGAGCGACTGGGCATTGGTCAAAAACACGTTTCCGAAATTGGTGAAATCCTCCAGAAAATGTATGGCTGTAGACACTGCCCCGTCCACAAAGTCTTCTGCTACATCTAGAAAGCTCTCTGATGAGCTACTATAATTAGTGGAATCGACCATCTTTGTTGGTGGCCGCGTCATGAGTTGGTTATCCACATGCAATTCAGAGGTGAATGTTTTTAGTCGTCCATCTTTTATTGCGTATTTGTCCTTTTCGTGACCAATTGCTTGGGAGGCGGAGGGGCCCTCATTAAGTATTTCCACTTGCGAGGACAATTCTCCACTGCCTCTCGCCTCCCGCTTTCTCCTGCGTGTTTTTGAATTTTGAGATAATGATGTGTCCTTCTGATAGTCCAGCGTGTGCAATCGAGTGAACGTGCTGCGATGGAGATCGTTGTTGTTTTTGTGAGAAAATGATCCATCGAGTCTTTTGGGGCCGTCTTTTCGGAGTGTCAGTTGAGATTTACTTATCCTACGACGTCTCTCCCTATTTAACTCAATGCCCAGTAATTTTTTGGACAGGTTTATACGTATGGTTGGAGAATCGGCTAGAGGCTCTAGATTTGCCACCACCTGCATCAACATTACATGTACATGTGAAGAAATATTTGGAAACTTTAATATGAAATTGGTTAACTAAGTGAATATAATTATATTGCATTGCGTGGGATTACACCGAGCTTGTCAGTATTTTAACTCGTATTAAGAAACATATTCAGGACAATTAAGACAGCAGGAAATAGGAGGTAATGGATTCCTCCCACTTGCAGACTTTATGTACTTGTATGCTCAGTTACCCTCAATTATAAATCATAAACTGTAGACTGCTGGAACACCCACTCAATATTTTCTCTGGTGTGAAATTAACTATATTATTATTTTGGAACGTAGACGGGGAGGAATTAAATAGCAGGATAAGGATAATGTACGTAATTGGACAAATGCAATATTCTGTGACTGCGTGTGGCGATGGCGAGCTTATGCTCTCGGACAGATTACGAAGAAAGTTGTGACCTGCTTACAGATTCATTTTCAGGCTCAGTCTGACGCTGCCTAATTTGTCGTTTACGCTTAAAATTAATTGTATTGTACGACTCGCCACCGCCAAACTCATTTTGTGGTCGTCGGTTGAAATCATGGTTAAAATCAGCCCTCAGGTCATTCCCCGTTGAGATGTTCCCATATGGTGTGGCTACGGGTTGGAATCCGTAATAGATTTTAGGAACACGCTGGAAATTATCAGACGGAGGGGCAACCACGTGGTTAATAAACTCAACGGGTGCTGCTGGAGTGATGTCAATTCCATTTTGACTAATGCCCGTATGTTGCTGATGATGATGATGATGACCTCCTCCTCCCGTGGCTGCTGTAATCAAGTACAAGTAGAAAACAAGGTAAATGAAAATGACAGAGCAATGGAAGAGCACCGAAGAGTTTCTGTGTGGGAGGAGAAGGATAGGATTTCATGACAATAATAAAAAGGCGGAAAAAGAATTAAGAAAGAAGATACATTTTTTAAGGTTTTGAAAATATCGATAGAATGCAATGTACAATTGGTGAGGTGATTTAAAATCAAGAAAATTTCATACAAGATTGAGCTTAAAGTTTACAGCATAAAAAGGTCGGAGAAAGCAATCAGTGGTTCAGCAATCAGAATTTTCCTTCAAAAGACCATATATAAATACATAAGTTAGTGACACTATCAAAGTTGTTATCTCCGGTACTGCTGTGATTCAGAAGAATCTGCCAGCTTTCGTGGAATAATTTGCATGTCAATCCTAAATCAAAGGTACATGGGTTCAAAGTAAATAACTGGGGAAAGCACACAGTATTAAGCAGCTGTCATCAGCAGAAGAAGTCTACACTGACTTGAAAGATTAAAAAGTGTGTAAAGCAAGGGGAAAAGATGAACCAACAAGAGCCGAATGAAAACACATTATGCATCTGACATTAAAGAAAATAAATAACGTTAGAATTTTCCAATTTGCTGAGTATGCAAAATATGAAACATTTGAAGTTTAAAAGGATTTGAAGAATCCAACAAATTGCAGCGTCCTTCAGAATTCGCTAAAATTTGATATTGCTCTGTAAATACACTAAATATGCTAGAACATACTAATAATTATGTTAACCTTATACCGCGTTAATGCATGTATGTACATGTAAATAAATATGTGCGTCTGCAAGCTGAAAAAAGGATTTATTAATTATTTTCGTTTTAAACTAAATTCTTACCATTTCAACGTGTTAGGAAAAAATGAAAGGAGGTGATCTCTGGTACGTGCGCATGCAGATGTTCTAAATCATGTTAAAATATGCGGTGGGTGCAAAAAAATAAATACTTGATCAAGCGTCAATACGTGTTTTTCATTACATGCAAATACGGTCGCATTCCGATAAGTACGCTACAATTGTATTTATATTTTTCTGTAGGTGCAAAATGCAGCACGTTTAAATCGCAAATATCTACTTACATATAGGCAGTAGAGGAAGGAGAAGCATACGATTTACCTGCTTGCTGGCTCGTTATTCGGGTTCAGTAATAATAAATAAATAACTACTCAACAACTAAATAATATGTACTTTTTGGCCATGCAATTAATTATAAATACAAAAAGGTTGACCGTTTTGTTATTATTATAAAATTAACAGGAACGACTACAGGTTTTATTTAGTATTTCGCATACTTATAATCTGCATAGTCCCAGATTACAGATTTCATTATTAAGTAGGATAATACACAGCGTTGTATTTTGGCACAGCGAGTAAGTAGAGTGATTTATAAGTACTACATGCATTAAATAAGATACGATATTTAACAAGAACATCTACTTTTTTACAGACTCTTTTCCAAGGACTTTCACTTGATAGGATGCGTTATACGAGTTATTATACGACTAAATATGTACGTGTTCTACTTATTACGAGAAAACTACTCAACTGACAAGTGAGAGGAGAAGGAGTTGTTCGAGAGGAAAAAATTGTGTCGCAGAATCCCAAGAATCTGTTTTTGTTTTCTGGTGTTGTGGTAGTGTGATTGTGAAGAAAGTTGTGTGTTTTGTGTGTACATTAAGGTACGGTATTATTGTCTCCAATCCCACTGTCGTGCAGAATTAACATTTCATGTGCAGTACAGACTAATATTTATCAAAATGATATAAATTCTCCTATTTCCCCGTGCATGCTATGTAAAATTATATTGTATGGCTTCATCTCCTCATCATTGGGCTACTCCTAAGGATAAGATTATATAATAATGTGTCATGGTTGAGCTGGTGTTGTGTGATGTTTTGCTCAATACGAGGATACTTGTGTTATGTGAGTGTGTGCATGTATGTAAATTCTGAGTGGATACTACACGACGGTAATAAGCGAGTAGTTAATGTGGTGTCAGTTCAGTGGACAGATTCTTGGCTAGAGGAACGACGTGGAGAAAGACCTCCGTGCTTAATATTCACCCCGAACTTTTTGGTAATGGTATATCCATAACCTTGCTGTTGTTGTTGCTGCTGAGGGTTGACGAGTGGTCCAAAGTCCTGTCCTTGTCCCTTGAAGGCTTCCTTGAGGGAGAGACCCTGATGGACGGGGTGGCCTCGAGGGGAGTAGTCCACTCCGGGGTTCGGAATGTTCTCATGCTCGGGTCCAGGAGAGTAGTGGACGTTGGCCAGGTTGGTGGCGTCGTGCCCTTTTGTGCTATGGATTAGGGTGACGGGTCGACGGGTGAGCATCTAAAATTGGGAAAATTTCAGGAACCGACATGTTTAGACTTTGGAGGTTGATGGAACTGAATTAGTTGATTGATTGAATATTATTCAAGTTAGAGCAGAGAAGTTGCAATATTGCTGCTGCTGCTGTGCGACGTTATTTAGAATTTTGTATGTACAGCCATTACTTTCGATTAAACTCGAGAAGCTTCGAACGGTTAAAGATTGCATTTCCTTTCATATACATTGCACATTTCTTTTCTTTTGTGTAGTGCCAAGCATCTGTATGTCTGCCAACATACGTACGTACTTACATCTGTTGTTTCTCTCGTTTTGTGGAGACATTCGAGATTCTACTATTCACAAACTAATTTGAGTCGCATTTTGTTAATTCTGGATTTATTTGTTTCATTTTTGTGTACAACACTCTTGACCAAGTGGAATGTATAATACATACTTATTGGACAAACTATATGCAAAACAATGAGATTATTTGAGATAATTGTTGCATTAGTGTCCGCACAAATATCTATCTACAAATCAAATACAATACTAATTAGACTGCTAACTATCAACTTTCAAACTACTTTTCCACTCTAATTTCTACATATAGTACGGCTTACTCAATGCAAAAAATAGTTAGCCTGCGCCGACCACAAATACTTTTCCCCGTTTGGAATGGATCACGCAGTTTCAATGGATCTTCAAAAAATAGGTAAAAGTGCTATAAATGAGGGCACCGGAACAATTAACTTGACTTGCCAACATATGTTTGACTACATGTGTTGAGGAAACCTTGGAACTTTGGAATGACTTGTAAATAAAAAAGGGGGAAACCATGATCAAAGCGAATGATAAATATTTATGTACAAGCAGTTCAGGATTGGTTGGGATGCAAAAAAGTTTATAATATGACACGTATGTCCGTCTTTGTTATACATAACTTGGCGTATGTGTAGCTTTCTCCTGCTCTCATTTACTTATTATCACTTGTGTTTGTTACAATCAAGCGGTTACAAATTACTCGCAACTTTCTTCTCCTCCTCGGGAGAAAAGCAAAGCAAAGCTGGTGAAGCGGAGGTTAGGTTTGCTAGAGAGTTATCACTGGCATTTGCCATATTACTGCATAAACTTGAATTCCATAGATGAAAGTAAGTATCTTGGGAATTCAAATCCCGTTTTTTTCTTTTGTGCAAAATTACTTGTCGAATATATCCCATGAACGCTTTGTTGGACCCAGTCACTGAAATAAAAAATAAAATAAAGTCAGTCGATTGAATTTGATGAGGGCGTACATTAATAAATTTACTATCCTTACAATAGGACTTGTATGGACCCACTTTCAAGTAGTGTCTTAACTGCTGAAGGCCATCTTGGTTTACATATTTTCCCACGCCGGGATCATTTTCGAATCCAGAAAGATTCACCTCGTCAGCCTGTAAAATCAGTGAAAAAATGGCAATTACTCATCGAATCCTCATGTTTCGCAAAACTGCTAGATACAGCCTTGTGACGGACACAATTTGTTTAAAACTACATTAATTCGACAGGACAGAAGCACCAGTATATGTGGCTGACTAAACTACTGTCTGTACATTTGTACATATTTATTGTGCATTTACATATGGCACACCCAACAATGTCAAAATCGGGTTGGTTTCAAAAATCGCTAGCATATCGATAAACACGAGGCAAAACATGTAGTATTAGAAGCAAGCTTGTTTACAACTTTTTTTGTACATGCAGTCGAGTGAGTAAGTAAAGCATTGAGTATTCACAGATCCACGACATCTTACCTTCACAAAGGCGTCATTCAGATTCATTAGGTCTTCATTTACAAAATGGGACAATGTACACCAAGGGAGAGAGAGGTCACCGAAAAGTCACCAACCCGGCAGCAAGAGGTAGGTAAATAGGTCAGAATAAGGTACAAGACAATATAACAGTTCAAAAGAAGGTGTGAATCAAGACTGATTTTGATTAGTGGAAAACAAGACAAATTACCAGAGAAGAAATTTAGTTATTTTCGAAAATATTATTTGGAATTTATATTTTTCGAATTTTTACAATTTTGTTTCTTATGTAATAAAATAAAATATAACAGTGTTTTACATATCAATTTTGACATAAATGGCATATGTACTGTTATACACTTGCTCTTCTGGAGATTACATATTTGTAAAAAATAGATAACAACGAGAAGCCTTATATCCATCATGATTATTACTTATTTTTATACTTATATAGTGAACGTCACAAATCGTAGGTTTATAATAATATTGTGGTAACCGGCTGGATTATCAGGTTGGCTAGTTATTTTCGTGAGCGTTTCTGCTCTATTTTTAAAAAAACTTCTTGAAATCGTGATCTTCTCAAGGTTTGCAAAGTTTATTATTCATCTTGAAACTGTAACAGAAACTTCATTAAGCGAGTTTTCAAATATGTTTCTTCATAAAATATTTGATTGGTATCACATTTTCCAACAAATCTCTTTTTAATAATACTAATTCGTGAAGTTATGTATCTATCTAGTAATCTCGGTCTATCATCTATTTATCTCTCACCATCTACAGAAACGGTGGATTCATGTACTACCTACTCTACGTAAGACTCCACTATTTATAAATTCAATCAGGCGTCGCAGAAGATGCATAGACTTCCCTTTAGACAAATTCATGACTACAATAAAATTCTTATACCCGAGTTTCCCCACTCGGGGAGAAAGTTTTCATCTTGAGGTAAATACATATACACTATTTTATCATTCAGTCAATCCTTTTGGCCAAAGAAAGTCGGCTAATAAACCCATTTACAATGTAAAATATTTATAGTTAGTATATCTTGTAAACTTTAATTTACTTTTATCTCTAACCTAATTCTACTGAAACCAAACTACAATAATTAATCCTAAACTAAGCTATTAATGTTTACATTAACTTGGAGGGTCCCACAACTTGCATACATTCTCTGATAGAAAATATGCAGAAATTTACATGCTCAGTGCTCACATCCTATTGGTCCAGTTGATATAGTTGATAAAATAATGTTTTAAGGAGAAGGTTTGGTTACGTATTAATAAGACATGACATGGTTAATAATAAAAGTAAAAGCAATTGTTGGTGAGGAGGAGCATAGCTAAAATTTAGCAGCAATACACTCCGCATCACTCGCTGATTATAGTTGATTAATTAATTAGCACATTGAATTCATTGTTGATTAGTACAAACGGAGTTAGTGGAATTGGGCAGGTCATTTGTTGAAATGTCGATTGGTGTTTGAGTGGGATCGGACTGGAACGCCAAAAATTGGGGCCATGTTGGCCTTGCCGTGAAAAGTGCGAACAACGCGATTCGAGCTAAGCCGTTGCTGGTTAGGGAGCAAATTGGCCATGACTGATTCTGGAACGCGTGGGGACAGTGGAGCTGGCACCTGAATTTCGCAATTTATACAAATTTTTTTACACATGTTCATCAACAGTAAAACAGCTACAGCATATATTTCAAAGCAGCTGTCAATCAAATGTAGTCGATAAATGAAGGCAACATTCCGTAGCTTTTGAAATATGCGTACGAAAATAATTCAATCAGTTTATAATGATAATCAAAAAAATTGATTAACTGCGGGAAAAGACAAGCCAAAATTTTGTACAAAAAAATTAGTAATGATAAAGGAAAATTTGAGCGCAAATTAAGTTTTTACAAAATACCTCGCTGATGAAAATATATCTACAATGTCGCAAAGTGTTATTATTTACATATACTCATGGCTCTCATCCCTAGTACATACATATGAAATCTAAGTATGCTACGTTTCTAAACTAAAATATTATGATACGATTTTAGAAACTTGAATAAATAGTTTTAAACTATTTATAACCATGCAAGTTAGCAAAACTAGTAAATGAATGGTTTATTTATTACGCGTTGATTTTGATGCATCCCAGGACGAGAGATTGCACAAAAGTTCATAATCAGTCTAAAATTGGATTAACTTACATGAACTGGAACTTGATGAGAATATTGTCCTCCATAATCCGCCCACTTGAAATTATGATATTGTTTGTCACTTGAGTAAATCATACTGCGATTTGCTTTGAATAAGTAATAAACATTGAGTCTCACCTTGGTCAAGTCTACATGAAGTAAAATTCCAGATCGGCATGGAACACGAGGATTGCTATTTACGCGAGAAATACCACATTCAATTAAAACAACCATGTTGCCACCCGACTTACATTGGTCACTCTAATTTTAACTTGATTAAGAGCTTTTGAGTGAATAATTTTAATTGAATACTGAGATGACATACATTTCATGATCGGGAAGAACCATTGGGTAGAGTTGAATCGTGTCAATCAGGTCAGTGTTGTCACATACGATTCGGGCCAACCGAGCCTTTCTAATTTCGGCCAATTGTTCCAAAGTGAATGAATGGGGATGGCCTCCCAACTCGTACCAAAAGCTGAATCATAACATAGCATCAAATAAAAGGTTTAACGGTGATGAAGAATATGTAGGCTTACCGGTCCCCTCGTCTGGAGTTGCTAAATTGAGAAGCGATGATGCATGCAAAAGTGGGTCCCACCATCGCACCCGGCAACGGACGCTCAGAAACTCCACCCGACCACAAATCAATATCCTGTGGGTGTACATAAATCTGCGCGTATCTCTTCACAGTGATGTTGTTCATGGAGCCAAAGAGGTCATCCCAACCAGTAGCACCTGGGAGACCACAGTACTTCCTGGATTTTAATAAGAGAACGAATTAGTATTGCAAATGTATATTGTGACCGGTCTCACTCGCAACTAGGTACGAAACTAGAGCCTACTCACGGTATGGTAAATTAGATAAATCTCTTATTCAGCGACGTAATTTTATCGTTTTGTACCTGTAAGATAAGTAGGAAGGTAGACCAACTTCTCTACCTCGTTGCATGTTAAAGGCTGCCAAGTCGACTCCGAATGGCTGGTTGGGTTTCCTGAACAAATGATTGGTAACCTGAAATTTGAATTATTGGTAGAATGACATTACAAATCCCATATGCAAATTTTAATTGGGAGTAAAGCTGCTTATCATGTACATATACCTCTTGAGTGACGGAGTCATCCATGGCTTGTGCGACCTGGTTGGACATGCCCATGAAATATTCGTCAATCACACCAGCACGATAAAGGTCGAATGGTTGACGAATCAAGTCTCGAAGTCTTCTGGAAGCTATGCATATGCAAATGTAAGAGAATTGAAACAGTGAGCAATTTGGTAACAATAAATACGTATGATTTATGATTGCAGATTTTGGTTTTCATCCAATCATGTACCCCAATAAGTTGCAATGTTTAATTTAATGTTAACGTTACCAATGAATTTGTGAGCCTTGGACCATCTTTCCACATTTGTGGGTAGAAGAGAATGCCCAAATCTGAAAGCCGCAGCAGCAAATGCAGCAATTACACCTGGGTTTACGTTTTCGTCGTAGCCGTCCCAGTAACCCTAAAATCAATTTCAAAGTCAACCTTTTACTCGTGATGCATTGGAATTTTTGCTTTTAACAAACGTAAACTAACATCCTTTTGCAGCAAAAGTCCAAACTTTGCCATAACTTCCTTGCCCAACACAAGAGGCAAGAACTCATTGTAAGTAATGTGTTGAATCTCTCCAATCACAATTCGTCTCGTTTCCTTAAAACAGACACAAAAGATGTGAAACATAAGAACTCGACGGTCTGTATATTTTTACTCCTTATTTCATACCTGATAAACTGTTTCGTCGTCCCAGTGAGGGTTAATCTCTGAAATAAATCAAGAGTAAAAACATGTCAAATTGTGCAGCATGATTGAATGTATGTGACTCATTTGAATATCTGTCTGACATGCTTTTGTCAATTTGGATGATTTTTACTTTATCTATTTGTCGCTACATAATAAGGAAATTATTTCCTGTGTTTGATTAAAGGTTTTGACGATTGTGCTTACCTCCCAGCTTGGAAGCAATGCGATTGTGCTCACGAGCCAACAAGGTGTGCATGCAAGTCAGCACCAATTGTTCGTTGACTCGAATCTCACCTAATAAGAAAATATATTAGTCAGAACTCCATATAGCTAATTTTGTGCACAAATACTCTAACTTTACAAATAATTGAGCCATTATTTTGCGAGGACGGTAAATGGATATTAGTATAATGACAATTTAGACATACCAGCATCAAAGCAGTACATGGAACGGTTGGGACCTGGAATGAGGACAATCTCAGATAAGTCTCGCTCGCTTTGAGTTAACCTTGGCGAGGCATGTGATTTTATGCATTATTCGCAAAAATGAGTGTACTACACATTCCGTCGATAAAAGGGAGCATCAGTTAAGGATCAGACCAACATTCGACGTATTGGTGATACGGAAGTGTGATACAGTGGTGTGGATCTCCAGTGGTTTGCCTAATACTATTCTGAGCCAAATGGTTCCTTGTAATACTACATCTGTGTTAAAAAGTGAAAAATAACACTATGGCCTTGAATGGAAAACTAAAAAAGAAATCGATACAATGATACTACTGGAGATCAGAGTGATGAGAAGATCCAAAAGAAATTATGCGTTCAAAGAGCATTTTTGGATGCAAAAATTTCATACGTTTAAACAATTGGATGAAATGGGTATTTCATGAGAAATCTGAGACTACTAACTAAGTATATTTAGTAACTACAAGTCTTGTACTTACTAAATATACTGCATATCGCATACTGCATATTAGATTTGTGCAGTTTTGAATCTTGTTGTACCATGGCATTACGCAGATTAGATTGCATTATCTTATTGTTTTAATTTTTGTGTTTTCTTACGCGTACAACCTTCGTCTGGGATATCGAGCTTGAGTGGAAGTAAATCATGGAGACCGTATTGTGCAAAAACTGGGTTCATTCTCAACAGACCTCCGTACCCCGTACGAAGAGAGCGAGCAAAGTTTTCTTCAACCCCGTACACAGTGTTACCATCTATGACGCCAGACAGAATGTTGAACTGGTTACGTGAACCTAGTAATAATAAAGAAATAAGTAATGATTAAATACATGATTTCTTGATTTAAAAAAAAAAAAACTATACCCAGTCTGCACCCAGCACGAACGCCAGGAAATCCACGCACAAAGTCGATACAGCGCACGCCATACACCCCATAGAATGGATCATCATGGGGAACATCAATTTGAAGGCAGTAGGGATTTCTAGAATTGGGGGCCCGTTTACAACACTCTTCCGGCTCATTTCGAGTGACCGGGTCTGTTGAACAAGTCAAAATTATAGCATTTTTCTCACAAAACATATTTCTAATTTTTTATTCATTGTTACTGACCCAATGGGGTTGCGGTGAGCGTCAGGTCATGGTCCATCGTCTGGCCCCAGCTTTAAAAAAGGTCAAAAACGGTCAAAAACATGTTAAAAACTCATCCTATTACTTAATTCAGCACGGCCGATTTGTGTCGGCATGAACTCCTCCGCCATCTGACCACTTACAGCAACGTATGATAGCGCATTCGAAAGCTTGGTCAAAGACGGTGGGAGCCGTCATAGTTTCAATAGTAAAGGTCACGCCATTCAAGGTCAACGGTCACAGGTCACCAAAATTTCAACCCATAACCCCTCACAAATGGGGTATCATTCGAAAGGTTTTTTAAATACCTATCAGAATATATAAGACAACTGGGATCTGTGACCTCACCGTGACCTAGAATAACGGTCAAAAGCTAACTCAGGCGCCAGACTACATACAACAACGTATGATAGCGCATTTGAAAGCTTATTTCAAGGCTGTTATAGAGGTCATAGTTTGATTAGTGTAGGTCACGCCATTCAAGCAATCAAGGTCACAGGTCACCAAAATTTCAACTGATGTCACCCATGAAGTGGGGTATCATTCGAAAGGTTTTATAAATACCTTCCAGAATATATAAGGCACTTGGGGTCTCTGACCGAGTAGACCCTGGGAATTATTTAATAATATGACGGGTTTCTTGCTTTTCCACGCCCTGTACTGGGAGTCACAGGCCCCGTCCTTGGACGGGCTTTTACTCTAGTAAGAAATAAATAAACTATATTCGAATGATGTTTTAGGTGTAATACTATTGTACAAGATTTATTGTGTGAATTATGTCCTGACATAACTGTAGAAGCACTAATTTATGAATTTATCAACAAGGTATTACACTCGAGAGTTGTCGACCGGCAAATTTCCTAACTTCGACGTGAATGAGAAAATTAGATGTCTCATTTTGTTTTTACTTTCGGCTCACTTCGTTCACCACCACCACGACCGGGAAGTTTTATGTTTTCCTCACTGCAAACTAATTTATTTGAAATTGCAGAATAAATTTCACAAATTCCAATTTCGAGGGAATAATTTCACAATAACTTCATGGGATAATTTTAAGAGAATAATTTCGAGGGATAATTGTAAGGGAATAATTTCGAGGGATAATTGTAAGGGAATAATTTCGAGGGATAATTGTAAGGGAATAATTTCGAGGGATAATTGTAAGGGAATAATTTCGAGGGATAATTGTAAGGGAATAATTTCGAGGGATAATTGTAAGGGAATAATTTCGAGGGATAATTGTAAGGGAATAATTTCGAGGGATAATTGTAAGGGAATAATTTCGAGGGATAATTGTAAGGGAATAATTTCGAGGGATAATTGTAAGGGATAATTGTAAGGGAATAATTTCACGGGATAATTTCACGGGATAATTGTAAGGGAATAATTTCACGGGATAATTTTAAGGGAATAATTTCACGGGATAATTTCACGGGGATAAATTATTACAGTTTTAAAAGAGAAATTTGTCATCGCATTAACTTGTACTAAACTTACAATTGGTAGGGGACCAAAAGGGTCAGGGAAGAAATCGTGTGCCAAACCCTTATGCTTACCAGGTCTGACTCGATTCAGAATACGTCAAAAAGGAAGATGAGTGATTCTGGTCTAACACCACAACCACTCAAGAAAATGAATGTGGAGGAGAAAAGTATGGATATTTTTAATATTGTATCAATTAATAAGCATGACTTGAAGCAGGAAAATCTACCAGAACTACAATTACTAACTGGAGACCCAATTCAATGTTCTTGCCGTACAGGAAACCTGGCACCGCCCACCCACTTTGGGACAACAGCACCAACGCCAAATGTTGCAAGAATTAAAAGAGGCACTTTCAGCAAATGCAGATGGTCAAGAATGGTTTTTGGATGAATTGCCATGCACTTGTCCGAATCCAGCTGGGGGGAAATGCTTTGGAATGCATGGATTAGCCATATTTTGTCACCCTGATTTCGATTGCGAATCCAGATATGTTCCCGAAAGTTTCTCCACCCCACCGGATCACAGACAAATGTCTGTAGTCATTAAAAATGGAGAGAATGAATGCATCCATCTTATCAATGTGCTTTACAAAAGTTCGAACGATGATGTGAAGCGGCTTCAGATTCATGCCACCGTCAAGTACATCCGTTAATTGCCAGCAAAAACGAATGTAGTTGTGATTGGAGACTACAATATCCATTGTACTTGGCAAAATTGGGGTGAGTTGGTTCATTTGTTTAACTCTGTATGCTTATCTCTCGAATCATACAATCAGTTATGGGTGGGCGCTTTAGGACCACCCTGGTCACATTGGGATGGCCATATTGGCCACGCAACTCATGCCAAGAATCTGCTGGATCACTGTGCAGTAAAATTAGAAAACAATATGGTGTGTGAAATAAGATTGCTGGATTTCGAGCTCATCACTTCGGACTACGGACCACTTCAAGCCATACTTTCCAGATGTCCAAATAGAACCATTGCATACAAGATAAACATTAAGTATATGGTACAAGGTGGCGAATCAAAGAAAACTCTACTTTTTAAATCAATCATTTGTAGATATTGTGGTCGCGGTTTTCCTGCACTAAATGCTCATGCGACAAAATGTCCGTTGTATAAGGGGGAGGATGTCCTTCAGAAATACTTGAAAGCCGTTGCGAACAAAATGCAGAAAGATGGTGAAGCCAAGAAGGAGAAAGAGAGCAAAATGTTTAATAAGGGAATTAAACTTCAAAACATGGCACCAGACCAGCTCAGGGTTTATAAGAACAAAACTCGAATTCGGCACGTCGCCAAGTTAAAACAAGCACCTTTGGCAGTACAACAAGCATGCAAGGATAGAGATAATGCTAGTTGGAAAAAATCTCATAAGCTGTCTAGAGACAAGAAGTCAACCGACGACAAACGGATGCTCGGGAAGATTAACTATCTCAGAACAAAACTAACGAAAAAAAACATCACTGACACTGAGGCTTTCCTACATACATTAGTTCAAGCACGGAATAGTGGCAATGTTATCATTATACCACCCACGGTTGTTATTAAAGTAACAAAACAGCAAAAGCAGCAAAAAATATCTAATTTTCGTAAGAAGGCAAAGAAAACCAAGTTATCAGAAGAAGAATTAAATGAGTATCATAAATTCGTTAAATACGTTAATTTTATTCCTAGCCAACACATCCCTCAACTGGATGGTGAAAATGGGGAAGAGGGACCAGAAACGTTAATTTTTTCACGGGATAAACCAAAGTTAATTGACGAATTAACAGACACACAAAAGAAGCAACACAATGGAATTTTCGTAAGAAGGAAGTTGAAGTTATCAGAAAAAGAGTTGAAGGAGTATCATAAATTTGTTGAAGGCCTTAATTATACTCCAAAGTTACGCATCCCTCAATTGGATGGCGAAAGTGAGGAAGAACAAAGTGACGATGAGAAAGAAGAAAGTGACAATGAGGAACAAGAAAGTGACTATGAGAAACAAGAAAGTGATGATGAGGAAGAAGAAAGCGACAATGAAAGACCAAGGGAAAGTGCGAGCGAGAGAAGAGAAAGACTAAAGAATGATGAGAACTATGATCATCATAATGACCCATACAAGGTATGGGGTATGAACCCAGTAGCAGAGGTGGGCAATATACATGTATATTGAATATACAAGTATAATATATACAGTATATAATATACTTTTTGTATATTGTATATTGTATCTTAAAAGACTCGAAAAAAAGTATATTGTATATTGTATATTGGACAAAAAAATGTCCAGTAAATATACAATATACAATTAGGCGTAAAATACGTGGTGAATGACAGGAATGCATATTTTAAAGTTGTGCTGGGGTATACGTTAAATGTCGAAGTTACAAAATCGTTATATCCGTTTGCGGGTGCTCTAACAATGAGTATATCAGGCTTCCTTGGTCCTTCCTTAGATTGTTGTCACATAGATATTTATATAGTTCAAGATATTTAGAAAATACAAACAATTCAAGCTCAACACTCGGGCCAGTACACAAAAACCACTGATTTTTTTAAACTATGTATAAAATACAAAACGCTCACATTTCCACACTGGAATCGATGGATGGATGGTCCTCAAACCAGTATAATGATTCTGCTATTGGAAAGGGCGAACTTTTAATTTTGAGGCATTTTATAAATCAGCGATTTTTGGGTAGTAGTCCGAGTTTTGAACTAAAAGTTATTTCGAGTTAATTAAAAAAAATAGTAAATGTGTTGAATTGTGCATGTTAAAAAATTCTGAAAGGAACATGCCTGGAACACCCATTATAACAAAGCCCTACGTTCACATTTTCATATTAACTAATTTTTGTCAATATTTTTCATGTTATAACGTTTTTTAATTATAATTAAGTGCAATTGCTTTATGCAATGCAATTGCATTATGCAATGCAATTGCATAATTGTTTAATACATTGTGCAACTAACTGGTAACAAAAATTGGCGTTAATACGAGAAACCCGGAAACTTTCCCGACTCATAAGTTTTCGAAATATGCATCTATCTCACTATCTGACGATAGTGAAAATTCAATTTAATTTTTTGCTGGCGACTTTTACCAGTTACCGTCTTAAAATTCGTTAAGATTCAACGGAAATTTTTTAACTGAAAACACTAAATTACGCTTTGCATCTCATTTTTTGCAAAGTATATTGGAATTGTATATTCAATATACATGTATAGTATATTGAAGCTAAAATCCTGTATATTATATACGTATATTTGTATAATGTATATTTCAATTTTGCAGTATATTGTATATAGTATAGTATATTGACACGAAAATTTGAGTATATTGGCAAAGTATATTCAATATACATTTTGATGTATA
The DNA here is from genome assembly GCF_002217175.1 of Folsomia candida. Lineage (NCBI taxonomy): Eukaryota > Metazoa > Arthropoda > Collembola > Entomobryomorpha > Isotomidae > Folsomia > Folsomia candida. The sequence goes on along the minus strand of NW_019091195.1, from coordinate 13,955,441 downwards.
TTGCCCACCTCTGCCCAGTAGACGAAGAATCGGATTCGGATTAGACCCTTAAAAACTATCTAATGAATTATATACATGTTTCGACTTTCGAGGGGGGTATAAATTGTCTAGCGGGTGTTGTGACTTGACATTTGATGGTCACAAAGAAACCCAGGATGGAAAGGGAGGTTGCTAGTAGTTGCTACCCTCCATTCTACAAAGGGCTCCACTGCCCCAGTCGGCCTCCCTATTCTGGGGCGCCTAGAATACTAATATAATCAACTATCTAAACTATATAAAGCAGGCGAATATATCGCTGCTGGCTGGGTCGGTGGCTTACAAGTTAGCTGAGATGTTAGCCTCCCTTTTCTCTCTCCACTTTGCAGACAGAGCAGGAGAGGCTAACTTCACTAATGTTGGGGTAACGGGCTTATCGGGCCTATTTTGCACGTCGATTGACGGGCTTCTACACTAGTTTAATATAATCAACCACTTAATTAATGAACTATTTAATTTAATCAACCATTTAATATAATCAACTATTTAATTAATGAACTACATATGAACTATGTATACAAAGATGAATTTTATAAAATAGGTAGGACACTGAAGCCGTGTCCCTGATGATGGTCATGGCAGGCCGAAACCTTAGTGAACCTTAATAATTGAACTTACGATATGAGCAGAATTGTGGCAGCATGGTCATGGTAGCCTTCATCAGGGTGAATGGTTCGCGACACAATTCTTGGTGGGGGGAGGGCAGAGCCGTGGGAGCCCACTCGAGGGTCAGACACCGCGTCAGAGTACACGGGCTTCAACAACCTATTTTTAAGCCAAATTTGATATACATTAAAATACATACACATGCTTTCACATTCAATTGTGATGAAGGCCAAAGGCGAAATCAAATTTTTATCGGTAATATAAATTCTGTGAAAATGTTTGATTGTTAAATTCTGACCACCAGTAATATGTAAGTGGCATATGTTGGTTAACATAATGATTGCAGGTAATACCTATATATTATGATAGCGGTTAGAAGCCACAGCAATATAAATTCTGCCTACGTGTAAGTAAATAAATTCTCATACACATAAATAATGTAGACAAATATACCCCAGTACGAACGACACATAACCACAACTTGACCATGAAGAAAGGGGTAATTTATTACTATGAAGTTTTACTACGAGTTGTGAATGCGAAATATAATTAAAATGTCGCAAGACAGAACTGCATCTGTTGTGCATACTTATCTTGTAGCATTCATCTCTTTGGTCGATGCTTTATGTTTTATGTTTCATGGTTCATGACTTTGGGTTGCGTTTGAAATTGCAAAATGCGAGTTGTTGCTTAAATTAACTGTAATCTTTTTCATATCAGATCAATGTAACATGATGGCCCCCCATGTTAAATATGTGCCGATAAACATTAATTGAATTAGTTATTAGAATTTGAACTGGTAAAAGAGTAAATGTTGCACAGCACAGCAAATTTCTCACCTCGTGAACGTGGACTGCACAGCTCCCCAAGTTGGATGTTTCAAATTATTGCAGAGGCCGTCATATCTTCTGTACTTGCCGGGTTGGCAATGAACATTCGACTAAAAAAATGTAAATGTACCAACTTAGCGAGTTTCATTGCTCTAACTTGATGTACATTATGCCAAATTGTGATAAACACGCAAAGAATTTCCAAGACTAAAACCCGGTCAACATTCTGATTTTTGGAGAAGTATCTAGTTCAAAATTAGTCATAACGCTGGAAATTGATTGAGCTGATTGGAAACTACATAAACTGCAATGACAACTCTCATCCTTGGAGTTGATGCTCCCAGGTTGTTTGCATTTTGATTTCGTTTCAACTGTTCACTTAGATATTTGAGAATCTGTTTGTATAGTCAACTGATTAGCTTTACAAAATTGTTATGATTTCTCTTTGAATTATTAATGGACAAAATGCTTTTGTTTTTAAATAGTGGAGTACAATTTGAAATGGATTAATAAAATATAAAATAATGTAGGATACATTTTCCCATTTCTTCGTCAACTTACCAAGAAAGCAGGGCAGATTTCTCTAATAGCCGTCTTCGATGTGTCAATCAGAGGAAGACCATGCTCAATTTCATCCACAGACAAACCATACCTGTCAAAAAGGTACAATCAGATACACGAATTAAATCATTTTTTTAGTTCACGTCCATCCTTGCAAGCACGCCTAATCAATAAAATGATATCATTGATATCTATATATAAACTCCTCTACAGTAGATCATCCCGTTAAATCCAACTTTAATCAAATGATGCACTGCGACAGTTCATTTCACTTCATTTCTCATCTCAACAGACAACTTGCCGTCACAACAAAATTCTTTGTCACCAAGATTAATAATCCAATGTTCATTTGACATTTAGGATTTGGAAAACTCACGTTCTCGATAAAATCCGTGAGACTTCCAGAAGTAGTTCACCAACAGTCGCCAACTCTTCGTGTTGGTATCTCTCTCTTCTTTCGGCTACCCCTGCAAAATGAAATGTCGCGTTCATTGGTCCACAATTAATTCAATCAGTGGCAACAAAGCTGAGGAAAGTAAACGCATAAAACCGTTTTTTTGTTCAGCAATTGATTGATTTTGTTGGTCAAAAGAACTTACTGATATATTTCCTTGCCTGACCATAGGCATTGTTGACGGCGTCATACGTGATGCAGGTATGTGCCCCACCGCCATAGTTGTTTCTGTGAAAATAAAATATAAAATAAAATAAGTAAGTCTTATGCTGTACAGATTTATGTATAACAGTATAGAAATATTTACACAAAGCCGATATTTAAATGCTAAGAGTCGCAGTGCAACATTCGTATGATGCAACGTCCGTTTCACATAAAATCCAAGGAGAATATTCATGCAACTGCGTCTGAAGATAGTTTTCAGTTTTTATGATATTTTCTATAAAAAAATTGGTCACGAAGAAGCTGTTAATTATGTTTTATATTCGAAAATTAATGAAATGAGACTTTTTGAAGCTCTTTGAGAATGCCGTCATACATATTTGTCTATACTTACATAACACATATAATCATTACAAAGGTTGCAAAGAAATGAACGAATAGATGCTGTTTATTTTTAGTTGGTTTAATTTAGCAAAAACCATCGAGTCAAGTTTTGAAATAACGTGCCTTGCATAAACGATAATTATTATCAGCATTGTCACAAGCATACAGTGATGATGGCAATAAGTGAAATTGGCAGATGATGACCATTACGTATGTAGATAAACAGAATGGTGAAGTAAGCTTGATTTTTGACTGCAACCCTTGTGCAAATAATATCGCTGCAAAAAAGGACACTGCCAAAGACATTCACTAAAGTGTGAAACTCTACCAAAAATGAAGAAGCAAAATCCATCACGGTTTACTTAATTGTTGGGATGAATCGAGTTGGTTAAAACTATGCAATGGAATTTCTGTCAGCACAAAACTAAATGGTGGCTTAGAGGTTCTCGCCATTTGTTGCAACAATTTCACACGACTCAGCAACACAAGCAGACGCTACGAGACGTTATTCGAGGACGAGACGATATTCCTTAAATCTGCAGTAATTTTGTAATACTCGAGAAGAAGAATTGCAATCAACGTAACAAAAACGAAGCGTAAAACATAGTCTTTTCTAAATATTTTCACGACGATGTCATGCCAGTTGCTCCGTGTTGTTGGTAATTGCCACAGAAGCAAGTTAACCTTTTATGGGACATACAACAGTCTCATCCTCATAAGACACCTAACAGAGGATTTCTATCGTGTATCTTCTCGCAACTAAATAAACCAGATTGGTTTGGATTTTACTGGTTTTGCCAGCTACTACAAGTCCAAACAGAGTGAAGAAGAGTTTAATGTGCATACGTATGGCAGTGCTTAACTCATTCATGAGTTGATCTAGATTATTCAAAAATTACCCTCCTCTTTATTTAATAGCATTATCATGCAGGAAAGTAGGTCCTATTTTCACCGTGAAAATATTAAAATGCAAATAGGTAGTACTCCTATTCTAAACAAGTTCAAAATATTTATAACCATTTAGGTTCATACACCTATATGTATAACATCTAAGGTCAGTTGTGTGTTAAACTTGGCTATCGATAAATTTACATACAGTGTCGGACAGATGTCTACGTCCACATAGTCGCGTCAATTTCATTTTCAAATTGTCACTGAACTACTGAACCAATTTTCATCATTGATATATCAAATTCTCACAAATTTAACGTAATTTCATAGCACATTATTAGTTTTCCGCTAAAAAATTTATTTTAGGCCAGAGATGTATTTTAATTCAAAATGAAAACAATTGGATGGACAAAAGTCAACGTCCAGTCAGAGAAAACATACAAAAAAAACTGTAATTTATAAGGAATGTTATAACAATTAATTTTTAATATTTGGTTGGGCCTCCGTTCGCTTTAAGGACGGATTCAAGGCGTCGAGTCATAGAGTTTACCAAATTCTTGGTCACATCTTCAGAAATGGTTTCCCAAACTTCAAGAATTCTGGATTTTAGGCCCGGAATTCCTGAAAAAGATTGTTTTCTTATTTCTCTTTCAATGTGGTCCCACAGATGCTCAATGGGATTCAAGTCTGGAGATTGGGGAGGCCATTCTAGCTTCGAAATTTTTTTTTCTTGAAGTATTCCATGGTGGACTTGGCAGAGTGTTTCAGATCGTTGTCTTGTTGGAAGACAAATCGTCGTCCAAGTCCAAGTTTTCGAACAGATTCCTGGATATTACGGTCAAGTATTCCCTGGTACTTGTATTGGTCCATAATTCCGTCAACAAATTCCATTTTTCCTGCCCCACTTGAAGCCATGCATCCCCACACCATTACCGACCCGCCGCCGTGCTTAACTGTGGGGTTGAGATTTTTTGGATTCAATGCTTCTTTTGGATATCTCCACACTCTACGACGCCCATCTGACCCAAAGACATTGAACTTTGACTCGTCAGTCCATAAAATACTGTCCCAGAATGTTTGTGGCTTGGAAATGTGGTCTCTGGCAAACTTCACTCGTTTGGTTGCATTCCTCGGTACAATAAGAGGCTTCCGGACTGCTCTGTGGGATTTCAAATTTCCCTTGTTCAGTGTTCTTTGGATGGTCCTAGGACTAACTTGTTTGTCGAACATCTCCTTGATCTCGGTAGATAGCTTTGGAGCACTAAGTGAGGGTGTAACGTTGACTTTGTTGAGCACGTGGCGTACTTCTCGGTGAGCCAAAATCGGTTTTCGACCACTTCTGACCTTGTTTTGGACTGAACCATTAGCTCTAAAGTTCTTAATGATTGTCTGGATGGTTGTCCTTGCTAATTTATACTTGGTCCCTATTTGTCTCTGCGACAGCCCCCCTTTTTGTCCACCCTTCCAGTCCTGAATGACAAGATCTCGAATAGCGATAGGAATTTCCTTGCGTGTCGACGCCATCATATTTTTCTGGAAGAAAATTATTTAAAAATTAATGCGGCATATGTTATTGATAGATTTATTAAGTTACCTGATTTTATAAATTGGAGAGATTTTTGTTGTTGACAATTAAAGTGAAGTGGACGTAGACTTTTGTCCGCTCAAATTTCATCCTCTCTCGCTCTGCACTATGATTCTCAGTTTTCCCAGAATTTTCAGAAATAACTCATATGTTTTATGAAATTACGTTAAATTTGTGAGAATTAGATATATCAATGATGAAAATTGGTTCAGTAGTTCAGTGACAATTTGAAAATGAAATTGACGCGACTATGTGGACGTAGAGATCTGTCCGACACTGTAAGTATACATAAATATGCTGAAATTGAATAAACAAATAAAAATTTAAAGAGAAGTTACTCATTACAGACAGGATTGCGCTGTCAATGATCAAATCATTGAGCCAATAATTTTTATTTTTGGGTACCCTCCTTCTTTCTTAAAGTGTCAACTTCAACAATGAAGGTGACAAAGTAATTAAGTATGCATTTAACTTGATCAGTTTGCATGTCGGCAAATCAAACACCAATTTACTTGATACTGACCCGTGTGATAGCACTTTTTAGACCTAGTGAATACGCCTGCAACCTTCAAATCCCTTTATTTCAAGCGTAATTAAGCCAATGCCTATCTAAATATTCAAAGTCATTGGTGATAAGCGGACTGATTGGTGACTGTCGCTAGTCGGAACTGTCTGGGACACGTTTGAGAAATTAAATATATTTCTTGAGGCATAATGACATGCTTCATGTGTTAGCCGTATTACACGTTAGTGAATGTCATCCCATGATGGGAATAAATCTTGCTCGCACCCGTCCATAAGCGGTGCGAGCAAGCTATGGGCCAGTGCGAGCAACATTTATTCCCTGATCCCATCTCGAGCAATTTCTTAAATACAGGGCTCGACAAAAGGTGCATGTACATATTTGTGTTCATTTTAGCAATGTGAGAAGATTTGGAAAAATCCCAAATTTTCATTGCACGACGGCTAAATTTCTCTCGTTCTGACCCTTTTGCTTTTGTGAAGAAAAAGTACCACGAAATTTTGGCATTATTTTTGCTTTATTGATGAGTTTGCCGTCGTAGTGGTGCTGTCAGTTTAATCTCATATTATGCATAGTGCGAGTTCCTCTATTGTACTTGTACGCCCGGAAGTCTGTGTAATGTTGTGCTGATCGAGAGACTGCTTTGATGCTGGCCAGATCGAAATAGATCAGAGCGTGAATGACGAATTAAAGGATGGAGTTGATCGAATGAATGGTGGGATCTCGCCTCAAAAATCGGCTCATTGATTAACAATAGTTGCTCAGCAGCATGTAACGCAGCGCAGATTCAGAGGAAGTAAAGTTTCTTTATTGCCAATGTAAACTTTGCATTCAATTGAAGTACGGAGCTTTAGCATGGGATTGCCAACCATATAATGCAACATTATACCGTGTATGGTCCTATTGTAGTAAATTAACATAAATAATCTCAAAAAATTTAAACAAATTGGTTCAAAGGCTCAACAGCAAGATACCAAGCCGAGGTCAAATTTAATTTCTGACGTCTAATCCTCAGATTGAAAATAAGCGAAATGGAATAACCAACAAATGCATCAAAAAATAATTGACTGATTTGAACGAGAGAAATGCACCGTGTGTTTATCGACGAGGTGATAAAATCATGGCGCACACCAAGTGCACATATGCAAGAAGGAATTGTAAACTGCTCAAGTTTGTTGCAAATTTGTAAAGAGCATAATGTTGAACATAAATTTAGTAGTTGTATTTGTTATGACCAGTTCAGCACATTTACATGTGTACGATAAAATGTGTTTAATTCTCAATTAAATTTGTAAAAATATTGATTAATCATATACTTTGTTAACTGTCTGTCTGTTCGCCTGTTTTTAAATTTGGCTACACTTCGACACATCTTCACTGATCCTTGTCTTTGGATTTTGAGAGTAATTGTATTCATACGCATATGTCGATATTGGCGTAATAACGTTTTTGTAATTAGGGTACCTTAGCTTGCAAATATCATATTATATTGATCATACTGATAACTTTTTATTGGATAGTGTGACCAACACTTCATTTTCAGACCTCTGATTCCACCACTTAAATTAAAATTTAATAAATTTAATAGCCATCCCGTAACAACAGTGATGCAGTAAAGTCGATATAATAATCTACCTCATTCTGGTCGTGAGAGTTTGGCGAACTGTTACCAAATTATATTGATCTGCTGCCAAAAAATTAAACATGCATATCAGAAGCGTGTGCATGTATGTACATACAAAATGTTTTGTACGGACGGGGGATGAAATAGAGGAGGACTCGGATATGAATTCCTCAAGTATTGTTCTGGTGTTGGAAATGAAATACTTTTGCACTCAATTCTAAAGTTTGATCAATTCATCATTATTTTCAACTTGATTTCATATTTCTGTTGGTCATGCCATGAAATATGAAATATGATCACAATTCACCCATGTGATGCCAAAAATGTAAAATGACAAGAATGGAATCAATTTAAATTGTTGACAGTAAAATACCCACGAACGTAACATAATAATCCTTTACATCATGTGTATGTACAATAATATGCAACTCATGCAGGAATATTTTCTTATTCATCATGGTAGTTTACTCATTTATTTGTGTACTTTCAATAATTTTACAAGTCATACATAAGCTTGCAAATAGAGACCCTACACATAAAAGCATCACACATATTCATACGTGTACAACCGTTTCAACGTTGCATTTTTGGCAAAAAGTTAAACATGTTGAGTGACGTTATGTTATTCACTTTCACTTTCTTCCCACTAGATCCACATCATCTCCAAAGATTCAAATGCCCAACGTTAGACATAACTGGCGACAAAGTGGCCGTAATTCACAATTATCACAATGCCGTGCAGTACTCAAACACTATTCGCTACAGGTGCCTGCTAGCCAATTAATGGAACGGCTATTAATGCAACAATGGGTCCCCAGGACCTTATTGTGCACAATAACACACGTGCGCATGATCTACGACTGAACACAACACAATGTAGCCTAAGTAAGTGCATATGAATGAAGAGGAATTTGGTGAAGATGGAATTATTTCACACATTTATGCGCTAAATTAAGAGGATGTCCATAGCTCAATTATCTCCTTTCAGGAGACCAGACTAGGAATGAGATGCACGCTTGTGTAGCCTATTTTGCTTCATCTTCCTCTCCCCATTCCACTCAACCTACATTATGTGGTGTACGATTAATTAAAGCGTATTATTGCACATTGCGCAACGACATATGAGGATGCAATCTAATGCAACACGAAGCAGCCCCTTTGCAATGAAAATCAAATTCGCAAAGACGAAGAAAGAAAGACCACCTTAATGTTGATGATGGCATAATGATGAGACTTTAATTTACGAGTTTTGTTTAATCGCAATTTATTACACCGACAACAGAAACACTGCCCACAAAAGTATCTCTTGTGCGGAACAGACAAAGGTAGTTTGTGTTTATAGTCTTCAACTTTAAATTATAAAATATAATTTAAACAAAGTATTCCGCGCTAATGTAATTATGCAACAGTAACGTAAATATGAAAAATGAGGACCACATAAAAATGCATTTTAAATATGTTTAAGTTTCATTTGCGTTCACACAAGTGATGTACCTATGCAGAACTTAATTTGTAAAATTAAACTGATCAGCAGTTATCATCTGTACAAAAAATCATGTCGCTGTCACCAACTCGTAATTAATCAAATAAGCACTAACTGACCAGCACAATACTTGTTTTTATCTGCAATATCGGAGATTTTTTTTATTCATAGACTTTACTGTTATGTTGAATTTATCTAATTATGAAATATCAATTCAAAAAAATAGGCAATACTTACGTATCATGCATACGTAAATATTTGAAACATATAGTTTTTCGTCCTCCTTGAATAAACCAGTGACTCTTTACTTATATTCATGTCAAGTTATTTACAATTGTTGATGTTATAATTACTAAATATTTTACAGACCGTGTCCAGGGTGTACACGCAAGAACAGTTAAGCTGGTTTCTAATTGTGTAGCAGACAATTTTTTTAAGAATATGAATTTACTATTTTCCAGAAATGTTTTCCATTGTAAGGAATTCAGCCGGATAGCATCAATCAAAACAATAAAGACTTTGTCTACTGCATTTTGTGATTAGACAGCTGTAATATTTCGACGTTAACATTTTATGAGATGCTGCAAAACGATATTTAACTTGAAGATAACAAGTAATAAAATGCGTTTTATAGAGAAAAACAAATTCTACGCAATTTATTTAGAAAGTGGAAGGATGTGCAAGAATTGTGCTGGCCCATTGCATGAGGAAGTGTTGCGTCTTTCTTTAGCCAAATTATGAATATTGAGTACAAATGAAATAGAAACAGGTTATGTAGGTATGGATTTGTTTGTGGATGGCAAACCCACAACCCCGTCATTGGTATACAGCATCCATTCGCGTCCTTGCAAACGTCCTTGGAGGGATATTAGCATTGCCTTGCTTTCTTCAGGCAAAATTTTTAAACGGAAGAAAGTTGCAGAATTTCGGACTTTAACCCGTGGCGCATGAGTCGTCGTGAAGAGTACTGATAAAGTGCTAAATAGTTGATGGTTTTGTACTTACGTTCCTCGTAATGTGTTAAGGCTATAGTCAAATGCTGAAGTCCTGCCAGGTCCTTCTAGTAAAAGGGCTGAAAAAAAAATAAAATGAAATATTGAGAAAATGATGTGAAACTTTTGAGAATTATGAAACGGGTAGCTTAGTCTATTCATATTTTGATTCGTTCTTGGTCTGTATATGTAAAGAAGACTCTTCCCATGAAAAATTGGTGTTCTTTTAATACACAGATCATAATATTTATTTTTCTAATCATTCATCTTTTCAATATTATTGCGTGTTTTGTTCTTAAATGCAATTAAATATTTGTTGTGACAAAGAAACCAACATACACGATTCAATAAATAAGCATGTTTCTACTAATGATTACAATGATTGCACTTACCACATTCACTATTTCCTCCACCGTAGTCATCTGATGATTCAAATTGGTTAATTGCTACTGCCGATGATATTAAACCACAGATGAAGATGAGTATTTGGCTTCTGCTGCTGAAATTAAATAAAAAAGGTTAAATATTTCATACAACATAAATTTCAAAATTTAAATAGTTCCCGAATAACTTTGTCATGTGAATAAACGTTAAACTGTATAACACTATAACTATCCAGAAAACGTCCTAGTTTGTTTGAAATTAAGGTTTTTTTTGTTATTGGTCAACATAATCTTTGCATTTTGCATGGTGTTCGTCGGGCTTTTTTGCTTTGCTTACTGTGCTCGCAAACACATGCATACATATTTTACATGTATGCACCTACTTGTCTTTAAATGACTTTAAATCTGAAAACTTAACTTTCAAAATAACCCATTTAGAGTTGTACATTTTAGAGAGCTTTTGAATGTACGTATGTATATGCGCATTGTGCAAATTAGTAAGATTAGTTTGACGTAGGATTATTTCAGCCAATTGTGGGTCCATGACAGTCGTGATTTTTTTGTTAGCGAGCATAATTACTAACAAGATTGTAAGATTAACAATGAATACAGAGATTTGTGAATCACAGTCAACAGTGTAAAGTGCAGATATAATTCAGGCGATGAGAAATATGCAAATATTTTTATGTAAATGTATTTATTAAATGTAATTCTTACCAAGGTATGCATAAAAATATGTTTACCTCGTCGTAAGAATTGTGGTACAAATATAAATATTTTTACCAGTTAGTACAAGGTTCATATTGTCAATGTTTTAAAATGTAGTTGGAAATCCACCATAGTTTTGCCTAGTTAGACTTCGCGTTTCCTGTCCTCAAATCTTAAAATCCTCCACAGATCATTAATTTTACGAGATAAATCAGAAGGTGACACGCTATATGTTGCTAGCGTTGTATTTATCTGTGGACAGATACAATGGAATGAAACGAGTTACAAAACTCTGAATACGCTGATGAATAGAACATTTTACTAACGCTTATGAATTATCGGCATAAAGGAAGGCCTACAAGGTGGTCAATTTGACAATCGGCTATAGTTAGCCAATATTATAGCGATCTAATCTATGTAGCGAAAAAAAGTCAAGTCATGAATTGATAAACTCAGTTCAGTCTACTTCTCTGAGTAGAAAGGACTCTTCGAAATCTGCAATTTTCTCCCTTTTAGACAATCATGGTATCGGTTGACTAAATCAGAATAAAGACATTCAGGAGTATACAAGGCAATAGCCAGAAGCATAACCCGATACAAGAGATACGTAGAAAAATGCAGCACATCACATTAACGACAAACCTATAATTTTCTACAATTTATCCCGTACACAATCTGTAATGAGTTAAAAATTGTGCAAAATTTAGAAAATGTGCATTCCTTCAACATCAGGCTGCTAATCTCACCATATGTCGGTGGTTGGGTGCAATTTGAAACTGCACGTACATATGGCATCTCATCTCCTTTCCTTTCAGAATACTTGTTAAGAAAGTATTTTTTAGTATCATGATTTTGCACTTATTTCAGCACTATGCTGCATATTACAGCATATAAAGATATTTTTGGGTTAGTTTCATGAAAATTTCCAACTATCTCTGTGTGTATGTCGGAAAATTAACAGAAATTGCAGGATGGGTAATTAAATTAAGGGTTTTGATGCAAATACGCTGTACGCTTCTTAATATTCTGTAAACTCCTTAGTCTATAGTGCATATTAAGTTGCTTAAAAAAACTCAGGATTCAATTTTCGAAGTAGAATGAAGCGGATACAATACTCCAGGCAACCTTTATGCACATTCATACATATTTATATCCCGAGTCGTCTGTGTCAATTCAATATCTGTATGATCGTCTAAACAAAATGTATTTACATGCTCTCATGCTATGAAATTCCTGTGCTGGTTTTTCTACTTTCTGCTTCTCAAAAACTCCAGACCGGCAGTTCACTAATTATTTGGAGTGGAATCCACAAAAAATTACCCTAAACTACATATTTGACAACCACGAGCATATTTGATTCGGCGAGGTGCATATGTATTTAGATATACCTGCAAATTTGAGAATATGGGTGGTCACTCACTCAGAATATGGATCTCACACACAGAGTTGGGTATAAAAATAAACATTATTGTCATTAAAAATCGGAATTTTCCTATATAGTAGTACATATTTTTGTTATGTATGTGTCCCAAGGCAGTTACAACGATGGTAACGTCCATCGTCGAACCCGGTTCGTCATAATTTTAGACGTATTTATTTTCAAGTTTATTGATTAGTTTTACGGGAGTTATCGATAGATCTACACGACGATTCCATAAGCAAGCAAACCTCAAAGAATTTATCCTGATCCTGAACAAAGCACACCTCAACACGTGAGTAAAAAATAATGTTTGATTACAGTTCTCCTCGATACTATTTTAACTTACGATAATAGGATGCAAGGAATGACAAATCAAAGAATTTTGTATTTATCATTTGTGAAATTATTTTATTGACTTAAATTGATGATAGTTTTAAAGTGTATATGTGTGTCTTTCCAATTTACTAAAGTGGAGCGACAAACATAATTAATTACATGCACAAAGTTACAGATTGTGGTTCTAAGGCTGGCCAAATGAAGGTAAAAAATTGGCGTCAAATTTACATAATCATGATCTAAAATACTAGTGTATGTAATTGCTTAGTAAATAAATGCAGTGTAAAAGTAGTAATCTTTAGGATTTGGTAGTAGTGACGGATGGGGGAAAGGAAGCAGATGCAAGTGAGATTTAGATTAAGGTCACGGAGAGCATCCACATTTCAAATCCACAGATTTTGTATGCAATTTAGTAAATGTATACGGATCATAAGTGAGTGCGAGTGAGGTGAATAACTGACCAACAAAAAACGCTATAACATTAACTCGTTTACCACTTTCATAGATTTTCACTCTCAACGAATTCCTGTTTGTGGCTTTTGTCTCGGCTCAGATGTAAATTCTACCAATTGCTGAGACGCATTGCACATCGAAACAATAAAAAAAATAGCGTAAATCGCAGTTTGCATTAAGAATTTCTCAGAATGAGATCGACAAATGAAAACAAAAACTAATATTTCACCAATGCCGTTCAATGGCGACAGAGAAATTCTGGGTTATAGTTAGATTATATCCGTGACCTACGGTACATATAATTATTGAATTAAGAATCAACGCACGACCATTTGTATAGTATTTGTCACTTAATTGAGTTAATTGTCGACTTAAATCCTGGGTTCAGTTTATTTGAATTATTTTGACGTGCTTTCTAGAACATCTCAATCTCAAAAGTCGTGAAGCAAGTGCGACAGATTAACCGCAATATATGTATCCTTGAATCCAAATCAATTGTATTTTCAGAGTTAGCAGACATTTAATTAGGTAAAAACCACACTTACAAAATCTTACAATGCAATAAACTCTCATGACTCGAGTTAAATCAATGACGTGTGTTACAAAATTAAGCGTATTTACATAAATGTGTTCATTTATCATGCCTGTAATAGCTTACGTCGTGAGAAACGTTTTATTCACAAGTGCACAATGCTGTTCAGCAAAGTTTAACAAATCCACAAGGAGTATGTAGACGACTTAAGTACTTGAATCAGATATTTTATTGTCATATAAGACAATAAAATATACAGCTCACGCAATTATTGCTTTAACAGAACCGCAAGATGTTTAATAGTCGAAAATGGTGCCCACGCACGAGAACAAACGTTGATAATTGTATGGAAACATTTTGTGGGAACTGGATTGATTGATCAAGTTATTATTATTGGTGTCATTCGCAACGTGGTCCAATTGTGTTATTTATTGGAAAGAATAATCAGTCATTATTTTATGAAATTTTGTAGTTTGAATTGATAAATTGACAATTCTTGCCCCTAAATAAATAATAATGTAGATAACTTAGCCTTCCTGGGAAGTATGATGCATTGATGCAAAGTAACACAGTCAGTATCAGTCCGAAAATGCACCTCATTATCATTTTCTACAGTCTAACCCCTTCCGAAACGGACATGATTGTTGAATTTACATGGATGTACATACATACATCAGTACATGTATATATGTACATGTCCTTCTGCTAATGCAAAATTCGTCTCGTTGCGATTTACTTGAAACCCCCCAAAATAAGACATTCCTTTGAAACTACTAAAAAGCACTCAAACCAGTTAAACCACTCGGTCATCATTCACTCTCATTTCAACTGAGAGAGAAATTATTGGACTCGCCTTTGGGCAAAGTCACTGCTGCTGATGATACCACGACCAGGAGACGCATCAGGTCAACTGTAATTCCACACTTCGACTTATTCTAATCAGCTGACCTGCCCAACCACCTTCGTCAATGCTAACATCTGAGGTGACCTCTCGCAACAGTGTCACTAACAAGACGAGATAGTTGCAATTTTAATTCTTGGTGGCACATCAGAAAACGAACACTTCAGCACCCAATCAACTCAATCATATTTATAAAGCCTGCTCTATTGTTGGTGTCATGCCCACTCTGCTGCTCCACTGATTTCTATTCAGCCTCAACAACTATGCATGGAACGACACAATGCTTTTAATGCCATATAAAGTTCAACCCAACAGCCATGCAAATTCAAGATCAACGCAACTTTTCCTTTCATTAGTGCTCACTGCTCATTTCGTCGTTTCAATGCAACACAACAAACATCGTCGTCGTACGGATGAATGATTTGAAGTGGAATTAAAGTGGACGCTGCTGCAGCGCCGTTTAAAATATTTGACACCACGCCACCACGTAGGCAGTTTTGTGCTGTGCTTGAAAGTGCTTCAAGAAAAACTTGAGCCACTTCAATGGGAGAGAGATGCACACATCGTCCAATGAAAATGAAATACACATTTTCTCATTATAGAATCGTTGTTAAGATGACAATTATAATGCACCGGATATGTTCAACGCTACAGTGTTTGATTAGATGTAACAAGGTCGCCAAGGCTGGCAGCAAACGACGTATGTACGCATGCGCATTGTGCTTCTCGGTTGGAAACAATGGAACTCCGTGATCAATCAAATCAAGATATGGCCAAAATCTCTGGGTCTCTTGGTCATTAGATATTAGCTGCATTTTAATTACTTTGTCAACATGACCAAAACAACTGAGTCAGTGAACTTTTGATAGCCAAACGTCAAGCACAATCATTGAATTCAGTCAGAGTTACTGTGCATTCTGTAAATTTATTTATTTATTTATTTATATTCCAATTGTCGTCCCATCAAAAAATGAATGTGAAAGTATTGTTTTGTGTGTTGTGACTTGTGGTTCAGGTTAAATGGGAGTCAGTATGATAATGCACCGTGATGCATATTATTATGCACTTGTGATGCATTTATCCACCGTTAATTCCCACCAGGCATGGATGCAGAGGAGCTTGTTGTTGGCGTTAAAACCTTTATCAGTATTAAGAATGAAAGGAAGTGAGTACAGAATTAAAAATCGCATTACACGTTCGCCTGTAAGAACGAATATCCTCTAATCCTATTTTCTATTGTAATTTGTAGGAAGACCTCTGTTCAACCGCAACCAGAACGTATTATAATTAATGGAAAATAGAAAAGAAAACTAACTACTGACTGACTGATCGTCTCTTTCATTCAACTGCAGAATGTGTGGATGCATAATGTACTGCAGCAGCGGCGGTTGGTATTCACAACTCGTCTTCTAATTAATCATGGGGGCTCAGTTTAATCTACATTCCTTTAAATGTACATACACACGCTGTACATTTCTACGAGTTCGAGTTACAAAGAGGATTTTTAATATTAAGATTTTAAGATGTCGTTCATGCAGAATCTTAATAAGAGTTTAGTAATTTGGGTCAATGTTACCAATAATTCTGTCGGATACGATAAAATTTGTGTTGATGCTTTATAATTCATATCACTAATCGATTTAGTGTCCCTGCATGTGGATAAAGAAGTCCTCAGTGATTCAGTGTAAAAAACATGTTATGATGATAATTAAGCAAAAGTCAGCTTAATATGTTTTCGGAAAGGTTAGTGCCAAGTTTGACTCGAATGGTTTTATTGCCTTTGTTCATCTTGTATGAGCCTATTAGCTTATTCATGCTACTTTGATGGATGACTGTGTAATTGCGCCACAAACACCTTGATTGAATCCTATTCAACCTTAATTTGTAAACCTCCACAATTTTGGCATGCACATATGTACATGTGTTATAAGAAAGCAAATTTGTAAGTACTTTTTTAACCGTTTTCTCTGTATAGTTAGATAATACAATTTGTAGCGTCCATAATGTCTATAAATCTCAGTGTGTAGTTAACAGTTTAGAAAACTTTTTTTTGAGAATTTAAATATTTTTAGGCCCCTTTTTAGATTTAATCACTTATTGTTCTAAACTACATCTTTATTATTTAAATAGGTACTCAAATTTTCACACATGGATGCAAATATACTAATATTACGCAATGCGCATAATTTTCAGACATTTTAATTGTGCTTCATAGAATAATAAATTTACATTCTTTGAACTTTATTATACAGAAGACTTGGTCTGAGGATGACTACAAAAGACATTCAAAATCATAATGGTTTGCAATTGTAGAATAATGGTAATTGTTTAATAGAATGTGAAGGTGTTGGATTTGCAACAAAGTTAAGAAGAAACTATTATCGCGCAACTTCATCTGTCATTTTGTTGGTGGCTTTTGAATTCCCATTTTATGCAATATCAGCAACAACGACACTCGCCGATTGCAGCGTGTAAAATATGCTGCAATTCACTTAGCGCAGCCAGAGAGCTTGAGTCGACTTTAGATTTGGTCACAAAATGTTGTTTAAATTTCAACGAGTTTCATTACTGTGATTCCATGTAAACTAATCACTACACACTCTAATATTACTTCTGGTACATGTCGCATTGGAATCCATTGGACTAAATGTGCGTGTGTATAAGGTTTGGGGTAGAGTTAAATTGCCAAATTTCAAATTGCTACATTTTGCACCCAATTAAATAAACAAAGACCTATTGGAGCACTAATCATGCATCAAAATACAAAAATAACTCAGCCAAGTTGAAGATTGACGGCTGTTCATATGAAATCTGGGAAAACAAAGTCAGGGTTTGGCAACGCCTCCATTTGTCTCCCTGCTTATTTAATTAAATCATGAATTAGAGTCGCAATGCCATACTAACATCCATATGCAATTTACTTATAAAAACGTGCGATGTTGGTGGTTGCACTACACTACACATCATTTTGAACAATTCTGACACACTCAACGTGTTAACCTTTGGTTGGGGTCATGAGCATTCCAAGATAATGAAGAAATTGCAAATCTTTGACCAGAAGATACTGAAAGAATTTAACGGGATCCACAAACAATTTCAAGTTACTTAACAAAAGCATAATTTTATTAATGTTTAATAAATAAATAAATATTTGAGTTAAACTCAAAATTCGTTTCAACGCTACTAAACGTACACAAAGGAAGTGGTGGCACGTGATTTTATTCTTAATAATATTTCTCAAGACATGATTGTGCTCTTCTATTTTCTAGAGTAGCGAAAAGAGTGGCTTTACCAGAAGCTAAAGTAAATTAACAATTAGTTGAACCATTAGTGTATCAGAACCATAATATTACGAGTGAAGACTTCTAATCCTACGCCAGACTTGGAAGAACCAACTCTAGTTTGCAGATTCTATGGTACAAGTGAATCTTATGGCACGAAGTAACGGCTTTTACGGTCTGATTCCCATCCACAAGGAAAGAATTTTCATTCAGTTTTGCCCACTGTAGACAAAATAAGCTCTTTTTGTTCTACTAACAAGTCTAATTTCAAGATTGCAGATAGAATCATGTTGAACATGTGGGATCATTCTAGCTCTTGCGTAGCTGTTTACCGTACATGTACAGATGCTTCGTTGAGCCACTGCCAATACAAGCATGTGTAAATCCCACAAATGTATCTTGTGTTCAGAATATTCGTTTTTAATTTCAACAATTCCATGTATTTACGTATTAAAGTATGAGCATTTAAGTCTGATCATATCCGATATTAAATGAAACATTCAATACGATATGAAACATAAACTCGGTTCCCAAAGAATAATATATGCTGGTGCTTGATATTTAGCTGTAGTTCCCGATTGACTTGTGAATGCATGTTAAACCGGATGCACGGTAAACAGTATAATATGCATAATATAATATTATAAGTATCGATTAAATATGGTAGGTCAGCACTGGTCATCGTAAAATGAAGCTCCTGAGGTTGTTACATATATTCCAAGGATTCGATTATCGACAAAGATGTCGAGAGATAAGAGGACCTTACGAGATTCGTTCGAGACAACATCGTAGCATTCTCTCACAATCTGACACTCTGCTTTTGGATAATTATTATGATCTTTATTTTTGCTCCATTAAATTAAACGGTCGAACACTGTACGTGTCTGTGTGTGCATAATATACTTGCTTCTCGTTCTTTTCTCCTTCTTCTTGTCTCTCATCACCGCATTGTAAATCCATTGGGTCCTTCTAATCGTAAGAAAAGCTGCGACTTTCCACTTAATAACGCTCCTCAGTGGTAGCACAGCCAGCTACCTGCTGTTGTTGGTTGGCTGGCTGAGAATGTGTCACAATTTTCCTTTCAGAATAACAATTTTCTTTCATTGTACACAGAGCAGCAGCCTCCGGTCCATTGTATTCATTCTCGTTCATTAGCATTCAAAACCGTTTATTCTGAGCAATTATTATGATTTTTTAACAGTGATGCATTGCATTCC
Organism: Folsomia candida; assembly: GCF_002217175.1. NCBI lineage: Eukaryota > Metazoa > Arthropoda > Collembola > Entomobryomorpha > Isotomidae > Folsomia > Folsomia candida. The sequence goes on along the minus strand of NW_019091195.1, from coordinate 13,936,079 downwards.
ATCTTTTTCAGAACAGTGAATGCAAAACATGAGATGAAAGTGTTTTCAGCATCTGCTGCTCTGCTCTCTTGTCGTATGTAGAGTTGCATGAATTGATTGCGAGTGAGATTGTTAACTCAAAATTAAAACTGCAACGATATTTAATTTCCACCACCTTGCCAGCCACGGTTTTGTTACCGCGTTGTTGGATCACAATGCATTTTTAAAAATTTCAATGAGTCAGCTACTGATAACTTTAAAATCCAAATCATCACGAATCAAGCCGTTAATCAGCCATTCATAAAATACTCCTCCACCACAACAATATGAATAATAGCATAAAAATAATGAATAGAACAAAACTGAAACCACAGAACATCACAAGCGACATGAAATTTTATTTTATCTCCGACAACTTTAATTCTATGTGCGACCCAAATTGTTCCCATAATTCCCAGGTCAGAATTCCTCATGTCGCATATTAAGCGAGATGATCTGGTGCAAACTTCGACATAGAAAGCAGTGGATGATTTTGTCGTTTAAATCAACCAGACCATAATCCAATTGCTAGTATTAGTGACTACTACATGAATGCATGCAAATGCATCTCAGTTTTTTAATGTTTAATGTCTGTCACATTTTTAAACTGATCAACCGACAACTATATAAACTGATCAGCAAGAACAAGTTTCCATCAATATCTATATTGTGGCTTTTTAAGCTAAAAGTTATAATTAAGCTAAAAATAATTTATAATCAGAATTTACAAATTGTGTAATTCAATTTGAAAAATTACAAATTTGTTGAAATTTGCTAAAAGGTTATTGCAATAACCTAGTGGCTGACTGACTACAGCGAAGAGTCAATAAGCACCTTGCTTATTTAATTCTACTGACATTACTACCAGCCCAACCTGCATGCCTACCTTCTGCCAGATGCACTTTCTCTTTTAACAACACAACACGAACTAAACCAAACCAAACCACATCTCAATCTCATCTCATCATCTTCTTCGTCATCGTCGTCGTCGTCGTCGTCCTCTTCAACCAAATAACCTTTCTTCTCATCTTATTTATCGCTTGATAACGCGTAGTTATCTCCTTCATTAGTTGGCGATAATCTCTGCACAGCTATCTTTTACTCTTCGTGCTTTGATTTTGGAGAAGCCAACGTCGATTTGCGTTTTGGCACGCTGATGATACCTTATTAATGATAAGGAACAGTAAAATGTTTAGTGATTGAAGATGCTTAGCAAGCCATCGCCAAATAAAGGTGGTAGCATTTGCGAATATTGCAGCCAAATAATTGTTTTTAAGAGTTATACATGGATCTGTTCTTCGCAAAATATGAAACGAATTCATAATAATTCATATCTCCACTAAATTCGTAATGACAACAATGTCTGGCGTCTGACTCGGGTCACATTAGTTATTCTGTTTCGAGACAATTAATAGCATTCTCAAATCACAGTTTGGATGAAATACAATGAAGATGAATAAACCAAAGCAAGTTTGGTTGACTTTTCATTTGATTCAAACTTCAAACATGATGTTGTACACTAATATGTAAGCGAAACCATGTCTAATAATGACAAGCTTTTGGGGGAAGCTTTTGAAATTTTTTCCTAGACGATCCTAAGCGCCAGAGAGAATGAATGCATAATATTTCAATTCTGTTGTCTCGAGAAAACGGAAAAGACAATAAAATTTGCTGCAGCAGGCAGACATGTCATAAAGTGTTAATTGAATGGTAGAAATGCATTTAGTGCATCTTCTCGTCACTTGACTTTCACGTCAACACATTTTTGGGAGAGTGAATGATGGACCTGACGAGTGCGAGAATGTCCAATTAGTCGTATGCGAATTTTTTCAAATTGTAACACCGAAACGTATGCATGCTCATATCTCATTGTAATTTTGACATGCAAGACATATTTCATTAAAATCCGACCAATTATTTTTATTCGCATTTTAATGCATTTTATTCGTCACTTTAAAAATGAGGAATTTTTTTTACATATTTAGTATAATCAGTAAGTTTGCCAATATTGCAAAACTTAAAATAGCAAGTCTCATTTAATGACAAATGGCATAAAATTATTTTATTATGTAATAGGCAAAAACTCGCAAATAATAAACTGCGTAAATAATAAAATATGCTCTCTACATTTTTATATGCATTGCAGTAACTAAAATGAAAATATTATTTAATAAGAAAGAACTTTTTCTCAATCCAGACAAAAGTTTCCCTTAGTCAATCAATTTTGGTGAAGGACAAGAAGCACAATGGTGATGAGAGATTTTCAGATTTTAATGTCATTAAGGTATGTTGAATCAACAAAAGAGTTTCAGAATATTGAAAATTCTATTGATCATTGACTAATTGGAGCAAAAGGTGACATGACTAAGCAATTCAACACGGCTAACACAAGTACCTAAGCTTATCCGATTTTTGGCAGGCATAAAATTATCGTTAAGATTGTTCAGGGCCGATATGAATGCATGTCTTAGTAATCGGCCTCCCTAACCGGTCATGTTAGGAAAGGTAAATAAATCTGCAGCCTAATTCTAAAACAGAGTCACTTTTTTTGACATGACTGCATTAATTGTCACGTCCGTAACATTGATTCTGCTCGCCAGATACCTCGTAAACTTGGTTCAAATAATTATAAAAATGTTTTTATATCACAAGCAACTCAAGGAATCTGCGGTATGAATGAATATATTTACGAACTAAATGGGATTCTGCAAGTCAGTCAGTCAACCTGAGATGTGCATTTGAAGTGCATTATTTATAACGAAAATTGCAGCAAAATCTGGTTCACTTTTTCATACCTGAGCTCTAAAGGTGTTCGTGTGTATGCCAACTCTGTATCAGAATTTGAACCACTTTACCTTCAAGGTTTTTTGCTGGTTTGGGGCATTTATTACTACTGCATCTTGTGACCACTGTGCATGCACACACGCTATATTCCTCTCGTAGTACCAATAATCGTATGTACATACTTGAGCCATTGGCCGATATCGCTGAGCTAGTTTTTTGGCAAGTGATAGATTTTTAAAAACCAAGTGCGAATAAGGAGCCGTTTTTCTGAGTTGAAAGTGTGCATTGTTGCATTCGAAATTATCCTTCTTATATTGCCGATGATCCATCCTAACCCTGCATTTATATATATAAATGGATGTACATATAGGTATCGATGTATATCTGCAGTCGCTAGTGCATGTTTTTTTACTACTTTTTATGAAATACTTAGATTGAGATAGGTAGGTGGACATTTTACGATTGTTACGATTAGTTGTTCTTTAAAAGAGAAATAATTGAATTTATTATTGAATTACCTTTGTAACTTGAGCATTTTGTCCAATAAGTTCAACAACACAGACACAATTGATTCAATAATTAATTATACAGAAAAGTAGAAGTAGAAGGGAATATGAAAGGGAAAATTCAGAGATTTTGACTGAAATATCAGCTTTTGTGTAACATGGCACTTTTGAAAAGCAGTGGAAGTATAATATGGAAGTTCACTTTCTTCCTGTGAATGCAGTTCGTCGGGGAAGAAGCTTCCCGACCGCTCCAGTTTCACAAATTCAACCCTTTATTCTATCCTCCAAGCTCTGAACAACTTTATTTGTTGATTTTATTTGTTGTTTTTTGGGGAATATGATTATCTGCACTTTATGAAAATTTTTTCATGATCAACTTGAATCCAATATTGGGGTGTGATGTCCCCAAGCAGCACTGAGTAACGTGGGATGGAAGTGATCACTGCCAGTGATGGCAATGCTGGTGGTGTGGCGTGGAGTTCCCACGTATTGTGCGATTCCTTCACAAAAGTTGCAACCTCACTTTGACAATTATTTAACGTATTTTAACGCTTCTAACGACGATAATCGTGCGTGGTGGTTTCTTGACTGACACCAAATCCTGAATGTTTGAATTCTCATCAGATTTCTAGACCAACCAAGTTCCCCAAGTTCTACTTTCTTCTCTCCTCATTATTAGCTTTACACGTACATTGCATCCCATCGCATCCCCACCATGCAGCTAACAATACACGAATCAAGACAAGTTTAAAATCTGAATTGACGGTACTTACTCGCTTTAAGTGAGGGCCTTTACACATTAGTTATCTCGCTGGCATGTAGCATTGCAGTTGCTTCAATTCAATATTATTTCATGCCAACCATGATATGCACACACACACAGACACACAAAGCAAGGTAGCTGCAGAAGCAGTTGCTTTATTAGATGGGGGCAAAGCAGTGGAGTTAGTGCAACCTGTGTGCTAAAAAGAGGCAACAATCCATCAATTCTAATAATTCAGCGATCCTGTAATACCCAACTCTAGAAGAAAGAAGGGAACGAGAGTTTTGATTGTTGGTTTATTATCTCTGCCTGTGCTTGCTTATTTATTGCATGGATGTAAGTAAGGCTCCCCACCTACACACCTTATCTGGTGGTGTAGCCTGTTCATTTCACTCGCATAGTTGCATGGGATGCTATGCAGCTTTCAAACTACTCAATAGCAGGTGGATTTTGTCAAGAAGAAGGTTCAAGCTATTTTTGCAACTACAAGATAAATCCTCTACCTTTTAAATATATAGTTTACTTTGGAGGAGACAGGTAAAAGTAAAACTGTGTACGCAGCAAGCAGATGCATACTCAACAAAAAATACCCTCTATTCTAGTAAAATATTTAACATCAACGGTACTGACTTGTTTATCATAATAAAGAAGTTATACTCTCAACGTATGTCGGTAACCATCGACGAATGGACTAACCAATGACCTACAATGCAATGTAAATAAATAATGACAAATTTGTATGTCTAATGTACGCTAATTATTACTACTCATGTTGTATGTGCGCTTCATTATTGTCTCATCATGAATCCATCAACATTGGCAGCTATTTCTCGGAAATCTGAAAGGGAAAGGGGTTTCCTGAGAGCTACACATATACCGTTAGTTATACATACAATGTATGCATAATGTTCAGAGGATGAGTAAACTGCATGACACAACACTGCTAATTAAATTAGCATAAGTAAAAGTGATACCTTCATTCACCAACATTCTCGTGCAAATGCATAGTTCGATGTACGCATATGTAGCTGGAATGACCTGCATCAAAGAGAAAAGCCGGTCTCTAGAATGGTTATGATGATTTGTAAAACCGAAGGGCCACAAAAGACGATTACGTAATGGTCATCTACTAATGAGTTTCAAATCATGTTTTTTATCTAGCATTAATTAAAGTATTCTGCCACAATGCGTATGTAATGCGAGGAGGTGACAGTGGACAGTCGCCACTACCACGATTTGCAACATCCATGTACATACATAAACTGCGTCCACTCATCCACTGCTAAAGTTGTATGCATGTGATGACCACTTGTGACCATTATAGTGACGACTGGTTAATATTCACTTGGCACACTTTTCCTTTTCACATGAATATCTATCAACGTGGCAACTTTTTAAGCGTCCACTAGAGTCGAGTCTAGAATCCGCCTGACTAACTAATTACTGACTAGATAACTGCAACTGCTTAATATATTTACATAATTTCTGTGGGACTTCCTTCACACATTTTCCAACTATCATTACCTTTTTTCTCCTGTCAAGCCAATTTCCAACTGCATCCTACGTACAAACAACACTTTACGTACATGCTGGCAATCATTGTAGGATGTTTTACAATTTTGGCGTCGTCGCATTATTAAAACGACAATCAAAATATGAAACACTGACGAAACCTATCTGTATCTACATATCCACATTAATTGAAAAATTGAAAATGTATGTTTGTATGGGAAATATCTTAAATTATGCATCTGTTGCCACCACCTTTGACAATCAGATCTAATAAGACCAGCATTACGTTATTTAGTAAAGTGGATGTCGTCCTGTGCCCTGTCCATCAGACAGTCTGATGATAATTATTTCTACGCACAACTCCTCAGTCTTGAGGGCAAATGTGAAAAATAGGCATTCAAATACAACTCACTCTGATCACTATGATTGTGAAGACAAATTAATATGATTAATGCGATACAAAAATCCAAATATGTATCAACTGGTAATAAATGATGGCACTAGACGTAGATCAACTTGTTATATAATTGATGTGCTTATATGTGTACACATGTGTATGCATATGATGGGTTGAGAAATGTGCCATGTGTCAGACAGACACCTATTGGCGATTCCCTAGTTTTCTTCAATTTTAACAACTTTGTGATGATCTTATTACGTATGATTGTGGAATTTGATAAGATATGTGAGATATCTGACAATGAAGTTTATTATTTTGTTCAAGTACCCCAAAATCTTGACAATTGATCATTCTTTTGAAGTCCAAAACCTTCAATTACTTGCGTTGCACATGCAGAATTACATACGAGTTGTAAGTACGTACGTATGTATGTCTGCATAGTACTTGTGTGAATATTTATTAATGCATGCTTATCGTAGATGCTCATATTACTTGAAATGGAATATTTTGTTTTTTTGATGTTACAAAACTGTGCCACACCACCAAACGTATACATGCTCGTGACAATTAGAGGCATTTTACTATTTGCATCAAAAATTGCGTCGTTCTCAACTTGATCGATGTCGAAAAACCAATGAGTCGTTCGGCCAGTCATTGTAGGAAATGTAATTAAGAAAATAAAATAAAAGTGTGTACTCTTGATTGTTAGTCGATCATTACTGTTTTCACTCAAAGCAGGTTTGTCAGTGTTATTCGTAGTGCTTGGGTCCAATAAATACGTTAAGATAAACACCAACCACTCGCACACACAAGAGGAACATCACAGAGGAATTACTCAATAATAATAACAACTGGTGCTGTTGGTAAAACAATGTTGACGTCCACTTACGTATTTGAATAAAGTGATTGGAGCTGACTTATTGGCTCAATCAAAATCAAGCTTTGTTGTGTGCATCGTGTAAAAATAAATGCGAGATGAGACAACGTCCAAACTCATTTTCTGTAATTCTATGCAATCTCCCCCTTGCCCCACACATGAATGGATTGTAATAAATTTGACATGTATACCAATTAGTTACTTAATTTTGCATAGTTTGTTTCTTTCAGCACTCTTGACTTTGGGCTGGGACGCAAATACATTACGTAGTTATTAATGCTGCTAATTATTCTCTGATCGTTGGTGTCCATCAACAAGTAATTGCAAACTACAACCTATGTATAACTGAGTACGTGTTAATGCATCTGTGTGTCAGCAGAATTACAATAAAAGATCTCCAAATGTCAAACAGTGGGATATTCCTGTTGAAACTATTATCGGGTTAAATTAGCCGATTACATTGACAATTTGTAAATGGCTTGCGATGATTATTATTAGTAGAGCTATAAAATCCTATATACATTATGTTACCTTGATCAAATATGCCCTTTGCTTTATGATCTTGAGTATATTTTTGTTGTTCATTTTCAACTTTGTACCATTGCGTCTTGCGAAAATTATAAAAAAACCTGTTGTAATATGCAATAATATTAATAATTATCTCTGATAAGTGTCACGTGCACGGAGCGAGAGACAATAATCAGTGTTGAGGTTAGCCCATAAAGTTTACTGCCAAGGAAAGACGCTCGATAGGCACATTTGTTGAAATGCAGACAGGAAATGGAGCCAGGTACAATGAAACCTTTGCGATTATATTGTGGGAAGCACTATAATTTACCTATTTGAGATATTTTTGGTGTTTCAGCAGTGTTTTACGGTGACATCGTCAGGCTTCATAATGCGACTGAAAGGTTTGCTGTAAGGTCGTTTGTAGTGTTTGAACTAGGCAGCCACTAAATTGTTATAAAAAATATGAATGCATCCCTACGACGAACGCGATTTGTTTAATTTTAGTTTTTATACACAGACCCTGCTAATTTTGCGTTCAAAAAGTAAAAGATGCTTGACAAAATCTTGTAAAATCTTGAAAAAAAATCCTGTGACAAATTTCTCATTTTTCTAGACATGTCTTGATAATGAGTTACAGATAGCGTTCGAAATATTAACAAAAGCAAACTTTTCCCTCGTTTTTCCACTAAAACTCCGTAGTTAAATTATTATTATGCTTAACAAGAGGATTAAATGAGCGATTGTACGCGAGTTCGATCAAATACTTGCAATATCTCTTTATCCTCGTGACATCTAAGAAAAAGACTTTTTATTAGGGGCCAAATATTGAAATCCTCGACCAGACTAAAATTGAATATCAAATGAATCACGAACACTTTGTCTAGGCTGATTTAAATAAGAAATTGCTTCAAACAATGCTCTGTCAACGCTGTATGCGCAATGACGATTCGATTGTTTTGCTGATTGAATTTTTGCCATTCGTTTGCTAATCGATGGCTTCATTAATTTTATTATCTTGTTTTGCTATAGGAGAGTCAGATAGAGTCGGCAAAACCATTGGATAAATCAGGATACAGCAACATGACAGCTATTGGCAGTAAATAGCAGTAAATCATCCAATGTCTGTCATCTTCTTGTCATTTCCTGCGTTATTGTCAAAATAAACTTTCATCTGAAACCACACCTCCTAGAAACAACTAGCAAAAACATCATGACATCATAAATACTTCAAATAGTCGTGCATTGTTGCTAAAGTCCCAGTTTCTCTCGTATAATAGCAAATTAAATCCAGACTTGAAATGAGAAAATCGGTAGATTATTCAGAATTATTAGAAACCTTTGTAAATCAGCAAATCTAAGCCATATAAAAGGACACAAATAGTCACATTTCTTAATTGTGAATGTCAAAAAATAAAATAAACTAGCAATCCAAAGTGGCAAATGGTGACAAAGTTTTGTTGATATTATGCTTTATGCATACATACGTAAAGTACATATATAATAAACTTAATGAATGAAGCGTTTCTGATATTATTCTTCCTAATTGTTAAAGAATTATTGTTGTAAATTAATGAGACTTCTATTTTATTTCAATAATGACAGCAGTTGGGCTGATGAACAAGTGCATTTTTCAAATTAATTACTGATTTCTAGCCAGATGGGCACTTTGTCTTACGAATAATATCAGTTTATAGTCCTAGCAATACATAACATACAACAGAGATCACAAAATTAATTTACTGCGTATGTACATATATGTACAATCCCCTAATTTCAAATTGATGTCCAAATTAACGGAGTCGAAATTAATGGAGACGTTTATTGCCACATGAAAGAAATTAGATCAGATTAAATTGACTGTCCCAATAATCAAAGTAATTAGTGTTTTGCCTTCGCTGCTGCAATCTAATAAATGTATAATACACATCTACGCATATGTAGCTTCAGATGAAGTACATATGGCAATTAAAACATGGCGTGACAAAACAAACATTATTGATGACATTTATAAGAAATTGCTTTGCACTTGTAATTACGAGATTCTTTTATTTCTGAAATTATTGCACAAAAAATGTGGTTTAATACTCCCATACAAAAAATAAAATGATGGATTAGCGCACAAAATATTAATAAATAGAGATGCGAGAAAAATTTGCTTCAAATGCATACTTAAATATCTGTATGTCAAATTCACGCACAGTTTGAAGAAACAATAGGAAAGTGGTTGTCGTAAATAAATGTATGCATGCATTATTAAGGGGTGAAAGCCCTTTATAAGATCGTTATGTCCGTCTGTCTGTCCGTCCGTCCGTCCGTCCGTCCGTCTGTCTGTCCGTAGCTCCGATAACTTTTGAACGAAAAGACATAGACACTTGAAATTTTGAACGTAAACTCCTAACGTCAATAGAGAGGACGAGTTCGAAGATGGGCACTGTAGGTCACACCCATCAAGGTCAAAAGGTCATGAAATGTCATTTAAAGGTCAAATTGCATACATGCATCAATTTGAATTGAAATACGGATAACACACTTCTTTCACCCCTTGGTTACATTCGTTGTGACGGTTTATTGGTTATGCATAAACTATTGCACTATTATTTCATATCCGTCTCAATTATTAAGTATTGTTATATTATCATTATTTCACTTCTAATTGTTTTCATTGTCAATTGATTTGACTGAATGTGAGTGAGCAACCCTTTTCATGATGTGTGAAACTGAAATTGGCGATAACGATGATGGGAAGTCGCATTGTGATCTCAATGCTTCTTATATAATTCACAAAATAAAATAGACACCCATGCATTTCATCAATAAGTAAAGTGACTTAATCACTGTTAATTATTTAAAAAGTAATTTCCTATGCGTGTAAAGCATGGTGTGAGAATTCAAAAATATTTAAAACCATAATTAACCAAACTATTAGCCTGGTAGGTACGTAGATATGTAGATAGTCACAGCATAACATAATTGCTTTTTGGCATATGCAGAGTATGATACATGAACGTAAATGAAAATGTGAAACTAAACCTCGGTAGAACAACAGCTAGAAGAAATGGACAGCATATAGTTAGATTTCACGACATTGGGGAATTGGCAATTTATTGTAAATGATGCAAAAAGTGTACGCCTGCCTCAATAATGTGTGTAAAGAAAGGTCGATTTATAACGTGTCAAATGTTTTTGCGTATAAAAGGCAGGCAGCACCTCGTCGCATTCCGTAGACGCACTTAGGAGGGGAGCTTGCGAGGTTGATAATAACATCTCCTGATGTCCTTTGGATATGTGGTAGGGTCCCATGAGTGTACTAAAACCCTGAAGTGGTTTGACTCCATGGCCACATTTGCGCCCGCCACACCCACTCAAAAATGCCCAAAAAACGCTTTCACACCAGTTTTCACTTACTCAAATCCACGCCAAAAATCCAATTTTACTCGGATTTTGAAATTTCTTTCACCATTACACTCCCAGATAGTTGCTTTCTTCAATCCAATATCAAACTCAATATTTTCGAAATTTTTAGTATTTTTAAAATTTAAAATTCTGAATGAGCATTGTTGTAGTAATCAACAACGCAAATTATCCCTGCGAAATAATCATCAGCAAAATTGAGTTTGATATTGGATTGAAGAAAGCAACTATCTGGGAGTGTAATGGTGAAAGAAATTTCAAAATCCGAGTAAAATTGGATTTTTGGCGTGGATTTGAGTAAGTGAAAACTGGTGTGAAAGCGTTTTTTGGGCATTTTTGAGTGGGTGTGGCGGGCGCAAATGTGGCCATGGAGTTAAACCACTTCAGGGTTTTAGTACACTCATAGGACCCTACCACATATCCAAAGGGCATCAGGATCTGTTATTATCAACCTCGCAAGCTCCCCTCCTTAGGATTAGCTTGTTGCATCAATTACAAATAATAAGTTTAGCAAATTGAGAGAAAGTATGCATGCTGATGCCTACGGCTTCTTCAAATGGATGAAACTTAATGGTAAAAAAATACATAACAAAATAGTCCTCGACTTGTGGCATATTTTCCGGTGAGACTCTCTCCCTCTCAAAAAACTACTAAATTAACACGCTGCTTAACAAGAAATAATTAAGTGATATGAATGTATATGAACGTATACGTGCTTATAGGTATGTATTTGTTTTACAGTAGATTTGTGAAAACCTCGAATAGAGCAAAAATGCATAGGAAACACGCTACAGGAATATGTCGATGTGAATTTACAGATACGAGAGATAATTTCGCACGTATCAGATGGTCGGATTGATAACTGACTTATCTCAGCTTCCAAATTAATCCGTCCACAAATTATTTAGGTGTCAGTCTTCAGTCTAGGCATGACGTCATGACTAGATGATATTCATCTAGTGGGCTTATGAGCAAGACCTACCTTATTCAAATTACGTAACGCTATATGCATATTGTTGTACAGTACAGTAAATATATTATACATACTTTATTAACATTGCGACATTGTGTATCAGTTTTTGCAACAATTAGAACCAGACTAAATACATAGATTAGTAATTTGACCTTTCCTACTGCAGCTAACTTTGGACAATATGATGTTGATCAAACTCTAGTTAAAGTCAGATAAATCATTTGAATTTGTTGGCTGGGCCGATCGTACTGCTGCCTTTGCCTTGACATTATTTTCTGCCAGATCGCTTCCATCTCCGTTGTGATCTAAAGTGTTGGGCAAGGTAAATAGGTACATGTCTTAAGCGTGATGCGTGTATACTGGTACTGGTAAAAGGTAGACATGGTTTAATCGTATAGTTAAGAATGTAGGATCTTTCGAATAATCATAAAATTAAAAAAAGCTCCTCAACAGACATTAGAAAGCTTATAATAATTGTCGCCCCAATGCGCAATAATAATTCTTACTGGAAAGTTGGGTTTATTATCTTACACACACGAGAGTTGTGAATCTATGCAAAATATTCACAATTTACACAATGTCTGAGCTCCTTTCGAATTATTTGACAATATTGCTACCGGCATCTCAAGTTATTGAAACTCGTCTTGTATCATGCAATTAACAAAAAAAGGATTGTCATACTATATCAAAAAACATATTCACAGCATGTTCATTTCGATGCATGTGTTACATAACGCATGAACAAATGATGTAAAGATTGAATTCAGTTCTAAGAAAATTTTGCACTCGACAACAAAAATAAAGAACCCCGTGATGCTTAGTTTTCAAAAGTATCTAATTTTCTCCTCGCTTCACGTGTGTAGCTTCGTATTACGGAAGACATTTAGATATATGCAAAAAATGGATAATAAAAGATAACACTTACAATACAGTGAACTGACCACCACTATTTCATGAAATTGACCCAATTCTTTAGTTCGCGACTTACCTCATCTCAACTCAATTGAGTTATTATGACACTTTGAATGGATTTGGAAGCATTGCTATGTGGTTGGTCTGACTTTATTGATTTATTTGGTATTGTTTCCTTCGTATTGACAACAAATCATGTGTGACCACATGTAAATACATTCTCGATCCAATCAATTTTTGTAAATATCAGTCTAAGCGATTTTTGGCTATAAAATGAAAGCGTTCGTCATCCCGGAAATTGAAATATCTTAAAATGGAAACAAACTAATTTCTTTTAATATATGAAAAATTGATTTTTGTAAATCTTTTCAAGATTAAAAATGTTGTACAAACAACCAACCAATAATACTGCAATAAATATACGTGTAGTAAAAGGAGTGTCTGTAGTAAACTGATTCAATGCAAATCTAGAATTATATAGAATACCATCATGAATAAAAACTGTCTGAAAAGAATGCAGTTTATGTAGTGTGATTCATATCATCAAACGTGACAGCACTTCGACACCTTATAAATATTAACTTTAAGCAATTGTTAATTACAATTTCAGAATTGTTTGTCGCAAACTAAAGGATTTATAGAGCTCTGTAATTAAGGACATTTGTCATTAATTAAGATGACGCCTCAGATGTCTGCATCAGTGAAAAGAGTTTAGTGTCGGCAATGAACGTGGTGGTTCAACCAAACAATAAATGATGTTGGCAGACATTGATCCATATAAACAAAGCCTTCAATGCACACAAATTTCATGCTCATTGTAAAGTCCGAAGGGTTGAAAGTGTGTGCAGAATAATCTCTCACAATGTACATAAGTACCGTATTTTTTTAAACGATTCCGATGGAAAAGTCAAACAACGACGGATTTGAAGAATTTATATCATCTCGCTCGATTTGAATGAAATAAAATTTACATTATATATATATATATTTGTAACAATTAAACCACTTTCTCTCTACTTTTTCATATGGTGGTAGAATCAGTTGGGAAGGAATATTGATACAGACTAAAAATTAAACTGACACTAAACTCATCGTTTTGACATGAGATTAACTTCCTCATGCAAGTTCGGCAGCATAAACCCCATAATTTGTGACCTTAGCACTTCCATAAGATTGAAAGAATTACAGTAGTAGTACAATTCTTAATTAGAGGCGGTTTGCTTTCCACCAAATACAGATCAGTAAAAGATTAGAAGGACTAACACTTTTAAACTTACTTATCCAGATTTACCTGCACAGTACGTATTTACCTTGTACATTATAGATGTTAAATTGCAGTTGCGATACTGTGATAATTTCTGTTTCAATCGCTGCATGTCTTGAATACTTGAATGACATGCAAATTTTACTAAATATAGATAATGGTTCCGGTGAACCTTGTAAAGCACAAGGCACACATCGTGATGATGAAAAGTCTTAGGAAATAAAATAAACACAATTGTGAATCTTTTTTTTTTGGCGCTGAGGTACGAAGATCAAAATTGTATCAGCAGCAAGCAGGAGCAGTGGCAGTCAGTGTCAGTAGCGTCTGCCGTCTAGCTGTCCTACTGACCTTCAGAAGTTGATTGAAAGTGACACCACGAATGATCTTCATTTTGTGGAGGATTTAAGTGCAACATCACATGTCTTATTTTGACGATTCTAAAACGTTAATACTGACCGCAGTACCGCACTACCAGATATGTATTGATGAACTGTGCGTTAGTGTAGTACAGCTTAAAAAAATCTCCCGTCATTCACCTGTCATATTTAACACCAGTTATATTATAGGTCGTCTCCTTGCTCCATTAAATCAATTTCATGATTCCTTTGTTATACATAATCACTACTTTTTAAGACATTTTCGGAATAAAGACTATTTGATCTAACGTAAATATCACTAATCTAAATATATATCATCCTTGTTGGAATCTACAATTGTAGACAATAGGGCCATGACATGACACATATGCATGTACACATACGCACATAAATGCAAAATGAAGTGTGGCATTGAACACCTCACGTTTCTTGATTTCCATGTTTGTATAAAGCAAATGCCCTTGATTTCCTGATTAATACCTATTTATCAAATAATTTTAAGATTCTAATGCATGCTTCACCATGTGGTAGTGTAGATACGTGTACGTTTATTGGTACCTACAATTATTACAACAATTAAAAGTAAGGCGTGTCAAAAAGAGTTGACAGAAAAGATCATGGGCAAAGTTCAAGAAAATATCCATCAACAATGTGAGTGATGAGAAAATACTTATTTTATTTTAAATTAGGGAAGATTTTAGACATTTATTTCATTAAAACAAGGCATCGCCATATACAAAAGTTTCATTAAACAAAATTAATGACTAATGTGCAGTATCATCGCCAAACTTTCATCTCGCAATCAATCCAGACAGGCAGACAGGCCAAGACCTTCTATCAGATCATGAATGAAAGTACAAACTAGTCAACTGAACTAATTCGTTCATTCTCATCCAACCTAAATATTTCGCACACAATTTCTAGTAAAAGAGTTCTTATCTCAACTACAAAAAATGATGTAAACCACAGAATATTTCACTGCGGGGACCCCGAGTGTTGTGCAGGGCCAAATATGTGTATTACACAATATTTCAAATAATTTGGCCAACGTTACAGATAAATTTTAATTTTAGTATGTCGACTCCAAGCCAAAGTTCAAAATAATTACAAAATCATGCCACAGAATAAAAGTTATGACCAAAATCCAACCTAAAAAATGATAGATGAGATGAGGCAGGTCGCGCACATCGTGACCACAACTTACATCACATCAATACTATAATTCATTTATTTTATTTTGACTCTCTTGCATGCACCCACCCAACATTATTGAGTGAAAAGTGAAATACGCACAATGCTTCGGTCGACTAAATATGACAATGGTGTGATCAAATCAAACTGAATAAAATATCACTCAAATAGAATTTTACAAAAAATAATTCAAATTCTGTCACGCGTCCAACAACAAAGCAGAACATGCCATTGCTGCCGACAGCATGTCACGATTTTAGGGATATTATAGATGGTTATTAAAACATCTGGGCGAAAATGACGAAATTTGGATGTCTTATGAGACTTATATAGCTATTGTAAATAATAAATATCATATATTGTATGCACGAAATCCTTTACAAGCCAACTTACTGATTACACCTATACAACAGTTCTTTTTAGTTGTGTACATTTTACATCATTTGGTGATAAATAAGACTCTCGAGAGCATTTCCCACTAATACTATATTGAAAGGAAAGGACGTAAATAATGCATACAAAATTCGAATTAGCATGGTCAATCATCACATTAGAAAAGTCGGAAGGAAACACGGTGTCGTTATACGTGCACCCAACACTTACTTAGGCATGTCTGAATGTCTGCCGAGAAACAACAAAAATGCAATTTGTTTGCACTCACTGTATGCAAAGAAACTTCCTCAACAATCGTGCACGCAAATTATATGCTTCTTAAACACGTAATCTAGTTATGTCGGGTTATAACCAGATATATATCTAGATATATCTGGTAATATCTAGTTTCGGATGTCCCAATTTAACTTTTTCAAAAGCGATAAATAAATTTTGAGTCTCATCGTCAGGAGCATCCCTTTGTAATTACCACATACTTATCCGTGACGACTGACTGGGTGCAACTCTTTCCTTTATTAGCCCATGCACACCGCGTCCTTTGCTGCAATTGCATTTTGTATATTGCACTTTGGTTTGCAAGATGATGAGCTATATATTTAAAACGATCGTAAACTCAGGGACTGTGTCAATTAAAAAACCTATCAGTACAGCTTTGCTTAGCCCGAACCAGGATTGATTAATAAACCCATGTTTGTCAGAATGTTGTACTATTTTTCACTAATTCTTGCATTAACTAGCGTAACTTGGTAGTATTGCTTGGCACCAAATACCACGTTCAGTGGAAAATGTTCGTATAAAAATTTCGAAATTCAACCCTCTTAAATTCGAATCTAAGTTATTTTTTGACTCCTCACTAAATTTTAGCTGAATATATAAACTCTTAGAAATCGGTATGGGCACCCCCTTGGTTTTGGTTACTTTTCGTTCATCTTTGACGCCATATAATTTCATGAGAAGCTATTCAGTATCACGATTCCGAATTTCAGCCTTTTGCGACAAGTTATAAAAACCGGTATGGGTCACCCCAACGGATCCCGGCATATGAAAATTTGACCAATTTCGCTTCATATTCTTCCATTAGGTGCCATTAACAACGTCTATACCAAATTTCAGCTCGATTGGATGATTTTGAAAAATCGGTATGGGTCACCCCCTCGGGCACCTCTTCTAGTTAAAAAATTTTTCAATTTCACTTCATATTGTTTCGTTAGGAGCCATTAGCAACCTCTATGCCAAATTTCAGCTTTCTAACACAATTTTGAAATTTTGGTGCATAATACCCTACCCACTCAGATGACCCCCACCGGTCAACCACTGGACCAATTTCTCCCATCTTCGAACTCGTTTCCTAACTTTGTCCAAGACACATATGGTAAAAATTTCAAGTCAATCGGTCAACTTGTTCGAGAGCTATCGAAAGACAGACGGACAGACAGACAGACAGACGGACATGACAATTACATAAGCCCTGATTCGGGCTAAAAAGGAATGACCAAGATTAAGATGATGAGTAAACTGGGGTTGACTGATTCGCAGGTATAACTTCAGCAATTAAGTTGAATTAAGTCCTATTCACGAATATGAATATTACGATACAACAGGTTGAAAATTCCTAAGAATGAATTCAGTACACAGCAGAACCACATTGATTTGACGTAATAAACGTAATAATTCAATTATGGACACACATGCATTAGTTTATCTATTTTTAACTCAATTGTATCTTAATCAAATAGAGGCACGCAGGTTTACAGAATGTATGAAATATGTAAGTACATAAGACATGCAAACTTATGAAACGCTATTATGCCAATTAATGAAAAACTAATATGAAATACAAAAATGTCACCAATAATAATTTAGTTTTTTATGAATGGCGTATGACGTGCACTGCAATACTCCTCCTCCCCTACATATATATCAATCAAGGAGATAAGCATATTATAATATGTATATGTACGATATTTGATTCGTATGTATGTCATGTTCCATGATGAATGAAATTCGTTCAAAAGATTCAAGATCAATGGAATGGTCATTTTTTGTTTAAAAAATTGCCTAGGATGGAATTAAAATTTTTGTATAAAATGAGGTCTAAAAGCTTGGGACATCGACATTAAGTATCAAAGGTTTTTGAAGTACTGTAATAATTTCTTTTTCGACATGAAGGGTTTCCTCATCCTCGCCTTGACGTTAGCCGCAGTGGCCATCATCTCCGTAAGTCAAATGTTTTCATCACTTTGCTATGCAGAAGGTACCTGTGCAATAATCTAAATTTCTCACCGACCTTTTTGTCGAAATTTGTAGGGGTTTGTGCACCACGACCACAGCAAAGGGCATGACCACGAGGTCGACGGGGAGGAGTCGTCAACCTCGTCGTCGGGGGAAAAGCATCATCATCATCACGGGAAGCACCACCATAAGAAGCATCACCACCACCATCACAAGCATCATCATCACTGGAAATGTAATGGAGAAGCCGTAAATTCTAACGCCGAGCTGATCAAGGCGAAAAAGGAATGTCACACGGAATTTAAAGAAGCCAAGGAAAATAATGTTGAAAACAGACAAAAGGGACGAACCGTAAGTTTTGTTTAAATATAATTCTATCATCATCATGATCCTCACGTTGACGGTTGAGTGCAATTATGTATTTCTAGTGCAAGAGCTTATGTGCGGGCAAGAAAATCGGATTCGTAAGTGGCTTAATTTCACTAATAATTATGTGCATAAGATAAGATGAGGTTCAGATTTTGTAAAAAAAAGAGACATTTTATGAACTTTACAGTTTGATGAAGAAGGTCAAGTTGTCCAAACCAAGGTAGATGAGCTTATCGAATCAATGATTGAAAGCACCGAAGCTCAAGCTGACATCAAAGAGAAAGCTGTTGCTTGTGCCACGAATACTACCGAAGTTTTTGCTGGTTAGCTAAACTACCAAATATTTTATCATTATTATTATTACTTATCACTCAAATACTTCATCTCGCTTAATTTCAGATGGACCATCTGACACTAAATGTTCCAATTACAAGCCATACCTTAAGTGTTTATGGATGTCTACAATGGAGGTGTGCGTCAAGAATTTCGACCCTGAAGATTGGGAATAAGTATTCAATTTTGATCTACCGTGCTGCTACTATTTTAATACACATATAATTCTATTTAATATGGAAAATTCATTGGTTTCAATTTGCGTGTACTTTGATTTGGTCAAAAAACTTAATAAAAACATGTTCTTTTTAACGTATAAAGACATTAGCATTTATTTTCCGATGGCAAAATTTCTTGAACACCGTTATCATCGATGCCTACGAACTTGCTGACTTTTTCGCCCTTCTCCGCCAGAATTTCTTCGATATTTGTTCCCCCAGAATTCGGGAACCAGTCCAAGTTGTCTGCAATCAGGTGGCGATTCGAACAGGTGTTGCAGGTCACAATGACCACTCCGCGAGTATATGCCTGTTTGGATATCATGTAGGAATTTGATCCATTGCAAACCCTGCGTGCACACGGACAATTTTTTATGCAAATACAACTGTCATTGACGTTTCTAGTCTAAACTTTGATAACCTTTAATACTTACGTGCATGTAAAACTAAGGAATAACTTTGCAGGAGACTTTTCATAATCAGACTTGACCTCTGAATCAGTGGAATGCGCATTGATATTCGCCAAAGGTACACTACTGCCACTACAATTAACAGAATCGTTCTTATTTAGTTTGCAGGACTGGGTTGAAAATCTATTGAAATTGTGCGTCTGTCGACTCCACGACTGATAGCAGTAACGTCCAATAGTACATTGTGGCGTTCTTTGCTGAATCACAGGTAATAGTGACGATGCAATTGAGTAATTAGAAATAGATCTCTTAATATCAAAATTGAAACTGGTAGATATTTGAATAAACCTATTTGAAATGCAAGGTGGATTGCTAATACCATACTGGCGATTTTTATTGTTCAACAGCAACCGACTAATTGATCTTAACGAGTTTCTTTGCAACATTTTTCAACTATACAATTATTGTTTTTTTTAATATAGTACAGACTGAGACTTTGACTAAAAACATGTGCTTGCATCAGACAGAAGCACGTGTGTTGTGTTGAGTGAAATGAGACTCACTTTTGCAGTTTCCACCACCACTGGAGGAAGTAAAAGTGGGATGAAATATGATGAGAAGGAGAAAGTCACGACAAAATGTATGCATTTCAAATGAATTATTAAGTATGATTATTCACGTGATGAATTATAAAGCCCAAAAGTAACACGATAGTAGTTTCGTAACAAATATTATTGTATTGACATCCGATTTAAAAGTACAATACAAATTAGAAAATTAACGCTTTCTGCGGAGTTCCAAGGTGTTACGGCGGCGCCATGCAGCACGACGACTTCCCCCAACAGTTTGGGAGTATCTGTGTCCTTTGCCAAGACCACGGGATTTTCGGTTAGCAGAAGTCTTTCCTCTCTGTTCACGATGTTTGTGAACAGAATTACAAATCCAGTTGATCTTGGGGTCTCTTCGGATTGCCTGATGAAAAAAGAAATACCATTCATAATTTTACGTGAACAATGGCCAACAACATATTTGATTGATTTGCTGAATAGAGGTATTAAAACAACGTACCTTGTGGGCAATGTCCACAAAAATTACTTCATAATATTTGTAAGATGAATCCTGAGCCACCCAGTACGAGTTCAATACTCTCATACCACCCAATCTCTTTCCAGCTCGAGACTACAAAATGAAAAACCTCGAATTTTATAACTGTCAACAACATGAATAACCACACAAACTAGTCTATTCTCTATTAAAACTTGTACACACCTCAGCAATTGCTTGAATGTTTCGAACGGGCTTGAGTTGGTTAATCCCGTGACCGGCTGGTTTACCGTAGGTGGCTCCCTTTGGAACTGGACGTTTACGACCACCTCGGCGGATACGAATCCGATAAATTACGAAACCTACGTACATACACATAATTAAATTATAAATTACCACCATCAGTACAAATCAGCATTACTGAATATATATGAACCCACCTTGCTTAGCCCGATAACCCAATCTCCTGGCCTTGTCCGGTCGCGATGAGTGGGGGCATCGAACCAATTTGTTAAGTTGACGATATTGCCAACAACGAATACGAAGCAGGTAGCGCATAACATCGCTCTGCTTTTTCCGGTACAACTCCTGGATATACTTGTACGCACCCATGGCGTGTCAGTTCTCTGAGGGAATAGAAATTAAACTTTTAAAATCTAATTAGTAACTGTGTCCGTTCAAGCACAAAGTAAAGTTTGAAGTTATTATCGGTCTTCTCAACGCGAAATTGAAATGTCAAAACAAAATAAGCAACTTCATTGACTCAAAAGCAGTGTAACGTTCGAAAATATGTAACCAAAACCTAACCAGCATAGTATAATTACCAAAAGGTTTTGATATTTGACGAAAATGTTCAGAAATTTACTTACCAGAAGCAACAGTGATGAAGAAGATGGTGAGTACAGGGCCGAGTGAATTCACGGTGAAGGCGTGCACGAGTGGGACCGGAGGCTCAAACTTTGCCGCACTGCTCTCCATCTCCTGCACCACAACCAGATGGCCACACAACCACTTTTCCTAAATCCCATCCTCCTTGTCAAACAAAGTGAGATGGTCAGTTTGGTTTTTGGACTGAAAAATTGAGATATTGGATGCTATTTTTGTATTCATAATTCGAAATGTCTCATGTAATATAGAGCTTGTGAACAGAATGTTTTTGCTGGATGCTTGGCTGATGATAATGACAAATTGATTTTATACAAAAATTTAATGAGTGATTGAGTTTGTATCATTATTTTATTTAATCTTTGCAATTTATTTAGTAACATCAGTCTTTGATTTTAATAATTTAATATTATACGAATAGTTGAGATTTGCCGTCTTAGTTTAATTTGGATGAATTTTGTGTACTACTTACCAATCTTCTAGACATCCTCTTAGTTGTGAATGTGATGGACTTTGAGTTATGCCATATAAAACAGAATTATCTGAAATTTCAAAATCAAATTGTTACTTTTATTAGTGCATACAAGAATTTCCTTGTCTAATTTTCAAATAGATAAACGAATAATGTCAGACATCCAAGGAAGGTTAAAGGTTTCACACGGTTTTTCAAACCTTTCGGGAATTTATCATCACGCCAATTTGATAAACTTTAAACAAGTTTATTCGCAGGGAATTAGAATAAAATTAGCGAGGAGAAGATGCTTACCACAATGTTTGTTGATATCTTTCAAAATAATCGATCCAGAAGAATAAAATAGTCGAAATATTAAAAAAATACTGAGGAAGAAAAACGGAGTGCACGCTTCACCTTCGAAATTCCACACTTCAACTCCTCTTCGTCCAATCCTTATACTGGCGGCACTTTCACCAGCCAGCGTGTCTAAAGTATAGAAAAATAGAGGACGGGGTTGCTGGCAGCTCAAATCAAACGTTCACGTTTTATTCTGTATGCAGGAAAGAACTGAAAAGAGGGCTGATTAGTGTTGATTAGTGCATATAAATAGTATTTATGTACTACTTGATAATATCTGTTAATGAGAGATTCGACAGTTAGTACATTTCTACTGACCAAATTCTCCTAATTTGTTTGTCAGAAAGATTATTTTTCTTCCACGGATCGTCACTGAACCCTATCCATTGTGCTATGATCAGTTGCTGGTAACTTACCAGTGGTAAGTAATGAAAATGAAACAAATATGGGTTGTTGCCATTTGTATGAAAATAGATAAGCAGCAGGATGAATGGGCTGACAATAATCTGTACAAATAGCAAGGCTATAAAATCCGGTTCTAGTTTTTAAATTTATTTTATTTTCGTCAGGCCTCAATGGCATCCGGTTTTGGTGGATAAGAAATAAGTCAAGACTGAAGATTAAGGGAGACGAGCCATTGAGCAAACAGCGACAATTAGAAGTCGAACCCTTTAAGTTGAAGCAACCTTTCAAGGGACTTTTAAGCAACCGAACGCAGCCTTGTTTGATATAGATAGATTCTGGCTGTCTATACTACACAAGGTAAGCTAGTGATGGCAGTTACTGAATGTACATTGTATTTATGCTTAAAATCAAATTGAGGTCCTTTAATCTTCGAATGTTACATCAATCTTTGAATAAAACCCCTATCTACTACTAATCTTCGAATGTTCATATTTTTACAGAGACTGATTGGTTAAAAACGAGGGAGGAGGAGGGAGGGAGGAACCGATACCTGATCTAACCTTATATAAATTGCAATATTTACTTGATTGATTTAGTAAATATTCAGTTTTATTAAATTATTTGTCAGTATGTTTAATGAAATAGACGAGATCACTCACTATCCAGACAGTGTTGTTAGTCTTTTTGCTGGGAAAAGTAAACTGGAAAAAAGGTTATCAGCAATAAGGACTCAGGCAAAACTCAAGAAAGAAATCTCCCAAGTGCTTGAATGTCCTGTCTGTTTAGAGCAGTGCCAAAACTGCTTGCCGTTCATATGCAGAAATGGACATCTAATATGCAGCCAATGCAAAACGAAAGGGAACATCAGCTTGTGCCCTACTTGCCGCAGTCAAAGCCTCAATGAATTTCTCGGTTTTAAAGATCTCGTTCAAAAGTACGACAATCTCCCTTGTCCTCACAGATGTGATCATATATCGGCGGATGATAATGAGCGAAAGGAACATCTCAAAACGTGCTTATCCGAGTTGGTGCAATTATTCATATAAATTAATATTTTGCTAATGATTTCCAAAGTTTGTAACTTACTGCTACATGTTTTAGTTGGAGAAAGTGTCCTCTACCTTTTTGTGACGATAAGAACCCGGGGCTGAACTACAGACAACATTTAATTAGTCAACATCCAGACCTCTGCTACTCGTTTGGGGGCCGAGTGGTAGTGGATCTGGGTGGTAATACTGATTTTACAAAGTTTCATCATACGTATTACGTATAGTTATTCTGGCTTCACACACATAAATATATCAAATATTTTTTATTGTAACAGGTGAAAATCCAAATTTGACGACTGTATTTTTCTTTGGTACCGACGACGACATCGTTATGGTCCATGTAGAGAGTAATTTTCGTTACTCTGCTAGTTATTTGAGTCAGCCAGCCAGTAAAAACTCTTCGTCTGTAAACTTGGTCGTTAAAAATGAAAAGGTATACCTTTCGGTAATTTAATTATGCGTTTACCAAAACTATTAATTTTGGCTCTCTATTAGTATATGCTTATGTCTCATATTAAATAATTAAACTAATTACAGACAGCCAAGCAGAAAACGTTTCAATTGTCCATTTCTAATGATGATGACCACGAAGGCGGATTAAATTTGTCATATCAAGATATAAGGGAATTAAAGCAAATTGGATTAGGAAAATGGACTATTGCTGTTCACATCAGTATCTCATCAGTAATATGTTCCAACAATTTTATTACTTTGCAGTACACTAAAGACGAATTTTATATCAAATATGAAATAATCGTATAATCATGTAAAAATTTCTGCAGGCGGACCTTTTAAAAAGCTTAAAGCATAAATCGTGCAGCCATGGTCGGGGACGATGTTTGCTCGTTGTAATACATTAAAAACTATTATTAACATTGAAATTGACTTTTTACAAAACTGTTTGATTTGATGTAAGTGCCCAGATCTGACCTGCAATAAACCATTTCCTTGCGATGCCTGTCATGATGAATGCAACCTGGATCACAAAATGAGCCTCGAAAGAGTTCGAGAGGTTATTTGTCTGAAATGTTGCTTCGTGCAGACTAAGCAACGAAAATGTGTGTCCTGCCATAGAGCGTTGGTTAAGGTATGACGAAAATATTAGTTAAAAAGTAAAAGGATATCATAGATTAAATTTAAAACAAAAATTTGAAAAAAAACAGACAAGCAAGGATGCTATTGGTGAATTGGGTCAAGAACTCCAGAAATTTCGCATCGGTGACAAACACATGTTATAAGATTTACAGTCCTTTGTATACTTTAATTTTAATACTTTAATTCCATTGATGAGACTGTCGTGTATGTACTCGACGTATCGTTCTAACATATCTATTGCCAAATTGTAACCCAATTCCATAAATTATTATGAAGTAGTATACTCTATGTAACTAAATAGGTCCCGACAAATAAATGTGCGTGAGAGTAACTACCTCACACTTTCTCCAACAAATCAACACGCACTTTATCATTCGCGTTGTTTTTTCTTTTTTGCGTCCTATTACAAGTCCCAACTAGGTCATACATTGATTATTACACAGGTTGTTGTAGTTTAACACGTGCAACCTTATTTCCACGTCTTTGAATGTCGACTGGCCAAACCTTATTTTACTATTTTTTCCCAAGTTCATAGACAAGCACTATTCATGCATCTCCTTCAGCGAGGATATCTAAATTCTGCATAGACGAAAATACAAATCAAGCTTTCTTTTTAAACATATTATCGATATACATATATATTCTGGAGTAATGTATATTATGAAATTTTATTGTTTTAGTCTGTTAATAATTTGTTGTTATCTGAGCAATTTGGCTTCGGGGTCAAATAAGACCACTTTCACTCCTACTCTATTCAACGATAGTTCACCTCAACATAATTTGTATGGGGTACTTTCTCTCGTGCTACTCAGATTACATGAAGTCCACGAGATTGGGACTGTGTTCCTCCCATGTGAGCTCAATTTGGACCAGAATTTGGGCAGAATTTTCTCCCGATGGATTATTCCATGTACTACGTTTTGTGGTGGTAATGCTGTAAATAACTGTTTTGTCAGGAAGATACTTAATTTGCTTGATTCAATAAGATTGCTATTGCAGATGGGAAAATTGGATTTACTCGGAAAGCTGAACGATACAGATTTATATCTTTAAGCGTCCAAATCCATATGCATCAAAGTCCTCGTTTGTTAGAAGGTCCCACATGGTCGATACAAAAATCTAAAGCAACATTTGGGTATGCCTTTTTTTACACATATCCTGGCAATCCTGGTCTGAAACTTAGCGTTGATTCCCATGATACACATACCTTACCAAATAGTCCTCTAAAACCACAACCTTGGTCCATAGACATAATTTTATCCTCTCTCACTGCACTGAATTGCTCATCGCTATATTGGGCCAATAATTCATATCTCCAAAAGTGTGCCTTAGATTGTAAAATTATTGCGAATACCTCTCGTGGAGCCGAAGATTCTGCTTTAAACTCATTAATATTCATTTCAAAGTCATTATCAGAAGAAGAGCAGTTGGAGTTGATTTTAGACCCCTTGACCTTAGCCAGCTGGTTGGGCATAATAACTGCATACCTAATTACTGTCATAATCTTTGGGACAATTAAATCAATTGCAGTAAATAACTTTGATGAGTCATTATATAGTTGTGTGATGCACCAAATGGTCAAACTGCTCTATAAAGGTGATCTAGAAACGGCTTTGTACAAATCTGATACACGAAATAAGTTTGAGCAGCATGACAAAAAGCTCAATAACATGTTATCTAGAACGGATATCGAGTCAGGCAGTAACAAAAATGTTACAGTACTACAATTACTAGTCGAGCAGGAGAACAATGAGCAGAATGACACAAAAGAAGCAGATGACGTTCATCACGGAAGGCCTTCAAAAGCGATTTTACACAGCACTATTCGAATCGTCTCATTTCTATTGATTGTGGCTTATGAGGGAAAATTATATGATGCTGTCACATTTCCGAAATCTGAGATAACCGGAACCGTCCAGGATTTGGTAACCTCTGGAAAATACTCTGTCAAAATGACAAAGGATGTCAAGTCTGGTAATTATTTCAACAAGTCCAATAATACAGCAGCTCTCAATAACTCGTGGGGTCATCAAGACAATGTTATGCATCATGCCTCCAAAGGTACAACAAAAATGGCATTTTGCTCCTATAGTCATAAGTATATAAATATGCATGACAGCGAAGGTAATAAAAATTTCCTTAAAAATTAATTGTCTTCCAGCTACGCCAGTTGAAATGGACATTTCAAATTGCATTGACTGGGTTGAGTCAAGTCCTGCCAAAAAATATGACAACCATGCGTGTGTTGGGTATGAGTTTGAGCTTCGAAGTCTACATAAATCCCATAGATTTGATAAACTGATAACCACAAAAAATCATGGGAATTATCGGATGGAGTTGACTGGCGAAAATCATAAGTTGTCCCGACGAAGGGGTTGGACCAAGCACGACTTGCTTCACAAAGTCTCAAAATCATCAAATAAAAGACTTGTAGCAGGAGCAACGTCTCTTCGAATCTCAAAATTCCCTTTTCGTCTCATGGACACGGGTCTCATGCAGCTAGTCCACACCACTTTCACCGACTCCATTTGGAGTGGGACACAAAGCCCTTCAAAGGTATTCACCATAAAAGACTACTCCGGACTGTTCCTGGTGTTCGTCGTGCTTTTAATAATTTCTAGCTTTTTATTCGTTTGCGAGTTATGTTACAAATGGTTGCAACCAATACTTCGAAGAATCCTCGACAGTTCAAACAGAGGTTTGAAATGCAGAGTAACGAGCCAAATGGCATGGAATTACTACAGTTGTTTGGTTGGAAGAAGGAAATTGTATAAAATCTATCATTATGACGAAGTCCATATAATTTGAATTATTTAGTTTAAATGGAATAAATAACTGTGGCTATGTTCCGGTAATAATAGACACAGATAATAAATATATGTACCTTACACACTTATCTAATCCTAAATATAGCAGAAGTATAAAGTGAAATTACAGTGTTATAATAATTTGTACCCTAATTTGGGGCCGAGACAGGGCTTATGGAAGTCATGTCCGTCCGTACACATGTAAAAATCACTCTCCCTTAGGAGGGGAGCTTGCGAGGTTGATAATAACAGATCTCGATGCCCTTTGGATATGTGATAGGGTCCTATGAGTGTACTAAAACCCTGAAGTGGTTTGACTCCATGGCCACATTTGCGCCCGCCACACCCACTCAAAAATGCCCAAAAAACGCTTCCACTCCAGTTTTCACTCACTCAAATCCACGCCAGAAATCCAATTTTACTCGGATTTTGAAATTTCTTTCACCATTACGCTCCCAGATAGTTGCTTTCTTCAATTCCATATCAAACTCAATTTTGCTGATGATTATTTCGCAGGCGTAATTTGAGTTGTTGATTACTACAACAATCCTCATTCAGAATTTCAAATTTTAAAAATACTAAAAATTTCGAAAAAATTGGGTTTGATATTGGATTGAAGAAAGCAACTATCTGGGAGTGTAATGATGAAAGAAATTTCAAAATCCGAGTAAAATTGGATTTTTGACGTGGATTTGAGTGAGTGAAAACTGGAGTGGAAGCGTTTTTTGGGCATTTTTGAGTGGGTGTGGCGGGCGCAAATGTGGCCATGGAGTCAAACCACTTCAGGGTTTTAGTACACTCATGAGACCCTATCACATATCCAAAGGGCATCAAGATCTGTTATTATCAACCTCGCAAGCTCCCCTCCTTAGTTTAACCAGTTGACTTGAGCTTTTACCTTGGAATAAAATCTAGAGAAGATTATTATCTGACTGCTCAAACGATACAAACAAATCCCAATCTCTGTTCATTGTTTAAGTTCATAATGATTTTCGAAATCCAGAAAAGTGGGAGTGATGAAAAAATAACTAGATCGGGCTATAGTAAGTCTGCACTATGTATTTTTTTACTAAAGTAAAATAAATCTAATTTTCTGTAGTTTGTATTTAAACATTATCATCTTGTATGTAATTCACCATTTCCTGAAATAAATACCTACGCATTCTATTAGCATATAAACTGCAAAATCACTGCTGATGCGTCCATTATCATACATTTATTTAGGTAGACACCAAGTGCAAGTAATAAATATATAAATTTTTGATTTCACTTACAACAAATTTTACCATGTACCACGTTAAATCGATTACTTTTATTTGTCTTGTCTCCCTTGAGATTTTGGTTGTGGTCACTGTAAGTTTTACCCATAAAAATATATTAACCTTTTGAAACGTATCAGCCTTTATATGATTTGGGTTAAATTACAAAGACAACCCCGCATCATCCATACCTCGAAGGGCGTGCTCATGGACCACGTAAATGCAATGGCAAAGAGATTCATATCTCGGAATCATACCCCATAAATGAAACGAAGCAAATCTGCGACGTGAAAGTAGCCACCAACTTAAGTGCAGAATTCAGGAAGAAACTAGACAACAAGCCAGAGAAAGAGGTCTGGAGGGATCATTTTCATGTGAGAACGAAGATTTACCAAATAATTTCGCCGACGCCTTCTTCATGCCATAAAAATCATTAATAAAATTGCATACTTATTTTATTCCCAGTGTATTTTAGTCTGTCAGATGCAAGAACTAGAACTGGTAACGTTACTTAAAATTCCTCAATTGGTCGTATTACTTGAAAATATCTATTGTCCATATATGTCTAGCTTAACGAGAAAGGAGAAATAATTGAAAGTGAAATCGAGGATTTCGTAAAAGACACATTCCCTTCAGAAGAGGCTTCCCTACTGATCCCTAAATTATTGGACTGTGCGAATCAATTTGGTAATGAAATAAATCATGCAAAAGTTTGTCGACCGAAATTGTGAAATTTTTTCGTACAGGGAAGCGAATGGACGTTTCTGGAGACTGTGAGAAAAATCGACTCATTTTTCAATGTGCTCGTTTGGCTGCTAGAGAGGTATTTATTTGTAGTCGTATGTATATAATTTGTCAATTTCATTTTATAATCGTAATTCGTGTGTCCAAATGTATCTACATAGGTGTGCAAACTGGTCGGTAATGAGAATGGGAATGCTACAACTGCTGGGCAGTAACGTTTTTACTTTTTGCTAACGAGATACAACATGCGTCACTTGGAATCTCATTTAGAAGCAAATAATTGTTAATTGATCTG
This sequence comes from Folsomia candida, assembly GCF_002217175.1. Lineage (NCBI taxonomy): Eukaryota > Metazoa > Arthropoda > Collembola > Entomobryomorpha > Isotomidae > Folsomia > Folsomia candida. Next base: position 13,906,232 of record NW_019091195.1, on the reverse strand, counting down.
GAACAAGTGTAGTAACTTTGCTTTAAATGTATAGTCAAGTTCATTTAGATAGTTTGAATACCAAATAAAAAATTATAAAAAAGTTTGATGGTAAAATTGCTTTGCCTCCCTCGTTATGTGCAAAATCTACTGCCCGAGCTAGTCATTTTTATCGTCTCTAATTTAATTTTGAAAACTAGTGAAGGTTGCAATGGACCCTTACGAGACCCATGACTAATATTTCACAAAACTGGGATCGTTATTGTGCATACATTTTCTCATATAAATAAAATTTCAAAATTATTAAATTAAATTTTTCCATGCAAAATTCCAAATTTTTCCTGCTAATTCAACAATCAGTGTGGGTTACCCTAATTTTTTCAAAATCGGTTCAGTGGTTCGTGTCCCTTAGTTTGTAACAGACAGACGGATGGGCAAAACAGGTACATAAGCCATTACTCGGCTAAAATTCGATATCATACAATTCATACATATACCCATTCCGACTTAAATGTTACTAAGTAATTATCACTTAATTTAAGGAGTAGTATCCATTGTATTGTTAATTTGACTTTGACTTATGAGATGAAACCGGATGTGATACGCATCATTATCTATTTATGTGTGCATATGTGTCTATCTTTGCATGCACTTTATTGATTAATTTTTAAGTCTCACAATAGCATCACAGATTATAAGAGGAGAATTAATGAACTAGATGAAGTATTTAAAGGAAACTTTTGTCGAATAATCATGTATTTTGTTCACGCCTTTCACACCGATAGCTAGCTACACATACCCCCTCGTCTAAAATGTATAAGCAGTGCAACCTGACCTTGTGCGCAACCCTTGTGATTATTACTGTTGCAGTATTGGTACAATTTCGAATTTATTAGCATATCATTTTTGACCATAAATTACATTGGAAATGTTGGATTACAGGCCGAGACAGAGACAAAAAAGAAAGCAAATGAGAACTCGCGAAATGTGACCTGCAAAGGGAAGCCTATGAACATGGCTCCTCTTATGGTTGGGCACAAGGAATGTCACGAAAAAATCTTTAACAAAGCCCCCTTGAACCCCAGAGAGCTCGACGACGAGGCACGCAAGGAACTGGAGAAACAATGGGCAGAGAACGAAATGGCAAGACTTATGATATATTGTATTATTTATGCAGATAAATAGTAGGAAATACGTCCATGTTGGCTGTTAATCTCTTTCAGTGTTACAATGTGTGCATTTGGAAAAAGCACGAAATTGTAGGTCGACTTCTCAAAGTTAAAAACATTTGTCTCTATCGATGCTTACAATAATGTTAAATACGTATGTATTATTAGATCAATGCTGATGGAAGTTATGACGAGGATGGAACTGATAAACTAGTGAAAGCAGTCTTCTCCATTGAAGTTCAAGCCGATCTGAAGAAATCAATTGATGAATGTGCATCTGAGAACAGTGAGACAATAATTTTAATATTTGCTTGTCATGCGCCTACATGTCGCAATAGGAAATTTTCTTAATTATACATTACAGGCAAGTCGTTCAGCATGGATAATAAATGCGAAGGATATAAAGGCTTCCTTGATTGCAAAATGGCCAACTACTTTCAGGTTAAGCTTCAAACTGCCATGAGAATTTTTACTGATAAATAAATACCTTGTGAAATTCATTTAGATTTGTGAAATTGACCCTAAAGGCCAACCAGGAATGTAACCACGGATCACATTTGACATTGGAATATCATCGTCATCTTTTATATAACATGTAATGCAAAACTGACTGACATTTTTTTTGCGGAAATGAGAAAAATTAATAAATATTCACAATAAATACGTATGTATAGAGAAAATTGTGTTGAACGTACGAGATTTTATATAAATTGAAATTGTGTCTTGTTTTAAACATTCGATAGTAAAATTATGACAATTCTCATACGAACCTTGATCTATTCAAAATTCACCTGCTCATCCAAAAATATTATTACATTATGTAAAAACAATACACTTTACATTTCCTTTATTAAAAATAAATACAGTAGATTCGTAGAATTTTCGGGTGTAATATTGGATTATCCACCGTTGGGCGTAGGTTGTACATACTACATACATACTTGCAGACAATTTTGTTCATGTACACATGTATGTAGCTATGTATATACCGGCATTAAATCTACTTCTCTTTCAGCTCCCAACCGATGTTTAAAATCAACAATTCTAATTGTTTTTTAGAAATGAATGGAGCAAACAAAGTACACTTCCGTTAATAATGTCAACAGATTTCATGCTCCATTAGAAACTTTGTGCTTGTCGTTGCCTAGAACGTTATGCATCTACTGACCCACTCTGAAGGCATTGTTTATCAGAACAATGACACACTTGTAATAAAACAGAAAAGTTGTTACTTTTCTTCGTGTCAATCAATATGTATCCGTACCAGGTCATATTGCTCATGTCAAATGACATGAGCGTTCTGAAGTATGCCTATTCCCAAGATGAGGATCACTTTGCCTTGGCTGCTTCTGGTGACCAACGCCTTATCCGCATATTCCTACTACACCGTGAGTACTCACAATATTTGCACATTTCCAAATATTTTAATATTGCCTACGTGTCCTCAATTACATAAATTAATACAAATTACCTTAAGCTCTGTATATTGATAATTTGTAATTTATAGCACGAATCGCAAAATAGGGAGCCAGCACTTGGCCGATTTGCTCGTGATGGTAATAACAAAACAAGACAAGTCCTACATATAATATTTCTGATATATATTTCTGATATATATTGGCGTCTAAATTTAATAGATGCCCCACCAGCAGCCGATGCTCCACCAGCAGACCCTGCGGCAGGTGGACCCAATTTAGACAGACTCAAAATGCTACAAGAAAAACTCAAGGCTGGAATGGCAGAAAAACAACTGACTGGACAGGTATTACTTCAATCAGAGGCCCATGTTTACCAATTTATTGCCCGTTCTTGTGATTAATATGAAACCCTTCGTCCCCAGACTGACGAAAATTCGAAGGCAGACGCTCTGGTGGCTTCGCTGGCTGCCCCCATCGCGGATGTGGGAGGGAAGAAGGACGACGACGAGGAGGAGAAACCTAAGGCCAAGAAGAAGAAGAAAAAGAAGAAGACGCCGACACCAGATTCGGACGAGGATGAAGCTCCGGCGGCACCGCCACCCCTACCGCCAGCCCATCGCCAAGGGGGAGGGTTGGTGGGAGGCCTGCTGGGCGGACTCTTAGGATGACCATGACTAACTAGCGAATTCTGATATGATTCTTATTCTCCACGTTGTAAATTTCCACACACCGTAGTTGAGTTAGTTTTAATTGGCTATAAATGGATTATTTATGTACATTGATTGCGTTGCGGTGCCTTCACTTTCCACTTCTTTAAAATAAAGGACTTGGAGAAAATTTGTTCTGTGAATTCATCATAATTCGGATTCAACAATAACAAATGATTGCATTCGAGCATATGCACATATAATATTGTTATGTATACATGCAGTTTATCATATCAGCATACAACGAGTCGAAGGAAAGTAAGATTTTCGATAAAATGTTCCTTATAAGTATGAGGCAACTTGAGATTCGTTGTATATTTTGATTAGAACTTGATGCCATGATATTAATGAATAATGTTGAAGACAACTAAAGCGATACAATAGACACTTTTTAAAACAATCAGAACAATTTGAAGATACACAACATCAATGAATGTCGAGAGCGACCTATAATTATGGTAGTACATACGTTAGCTGCACAGAATTCGTAGACTATATATATCTACTTACAACTCTCTCTTACTTATCAATAATAATGGGAAATATCAGTTTTCTTGCTGTGCTCTTAATTGGAGTCGTGCTAGATAAGGTATGTCATTTAAAGGAATCATAGTTTTAAAATCCTTCTGAAAACAACTTTTATTTTTGAGTGAGTCGTGAAGACAAAATGACTGAATAAGTAATTTATGTAGTGAGTGAGATAGCACGGTGAAAGTGCACAAACAAATTATTATAAAAATATTCCCCTGCAATTTATGTTTAGATTGTTCCAACAAAACAATTTCGCCGATTTGCCCGTGATTCAGAGCTATCAGGAAACATCCCTGTACCGGATTTACTATTTTTCAATGGTGAAAGTGAAAGCGATTCTCGCTTTCCTCGAGACGATGAGGAGACGGCGACCACCGCTTTACCACCAACTCCACCCCCTCCTACTGAAGAAGACATAAAAAAGAAGCAGGCACAGGACGAAGCTGATGCGGCGGAAAAGAAACGGCTAGAAATCATAGAAGTACACAAAAATCCAAGCAATTCTTGATTTAACTATGGACTAAATTGTGTACACACTTTTCAAATTGAAAATTTCAATTCACAACTCCTTCATAGGGTTTCCGCAAACAACACGCGGAACAGTTGGCAGCATCAGCAGAAATCCGATTGACGACCACGACACCCACACCCACAACTCCGCCGCCCCCACCTCCACCTCCACCAGCGAAGGCAGAGGAAAGTGAGGAGGACGACGACGACGAGGAGACAGAAAAGCGAAAAAAGGCCAAGAAACATAAAAAGAAGAAGCCGGCTGCTCCTCCCCCTGTCGTCTCCGATGGCTGTCACGGCTTGTTGGGCTGCCTTTTGGGATGACAACATCACCCTACGACAGAAATCCTCATTTATACCCAAATATTTTCAGCATTGTTTAATTGATTTGCATTAACAAGTAGAATAAAAGGCATTTTTGTTGAGAATATTGTTGAGAAATCGAGGCCGGGGCAGAGCGAGTCGGTGAGAGTGTGGACAGCGAGTACCAAACCGCATTCTGGTGGAGGGCAACCCAATTCAACGAAAAGCCCCGCGTCCTCGCACCAATGCCGCCTCTCTTCTCTCTCGGTCTTCGTACTCAGTTGTCATTTCCCTTGTTGTGAGGTCGGATAGGCGCAATTAACTCCTATCCGCCGAATCTCGGTGTTTTTAAACCAAGTTGCTAATTGTAGCAAGGCACTTATCTTAACTTATTCGTTCGAGAAAGAGACGGCTTCAAGCTGGAAGACAAAATGAGTGCGGGTAAGTCTTCTCCAAAGTATTATTCTCTAATAGAAATAATAGCTCTATTCGTTAAGTTAAGTTTGTTTCAAATGTTTTGCAAGTAATTTAATAGCAAATGGTTAATGGAAGGGATTGCTGTAGGTGGGGCTCCGGTCTATGACGAGGCGGTGGAGGAGCGTGTGATAAATGAAGAGTACAAAATCTGGAAGAAGAACACTCCTTTTCTGTACGATTTAGTGATGACCCATGCCCTGGAGTGGCCCTCTCTGACCGCTCAGTGGCTTCCGGACGTTGTGAGGTTGGTAACAACTAAACCTCATTGTTGTTAATATATCTATATAATAATCTATTCGAATATTTGATAGGCCGGAGGGAAAAGACTATTCTATTCACCGATTAATTCTGGGAACTCACACTTCGGACGAACAAAACCATTTGTTGATTGCATCCGTGCAGCTACCCAACGAAGGTACGGTTCTCAGTTTATTGAAGACATGTGGGATTGCTATATTTACATAACATTATTATTAATGAAGATGCAACGTATGATGCTACTCATTATGAAAGTGAAAAGGGTGATTTTGGAGGATTTGGGTCCGTATCTGGGAAGATTGAGATTGAAATTAAAATCAATCATGAAGGTAGAACAATTAAATACGCTTTCATAATAACATTAATTAATTATAACAATATTTACCAAACTGTCTTCATTAATGATGTATAGGAGAGGTAAATAGGGCTCGATACATGCCGCAAAATCCTTGCGTAATTGCAACCAAAACTCCTTCGTCGGATGTATTAGTCTTTGACTATACTAAACACCCTTCAAAACCAGACCCAAGCGGCGAATGTCATCCAGACATTCGACTTCGTGGACATCAAAAGGAAGGGTAAACAAAAACAAAATTAACAATGTATACTTGTGCTTAATTGAGTTGGAGTTACACATTTCTTTAGAGTAAAAAATAATGACTATTATGATTATGATTGATTTATAGATATGGATTATCTTGGAATCCAAATTTGAATGGACATTTATTGTCGGCTTCTGATGACCACACCATTTGCTTATGGGATATTAATATGACTCCAACACAACAAGGGCGGGATCGTATTATTGAGGCAAAGACCATTTTTACTGGTCACACCGCTGTTGTTGAAGATGTAGCTTGGCACTTGCTTCATGAAAGTCTTTTTGGATCTGTTGCTGATGATCAGGTTTGCTAACCTTATTACTTTCTTGTAATATATACAATTGCATAGCAATTAGAATACCTATTTAATGAATATCTACTTTTCATAATCAGAAATTGATGGTGTGGGACACTCGGTCAAATAATACCAGCAAACCAAGTCACACTGTGGACGCACATACAGCTGAAGTCAATTGTCTCTCTTTCAATCCGTATTCTGAGTTCATTTTGGCAACAGGAAGTGCAGGTATCAACCCCAAATTACCAAATAGTTCACCATATCTATTTCACATCATCCACCGTTTGGAAGGAAGCTTGGTCATAATTTATGTGCTATTTTTTTTAGATAAAACTGTAGCTTTGTGGGATCTTCGAAATTTGAAATTAAAATTGCACTCGTTTGAGTCGCACAAAGACGAAATTTTTCAAGTTCAGTGGTCACCTCATAACGAAACTATTTTGGCTTCGTCCGGAACCGATAGGAGACTTCATGTGTGGGATTTGTCTAAAATTGGAGAAGGTAAATGATACCAACCATTAATTATTCCAACTTTAGAATAATTTTTGTTTTTATTACGAAAAGAACAAAGTCCTGAGGATTCTGAAGATGGGCCTCCAGAACTACTTTTCATTCATGGAGGTCACACTGCAAAGATATCTGACTTTTCGTGGAATCCAAATGAACCCTGGGTTATTTGTTCCGTCTCTGAAGACAACATAATGCAGGTGCGTATCTATTATCATCAATGATGATTCATCATTATTGTTTCTTTATGTCGCAGTACTCTGAATTCTCAAAGATCACGTTTGTGCGAGTTATTTATGTATGGTTTATTACTTCTAGGTTTGGCAAATGGCGGAAAACATTTACAACGATGAAGATGCTGACGCACCCGGTGGGGGTGCTGGAGCAAGCACTGGAGGAGCTGGCGCTGCCAGCGCCTCAGCGGAAATGCTTGAAAATTAAAATGATAAATGCAGATTCCAAGATACCAATTACCTTTTGTTGTGCTCGTTTGTATTGTAAATAAGTAAGATAAGATTTTTGCGTAAGAGACTTGTATATATGTGTGAGTGTTGAAAGCTGTGAATGAAATAGCAAATTGACGGTTAAAACTAGCCGCTTAATTCTGTACAACAAACACGGAATATTTAGTGGTTTAGCTTTACAATTGTTGTCACTGCATAATTCTGAAAATGTTTAATGTTAAGTTAATTTTTTGCTATTGTACGCCACACTTTTTGAAACAGTAAAGATAATAATGATTAATATTTATGTGCATATACTTCACTCAGTTAATTAAATCGTTCTATCTTGAATTAGGGCTGGATTCGAAACTCGTTGCAAACATGGAATGCTCCTGTATTAAGGATTTTGCATGCACGCATTGGCAGTGCATACTTAAATATGAAAATAATATGAAAATGTACTCGAGTTCACGTACATGCATCTTGATTTATAAGCAGCATTAAACTTTATTGAAAGATTTTACAAATGATCAATTCTCACTGTACTACATATAATATTAGTTTGTTTAAAATTATGACCTTTATCATCATAAATCGTTCGAAACTCGGTTTAATAGACATCTCAGTTTGACTGATCCTTCAATAGCCCACTTTCAGTTTTGAGAAGAGCTCTTGGGTTTCCTCTACTTGACGAATCAAAATGGACGTGTTGTAGGCACCCACTCGCGGATCGATAGACTTTGTGATTATAAGTGAAGGCGAAAATTGAAGCAGGATTATAAAATATGAGAACACGGTTCCCACAATCTAAATAAGAAAGACATGCGTGCATAAAGATTGAGTTGTAAAATCCAGAGATTTTGATGGTATTTGGACCCGAAGTAGATATACTCACAGTTACTAAAAATCCTTTATCCAGCGAAAAATAGCCTACAATTTTAAAATGATAAAATTATTTGTAAAGTACATAAGTGGCAAAATATTTGTTTTAATTTCATGCCTCCACCACTCAATGCTGTTTCGAAATGACCCGTATAACTTGTGTACATGCTCATTATCTGAAATTATTTACGAACAAAGACATTGCATTTTTCTTGGATGCCCACATGCCTTCTTGGCAAGGAAACATTGAATAAATGTGCATATATCTGCCGAACTCTTATGCCCTGGCTACACTACTGTCGTAATATTCTAGAGTTTACTGGTAATATGGGAAAATGCATAAGGCCAGCTACATGTGTAACTTGCAACCAATTCAGAGTTTACTCTAGAGTTTTACTAGTAAAATTTCACTAGTAAAACTCTAGAGTTCAGAGTTTTACAACGAACTCCAGCTACACCAATGTGCTACTTCAGTGTTAAACATTGAAATTTTATTAGGGATTTCTTATTTACTGACGAGAGTCTACTTATTTTTCTAAACATTAATTCTTCGTCTTCATTTAATTTATGAGAACATTTAAATCAATGGAGTCGCAAATAATTATGGAAGTCGTTGGTAAAAAGGCAAATCATTTTTCGCAAGAAGAGAACCTCGCATTAATACGGATTTGGGGATCGCGAACTTTTATTTTAAACACAATTATTATTTTTTAGATGGTAAATTTTTAAAAGTCCCACCTCTGAGAAATAACTCTGAGATTTGGTACCCTGAAAATTACAACGGTACAAAATGCAATGTAGCTGGAGTTTTTTTTTCAGCGTTAAACTCTAGAGTTAACTCTGAAAAAATTTACGACAGTAGTGTAGCCAGGGCATTACAAAGTATAACTCGTCATCACTCATTGAGCCCATCATTCCTCGTTGTCTCAAAACTGCCAAGCCGTCCATTGCCTTCACATAGATAAGTAATTCCATTAATTACATTACACTCCTCCCTGGTTAAAAAATGTAAATCAATTGCTCATTTACCACTTCTCCCACTTCTGCTGCGGCAAGGGACACAACGACCAAAATGGCAAGAGAATGTATCAAGTACAAAGTAATTATTAATCCGTCCAATCGTCGTGCTCCTGAATATCGACACAACTATGAAAATTTTATATTCGGAGCATAGAAAATTTCAGTATTACTTATTCTTAACCTTGAAATTCTTCTGACCCTTGGCTCCTGTAAAAGTAGTACACCTCGAAGATTATGCTACAAATCTGTCGATAAATCGTGGTAAGGTTCATTTTGTTGTAATGCACGCGATCAGATAATTTTGCTACCTGTGAAGCATAATATGACTCAATAATATTGGCGAAAAGAGCATCAGCCCCTTCCAGAAGATCCAGTATGCAGACGTGATCTTTAAACAAAAGAGAAAATTCGGTTCGGTCCACAATCTTTTCCGAACTTCGAAACTTGTCTTCGCCTTTATGACGAAAAATTAGAGTGAGCGAGAGATACGCAGGATTACAATTTTTAGTTTCGTTCGACCCACCTTTTAGAAGGACTCTTTGCAATCGAGTATTCCATACGGCAAATGAATTTCGCAGAAGGCGACAGATGAGCACAAACAAGAGAATGAAAGTTTTGGAGCAGATTAAAATGTAAAAAAATAGAAATCCTCCAAAACCTCGCAAAACCCAAAAGTTTGAATGGGTGTGAATTCTGGGGTAAAAGCAGCGAACACAAAGCATTCCGAGAATGGCTGGTCCTATACATAAAATCAATTGTAGTTTTTAATACCCTGACCTCTGATCTCCATTCAAGCCTATCTGACCTCCTGACGCCACCGGAGCAAAACCCATGGCGCAGACGACAAAGAAAATTACAAGAAATCCACCATAACAGGAAAGAACAATGGTCATGTAACGCTTCACCCCTTCAGCCACGTCGATGTTAATAATTTCCACAATTCTAGTGTTTCAAAATAATTTTTTACACAATAAATCAAGTTTGAAAATATGTATGCACATAAAAATATTTAAAATTATTAACTTACTCGGTCCAAAATGTGAAATAGCTGGCTGCGAAATGTCGCATCTATGGTTCAGTATTTCTTAATCTTACTTGTTTTATTTAATTTTTTAGTATATATATATATAAATATGGAGGATTGTAATGCAGGATAATGAGTATGCACATAAATACCTTGAAAAACTGCCAGCTTCCAACTGTTGCATGACACAGGGAAGAAATGAGCATTATTAATGGAATTATATTTCTTCGTAAAATGTACAGTTCTTCGAATCTGTAATTTCCAGTTCGGATTATTCTGGATGAGTCGTTGGGTGGATTTGGATGAATTGGAGGATAATCTAAAGCTGAACCAATTGTGTTCATAAAAAATAAGGCGGCAGTTACGGCAACGATTGTGCTGGTAATTATGAAGCCGATGGCAGGAATTGATTTCTTATTGTAATGGAAAATGTATCCTTGTGCCGTTGCTGAGCCCTGGAGGGGAAATCGAAGGAAAGCGTAGCCAAATATTATGTAAGGGGTGAAGCATCGGTAGACTTTCTCCGCCAACAATTTCTTCTCATTTTCATTTGGCTTCATTTTCGGTTCTTCCGCAGTAATTGATGCTACGCCACTTTTTCTCCAAGTAATTTCAGATGCTGTCGCAGTAGTAGCGAATATTGATGGATCTACAGGAGCAGGGTGACCAATAGAAGTTTTGCCCCCTGATTGTTTTCAATTAATCATTATGTTAGATTGCAATGTCAAAATTTTCTGCATAACTGCATACCTTCAGTTGTTTTTAGAGAATCCTTTGCCATTTTAATATCTGGTCACTTAGGATTAGTGCGAGTATCAGATGAGATTTGCATATATAGCAATATTGTTTATTGTTGTGCTTGACGTTTATATCGCACGATTGCTTGACATTTAGTTACTCAGCGTACATAAGTGTAATAGGTGTTTAGTAAGGCACTGCTAATACTAATATTTTAGTAATTGTCAAGCAATCGTGTTTACATCCATTTCGTCAACTGGAACCACTAGTAATTACGTAGTATTTTATTATTTCGTCAAATAATATTGGTGATAAAGTATTACAGTACCGTTGACCATCTTAGCAACGCTTCTTTATCCATCTACATGAATGAACCCTCAAATGAAAGATCAAATATTGAAATATTGGATATGGATAGAAAGATTGAAATCAAACTTTATAAATACTTTGTAAAAGTCAAAGTTCATAAACTCCTTTGACTTAAATTCCCCCATTTCAATTCCGGCTTGGCTACTGTTGACAAATTTATGGTAAAACCAAGGTCCTGAATTTTACTTAGTTACGTGTCTACATAAGGTTAGCTCATTTGATGGTAAATTTTGTGACCGAGAGCTTGGGACGAGTTTGGGATTATTGTGGGGAAAAAATTTGTTGTTACGTGAAGTTAAGGTAATTTTATAAAGTAATGATGATGATTTCTGGTGGTGGTGGTGGGGAAAATTGATGATTTTTTAACACATTTCTTGAGCACGTTGTCGTCTATCGTTTTTAATATAAAAAGACAATGGGGAGAAATTGCGCAATTTCAAGTTGTCCAAACAGAAAAGGAAAGCCTTCTCATAAAGTCCACGCATTTCCCAATGCGAAACATGCTCTCCTCCGGACCACTTGGATTTCCAGAACAATTGGAACATCATCCCTTAAAATTGACAACTTCGGGGTCTGCAGCCGTCATTTCTCTTCAAATGATTATGTAGCAGGTCAGGTCACCGGAATAAAAGCTAAAGGAGGTGCCCCAGTCTTAAAGTCAATTGCAATACCAACTCTGAATCTGTGGAACAGTCCAACTGGTATTATAATTGGATTATTTATGTACTTTATCATAATACATAATTGTAATCCATAATATTAGCATAACTACAATAGATATATAAATGAAATTCTTTATAACATAAATATCTCCTCCAGTTTGTGTCCTTTTGGAAGGGATCCTAAAATGGATGCTACATTCCCTCTTTGAACAGTGATACTCATTCTCTGCAATAAAAAGGATGTCGCCCTCTTCTCTTCTGTGATGTTTGTGATTCTGGACCCGATTTCTTTAATAAATGACAAGCCATCTTTACCCCAAATCCCTGTTGTTTCGATGGCTATTGGGACAAAAAGGAAACTGTCCATAAGTTGTTCATATCTTTTCTTCTTCCGGTCCTCTGCTTTCTCAGCTGCTACTCCTGGGCGAATACTAGTTTGTGGGAGGTACGATGGTGCAAATGTATCGGAACACGTGAAGTCCCACACTACCGATTTTCCTCTTGCCCATGGAATAAGTGTGAGACCATCTGGACGTTTCCCATCTTCACGGGCACACCCGGCTGGTTCTTTAATTATAGAGACTCCTGCAGATCTGAGGGCTCTGGCGATGACATCGTTGGCTGCGGCATGACGGGAGTGACGTCCAGCACTATTTTTGCAACTGAGACCATGATAGCCTTTCGTGGACACTTGTTCACCACAAGAACATTTGTGGGGCTGGCAGATGTCACAGCCTAGTCGAAGAGCGGCGGCGATGCGAAACGTCTCATTAGGAAGATGTGTGCCGAGTTGAGGAGAGGGGATAGCGTTGAGCCACGCTCCAACATTGGGTTGTGACATGGCGTGATAGCGGGCTTTGTCTTCTAATGTAGTCGCATTAGTTGTGAGGTGATTGATTACACCTTCCTGTTGTGGTATTTCCCATATTGCCTGGATACCTCGTATCTCGAGTGGAGGAAGTGGCGATGAACCAAGTGATTTCCAGCGTTCCTCTCCTTCTTGGATGGCGGTATCGATGCCATGTAAATGTGGTGGAAGTAGGCGTTCCGCAAGAGGCAGGGAGCTATAGATAGACGCTAGAAAGCACGGAATCGCCACATCTATAGCGTGTCTGACCCCAAGACCACCTTTGTTGACGGGTAGAGAGGACTGTAACCAGGATTGAGGGGAAAGGGAACAGTTGATGATTCCCTCCATAGCATTTTTTAATTTGGCATCATAAAGAGTAAGGGCGTCAAATCTTCTCCATGTCGGTGCACAGCGGAGAAAGTATATTAGACGAGGTGTTGAGATGGAGGCACGGAGAAGGAAAAAGGCTGAGTGGGAGGAGAGTTTGAGTAGCCGCGTGCTAATTTTTTCCATTTCCTCGGTTTTGGCTCCTAGTATTGTAGGAATGGCTTCATCGGTGAGTGGGACACCTAACAGCATAGCACTTTCAGGAGAGATCTTTTGTATCCCCGGAGCTGTTGAACGAAATAGCTCAAAAATTTCGTCACGAGTTTGGTCGTCGACTACACCCAGAATTCCCACTTCACATTTTGTAGTGTTAAGGTGCAGACCGACTTCTGTCCCCATACGTGTGATGGTTTGCATTGCCATTAAGACTTTCTCCGGCGAATCAGCAATGGTTGAGTCATCTAAGTACCACATATTCAGCTCTGTGTCAATCAAGTACACAATTGGTTGGATCACGAGAGCGTAGAGAGCTGGTCCGAGTGGATCACCTTGTTGAACCCCACAAAGGGAGGAGATGGGTGTTCCCGCGAAGAAAATTTCCGAGGGGGAGGAGTAGGCCTGGCTCACGAAACGGTAGAAATTTGGGAATTTTTCTCGAATGATTTGGAGAAGTGTGTCTCGTCGGATTTCATTGAAAGCATTACGGAAGTCCAATTTTAAAAAAGCCTTGGGGCTATCATGTGAGTAATTCCAGTAAATACGTGCTGCGTGGGCTGCAGCTTCAGCGCCTCCTTTAATCCCCACTCCTAGTTGATGAGGGGAGAAAATCTCGACCAGAGTAGATGACATACGGGCGACGGCAATTTTCGAGATGAGACGACGCTATGTATTGCCGACAGCGACAGAACGAATGCCCCCAGTTTTCTTTCTAAGTGCGGTCATGGAAGCCCCGAAGAAGATTGGGCAAATAGATTTTGGCACGTCTCCCCTGAGAACAAGATCTAAAAATTTTAGCATCGCGTTTAGTAAATTGGTCGCAGGTTCTCCATTCTCTGAGATGACGAGGTCCTTCAAAATCTGAGGGCGAAGAGAGTCAAGTCCTCCTGCCGATCCTGGAGCGAAACTAGAGATTGCGATGAGGACTTCTTTGGGATCAACAGGGGCCAAAACTTCTGCCTTGTCCGGTGCGTTCGGGAAATAAGTTGGCTCTGGATGTGGGGGATGCTTAGTGATGAGGGCATCCAAGGTTTCTTGATTATTTGGGGCAATTGTGTCATCATAGGTCAATAAACGAATTGCACCCCGTACATCGCCGTCTGCCAATTTTGCTTCCACCTTCTTTGCAATAGTTTCTTGAGGACGTGAGGGTTTGGCGAATTGTGGTCGTGGTCTCGAGGGTGTTACAATTTGGGTTATTGACCACTGCAGAACTCTTGATTTCACCCATGTTGTTAAATTTTTAACTTTGTCAGATTTGGTGGGAACAGGGACGACTGCGTATGGAAACGAGAAAAGTTTGAACCATAATTCCTCCGAGTTTGTGGTGGTCACTTCCTCTATTATTTTTGCAAGGGCTTTAGCTACTTCCATCCTTGCACCTTTTGGGACTCTTCTCAGCGTGGGTACTGTATTCTTCAGTTGCGATAACTCAGCACCCCAATTTCTTGGAGCATGTGGGAGTAGTGGTGGTTGATCCTTCCATCTGATTCCAATGTATGCGTTGGCTGCGCCTCGAGTCGGGGGACGAGAAAATTTTGTGCTGGGGAAGAGTTGAAGAATATACTTTCCCACGGTGGCATCGACAACTCTTCCTTCTCCCGATGTTTGAATATGATGGGCGTAACGTGCGACTATTTCGGATTTTGGAATTAGGCCGAGAGGATCTTCAACGAGGTTGGATTTCAGCCAATATTGTGTTGTGGCGATTATGTGCTTTTTCTTGGTGGTAGTCGTTGTGTTGAGGGATGATGGAGTGACTTGAGATTGTGAAGATGTGACGGATATGACGCAAGTTGGACAAAGCCATTCCTCCTCCGGTATGATGACCACGGCGACACATGCTGTGTGATACCATTTCTGGCAGTGGTCGCATAGTATCCATTGGTCTGTGTTGCTAGCTCCTGGGCATGTGGATATCGGGCAATGTTGGTCATCATGGGTGGAGAGATTGGCAGCAGTGGTGGAAGTTGGTGTCATCATTTCATTCTCTATATTTTTGGGCGTTTTATTTTTTTTTTTGAAAAATTTATTATTTATTATAATAAAATTACTTATAATTTCGATGCATTAAAGGTGAGACACAACTGCCTGATACGGATCGTATGCGGATTGACATGGGCGCACCCATATGTATTGAATTGGATCGAATAGAAATGGGTGGCACAGAAATTCAACAAACCGTGGCGAACGTCGCAATAAATAGCGATGTCACCTCAAATAATGGTATTTATTACCACTATAAATTATTTTTCGAACTCTAATTTACATAATACATATTTGATGTTAATTACTAGAACTGCAGCTTCATATTGAAATTGCCAGACTAAAATCGGAGATTCAAGAATGTAAAACGGCCCTTGAGTCCAAAAACAAAACCATACGGAGTTTACGTGTCCAGATACAGAGAATAACAACAGAATAACAGAATAACAAGTGCAACTATCCGTTCCCGTTCATCTCAACATTAAAAAGATGGTTGCAAGAGGTCTCAATTATACCTGGGAAAATTATGACTCCAGTCATGGATGTTATGAGAGCTAAGTTTTTGGAAAAGTCAGAAAGGGAGCGAGTTTGCGTCCTAGCCTTAGATGAAGTGGGCATCAATAAGCGTTTCGTGTATGACAAATCCGCAGACAAAGTGTATGGGGGACGAGACTGTGTTCCAGTTATCACTGCAAGAGGCTTATTTTCTTCCTGGAAGCAGATCCTCTACTACGATTTAGAAAACAAGACGACAGGCCAGCACATAACAGAAGCAATTAAAGCATTGTTTGATATTGGACTGATTATTATTATTATTGTCGCCTTCGTATCAGACTTGGGCACGAAAAATCAAGGACTATGGAAGGAGTTTGGGATAGGAAGAGTAAAAAACGGTGAAATAGGAGCAAATCATTTTCCACATCCGAGCGACCCAACTCGAAATGTGTATGTTTTTGCCGATTTTCCCCATTTAATTAAGCTCTTGAGAAATTTATGAGAAGGCTTTCCTTTTCTGTTTGGACAACTTGAATTTGCGCAATTTCTCCCCATTGTCTTTTTATATTAAAAACGATAGACGACAACGTGCTCAAGAAATGTGTTAAAAAATCATCAATTTTCCCCACCACCACCACCAGAAATCATCATCACTACTTTATAAAATTACCTTAACTTCACGTAACAACAAATTTTTTCCCCACAATAATCCCAAACTCGTCCCAAGCTCTCGGTCACAAAATTTACCATCAATTGAGCTAACCTTATGTAGACACGTAACTAAGTAAAATTCAGGACCTTGGGTAAAACTATTAAGATGGACGAACAACCTCATCCGTCAAAAGTTGACAACACTGATGAGCAGCAGCAACCTAGATCATCCCATGTTTTTAAACCGGATGAGACCGGTACCTCACGCACAGCACAGCACACCCGATTATTTGGGTCCTTTTATCAATTTCTTATTTTGTCTATTCCTCCAGGTCATGACGATGAAAATGTTTCTGAGGGGCGACATCGACCTTCCAGAATGAAAACGCATGAACAGGAGTTGGCAGAAGCCGCAGAACATCGAAAACTTTGGGTAAGTTAAAGTTAAAGTTGGCAATATGTTTGGTTGAAAGTATGACTAATTAGGAGTTTATTTCGTTTCAATTTACGAACATCCCCTTACTCAAAAAATATAATAATTTTTTTCAGGCAATGGCCGCTACGTCGGTTGCTAATTTGATTAAAGAGTTTTCAGATAAACCAATTCCTAATCTAGAAGCTCTCCGGCAATCATTTCAACCATCAAGTACTAGAATTTTTTCCACCCCATTCTCATTCAAGGTCTAAATTGATAAGATATATACTTAAATACTGGAAAATGGGTTTGTATACATAGCACCAGACCAGTGGTTGAAACGAATGGAAGCGAGTAATGAGGATGCCATGGCAGAACAAGATTCTTCCATGGAAGAAACGGACACCGAAGCACCCGTCGAGCTGTTTTACGATATCGATGGTTTGCCTTCATAAGATGGAGAATTTCGATATAACAATTTTACGATGTTATCACAGTATCGTTAAATACGATTTGTTTTATTTTAGCAAACGACGACGATCTGAAAGCTTTCCTGGGAGATAGTGACGAAGAAAGTGTAGTCCAACAACCAAGCGTTTCACAAACGACAGCGATATCCAAGCGAAAAAGCACTATTGCACCAAAGAAGCTTGTAGACAAAGTAATATCAGCCGCAAGGAAGTCATTGGCTCCGATAGCTCAAGCTACACGAGAATCGGAAGATGCAGATCTTGAATCTCCACCAGGATCAAAGACAGTGGTCACAAAACGAGCCAGTTCTACTTCTGCTGTTGACGATGGAAGTCAGCATGGGTCGCAAGTTCGAATTTCTGGGACCGACGGGCGCAGGGGCACAGCAGACTCTGCAAATGAAAAACGGGGTAAGTGAAAGCATTCAACTTTCACTCATTTTGTTTCATAAATGTCGGTTAAATTTTTTACAAGTTTTAAACTTTTTGATACAAAATTTCACAACTTTTTATGACGGCCTTGAATAGAAAGTGATCGACAACGAACCAGCGCTCTTCAACCAGTTGCGAGCTATGAAGACGACTGGGATTTCGATGAAGTGAAGCCCAGTGAAGAGACGATGGTTGAGGATGATGGGGATGCTTTGTTCCAAGTGACAGACGTTGACTATGACATTAATGAACTTGCAAAGGGGCTGGAAAGTCTTCTTGACGAGTGAGTTTCTGATGAATATTAATGAAAATAGTATCAATTCACTCTAACTTAAATAACACACCAACACAGTTTGCAACTGGAGGCTCGAATAACGGAGCGTTACAAATATAAGCTGGTGAACAAATTTAATCTTTTGCTCCACGCTCTTGTCTCCACTCACGACCGAGAATACGAGATAATGCAACACCTCCAAACGAAACGCAAAATATTGAACGTTCTGAACAACTTTGTCAAGACCGAGGTAGAAATGTCCACCAAGGTTGTGATTTCCGAGGAGAAAAGTGAGGAAGATCTTGACCAAGCAATGGTGCTTGACTTTCACAAGGGGGAAAGAAAGTCGGGAGACGACGGGGCGACTGAGGACACAGGAAAGCACGACGAAGGACTTTCCATTGAAGAAATGAATGCAAGCACGATTAGAGACACTTTACTCCGGCAAAAGAACAAGTATGGCGAAAAATAATGACGCTTACTTTACTTATTTATTTTCATGCATTCAAAAGGTGGAAAATTCTGCTTTTGACTAAAATTACCTTATTGTTAGATTGGACGTGCTTGAAGCTATTAAGAAAATTCATGTATTGAAATTGAAACAAAAAGAGTTTGAAAGAACATTGTTGACACTGCATTATAGCAAAATGGTTAAACCCACAGATCTTCACAAGGAAATCAAAGTGTGGAATATTTAATTTATTTAGTTAAGTTGGAGAAATGAATGCAAGTTAATGTGAATATAACTTTGGGCTTTTATAGGAAGCCAGACGACTTGTAAATGACCTGCAATTGGACATTTCGTCATTACATCAAGAAATGGGTCAAATTCAAACGGATGTTCGTATTCAGGAGAAAAGTGTTAACGACGAGGAAAAAATTGTGGAAAAATTGGAACTCGAGGCACTCACGAAGCAGGTACTGTTTACACACAATTTTCGCTTTAAAGAAAAATATAAAAAGACGTTTTCTTATTTCAAACGCATTTTCACAATGTCATTTTCATTACATTTCATTATTATTGCTTTCCCTACAGGGCGAAGTAGCAATTCTTCAGACCAAACCAATCCTAATGCAGAAAGAGGGTGACAGGGAGGGAGCAAAGCTCGAGTATTTACAAGACTTGTATCAAAAGGTATTTGAAGTGAACCTTTATGTACATCGTGACATGCATTGTGTGCATACTTAATTAGTGACTTGAGATATGAAATTCATGATTGGAGTTAAATGCCTGTGCTTTCAGATTTGCCAAAAGCAGCTGGACAACATGGATAGCTTTAGATCATTCACGGGGAAGATTGACAAGCTTGATCATGATTTTAACGCTCTTCTGAGAGAGGAAGTGAAACTGGCCAATCAGAAAAAAAATTCAGTCCGAGAAATCGAACGACTCATGACCCAAATGGAAGCATTAATTACTAGAGAACAAATCATGTTGGATAAGGCAAGTCTATACAGTTCTAAACATAGTATGTGTATTGTATGACGTAATATAAATTGACATACTTTTATTAGGCGGCACAAATGACGGAAAAAATCCAGCAAGCCAACAAGCAGAAAAAAAAGATTCATGACGAACAGCAAAAGATTTTTAATGAGGCGAGCAAAGCTTTGCGAATAACTCAAAGATTGGAAAGATCGATCAAAATGGCGTCAGAAGCTTTCATCAATGCGCGTCTTGCACATGAAAAAATGCGGGCCGCATTCGATGGTACGCACGCATGAATGGTTTACTAGGAGTGAATACAATACTATGCATTTATGACAAGTATATTCAAACGGTTATTTACATCAATTAAAAATGCACTCAAAATTTATGACATTTTAATGGTATCACCAGTCATAAATATTTATGCAAGGAACGATCGTAGAACAACAATCGAAATATACTATAATATAAAATATTTAGAAAAGTAATTACATATATAGTAATTACAACTTTGTCCTTCAGCTGCCAAACCTTCGGAAGAAGACAGCAATTGGCAAAGATTGAGTCACATGCTAGAAAGAGACATTACGAATTTAAAATTAAACTTGGAGAAAAAATTGGAAGAATCTGCAATCAAGGTTAAATATACACATATGCATTGCTGAATTTGGATTATTAGTAACCAATATCTGTACCAATATCATGAATTACACATATTTTCAGGGATCTATGGTGGATCGCCTCAAGTTGAAACTCAACGAACTTTATGATGACCAAGTCTCATCTGGGAAAGAATTGCAGGAATTGGTAACGCATACAACTTACTTATGAATTTCATTAATAATACAATCAGCCAAAAATTTAATGCAATTTGATTTAAAATTAGATACGAACTACGGTCCGCAAGAGGAGAGAGCGAGAAGAGAAATCTGAACAGTGTATCAAGTTGGATTCCCAAATTCAAAGATTTGATCAAGATATAAAGGTTTGAAACCAATTTTCCCGTGGAATATCAAGGCAAAACTTGAATCAATGCAAATACTCAGCAGTTATATATAATATACTTCCCTGCGTTTTAGATGAGGGAGCTCATTATTGAGGATTGTCAACGAAGTTGCAAAGATTTGGCAAAGCTGGTCGAAGTCATGAAGGGTAAAATCGGTATAGTGAAACTGGAGAAATCTGCAGTTCTGAATGACATCACCATCAACAAAGAAAAACTAGTCGAGGCTCGATCAGTTCTGAAATCACTCGAAAATGATATGAAAGTAATTGGACAAAGGCTGCTGGACTTGGAAAAGTAATTGTTTCGCACTTTTCATTGGTGAAAAATTGGTCATATAATGCACATTTCTGTATATTATTCACATCTGATAACGTCGTGCAGAGAGTTGAAGGACCAACATTATCTCATCCTAAACGCGAGACTTGCTCGAGATTCAGTGAGAAATGACACCTTACGAAGTAGGGATAAATTCCGATATCATAGGAATCAGAAAGAGGAACTTCTTCTGGGTAACAAGATGCTTCGAAGGGATCTACAAAGGCAGAAATCTGACATTGCGACGATCAAAAAGGATTTTGAAGAGGCTCTGGCCGAATGTAGCAGCATTGCCATCAACGTTCGAGAGCGTCTGGGAGAAATCTGCACTTTCACCGAGTACATTCGTTCATACGACAAAATTCTCCTCAGAGGCGCAAACGAAATCACTGTTCGTGAACTTGAACGAACTAAATTGCTCAGTTTGGCTGACGAGCTTCGAAAACATGTCCTAATAGTGAAAATCAAGTACTGTAGATAATCATTTCATTAACTACAAGAGAAAACTGGATACGAGTTTATATGATTTAAAGAAATTTAATACATTTTTAGTCAACCTGACGAGTCGGTGTTTTTCAATAAAATTGAAAAGCTACGGAAGGAGTTTTATGAAATAACAGAACAGCGACGAACATTGGAACTGCAGTTAAATGAAGATGACAACCCCCAGAGGCATATACCCACCCCATTTAATTAAATCAGATTTCTCCAATATGCATGCTAATAATTCTAAACAAAAATATAGAGTTCGAGAAATTAATTTTGATCTCATGAAGACACGAGAAAATATTCCAGTACTGGAAAAGAAACTTAACGCAATAGAAGAACTGTTGGCATCAAGGGATGCGATTGGGTTGGAAAGGACGCTCCTTGAAAATCATGTTACCAGGTATTACTAAACAAAGTAATAAACAATGACCTTATTATTTACTAAACAAAGAATTTATTACCAGAATCACGGACGATTCCTTATTCAAAGCACTCAAGTTAAAGCAGAAATTTGGACCTCATGTCAAGGCTCGCGTGACAATAAGAAAGAATTTAAGTCAGGTTTCAAGACAAATTGATGGACTCATTTGTGAGAATTCCATTGCTTCGACTCAGGTAAAATTATACAGAAAATATTGAAGTATATATCCAAATTTTGGCATAAAAATTTCCAATTTTATGATTTAATTCTTTTTTTCAGGCTGACACTGCTGAAACAATGTACATAAATCATTTATTATTGCATTTTCCTGTGTAAAGGAGGATATAAAATTAAATTGGACTGCATGCGTTGGTGTCAAAATTTCTGACAATTTAACGAATCGATTCCTATAATACACAGGTACATTTACTTTCGTAAGGAACTTGCAGAGGCTGAGGAGAACTGTGCAAAAGGATTGCCTCCAAATAAAGCGATTCACGAAGAGTGGAAACGCCTTCAGTGGAAAAAGGAAATGTTACGCAGAGCTTATCAAAAACAAAGTGGATTTTTACGTCCGATTAAACACAAACAGGGCTATCAAGTAAATTCTGAAAAACTACGAAAAACTTGCCGTAGGAAATTGGAAGACCCAACTGACAGCGCATTGGGTTGGTCTTTCAGCGTAGAACAATCAAGAAGTGCGTCTGCCTATCGGCCACCTTTGGAGCTGAAATTTCAAAATTCTGCAATGAACCCACGCCTCTCCTGTACTAAGAGAGGAGTTCTACCTATTTTAGTGTCCACCCCAACTCAGAAGATGCTTAAACCTAAGAAACTAAAGTAGGTGGTGCACAAAGAAATAGCATCCACTTGTATTATATTCCATTGTCATGAAATTAAAGTCAATTAAATTAAAGCAAAATAAGTTGAGTGATAATGTGACGATTATTGGCCGTTATTGTGTCGTCGTTCAGAGCTGTAATTTATTATTCAGCTATTAGGCAGTTCACTACAATAATTACCAATAATAATAAATTCATAAGTATGATTAACATTAATAATTAACAGCCTGACAGCTCCTATTGCTTACATCCACAATACTATAAAGTGACTTAATATGAGCGGACTGCTGGGGGAACGGTGGCGCATTCGGCACTGCTTAAGGTTGTATCGATAACTGGTCTGTACGTCAAAGTTACTTGACCACTATTGGTATTAATCCATGACAGCGTATGTTTACGCCAATGCTGTTCGTATGGACGAGGGGTTTGACCACTGGTGGGTTTTGAAAAGTCAAATTCGTCAATTCGATCTTTAAAGTCTTCTCTAGCGTGAGCTCCGCGTGATTCTTTTCTGGCTTCGGCCCCTGTGATTGTCAAAACTGCGTTGATCATCAAGTTTTGCAGTTCTAGAGCTTCTACCAAGTCTGAATTCCAAACCATTCCTCTATCATATAACTGAAAAGTAAAATAGTCCAACAAATTAATACAGGTAAGCACATATTAACAAGATTATGCCCATTATGTAATAGTGAATATGTGTACCTTGAGATCACTCATTTCTTTGTAGATGTTATTAATCTCCTTAACTCCTTCTTGTAACACTTGTCCAGTCCTAAATACTGCAGCATGGGATTGCATACTTTTCTGCATTTTCAGCCTCAAATCGGCAACTTTAACTTTTCCATCAGCATGACGCAATTTGTCTAAATTGGCAATAGAAAACTCTCCTGCATTGCTGGAAAGTGTACCGATAGTATCGCCAGGTTTGTTTTCTGCAGCAATTGTCTTTGCACATGCTGAAACAAATTAAAATATTATCTTATTACATTCAGCTACTGTATATCATATGTATGTACTTAAATCGACCCTTGAACAAACTGTTAATAAATGTTGTACTTACCACGACCAAATACGACCAAATCGAGTAATGAATTTGCTCCAAGTCGATTAGCTCCATGCACAGAGGCAGACGCTGCAATAACAATAAATTATTAGTAAACCATACATCAACTAACTAGTTAGTAGCATAAATATTCACGTGAACGTTCTCTTACCAGACTCGCCCGCTGCGTACAGCCCAGGTATAATTTTGTCGCCCGACTTGCCATGTGTGAGGGCTTGCCCTTTGTAATTAGTTGGAATACCTCCCATATTGTAGTGGACAGTAGGCAGAACCGGAATTGGTTCTCGAGTAACATCGACCCCAGCGAAAATCATGGCAGTTTCTTAAAGTAAAATCAATTTGTGGTTTTAAATAAAATGCGAATAAAATAATGAAACTGGGCTCTAATTTATGTTATCTATTTTCATACCAGAAATTCCAGGTAGTCTAAATTAAAATATTTTAATACAATACAATAAATCTCATTCATGCATCTAAATGTGCAAATGCTATTATGTTTAAGTACCTGGTCGCCAACTGCTCTGGAGGCAAGTGGTGAAGCTGAAGATAGACGTGATCTTTTTCTGGATAACAAAATAGTCAAATACACATAATTTTAATGATTTGTACTCAAATGTATCTCAGACTGTGTACAGAATCTGTACTACAGATATGAGGGTGAAAGTTTCACCGATAAAAAAAAAATCAAAAATACCTGGTCCACAACCACGACCTTCACGGATTTCAAGTGTCATGGCACGAGATACAACATCGCTGCAAAAGTTGTTAATAATAGTATCATCTTCCCCAACCATTTGACAAGAGAAAGTCAAGCCCAGTTCGTTTGAAGTTTGTCAGTCAGTCGGCCGGTTTCTCTCACCCCAGTGCATAATAATAATATTTTTGTGATAAAAAAAAGACTGAACGATGGATAAGTCTACATATAAGGATCAGGTAAGACTCAATCTGTTTAAATGTTGTTGATGAGCAATAAAACAATACAATAAAATGTATTGTTTTATAGGAAAATCCTGTCCCTGTAAAACGCGTCAGGATATTAGTCGATATTCCCGTGTCAACAGCGCCATTCAATTCAATGACCTGGACCAATTCTCAAGGGGAACAAGTTGAATTAAATGGTAAGTGTAAATTACACTGTGCAATGTGTATAAACAAAGTTATTTAGTAACATAATAATAATAATGTGGTATTTTTTAGTGTTGCAAATGGAGGATGAGTCGTTACCAACTCCATCAACCTCGTCAACTCAAAAGATAAAGTTGGACTCTATCCTCAGAGCCGTGCTACAAGGGATGATGGAAAATAGTGGATATACGGGGGGATGTCAGATTTCTGGGGAAGCGATGAGCAAAAGAATCTCACTAACGGCTGGGCGACCCACGTTAAGAAATCCAAAACAGACACGGAGAAATTCACCCCCATCCAAGTATTTTACAAGGAGATTAAGGTGGCGATGCAAGTTGTAGATGGTCTGTTGCGAGTGGTCAAGATGGAGAAAGTTGGACACGAGTGGAAGTTCAATGGGTGGGCAGGGCGTCAACAGAAATGCAGCATGTCAACATGTACAAGTGCTTGCCACGTAAATGAAAACATGTTTATTAATAAATATAAGCAATGGTATAATTTTCGAAAGGTAATACATGTTTGTATTAATTTGCAGGGTGGAAATTTTTGTGATGCTCATTCCACAAAAGAAGTCCTGTTACTTCAGGACATGAGAGCTACTCCCCCTATCCTGGCATTACTAGCTCCTTCCGCCACAACCACCCCATACACCGAAGGTGAGATTAGGACGAAGTTGGGTGACTGCGGGATTAAGAAAATGAGGGGAGGAAAAGTAGTTGTTGGGGGGTCAGAAGTACGTCATCAAAGCATCCAACTCTATGACTATGTTGTAAAGAAGAGAACCGACAAGGAGGAGACTTTTTTCCGAATAATTGGACGCTGGTCGTATCAGGACGACAACAACAAAGTCCATGATTCAGTATTTGTGAGTATTTTACACATAATTAATAGTCAGTCAGTATTTAGAATTTATACTTATGTAATTACAGTTGGGTGTGTCATTGTTGGTGATGCTAAAGGGAGGTGCTACTTTGCTCAATTCACGAATTCTCTTCCGTTTTGCTGACCTTGTCTGGGTCAAGTCATTTTTAAACGAAAATTGTGTCACATTCAACAAAGGAGAAGAACTTGCCGACGGATCGACTAATCCTCCAGGTGTATCAGGAGAAATCAATCGTTCTCTCCCATATGTCTACATAGGACGTAACGATGAGGCAGAATTTTACGCTGGGGTGGAAACACAAATCGTAATACGTAGCTCTGGGGTGAAAGCTATATACCATGATACCACGGTTGCAGAAACGGGGATGGACCACTTTGAAGAGGATGAAGACCAGCCAATTTTCCAAAGTCACATTCCGACGCTGCTGCAACACGTCAATGGTAGTATCAAGCGGAGTGAATTTAGCCCAGAAGAAGAAGATGAATTTCTCAAAATGGAAAATGCTGCCAATAACTATGAAACACTTGCCCACTCTGCTATAAAGATAGGAGAAATGGTTGGCCAGACCTATAAGGGTGCTCTAGTGAAGGGAACTCATAAACAAATGACTCATATTGATGGTGCTATTAATATTGATGATCTCAAATCTATTTATGCTTTTTTGTTTGAAACCAATCTGGTCATTAGTGAGGGTAGTCAGTTGGAGAAAGGTCAGGATCAGAAAGTTGTTATGAATTTTGTTGTTTAATTATCTTAACGTATGTCATGTACCAATACTTTTTTTATATTAATTAAATAAATGTTGGACCACTTACCGAGACGCTAAATCCTTTGCATTGGGAGCGTATCTTTCCATGAATCGTTCACCTTGACCGTTGATAAGAAACCCCCCTTCACCTCTACATCCCTCAGTAATTAGGCATCCTGCACAATATCATGAATATTATTACACATACTTTCTGAGGGTGAAACCAATAAGCTTGCATACACCTGTCTCCACCTCATCTTACCTGCACCATAAATTCCAGTTGGATGAAATTGGACAAATTCCAAATCTTGGTTGGGAAGACCAGCTCGAGAGACCATAGCAGTACCATCCCCAGTACAAGTGTGAGCGGATGTACAAGAAAAGTATGCCCTTCCGTACCTGATAAACATTATGAAAATTTAAAGTGTGTAGTTGTTTTCATTCATTGTCTTATTTTACATATACAATTATTTATATTAGTTAAGTTTATGTATATAAGAAGGTGTGTTAGTTCCAACTAAATTTACCCTCCAGTAGCCAAGACAGTATTCTTTGCTCGAAATCTATGGATAGTTCCATCCTCGAGACAGAGTGCGATAACACCTCTACATTCGCCTCCTTCCATCAGCAGATCGAGGGCGAAATACTCAACAAAATACTGACAATCATACCTGTGAAAATAACGGTCATTTATTTATTTTGTCCATTGTCTTTATAATATGTACTTCCATCCAAGCTGTTAAACTAAAACTCACTTGAGTGATTGACCATACAATGTATGGAGGAGAGAATGACCAGTTCTATCGGCGACACAACAACAACGATGTGCCTGTCCACCCTTTCCATACTTTAAAGACTGTCCTCCAAACGCTCTCTGATAAATTTTACCATCGTCAGTTCTACTAAACGGCATTCCTATATTGAAAATAAGTATATATTCTAATGCACATAGGTATCACATAGGCTAATTGAAATGACAGGACTCACCGTAGTTTTCTAGCTCGACAACTGCCTTTGGAGCCTCTCTGGTCATGTAATGAATGGCATCTTGATCTCCAAGCCAGTCAGACCCTTTGACTGTATCGTACATGTGCCACTTCCAATTATCTTCCTCCATGTTCCCTAAAGCCGCGTTTATGCCGCCTTGAGCAGCAACGGTGTGAGACCTCGTAGGAAATAGCTTAGTAATCACGGCGGTTTTGAAACCTTCTTCAACCAGTCCAAACGCTGCTCGAAGCCCGGCTCCGCCAGCTCCCACAACAACGGCATCGAAGGTGTGGTCAATCACAGGATATCCCTTTGCCATCTGGGGAGTGAGTAACAAATAAAGTATCTCAGAGAACCGGAAAAATATATATTGTGTTGATCATTCTGCATATAAGTATTTCCTAAAAGATATCTACCGTGGTGGTCGAAGACTTGTCCCTGCTTCCAGAAGACAGGTGATAATTCCTTGGGCATGAAGAAGCCGACCAAATTGGAAGAGTGGAACTGCCGTGCTAAATAATTCATGAACAAACTCAAATGACACATTTCTAGTAGCTTCCGTCGATATTATGCACATATTGTTCAGGAACTTACAGGATTTCCAAACAACACTTTTCTGGATACAGCATTCCCAAAGTGCTGAGCCAGCCTGACAGCAGCCATGTTGAAAGGCTCGAGACCACCTGAAAATGACAAGATTAGAAATTAGAAGTGGTGCAATATAGAAACTCTGATTATGTTATATTTTGTATTTATTTGATTTATCGGTGAATCTATGACCTATTGACCTGAAGACAGGTCGAATTAAAAACGTACCCTTCTTATGTTTTGTTTTGTTGAAGAGGAGGAGGAGGTGGAAACCGCTGTCCCTACCAAAATAATCGTGCTATGGAGAAGTTGTGAATTGAATTGCAAGAGCCCGGATTTGAGTGAGCAGAGTGTCACGTACAGACTTTCTTCGTTTGGGGCAACTTGGACCCAACTCATAATTTTCTCCCACTTTCTCCACGCGAAAAATAACCAAGCAGGCACTTTCTAATTCCAACATGCAGTTTGTACGAGCAATCAAAATTATTACAAATGTGGTTCATGGATTTCTAAATTAAATGTATTGTGGACATTCGTATAAATTTAAAACGATAATTTCATAGAGCGTCCACTTTTCCATCCAAAATTACAACACAACCAAACCCTCAGTGTCGATGTATAGCGTAGAATTCATAATATCCGATAAATTACGTTTTTACAAACCGAGTAAGACCATACAAAGTCCTCTTATTTAGACATTCACATAGGTAAAGTTTACAATATATAATGCGAAGGGAGTAACATGTGCGTCATACAATTTCAAAACGTCAATATTTATAACCTCGTTATTAAAGAAACCATAAAAATAATCAATTTTAAATGTTGAAAATAAATTGAGAAAACACCTTCGTCGCTGCAGAAATATGTCTCAACAAGGACACCAAATTAAAGCATGGATGAATGGCTGTGTATTATGATGCATGATATGATTCGCATTACTCGTTTATTTTTTGGCATGTTTTGTTATGGACTTGAAAAATTCAATAAGCCGCCGAGAGCCTATGAATAAATTGGTGTTTTATAACTGCTAACCCCATTCCATTAATAAGGCAGACAGACAGAGCGTGTATTATAATACGGCATAATAATAATAATGCATAACATGACTGGAGGTGAAGTGGTGGTGGATGCTCTTCATTCATTAATGAGTGTTTGAGTTGAATGTCAAAGTTATTCAGTTGGCATATTATTCATTCTCTTGTAAACTACGCACATATTTTTCCATACCCATTTGCTCGATTCTGTGCAAATAAATAAAATGCCACCCACCATCATCACTCAGTCACAAGACGAAGTCATACCACAGAATAATGTCTCCCATACAAACTAGATACCAAAGGGAGGGCGACCTGGTGGATACGAATTTGACCTTGAATAACCCCGGAACGGTTTGTCGTAGCGGGTCAAAATTTTGAACAGACGAGCATGTTATCCTCAGATAGTTGTGTGCAAAATTTCAGCCCTCTACTTTGAAAAATGCCTGCCCCACAGCCCCCAGAAGCTGAGACAGTCATTTCAACTTGTTCCAGAAAAAATCTCGCCCGTGTTTACAAAAAATTTTATTTGAATTTTCTGTTGAGGAATATGAGTGAGCTATTGGTGACAATTGACGAAGAACTATTTTCCCTACAAGTTACTAATTGGGTTCGAAGAGCTTGCTACACGACAAATGCCGAAAAAAAATTCAAGAAATTTGGTGCTTTTCAGTGAGGAGAACTTTTTTAAACAGTTGATGGTCGTGGGTGCAATGTCCTGTCGTGGTGTCCTCCCACTTATCAAAGTCCCCCAAAAAGTGAAGGAATCTTCGAAGTATTATGTGGACCTTGTACTGAAACCACTTTTAGAATACAATTTTCCTAATTTGCACGGTAAAATAATAATTAAGGTGATTTTTCATCATGACGGAGCGTCCTCCCAGACGGCAAAGTTGACCCAAGATTATGCAAATGACCTTGAACCTAGATTGGGGATAAAAATCATTTCGAATAGTGAAATACCTATACAATCCCCTGATATAAGTCAAATCGACTTGTTTGAGTTCGGATAGATGAAAAGAAAATCTTTCTGTGGGGACCGAATTTTTTAGACGGAGTTTGGAAAAAGTTGAAATGACTGTCTCAGCTTCTGGGGGCTGTGGGGCAGGCATTTTTCAAAGTAGAGGGCTGAAATTTTGCACACAACTATCTGAGGATAACATGCTCTTCTGTTCAAAATTTTGACCCGCTACGACAAACCGTTCCGGGGTTATTCAAGGCCAAATTCGTATCCACCAGGCTGCCCTCCCTTTGGTATATGGATGGATTGGATAACATTGGACGTCTGACGCTGCATGAGACAGAGCAAATAATTCGGTCGGACTGTGCAAAATGAGCAGCAGCTGGATTTGCTAGCTGATGCCGTGTTGTTGGACGAGGACGATAATACGTTGATGTGGAATGAAACAATTAAACGAGTAGCGAACTTTTTAAATCAAGGTCCTCGTCTAACCCTGCCATTTGCGGTCTCTCTGCCCAGAGTGCGCGCAGAGTTTTTCTGCAAACAAAGTAAACTGGCTTCTCTCTCGGCAATGGCATTGAAATTTTTGGGAAGGCGATGCGAATTGTCTATTTAGGTTTGGCTAGCTACATAGCTTGATGGATGCTGTCTCATCATCATCCGGCCCGTTCTCCAAAATAGCTCACCAAACAACAAATCCTCGGAAAGGGCAGACATACGCAATGCTGTGAATCAGAAGCATCCGTATTCCGTACGTTGTGCAGTGGTAAGGAAGGAGGAAGGAAGGAAATAAAAGGCCTTTTTGTGCCAACAAAGTAAATGATCGAAAGCTAAAAGGGCTATGCACAAAAGTCAGACGGCGTTTTAGCAAATTGGAGCAACTTGCTACGCAGTTTATCGATCCGTGGAGTTCTATAGCGAACTTGTAGTGAGCAATTCTACGTACACAAAGATGATACTGCGTCGTAGTAGCTTTCAATTTGTTCTAAACTGGGTGAAAGTAAACCATCCGTCCAACCTAAATATACGTATAATATTGCCTAGTCGCTTTCTTTTTTCCCCTCTCGGAACATTTTAATGGTAAGAATAAAACGCAGTTAGTTTGTGTTGAAGTCCTTCCTGTACACGTCTGCATCTACGTATCAGAAAACACGACGCAGGAGACTGTTTTCCACGCCAGTGAGGCACGAGGATACCAATTTTGACTTTGAGAAATTGGAGAAAGCTGTTTACTTTGAGAGTAAAAAAAAACTGCGACGTTTTTTGCACGTTTCTTTGGGCTATGATATTCCTCTACTTTTATCCATTCCACGCTATTCGCAGTCATTATGCATTAACGTGGGCGCATCTGCACGGTTTGTATGGACGAGGACTGGGTTTGCAAATTTCTTTCTCTGTCTTAACAATTGGTGGCATCTGGTAATTTTTGTGTCGTTATGTAAGAGGGAGCCAGACACTGCGTAGGTTGTGAACAGTCCTTGTGGGTCGTCGGGGGTGGTTGGTGGGTGGCAACTTCGGCGTAAGTGGAGAGAGAAAGCGAAACTTGTTTTTCATATGCTCTGGGAAATAGTGGGCATGAATGAAATAGGAGAAAACCGGGGGTCGGCTCCGTTTCCCATTTACTACGAAACTCGACTTATTGCCATTACTACTACTACGCTTACTACTACCAGCCAAAGTTGTTGGTTGGTTTATTGGCTATGTTAGTGAACTCTTCTGTAAAAAAAAAGCCTCATCATCAGGACACGCAAACCTTCCCAGGATCAAGAAGCTTCGAAAAAAGCTACAACAATGCTACATTTGACTTTTTTATGCTATGCCTACTCTCAAAATTGACGGCTATGTGCATGACGGCATCTTCGGCAGAGTGCGTGCATTGAGTGTGTTGTAGTTTTTAAATGTTTCGCTCTTGTGCAGCTTGAATAGCCAAATGCTTTCTCCTGCTTTCTCCTTATCAGAAAGTGGTAAATTCATCCACCAGTCACATTGTGTACAAAAAAAACATTTTTTAATAGGACGGCGTGTGAGAGTAAATTGTAATCCACCACACGTGTAGTAAGACATACGCCATTTAGTGATGGTACCCCTTCGTCGTAGCAAACAAAACACGGCATTGCTTTTAACACCATCTGCGTTGTTATATGCGTTGTTTTGTACTCCAATCCAATGACTGGTTTACGTACGGCGTAAGCGTAACACCACAACGTCTGGCGTATGTATGTGTGCCTTCTTGCCTTTGCTATTGCCGAAGAATTACGTTAGATTTTGCCGTGTTTCTTAAAGAAGGATATCTATCTGGCTTTATATTTAGAGAAGCTTGTCTCGTTTTTGTGCACTAGTCTGCCAGCGTAAAGTAAGGCTGGTCTTGGCTTGGTGTATTTCTTCAAGTAACTCGCTTCCACCATCAAAAATGCCTCTTCTTAATAGAAAGGGAATTCTTCACTCACTGGCTTTTGCTCGCCTTCTCGACTGGTTTAGACATGTAGATGGTTCAGTATAAAATATATCAAGTCTTGTCTGGTGGTTTCATACAAACACAAATAAATACAATGGGATGGATGCCATGCGATGCAATGCTAAGGTTTGATGCTATGCCTTTATATAATATCAAGACGGACAGACATGAGAATAAGTTGAGTAAACTCCGCCGATCCACCAACTCTCTGCAATAATAATATCAACATAACACAATATTCTGCTACTTACAACTGCTTCGCCACTTTATGATCACACAGACACAAGACCAGTTTAGCTGTTGATAGTTTAGTAGCGAGTGATCTTGAAAGAAAGAACGACGCAAAAGACTCATTTCAACAATCTAACAAAAATTCCTTCACATGCATATTTTGGTGAAAGAGAGAGAGAGATCAAACAATACATCGTTTACTGTTATACATTGGCAATTCCGCCAACTACTTTGCCTCTTGCACAAAAAATTGCTACATTCCTCACCTCATTTTTTAAGAGATCTACAGGAAAAGGATCTTGGAAAGTGGAAAAGCAGTAGTACTTATCTAGTGAGTGATAAACATATTTACAAAAGATACATCCGACGATCCACGACGCGACTACAGTGTATGTTTACTACAAAACTATTTTTGGTCGAGTGTAACAACTTGGCATAATATTGTCGCGTATACAAACAAACACAACGCAAATCTCGTTAATAGAAGAACAAAAAAAAATATTCCAATAACGGAACTGTTTTTTCTCTCTCTTCTTCTCACAGTTCGTTCTTCGTTCGTGTGCACAAGTATTTAGTACCAAAATAGACGAGACAAAACAAAAAGTTCATTTGAACGGGAGATAAAAAGCATATACAAAATATTTCGTAAACACTTTAGAGCCACATGCATCATAGGATTGTGCATTTCCCGTCGTCGTCGTACACATGATAATATCTTTTAGCACAGTTTTGAAAGAGCCATGTACATATTACTATGTGCTACTATTCTGGGCTCGAGTTTGGTGAATCTCTCTTCCCGGAAGGAAGCAATGAATGGGGGCCGCATTTGAGCAGATCAGAGTGTAGTCTGAGAGGCATAGGGGGCTTATACCGGACCAGGGTGACTCTATAGTCCACTACCGTTAACGCCAGAATTGTGCGTTTGTTGTCAAATTCTGGGATCAGACGACGTACTACGAATGAGTGTTGTGACTAGAGAGCGAGTAATATTATCGATTCAGACGAGGAAGCAAAAGCAGCAAAAGTAGAAAAGATTATTGCAGACGTTGACGTCGAAGAAAGCAGCGTGGTTGCAGAATATTCAATAATTCGTTCCTCGTCCAGTTGATTACATATTATTACTTTTGATGGACAGCAATCCAAGCCCTGACATAAATTCAAGGACTTTATTGTGGTCTGTTTGTGTTCTCTCCTCTCCACGTGTGTTTCAAATTGCAAACAAAACTTGACTCATGTTCCAAGGAATCAAAACACATTACTGACAAAACAAGAATAATCCATAGCCTACGGTGACTATAATTGGTGGTTTGGCCAATTTTAGATAAAACAAAGTTTTATATTTAGTCTCTGAAAACTGAAACAGGAGTGGTGTCACTACCTCCGAATCGGACGCCCTCGATACATTATAGGACAGTACAATAAGCTATAGGAATAATAAATAAGGTTGTTGTTTTTATTTAGTTTGTTCGTAAACTTGCAAAAACGACCCGCATTAAATATTAGTCTCAATGTTTCAAATTGTTTTCTTTGTCGGGACAATTCATTCATTCAGCTCATTATGAAGTCATGAAATGAATATTTAATAATAAGGAATAAGGAAGACGGACGGAATGAGACAACCCGAAATTCAATAAGTTCCCTAACGGATGAATACTTAATAATAAATCCAGTAAAACTGTCAGACAGAACGTCACACCAATAAAAAATAACAAATCGAAACAATAACAATAAATAATTTCACTAGTTCAGAATCAATGTCTACCCACGTGCTACATTCAAACAATAAAAATATTACACTTCGCAATACAGAATTGTTGGGACTGAAATTGCAACTTATGCACAAAAGACCCCAAGAAGTGGATGTACAATTTAATTTAGGTGTGGACCCATACTTTCGCTGTTCATTATGTGGGAGAAATTATAAAGAAAGACTAAAGTGTTAGACAAATAATTGAAGTAATAAATCTACCCCAATTTAACTTTTATTTTGATATTACATACTCTAAGAATATGCGATGATAAACATTTATGTATCATTCGTGTAAGTGGAAGAAAAGTGAAGTTATACTGACCTGAAGTATTCGAATTAGTTTTAATCCGAGCATAAAGTTTAATTTGTGCTTGGATTACAAGAGTATGTGTGACGCGATTGAGAAATATTGAAAAGTGAGATTGTTATTCGAAGAGCAATAAAAGCGAGTCTGACCTTTTCTTCGACAAGATTGTCATTCCTGCCCCGTCTCTTGGAATTTGCAAAAGGTGAGCAGCAAGAATTCACTTTCATAATAGTTTATCTATTAAGAATAGAGACTATTCTACACATTATTCAAATCATAATGATCTGCTTATACTAAACAAACGGCAGTATGTGTTATGCTATTGAATAGTGCAATTCTTAAGTAAGATACATAAGTATGATGACATGGCGAGGCAGCATAAATATTATGTGAAAGCATGGTGAAAGCGCTTTCTCGGGTCAGGAATCCTAAGTTAGGATGTATATTGACCCAACCCACAAATGCAGACAAAGTTCAGTACAGTGACCCATAAAGGTAATGAAGTTTGATATTGTGCAAGAACCAAGTACTTAAATACTATGATCGAATAACATGAAAATCAATTTATTTAGAACTGATCATAAAAACTTAATTCATATTTGTTTCAAAAAAAGATGAATAGAGAAGGTGTCGTTTTTATACGTGTTGCTCTTTGAAATTTGACTCTCGATCCATCAAAGTAATTTAATAATCGTTGTTATTTTCCTTAATATCTTTCTCTCTCCCTTCCTTCCTTGGGCCAGTGTCGAGCGTAGTAACCACAACACGTGTGGGCGTCAAATGTGGAGTTATTATTGCATTACATAAGAATAACCTCCTCATAACAGTATCTGGCGTACTTTATTTAGCACAATGTTAAAACAATTTAATAATGGGGTTCGTATACAGAATTCTATAAGGGATAGCCATCTAAAAAGGAAAACAAGCGTGCATGCAAAACAACCCAGTTTTGATAAACTAGTAAACATGAGATTCTCATTAAAGACCTACTAACTATTAATTTTTGAGTTTATATATATATAAACATGTAAATATGTATATATAAACCATTTTAACACCTCAATATGGCCACTCGTAATATGATTGACATGCTTTGATTTGGCGAGATCAGATTCCTTGAATAATTTCAAATTGAAAGTGTGGTGGTGTGGTATGGCATATTGAAGCGGTGCGTGCGTACAACTATGCTACTAGTGAGTACTATTTAGTGAGTGGGTGACTGGTAATAATAGGCAAGGATGACCCTTGGTGACCTTACGCGAACCAAGCTGTCTGGCCATGCGTTCCCTCCAAAAATGCGACTTAGGACAGTAGATCTCAGGAACTCAGAGAACTACGCAGTTTCACTCTCTGTGACTACACGACCGTCTCACTGGCGGTTAGTTGGTGCTCGTTTTTGGAGGGATGCTGTTTATGCTATTTTATTTATTTTTTAATTCCGAGAACCTCACTCGTCAGATTTTGTAGTTAAATTACTTTTGTTTGATTAGATGAGAGGGTGGTTTTAAACCCATTTTTCCCGTTCGGTGTGTTCATTGTTCATTCCTACCTAGTAAATACAATCTCAAACACTATTTGAAGAATAATAATAGCGAGCAAATTGAAACAATTAAAAAACCTACCGAATAATTCCAATACTGTTTAAATTACAAGTTAAAAATGTGGACAACGAGTAGAAAACGGCGTTTTGACAGATTTATTCGTTTCCGGATGCTGACAGACAGGAGAAGAACGGAGATTAGACGAATGGCTCCTTCCATTTCTAGATTACTGCGTGATCGTGATCGTGACGGTAACTTGGAATATTTCATAATAATAAATAATACATGTATGGACTAGTTTCAACCATCCTGCAAAGGTAGATGCATGAGGAATGTGGATAGTTTTATTAATTTATTACTTGGAATGTATCATATACAGCGATTTGGGTATCAAATATACGAACTCACATGAACGGCATTCGGCATTCACAAATATATACAGCTCATTAACGATGAATACAAACTAGATTTTATTGATTGTCTAATTTACGTGGCTCTATCTCTTTTTATTTTTATTTTGCAAGATAAGTTATTTTAAATAACTGGATAATGTTGATATACGAATTCTGAGTTATGGAACCCAAAAAAACCAATAACCATTCTTGCTTGATTTATTTGGTTTTGGGTATTTATTTATTTTGGATATTTTGGATGGAATATGTGTATAAACGGTATATTCAGGTCTAATAAACAGACCAATTATTTTGTGAGCACTTAATTTGTGTTTTAATTCCCATATTATGTCTAAAATGTAATGTGTTTCTGGGTCGAAAACAAAATTACATGCGTATTATGTTATGCAATTTATTTGCCATCAACTTATCCTTAGATTACCTGAACAAAAGCTTCACGGAGGTTTGAGTTTGATCGTGTAAATAAATAAATGGGTTATTTGGCATTGAATATGCTTTGCCATTCATTGCCATATTACAAACCGTAAGGTATATCTGACCAGCAGTTGTATACATATTGTCAGTCTGACAATGTCAGACACAGGCTATGAGGGAAGTAAATAAACACGTTTTTGAGACATAAGATAATAAGACATCAGAAAGGATGAAGCGGATGGATAAGCGCATCGTCAATGGTATATCGAGACCAGTTATTGGATGGGAAATTCCCATTGGGAATGGAAATTGGGAACTTATGACGATTAAAGCGATCTATTATTTGTAGTGGCCTGCTGCATGAAGTTCGTTAAAACTCTTTCATTTCTCGTATGAATTGCTATTGGCTGGATATACGACTGGATGAAATTAGTTGGAGAGATTGGCTTGAAGCAAGTATAAATAAATAAACGAAGAATGATCGAGTTGAGTAGTCCGATAATTAAAAAGGTGTTCATCACACAGTCCAATCAAACACACTTATCAAAATGAGAGCAAAATTGATAGTCAGTTTCATTGTCAGTTAGTTGCATGGATCTGCATAACGGCCCATCCATACACACACGAGGGGTGTAACCATTTGGTAGAGATTGTGATTTTTATTAAAAATTGCATTACTCGTTTTGTCCTTTGAATACCTATGAAGTAGGAAAGCTTTGATAATTGTTTGAGCCTTCTTTTCATTTTGAAACTTGGCACCACGGATATGCCAAATAAATGACTTCATTCATTTGCTGTTGACGTGACTTGTGATGTGGCGTGGCATATTTACTACGTAGTATTCTGTTAGTTTTGCGACTCGTCCGTGATTTTTACCTTTGTTTGTGAACGAACAATGAAGAAGGCACTCACAATCACAATCATTATTTAAGCACATATATTCCGGTCTATCGTCAGTTGACAACGACGCTGTATTTTGTTTATCTGAGCTCAGCATCATCATAAGAATTATGGATTTTTAAATCACGCCATTGCACTTTGCTACTGCATTGTGTCACTTTGGATTTAAGTAATACTCAGTTTGTTCTCAAAATGAATGAGTGGAACCTGCCGTAAAAACGCAGCCAGGCAAATAACAACTAAATAATATTGGCACGGGTATAATTTTAGAACTATTGCAATGATTAAATACATATAAGATTAGTAGTATGAAACTACCAGTACCAAACCAAGTAATATAAAAGTTGACATTTTACCAAGACAGAGTTTGTTTGTTGTTTATCTTTATGCATGCTTCTATTTCTTTCCAAAATGTTTTTACGAGCCTTGAAGATATTAACCCATTTTAAGCCACTGTGTTATGCAACTCTGTAAGTAATTGAAACTCAACTAATATTTGTTTTCGGTTTAACAAATCTTACTATATTCATTTTTTTAGCCATTATATAACGTATGCCAATAGATAAATGACGACTGGCTGTTAGCTATAGATAGATTACCAAAATAAGTAGTGTCTCTCGTTCCTATCATCTTCTTATCTTTTGCTTCAGTTGTCAGTGGCAAAGTCGATTGGATAAGGAATACTAAGATTTTGTGTCAGCATTTAGTTTTAAAAATTCAAGTGCACTACAGTCAGTCAATGAATATAATAGGCATCATTATCAATTGTGCACTTTTATGCATGTAATATGATTTAACGCAACACAAATCATTCAGTTTTCAATTCCACCCTAAATCAATGGATATTTGATAAAATTGAGGAAGAACCAGGGTTCAAGTCAATATAACTTATGCTTCTCGTCCACGACTAACTAACTAAACGCACATAATAACAATCATCATAATATCCGAGTCAGTTAACAGTTAAATCTCATTGAAACTTATATTATTGACTGGCAAGCAAGCAAGCTGGGATTCGGTTGGGTAGCTTGCAACATTCGACGATATTCTGCTATGCTGGATCGAGGATAAAATTGTATTGGATTTTCTGTTATGTATGTATAATGCTCGCTCAATTCTGTCCTTCAGTGAGTGCGACTGGTTCGCTTTTTCCAGAGCAGGCAGATCATTTCTTGCTGTTCGAGAAGCAAGACGTGTATATTCTTCCTCCTACCGTCTTATCCAACATTAGCGTTTATCCAGAGTACGCTAAAATAGTAGCTGATCA
This sequence comes from Folsomia candida, assembly GCF_002217175.1. Lineage (NCBI taxonomy): Eukaryota > Metazoa > Arthropoda > Collembola > Entomobryomorpha > Isotomidae > Folsomia > Folsomia candida. The sequence continues at coordinate 13,867,050 of NW_019091195.1, read as the reverse complement.
ATCAAGTACTCCACGTATTTATAAGACGAGTTACAATAAGCTAAATCTGAATTATTGACGTGTTATTCATTTTATGGTCCGTGTGCTGAATTAAACCAAATCTGTTCAATTCAAAATCACAAAGGCAGAAATAAAATAAAACTCGTTAATACTTCTTGTTTGTGTCGATGTTGTAAGAGTTTTGTGACAAATTGTTACTGAAAAATTGTCATTAGGCTTGAAACCGGACGGCAAAAAAACTACACCGAATTATTGTATTTAAATTGTTCTTTGATCTGTGTTTATGCCACTATTTCCGCACCAGAAAAGAACGAATACATATTTATATGGCTTGCGGGTTGGATGAAAGTTTTGTGAATTTAGTGATCATTTTCCAAGCTTCATGAATAAAATATCAATGAAACTATCAATCCAGTAAAGTTAGAAGTGGAAAAAATCCAAGCTCTGCAGACGTATTTCTTTATATCACATATGTATGCATGGATGTGAAGTGGATTTATTCCAAGATACCAGAAATATCTAAATCTCGAGGAAGAATCTGCGACGACGAGGTGTATCGAGCTTGGAAGTAGGTAGGAACTACATACATACATATATTCCAAACACTGTGCAATATATGGTCGTCGTCGTATTTTGTGGGAACTGGAAAGTGCTCGTTAACGTTAAATAATAATAATACCTCTTTAAGCAACTTACAAGAAAGGGAATCGGACCAACTAACAACCAACCACGATTGACGACGACAATGTCAAGTCGAGGTTGAGCTTATAACCTCAACCTCAAGTTTTAACATATCAAAAAGTCGGAGAGACTCATCTGCCTTCGCAGTGATATTATGTGTAAAGCCGTTCTCTGTAAGTTTCGACATTGAATTTTATTAAATTGTTATTTTTCGATAAACAAGTATCTCTACCAACTTTGTAGCTAACCTATTTCATTGAGAAAGAGGAGAGTTTTTCTTTCGCTCGCTACGTGGTTAAGGCCGCGTGTTACTGGGCCAAATGTCAAGCCAAAAATTGTGGGACGTATAATATGTACTCTGCGTATTATTTTATATGAAAACCTGCTAATTTAGATTTATTTTTGGCATGCAAGCTATTATAACAATTGAGCAACGAATGAAAACAAATCATTATGTTGTTGACTATTATTATATATAACTTTTTATCATAAAACAATAAAGTTTGGATGTGCTATCGTAGCGTAGCTTGTGCTTTCACTTTGCTCGGGGAACGCATATCAACCGACTCTTTGACAACTAATGTCTAATCGTACATTGTGTACGGTACACTTGTGCTGATACTGCTTATTTTTATTACGAATTATATTTACAATCCTCCTGACTAACTATAGAATTTCAACTTAAAAAATTATTTTAGTGAATTTTATTACCATTTTCATAAACAATTTTATTTCCAAATCCAAATTACACCACATATCGTAGGCAATGTTGTTACAATTTTTGATTTTGTTACTAGCTCATTATTATGAGAAAAATATCTCTTGATTTTCACATCTTCTTAGATATTCCCCTATTTAAACTGGCATGCAAAATGTTGCATTATTAGCACTAATTGACACAATTGATAATATTTAGTGGTGTGGTGGGTGATGGTGAGAAAGTAAATAAGTTTAGTCGTAAACATGTCATCCTCACGAGATGTGTAATGTAGGTAGAGAGGTACCAGATTCTGGGAATGAAATGGATGAAAAACAGAAGAGATGTGAAAAACAGGATGATGATGATAATAATATGCATGCATGGAAGGGAGGATATTATTGTATCGCATAAGTTTAGTTAGCTTTAACAGTTGGCACCACCAACAAATAACACATCGGTATTGAATGTAAAAGGTCCTCCTTGCTCGCACTGCATATTATTATTATTTGCATACTACTACTACTACTTAATAACTGCCACGGAAAACCAAGTACGAAATTCAACCATGTCGACGACGCTAACTGCTAAGCTAAACTTCGCTTATGTATTAGCGACTCTTGGATAAGAATCGTGCTGCTCCTTTTGCCGAGGATTGGCTCAAGTAGAAGTAGAACGATACATACGGCAATAGTACATAAAGTATAAGAAGGAGAGAGGTGATGGCAAACATAAGAGGTACTGAAGCTGCTGTCGTGGTATTTATCCTCGCTACAAAAAAACACTAAATGGTAGAAATGCAGGAATCGTGAAAAACAAGCTCAAGAGCAACGTACGTAAACAAGTTATTTGTTTTCGCTGAAAACAAGCCAATCATTTCCATTCCACTGACTAACACACAGATATGTGCACATCCTTCAACAACTGTACTGTAGCCACTTTAAGGAGGAGAGTTGATGCAATTGTGTGTTAGTTAATACCATGAAAGTTTAGTCACTCGCTCATTACTTTGTCTCCATTCCTCTGACAAACATTGCGCGTATAGCGTCTCCCTTCAGACCATTACTCACTCGCGACGAGATATTTGTTTACCATCGTCTGGCTTCCCAAATTGAAACGCTGGATTAAAACCATACTTGTATTTCACTCAGCGAGAGCCAACATCGCATAATTGCTTCTCATCCAAGAACTAAGAATACATATTTATTATGAGAAACTAGTGGGAGAAGAGGACACACGGTGGGTGACATTAGATTGCTAAATCTCTTTTGTCAATTACAACTCAGGAGTAAATTTGCCTATTTTTGGTGGTGAACTTGATATGTGTACTCTGGATACTGCATATCCTGGAACCCAACTTAACTGCACATTGTTTGAAGCAAACAATTTTTGGAGAAAGTACAAAAGGAAGTGTGACACACGTGTGAAATAAAACGTGAACGAAAACATTAAAAGTTGGAAAATATAGCCTCGTTTGTGGTTCACTCACACAATCAGATCGGTATATAATAAAAGTGTCCTCCATGTACAGTAGTACAACATCTTCCCATACAAAGCGGTGGTGTATTAAGTACCGTGTTTTACTTTCATACTTGGAAAAAATGGGTACCTGCTCTTAATTGATTAAAATAATTATTCTAATATTTATTTACAATAACGACTTTGTATATCGTCAATAATACATAGTAACAAATAGCTCATTATGTATTGTGAATATGTAGCAGCGTAGTAAGTAGTAGTAGTAAAGTTTTCGGCCTATCGTCTATTTATCGATCGAATTGTTGACTCCTAATGTTATTATTTATTGTGGTCATTCCGCTTCGCCCGCTTATAGACGTCCAGCTTGTTATTATTATTATTGTGGTATGCACTCTGTTGTGGCTAGGTTAATGTAATCATAAATATCTCGTTCCAGAGTAATTCACGGTACGGCGTGAGGAAATAAACCAACGGAAAAAGATGGTTTTGTGGGAAGAACTGTATGAAATTAACATTTTGGTTTGGTTGTTGTTTTTACAGGGCCGTCTCCAAACCACAGCAAGATGAGTGTAACCAACGAAGACGTTAGTGGTGGTGCCCACAATATGACTGGAGAAGGTGGTACAACGCCTACTGCTCCTATACCGCGACAAACAGTCACATCCTCCGCCTCCTCCTCCACCTTGGGGTCAACGACGTCTCCTGGGGTGACCTCGGTGGTGGCGACGCCGACCAGCCTCAATAATGGAATGTCATCCGGAGACGATGTAGCCAAAAGCGGCTACCTTCGAAAGCTGAAGGGGAAAAAGAAGTTCTTCGTCCTTCGCAAGGAGACTGATGCGGACAAACCTGCAAGACTTGAATACTATGCAAAAGAAAAGAATTTCCGCATGGGACATCCTCCGAGAAAGTATGTATTACATTTCACTCACTATTTACATAACTCACTCTCTCGCTTATTCATTCATTCTCCATTCATTCTCCATTCATTCATTCAGTCTGCGAAGCACAGTACTTGTGTATTTCAAGTTCTTTGACTCGTATAATTCCTCACTTCATTCAGTCAATTTCAATCATGCTTACAAAATGTTTAACAAGGTGAGATACGTATTTACAAGGAATCATAGGCTGATAGTCAAGTTATTCCTTGAACTTTGCTGTAAAATTTAAATTGAATTCAAATCTTGCCTACATTATGAAATTGTAATTGGGTCCAAGGTCCCTTTCGACATTAGCATAATTCAATTTATAAATAGATAATTTCATAATCAGGAAGATCCAGAAACTTTGGCAGACTAAAGTTGTAATAACGTCATCTCAGAATCTAATAAGTTATAAATTCCCTCAGCAGCACTGACAATGGAAGGTGTTGCTCAATAATTCACTTGCAAAGCTAAAATGTAGGAGGTGATGGAATATTTCGCCCAATTTAGGTTAATAAGATTTTCTTCAAAAATATTCAGGATAAATGAATAATATTATTAGCTGTAAAAAACTGTAAAAAAAAACAGACCGACATCCATCGTGTAGCAGGTGTTGGAAATCATTAGGTGAAAAAGCAATATAAGCGTAAAAAATGTGGTCGTAACGTTTTCGTGTAAACTGTTCCGTTCATGATTCCCGTTGTTTTATTATTAATCTTTCATACTCGTATTGTACTTATTTAAAAGAAGCTTCTGAATAAATTTCACGAGGTTTGTTCATGACTAGGTTGCATGCATTTCGGCGTAGTGTGTGATTCGAGTTGTTGTTTACTCGAGATTTATATTTATGTAAAAGATTTAAAAAAGCCATCATCGCCTCCGCCTTCCTTTTCTCTCTCAATTTTCGCCCAGCGTGCGTCCTTTGGGTTAATAGAATAATGTAATAAAAAGTTGCAAATGGGATCACTGCGCGTGTCAGTATTACCGTTTAATTACGTCAATATGAAAATTACACCATATTGCTTCGCTCTAATTTTGTGACCATCTTTGGGAAATACAAAATTAATTATCAGAGCAAAATGATTGATTGGTGTAAAAAGCTGTTCATTTATTTGCTTGTTTGTTAGTGGTTCAGTTTTACTCTGCATTTGCAGTTCCGTTGCGGTCACAATTCATAGGAATACATTTTCTGGTACATATATTAGATAATATTAGGTTTGAGAAACCATTCATAGAAAAAACATGTATTATTTTATTGCATCCAGTTGCCAAAAATAGCCCAACTTTGATGACTTTCCTTGTTCTGAATCTAAATTGAAGTAAAAATAAGTGATGGCGGTGGTGCATCTTATTAGTTCACCTGCTTTCATCCGTTTTCATTAATTCAAAAACTATTGAAATTAGTATTTATACCTTATTTACGTGCGCCAGTAAGTTAAATACGCAGCACCTGAACACTTGCATGAGTGAAAAAATATATCGCAAGTCATAAAAATCATAACGTGTGGATCGGAACCGCATAATAATAACATGCTGAATGGCGGTGGTTCACATTCCATTTTTATTGCGTAGTAAAAATTGGACAAACCGCATAAAATAATTGACCAGTGGAGCTCTTTCTGATGTTAGTAGTTAGTCCTTCTCGTTAGTATTTACTATTGACGAACTCCTTGGCGTAATAATAAGTAGAGTTTCATTACGTGTTGTGCAGTTATTGAAAATGCGTATTTTTTTCTTTCTATTTTGTTTCCTCATTATTCCAGTAAATAAAATACTTGTCGTTATTCCAAACTACAGACCTTATGCTACGAAAGTAATGAATACGAGGGCGCCTCAATAAATGATGCAAATCAGTTTATATTTTCAGAACCAGAAGAACTTGTCCAAATTCATTCCATAAATTTTCAACGTAGTATTCACCTAGTTAATTGCCATTCTTCACGTCGAGTCTCGATAGCCTAAGTTATCTAATACTGCTTCCATATAATGCTGGGAGTGCATTGTGCATCAATTTGGAAAATAGTGTTCCTGCACAACCCCATTAGATAGTAATATAGATTCGCATTACTTATTGAGGATCCCTCGTGTTCGGATCATCTGAAATTCAGTCATTTGACATTCCCCGCAGCATGGAATGTTGCCAGAATGTATTAAGCGCTATAATGTTTCCTGTGTGAATAGGGAACGAGTTCAATGGTAGAAATTTGTTTATATTATTTTGGTGGCTCCTCCTTTTCGCGGAAATTGTTCGAATCATATTAATATTATTATTTATTGTAGTGCGTCTTAAGCGTTCTCTGAAAAGACCACATGACACGACGACACGACGCAGATTCTCTTGTAACGGAGTAAGTCCAACCACGAAAAACCATGACATGTATCAAATCCTATCCGAACAAAGTCTTACATCCTTGTAGCACTTGCATATGACGTGGGTTAGTGTTGGATTGAACAGTTGGGTTGAACATATAAACTAAAATACTGTAGGGAGGGATGTCGTCTGCATATTATTATTATGCCTATGACATCTTCATGACGAGATGATATTGACAAATTACTTGATTTGTGACCCCCAGACCTGTTGCCTGCGTGCTCTCCACTCGCATAGTATATTTAGTTTCTGAGAAAGAGTATCATTAACCCTTCATTTCCTATTATTAACCCAATATCTTAATGATGGGACGATGGATAATTAGCCAGTAATCAATCCAACAATCACTCAACCTAAGCCTTAACGGAAAATTCCACACATAGTTGTCAACGTTCATTAGTCGAGATATTGGCAAGCTGTCTCTATTCTTACATATTTATGTTTGTTTGAATTTTTTATTGTAAAAATCGGCAACTCGTCATATTAACCCCTTCGCTTAGCTAGTTGTTTTCCTTACCAGATTCTCAATCGTTGTGGGTGACTAACCAGTTCTTCTTTTGCAATAATATGTATGCTTCTTCTTGTTAAAGCTGAAGGTTTGCATAACATCATAAAAGGGAAATAGATGGGGGAATATTTCAGCAGTCAATAATTACTACAACGTCCATCGTCCGTTGCGATGATGATGGGGTTGTTTACCAAGACTACAGAGTAACGTTTTAACCTGAATCCTTGATGGAAATCATATGTACATATGCCCCTCGTCATCTTCATGACTTGTTAGAAATTGGAATTTGGAAATGAATGACACGACACACCACCAGAGAACACAAAAACAAATGAGTAATCCAAATCCAAGAATTAGGTACGACGACAACCACGACGACGACTCCCTTGCGCCTATACAAATAATATGATGATAATACTAATGTCATTTATTGCGACTAAATACATACATCGCATAAGCGCTACTTACTTGTTAATCTCTGTTGTAGAAACTGTTTGGTTCATTATTATAGAAGTAGAAGTATGTGCTCCACTCACAATTATTTATTACAAAGTAATCATTCATAACATTATTACATTTGTGTGATGATCACATCATGTGATGTTATTTAGTCATGATCCTTTGCAACGCAGTTTGTCTTTAGTTATAAACGTGTGGAATTTAATACAATTGCACGTTTTCCCCATCGTTTCGAAGACATAATTCGTCATTTGGTTTGTTTACGTTGTGGGCGCTCCGTTTCACTCGTACCTCTTTTAAATGCTAGCGTTTCGGTTGTTGTTCGTTGATTATTTCATAAGAAACATAAATAGTAGTTTGCAAAAACATTGCCAATTTCTTTGCAGAGTTCAGCCTTGGGGTGGTACAAAATTAAAGGTAAATATTTTCTGGAGGTCGAGATGAAACAATTAAGGAGGAACTTGACAAGGTGCGGTTTCATCATAATCCTAGCGTCGACGTCTAATAATAACGTAATAACATGTCCATAACTTTCGCATTTTTGCTATAAATGGCGTATTCGTTATTTTTGTTATGAGATATCCACTCAGCTGTGCTACACGCGTTGTTCTCTTGCGTCAAGCCTGAGGTATAATTGGACATTGCCAATAGACCGTGAGAACTGGAAAATCCATTCACATTTTTTCAAGCACCTGTTTGGATTTTGAGAAGTACTGCATAAATAAAATGGCACTTCAACCCGACATATTCGGCATGCAGTACTTCATTCACAATGCACAGAGTGAGGAGAATAATTATAGATATTAGATAACGCTTTGATGTTTTTATAATCAAATTTGCCCAATTTAAAATGATTAAAAAATACGATGAAGAAATTAAGAATGGTTGTTCATAACATTTAATTAAGGATTATTTGTGGTATTTCCTGAGTGGGTTATTTCTGGTTATAGGGACCGGTTATATACATAATCTCACACTGGTGCGCATGCGAATAGTCCAATTTATATGTTTTTTCAAATTTCAAATTCTTCCCATTCCTGAGATGTGATTTGATTCCATAACCTCATTATTTCAGTAACAAACAGTGCAGTGCCCTTAATAATAACGCTGCAATTTTCATGAAACCAACTAATAGTTAAACCTGATCATAATCGTCGTGAGCGTTAGCAATACGGAGTTATTCGTGAGATTGGTCTCTTGTACGAGGCGACATTTCAAAGAATTTCGTCATATGACGAGAAAATTTGTTGTTGATTATTAAACTGTTTTCGTGTTTTCATCTGTTTTACATTTGCACATACAAATAATCAACTTTCAAGTTGTATTGTTTGTTTCATTCTACATATTTTCCATGTACCTTAGCATGTACATAAGTACGTTTGAGGTTGTTGTTGTTGTTTGAATCTCTGCAATAATGTTTTCCGCTTGTGTGGCTGAATAATTAATTATTCATGCACTGTGATTTTGCTGGGTGAGCTCAAATCAAGCTGTAAATTGTATCTCTGCAGCCAAGTCAGTGCATAAGGCATACATATACTAGGAATTTTTACATTCAAATATCAAAATTCAATACCGAAATTTTGTGTCTGAAAATAGTGCTTTGCGAGAATGCTTTTGGTAAATTGAGAGTGTTGAATTAAATGTTATGCTAAATTGTTATAATAAAGCAGAACAAACATTACTTTTAAGTGAAATGGATCCATATTTTCTGTTTATGAGATACTTTTTCTCATGAACCCGAACCATTCATTTATCAAATCAACTTTAAAAAATAGTCGACATTTAATAATGGTTCTTCTTTCTGCGTCATCAAGACCATTCAATTGAGGTTTATTTTTGTTATTCTTCCAAATACAGTAACCTATGTATGCATCTAGTTTTACAGGACGGAAATAAAATCCTATCTTATCCAATTGCAAAAACAATGTGTCCAAGTCAGTGGAATATTAAACAAGTCTTGCACAATTTACTAGTCAATTACATATTTATATTACGCTTAACAGAAAAAAGTAGTTTAAATTCTACTCCTTCGCATTACAATGAGCGTACTCACGTCAACCTTCGCATATCTCGCATATCTCGCAAATTGAGCATAGCAACATAACTTGCGAAGTTTTGCGAGATATGCGAAATTTCGCAAAAAATTTGCTGGAAAACCATGGGATTTTTTTCGCAAATTTACCCAGCAATTGAGCATGTCCTTATTTCGCAAAATTATTTCGCAAAGTAATTCTGCAAGAGAAATTACAGAAATCTATGGAAACAATACCAAAATAGGTGTTTTTCTGTAGATTTGCGAGATAAGGGAATTTTGCGAAGTCATATTCTGCGAATCCCCTCACGACAGAAATATTTTGATCTTCGCAAGTTTGCTAAATGAGTTACGATGCGAAATAAGAAGTTGTCGTGAGTACGCCCAATATTAGTTTAGTAAACTTGGGTTTCAATATGACGTTTTGGATTGGACTATTTTCCCATCTGTATTGGGTATTTTATTTGGCTTTAAATTACTGTCTTTTATTCACCTCACCTCTTCCATCTGCTTCCAGCCGAATTTACGAGATCAAAATGTATGTATTGTCATAGTCCGTATTACGATCCGTTTCCTCACTCTTACGTTTAAATACCATTGAGTTTCGATTTAGATTATTGCGATATTTCTTACTCTCCTAATGGGCTTTCATTGTCGTCAATCATGAATGACAAGGATGCAATGGCTCCTATTTCTATTTCATAAGGAATGAAATGAAGGAAGGAAAGGAAGTGGGAAAAGTCGGGTCTACATTGAATGCAACGCTGAGCTACTTTATTTCGAATGATTGAATGCATGTGGACGATCGTCATCAAAGAAATCCGACCACGCCGTGTGCGTGATCTCGGGGTCCCTCGCAGCGAGCAGAAGAACATCGTACATTATATTGCGCACGTAGCAGATATGTGTAATTCAGAGAATGAGGGGACCTGAATCAATTCTCATATTTAGTATTATTGTTGCCGAAGATTGAATGAAATTCAAGGAATAAATCTTTTCTTGACGCGTACGTGTAGAATGAAAAAGGTAGATTGTTGCCGGTGGTGTCTGTCACGGACTGTTAGGTAGGAAAGTGCATTCATTCGTTAACATTGCACATGGAATAGAATCATGAAAGAATCCCAGCCAGTTGAATGTAGAGCAGAAAGAAATGGACCTTTTTTTATGGAATCTTCATCATCTCGAAAATGTTTATTTGGTCACAGTCTTATCTTATTATTAGGATGTAAGAAGAGACCTTTTTAGTTGCTGCTGCAATTCCCTCCCTGGCTACGCGTTTAATTCATGAAAGGATCGCTGCTCCAAACTTATGAGTTGTTGTGGACTAAGGTCCCGAGGTTCCATTTTCCTGGCAGTTCCATGAACAAAAAGGTGAAAAAGATCTTTGAGCAGAGTCTGGTTGCTGTTTCAACATACACAACCTTTCACATGTTAGGTTTTTAGAAAATGTTTTTCTTTATCGCGATTGAACAGTTTACTTACAAAATGTTGTTTCCTTCCACGAAAAGAATGTTCCAGACTTGTGTTTACAATTATAATCTTGTCATATTTGAAGGAATGCAATTTACTGTCCATTTGCTTTGCAATACGCTGTTTCATACATTATTTTAATTAATTAATAAGCATATGCAACAACACTTGCATAAATATACACCTGAGAGGTCAGTTTATTACTAATTTATTTGTATGTAGTAAATGACACATAAACCAAGTTGTGAATGTTAGTTCAATGACAATTTGTTTACTGGTAGCAATTTAGTTCATTTTAATCATCATCGGATGATGGTCATCCCTTTTTAGGACCCCCATGAAATACAATTTTTTGAATTTATTTGCGACAATTTACTGTGAGTTCTGTGTGCTTAACATATGTTCATCATATCAATGTATCTTCTGTGCCATTCCATTTGTTATTATTACATATTTTGAGTCTTGGGTACTAACATTAATACGGAATGCATAAAATAAAATTACCCATCAGTCTTTCAGTGATAGAGAATGCAATAAATTTCAAAGTGTCAGACAGAGTTTGAACAACACTCCTTTGCAAACATGATCAGGGACGAAAGAGTTGTAATTTCCTGACCCTTGTGGCATTGATAAGGATTGATAGACCATGTTGTAAATTAACATTTATCTTTTATCCGTGGAATTGATAAGGAATAATATGAAAATGGTGTTGCCTTCAATACACTGTCAACTGTGAAAGAAATTAGAACTTATTTGTATACATATTTGGAATGGATACCTAGATTACTAAATGATTGCAAACATATGTAGTATTGAATATTCTAGCAAAATTTGCTATAAACTGAAGTTTCTTGATTATCTGCAATGTCTCGCCACTCACTCGTATACCAAGCTTGGAGAGACTTTCAGTCAATGAATTCTATTGTTTGAAAGAACTTGCATTGAATTTTAAGCCACTTATGTATTGTTTTGGGGTAGGCAATTAATGTGCTGAACGTATAATATGCAGATATCTACTTATAATAGACACAGATTTTCTCCAAGTATCTAAAGTTATGGTCTTGCCAACTTTGTGAGATGGCACATAAAAGAATGTGTGGTAGATCAGCCATGATGATGAGCCACATGGTACTTTTTAGAGGAGGGGGCTAGACTAGTACTAAATACTTGCGGATCATACGGGACGACTGAACCTGCGCTAACGATGTACTAACAAACTCTTCAGGACAACATCCTTAGCCACAAAACAATTTTACTCCTAAATTTGTGTCAACCAAACAAAACCAGCCAATGAACAACATGATCGACTTTTATGGCTTCTTATCTCACTGATGCGAAACACTTTTTGATCGACCAAATAAAATTGGAGATGTGCATTGGAAACGTATTCTATAAATATCTCGATCGCGTAAGTAAATTTTGGCATTGCACTGCCAATTCGTGCCCCAGTGCAGGAAATATCAATACAAATCATTTCTTGCGGTTTATCACTAAACCGGCATGGGCGGAATAGCCAGGATAAACCAACCCGCTTATCTAGCCCCAAATTCTAAAACATTTGTAGGTGTGTCCATTTTGACGTTTGATTGTTTAATTAAAGTTTAATTATTGTTCCTATAATAAGAACTTATTCACGACCGCTATATAAAATTGCAGCTTGATGGAGCTATTTTGAGAAACCAGTATGAGTCGCCCTTGTGAGTATGATATAGTAATTTGACATCATCTAAGAGTGGGATGTATGTCAGACTTATGATAGTTGGTAACACCGGCTTGTTGCCTTCCAGCCAAAGTTTTCGTAATTTGACTTTAGCGTGGAAACTATAAGGAGACGTAGCAAATTTCTACGACGATTTCGAAGCATCACTGACCTTCTGTGGCAAATGGAATGTCTGTCGATTGGTCCAGTTTGAGGAGTTGTTACGATCAGACAGACATTCATGTTGGTTCCATTAGCCTTGGCTCGAAACTCGCAGTAAGTTTAAATTAATCACACGCACGCATCAAATTTCTCCTGTTTTTATAAATAATTTCAATGGAGAAAGCTCAACCAGAACTTCAAGCAATGTGCTCATGTTTTGCATACATACTAGTACGTAATGTGTATGCATTTGGTTGCATAAGGGTCAATGTGAGATTGAGGGCATTTTTCATCGATCTGTTTTCCCATCAGGCATGATGTTTTGAAGCGTTCTTGTTAGAGGTGACCATCATGATTTTGACAACCCCAACTGCCAATCAAGTTTCTGCTGTTGATTTGGATGTAGTTTTTTATAACAAACATTAAATCATCCCGTATGATACTGAATTTAATAAAAATCCTGTATAAGAATTATTCTAAATGATTGCGCTGGCAAAAGTTAAGTAGCATCAAGTAGTGATTTAACTTATTGTAATTATTGTTTATTATTGGTCATACGGTGATCAAAAATAGACCATCAATAAATTTATTGACTGTAAACCCCATTGTCCAGCGTTGGACCCAGATCGTACCATAATATGAGATAAATATATGCACGTATTAAAATAGATATCTACTGTATCCCGTCTGTGAGTGCTTTCTATCTCTCACCGATTGTCACAACAAAATTTCCAAACTTGTCATTGGCAAATTCTGGAATTAGTGGGTTGCAAAAATACTACGTACGTGCATAGTCATTTATTTTTATATACAACCGAATTAGTTAAGTTTTCGGGTACGCCGTCTCTTGTCCAGGTCATTCCACACCATTCTCAACATGGCATACATAGTGTGAGTTGAGTGAGGATTAGTTGTTATCATAAGAGACAATAGCCAGGAGCAGCACCATCGGAGGGGATGCACAATGATATGATATACGATAAGGAGTATAACGGGGAATTCCTATGATATTGTTTGGTTGAGTTATTACTTTGTTTTTTATTCCGACCCAAATGTTGTGCAGAAATGTGACATCATATTTTTATACTAGCGAGCATTTACACAGTGATGATGGATTGGCTGTAATCGAACATGAAGGCAGATCTGGTTTCTAAAGCAAAGTATTGAATGATTTAAGGGAAACTCTGGAAATACCAGATACGAGAGTGGTAAGAAATATGCAACCTAGATAATTGCGTGTTGAAAGTATGCCAGTGTTATACACGTAGTTTACTGTTTCTGGAAGATCCGCCCTTTCTGCACCATACGACACCTTTCCTTTGTTTCAAAGTCAAATAGTGCGTGGGCGATGAAAAGAGATGGCTGGAGAAAGCAGAAGTGGAGAAAACAGAATAACGGGGAGTATTCCCAACGGGGAAGAGCCAACCTCCTCCTCACTATTTTCTTTACCTTTTGATTCACTTGCTAAGCACTTTGTGATGGAGTAACATATTTAACATGCATTCGTGAAGAATGGTTTATTAAGTAGCGTCAGCTACTTATTGTGATCACTTTGTCCGTCTGTCTGTCCGTCCGTCCGTCCGTCCGTCCGTCCGTAAGCAGGATATCTCGAGAACGAGTCAACATAATCAAACCCCGTTTTAGCCATTGTACTTCTAATTTTTAGTTCTCGGCCGAGTTCGAAAATGGGGTCAATTGGACCACCCCCCACAGCGCCAGGGGGTGTGGTCCAAAATTAAATTCACGTTAATTTTCATATGGGGTGTCATTTTAAAGGAAATTTGACCGCGATTTCAATGACGTTAATATTTTTGACCTCATGACCTTGTGGACGAGGTCACAGGTCAAAAAGAGACTTAATTGTCATATGGGGTGTCATTTTAAAGGAAATTTGACCGCGATTTCAATGACGTTAATATTTTTGACCTCATGACCATGACGACGAGGTCAGGGGTCAAAAATATACAATTGTCAGATACAACGTCATTTTTAAGTAAATTTCGATCGTTCTGACGCTACTTTTTTATATTCGTTTGTAAGGGTTTATTTAAAGATTGTATGGTGAAAATCAAAGTAATAGGTTCGATGCCGCAGAATACTTGCGTGATTACATACCTACGTACACACATATCAGTGTGCAGCTAAACAGAATGGCTACACTCTGATGTGACTTTAATAATCTACAAAGTTTCTGGTCTGGCCCATAAGTATGTGAAATCAAATCACTATCTGATTACATTGCAGCCTCGAATCCGCAGCAGTAGTATTTACTTAAATACTTTTGGCACGGGCCAAGTAAACACCGGAAGTTGTCAGAAAATCTTTGTCGTTAATTAACAATGAGAGGAAACGTTGCCTGCTCCTTTTATTCAAGGCGACTATTTTATTCGACGAGCGCAATGCGAGTTCATACATACATTCCGTAGTTTCGTTGTTGTTTCTGGTGTTGGACAATTAAAATATGTATGCAATGGCTCGCCTGCTGCTGCCGTAGTTTATCTAAGCAACGTCTGAGAGGTTTGTTTACAGATTAGTTGGTGAGTATGCATGGTTTGTACGTATCACATACAGGTTCAGGGTCACTTCATCGCCAGTTCAACCACTTGAACACAAATACATACATTGAATTGAGTCGGCTTTGCAATAAAATAAATCTGGGAATTTGTGAACCAGTGGCACCAGCGCCAGGCAATAAGCATGTGGAATACTAGTAAAGCATCCATAAAAAGATCCACTTGTGCATGGCGTAGCCTGGTGTAAGCTCTTTGTGCATTATGTGGGAGGTCTCATGATGAGCTTGAAATTTGTTATTGTACTGGAGCAGGATTGTCTTTATCATCGTCACACAACAGAGTTCAGCCGCAACGGATATTCAGAGAGCACTATTTTCTTGGAAATTGTTTAAGCTGTCAGTACCACAACCAACCACTTTATAATATCTCAACTATTCGATAGTCAAATCAATGCGCTATTATTAAAATTAAGGTATGCTCATCATCTTCCCAATTCTGTTAATTTTATGCCGTCGCAGTGATGATGGTATGCAGGTCCGGAGTCGAAATCTCAAGTGTTTGTTTGTCAATCTGCATAACTCCAGTTGCCGTTGCTTTTTCGTTTACGTCAAACAATGTTTCATGTGATATGTAACCACCACCACCACCACCATTCATTCGTCGTAGTAGTATTTAGTTCCATCATAATAGTTAACCACCAATCATCTACAGCATCACTTGCGTCATGGGTGACGACCATGTTTGCCGGTACCGCATATCCTCATTTATATAAGTGTTCCGAGTATATTACAATTCTCACCGACTACAATTCACGTAACAAAGATAACTATATAAATTCGCCAAAATAATTCAACCCAAAAGTAAGCATGCTACATGTGTTTAATTCTATGAGGACGTTTTCATTTTAAAGTCCCAAAGATGTTATGAGCATATTCTTCCGGGGGATGAATGTACAGATGTACGTATTTTTTTTAATATTCATACATATGTGACATTGAAGTGTTTGCATTCCGAATGAGCAGAAAATGCATAAGATGACAATACCCTTAATAAAGGATTAGTATACCTAATTAATTTACTCCTTGATATATAATGCTCAATATATAATGCTATTATGTGCATATATAAGATTACTAAGTATATGGTGAGTTGTACGTAACACATTTTTATGCGCGAGCATGCGGATTTAGTTCAAATATTGTAATTGGGTGGAACCCTGAAGTGGTGTAAAGGTGTTTGGAATGGAATTTCAAGATGCATTCTTATCGATACCTGCATGTGCTGACTTCTTTTGTATTTCACGAAGATCAGTTATTACGTACGGCGACTCATTAATGCCAACTTGTATTCTGCGCAATAGACACTGGCTGAGATTGGATCAATCTTGTTACAATAAATTTCATTCAACAATAACAGCATCATGCGCATAGAAAACTGGGTGTAGGCTACCCCATCAACGTTGCACTTATTTTGGTAGAGAAGCTTTTTCAAATAATCGAATCCCATCGTCTGTGCAGTGCCACAATGAAAATGAAGCGATTAAAAGAATCTTTACGCCATTTAATGGAATTGACATCCAAGTAAAATGTTAGTGAGGAGTTGGCAATTTTATTTATTTAGCAGACTGTTACGATACGAAGGCAAACAAAAACGTAATAAATGGCTTGTAAAGTCTACTGAAACTTGGCTACGATACCACGAACAAAAAGTCTTCTGTCGCCTCACTGTCGCATATGTATGAATCCGAAAAGACAACCTTTTTGCAAACTCAATTTGTCTATAAGTAAATGTTGCTGTTGTCTCAAATTTGCTACGGAAATGATTTCATATGTCTGAGTGTGAATACTTCTTGGCTAAAAAAAGAGAATACTTTAGGCGTGGTATTTATATGCACATTTTTATTTATTTCATAAAGCACTATTTATTTTTATTACAACTGATAACATATTTTTTGCACAATGAATCTCTTCCAATTCGCGTTCAAGGGTTCCTAAATAAGTTTGTGTTTAGCTGTGTTTCCTCTGTGTACTGTCATTCTCTGACGACGTAGTCTGTTCTCCTCCGTGATAGTGCATGGTGACATTGCTTAGCTTTTCAATTCCGTTTTTATGTTGGCATTATAATGGTGAATAAATCAGGAGATGATCAAATTTAAGATTTTTGCAAACGAAGAATCTATCGTTTGAGTTTGGTAACAGAGTCACTGGTGTTTATGTTCCTTCTCAGCCTGCCGCCGCCGCTTGATTTTTCACAATACTCAATCGAAGGTGCATTAGTTATCATTATTATTACTACCTGTAATATCTGAGGTGCGATTGAATTTTCCATTGGTAGGTTGGTTTGCGTATGTAACAGCTTTGCAACCACATTTTTGCACAATGTAAACAAGTAGTTGAAAATTCACTGCTGCGAACAAAAAGTTATTTGCGCGTCATTTATTTTCAAGCACTTTCATCGCAACTCAGCTCTCCTTTTATCATAACGTTGATTTTCTGTTCACTACATTGTTCGAATACAAATTGTGAACAAGGATGTTATTAGCCAAGTTAGATTTAGACTGTGTAAACTGAAAACAGGTCTGTTGGTTTGTGGTAGTGCCACAAATAGCAGAAGAGAACATGTAAGTGCCATCAAAATGATAACAAGATTGAAAATTAAAATGGGTTATTATTGGATTTATTGGAAAGATTGTCTTCTGAGGCTTTTGTGATAGGACGAGAATTATTGGTTTTGTCTGATGCGTACACATGTATGCTTGAACAAATTATTGTAGTGGCAAACAATGAAAGAAAACAATTTGACCTCATTCGCCTTCAGTTGCTCACCTTTAAATAAATGATAATGAAAGGCAAATATAAAATGCGGATTGCATTACCGCTGCATGATGCTTGCAGTATTGTACGCTCATAAACACATTTACGATCATAAACAATCCGTTTCCGCATCAGACTCAATGAAGCAAGTTAGCAAATCCAACACGTAACATCATCATAGTTATGTCCGAAAGTTGGCATTTAAAAAAGTGAATGTCGCCGAATCAAGTTTTCAATGAACTTTCAATGAATTGCGCTATTTATAAGGTTTATATAGCAGCAGAATATATGTGGTTCTTCCACATACATACATATGTTCATTGTTGTAATAAATTGATGTTATTATTATTATGATTTTGTATTCATGATCACCGAGTGATTGACAGGTTGGGTTTTGTAAGAACTCGTCCTTGAGATGCTCGTATGTATGTACATATAGTCGTGATGATATTTGTGATCATCATCATGCTGTTTTAATCTCTTCGTCGCAATTCCTCCATCATCATCCACATCAGTGCTCTGCCGAGTGTGTTGTGAAATTGTCCAACCTACTATTCACAGCAAATAATTAATAGCAGAGGAAAATATTGACTTTTTACATTCATCACCACAAAACTCACAATAATATCGAGCTTCTCGTCTTATGTACTAAAGCAACGCCTTAATATTTCTCAATTACGATAACACATGAAGTCCATGTTGGTCGACCATAGACAGATATCCATCCATCTATCTGCACATCCAATGATAATGGTTTTTAACAGGAGGAGGAGTTCCAGTTTTTATGAGTTTGCATGAAAACAACAGCAACCTTAATTCATTCGTGGAAAAATTACTGCGAAGAAATGTTTAAACGAAATGCGATGTCCTTCAACTTGGCTAACGGGATAAAAATGAGCGGATAACTTATTTTATGGGTTTACAGGCAACCTATACGGACGTATCTACCATGTAGTACGAAATTAATTGACATCAAGGAAAATAGAATTCTATGTAAAAACTACTTTTTTGCATATTATCATCCCAATAAAAAATACGTATGCGTAAATTGCCACGTGCTTTGGCTCCTTCAACCTTTCAATTCTATCCGTGGATGTATTTAAATTGGCATAGTGTTCTAAGTTGATACCTGTCCCACCAGAACATTTTTAGTACGCACATTCGGAAAAAGTAATTCATAGTGGAAAATGTAATTTCATGCGCAGAATACTGCAATCGGTTCAGTTTGAGTATGTATATGATTAATTTTAGCGGAATAGCTCAAGTATGAATTGAGTTTTCTGCACAAGGTGGAAGTTCAGGGTCATTTCTGGCCGAGGGTAATGAATCCAATAAAGATGAGAGATTATTTCCACAACTTGTCTTGTGCGGCGTAATTGTATATACGTAAATATGTATATCCGGTGATGATAACTGTGCACATATCGAAAATTAGTATTCATCATGAAGGACATTATTATGAAAGAGAAATACATATAGTTTAATGATCCTCATTTTGCTGCTCATGTACAAGTTTTAAGTGTCTCAGATTTGTCCAGAGATAAGATTGAAATTTCACTGAATTGATTTCTGTCAATGTCAGCACGTCAACTAATTAACAAAAAGGTTCAAAATTATTAACAAACGATGTAAATAAATATGTTTTTTTACAGGAGCATCGGGTTGAAGGCTTGCTTCAACATAATTGGACCCGAGTCAAACCTCAAATCCAAGTACTCGGTGTCTCTCCACACCTACAACGACTGTGTTCGAATCTCCATGATTAGTGAGGAGGAGGCCAACGAGTGGCTGAGGGCCATGAAGTCCTTGGCTGGAGAGGAAGAAGATGACCAGGTCGTCGAGGGGAAACCACATTTTGAGCATATTTGGATGGTCCAAGTCCTCAATAAGGGGCTGGGCAGCAAGGAGAATATCATCGGACCTTACCGACTCTGTCTCACCTCCAAAGAGCTGACTTTGCTTAAAGTTGGAGAACATGATGGACGCAATGGTCAAGTCAGATTTCCTGTAAGTCCGTACTTATTTTTTTGTCATGGTTAATTTACTAAATAACCACTCCACCAACTTTTGTACACATAAAGACATATTCACTCACTCCGCAGTTGTCGCTCTGCGCGATTCCCAAAGTCCATTCATGTTTACTACTTACTTATTTATATAGGGGAATTAAGTAATGGGAAAATGAATGGAAGGAGCGAGCTTCCTTTTTTAATTAAGCATGAATCAATTGGCTGACTCTAAAATTCGTATCCGAATTGACTTCCATTCATAAAAAGCACAGAGTTTGTTGGTTGACTGAATCTCAAGCTGACAGAGACTGATTATAATATTAACTAAATTTACATATGCACATACATTGCACTGTCAATTGAATAATCAATTCCCCCACTGCACTAACTGTTCAATTATCTCTGTGTTGTTTGGGTCAGCATTTCATTAATTTGAAATTAATGAACCTTTCAAAAATCAAGTCTATGAATGGATAGAACTCTGGAAAAAATACGGTGTGTAATGGTGGGATTTATTTTCAGGTATAATACAGAATAGGGATAATTTTTGTTTCTACATAGGTCTGTAAATACCACTATTCTCTGGTTTCTTAAAAAATTGTGTCAGAACAACACTTGAACAGAAAGGTCCATTTCATTACATAGAAACAGCATTTCAAAATTCAATCACAACTTTCCGACAATTTGAATTTGAGAGTGACAATAGCACATACATAAATGGTCAATGTGCACACATACCTGTCAAAAACCGTATACAAACCAGTTTGTGTTGTAAAAGTGGTATGTTTGTGTACAAAATCATAAATGTCACGCTGTCCCATATCATTATTAAAATCCGTGAATGTCTTCAAGTTGGTGAGTTATGTGGTGCGCATAATTTATGATCGTTCTTTACCAATTCTTTTGTTTTTAATTGTTTGCAGCTCAATGTCATCCGCAATGTGTCTCACGATGCCACTCTCGGATGTTTCTTCCATATAGAACTTGGTCGACTAGCATGTATCGGTCCAGGACAACTGAGTCTCAAAACGGATGACAACAACATCACTCAAAATATGCATCTAGTTATTCTCAAGTAAGAAACACTTTTCCAGCATCATCATGTTATGATAAGTTATAATATTTCAAAAAATCTACCTTGAACCCCTGGTAAAATATTCAATGGAATTTCCACGGATTTGCTCTGCATGAAACGACGAGGATAATAATGAAGCTGTCATTAGTATCCTATCATCACAAGCCATAAAATTGGCTTATTTAAATACCTATACGTGCTTGTTTTTTGTATCACTTGCAAAACAGCACCGTCAAACTCAAACAAAGTTTCCGGGAAACTATTACTTTTTAATAATAGCGCATAAGCACAACACATATGTATGTATATTGATGCATATATAGTTTTATTACCTCTGCTTGCAAAGCGCAGGTTTGTTTAGCTAATGAAATTGATATGACAAATGCATATTTTAATACACTGGAGACTGGAGTTAGTTCTGGGGAAACTGGGGTGAATGCCCACGTAGGCGACATGTAAATTACAAAAATTATGAATATTGTTGACATATTAGTGGATGAATGAATCCTGACACATTATGCTCAATGCTGAATTAGTTAAGTAGGCAGAAAATAGTTCCGTTTAATAATAAAATAAGCAGTTCTTGTATTTCTCTCTGTAATTTTCCAATCCTCCCCAAACACTAAAGAAGATGATTCAAGTTGGGATAAACTATAATTATCTGATTAAGCTCATCCATGTTTATTTTTCCTTGAACAAATTTATTTTCAAACATATGAGCTTACGAATCAAGGCTCTCTCGTCGAGTTTTATATAAGAATATCGCCGTATACAGTACAGAGCCAGTAAGTTATGAGTTGCATACATCATCTGCTAAACGTTGGACAGGTTTAGAAAGACATTAATTACTGCAAATATACATCATGTAGAATAAATTGACAAAACCGGAAAAAGACAAACCGTCTATCATTTTCTGTCCAGCATTTTCAATTTGTTACATGAACTAAAAGCGGGGACCCATTTAAGCATACGATTCAACGTTTCCGTTTTTCTTAAATTGGTGTGGGTGGTGGGCATCGTTTTGGAGTTGAAACATCTCTGTGGGCATAATAAATAAATCATGGATTTTGCTCAATTTTGGATACCGAATCGTGTCACATTACTTGGCTGAATGAAGCACATCATTTTGTATGTAGGCTATATTTGGTAGGATGGAGAATGTCCGCTAAAAATAATATATACATTTGTGCTGTTGTAACAGTACATGTGAGACGTTGGCTTTAGCATTTGGTTGGATTATTCCAATTAGATTGTTTTTCTCTCTGCTGGCTGGGCTGTGTTGTGTAAGTAGTAGTGTCGTAGTAAGTATGTGAGTAGTGTATAAGCGAACGAGGGAGTTGGTGAACACTTTATTGCGTTGTTTTGCAACCCAATGTCATGCGAGATGACGTCAATGTTTATTTGACTCTCTTTCGCTCTTTGATTCGCTTTACCCTCAAAACTCTGCAGAAGCGAAGGATGAGTTTGACTTGGCCAACTTGGACGAGCTGGTTGGCTCATCCCCAGTGGAGAAGAGTGGGATGAAATGAAAATGCAAAAGGTGAAGTGGAATAACAAAAGTGATGAGATCACATAACATTCAGAAACACTAACTCTGATAAAAGAGAACGAAAACAAAAGAGACATTTAGTTGTGCCCTAGTTGTCTTTTTTCTTGTGGTGATGATGAGAAGTCATCGGTAAATGAGCTACTACAAAGCTGGTAAACATTGGACCCTAAAGTATTTGGCTGGAATCGAGGTTATTAGGCTTGTACATAGATCTTAGATATTTTGTGCGTTATTTATACTTCATGTATGTAAACGGGCTGCTCGACAGAAAACGGATGAAAAATGTTGAATGCCAAATGTGCGTAGGTTGTTTAAGGCCTGAGGTATATGGCCGTGAAAGTTTGCTGTTGTTATTATTTTATAAGGAACATAATTTATAAGGACACGCTGTTCCTCTCACCAAAGAGTTAGCTAAGGTTGAGATATATCCATCAAATTTATTGTCATTTATGATTTATAATTGTCAGCCAACTAGTCGTACTACCCCAACAACAGCGCAGACAGTGTATAACCCTTGACATTTATCGATCTGTGTTCCCCATCCCTGTCTCTTCCACGGTGGAGCTTGTATTCGTGCAAATGTAAGCTAGTTACCTAACGTTTCTGGAATTGGAGGAATTATTTATTCCGCCTTCTCAAACGTAGTTGGGGCGTGGATTCACGGAATTTGGACATGCAGAAAGAAATGAGAATATTTATATGCATTGTCTCGTCGAGAGAAAATAAAGTTATTTCTGCCCACTCGGGCCTCTTGCTTTCTTCGCCTTCTGCTGCTCCGTACTTGCTCTGCTTTCTTTTCCCAACTTCAAAACAGCAGCAGAATCGAGCAGCCAGCTCAACTTCGAAACATGTGTTGTCATGATTGATGACAAATTGATTGATGTCTGGGCACAAAGTCACATTTGTTTGCAAATTCAGTTAGTTCGTTGAGCTGCGAGGAAAGTGGGCCATGTTGAGGTAAAGCACGATCAGCTCTGGAGAAAGTCTTCTGGCAATTGGATTTCTGGGTCCAATTTTGCCAGGACGGAATGCGAATAATATGCTCGATGGATTAATTTGTTTGAAGTTTGAGTGGGATGCAATGGAATTCGTTGGGTTGAATGTGTACATGTATTCAGTCTGTTCCAGTCAAGTGGGTGGGAAGTTGGGAATATGAGGGGGCGTTGAAGGGGTTGCAATTGCACAATTTCTTCCGAGTTTGCTCCCTGGTTCTATGTAAGTAGCTGCACGTAGGGGTAAAATATACAGTTCTGCAGGTTTGTCATTTTTTAACATTGCATAAACTATTCGTTTTTTTTACCCGAAAGTATGACTGAAAACACAGATTGATGGAAGTATTATTTTACATAAACTTTCGAGAGTTAGAAATCCATAGTTGGTAGCTCTATCCAGTCTTAAATAAGTCTTTGGCATACACATCGAGATGAGAGCAGGGTCAGCAATTTGCAGAGAGGAAATGTGATACATAGTATTTATGCATATTAAGTGAGGTTGACCTCTCCACCGAAGGGGATTCTTATGGTAATGATTATATTTCATGCTTGCATAATGTGCATATCGTTCCAATACTGGACCTACAGAAGCGGAGGTAAAAAGATCCACTTGGCTGGGATGCAAAACACATTTAGGATTGCATGTGTCTGATCATGTTTTAGCACTATTATTGTTATTGTGTTGAAGTACAAAGTTGTCGGAAAGGGTAATAAACTCTGTGGAATTGGGTTTCATTCGCGTTCATTAAATCCACCCACTAACGAAAAGTAATTGCAAATGAATCGTTATACGCATGCACGAAAAAATAAAGAGCCCATAACATCAGAAATAATTGAGAATCTTTAAAAATAAAGTGACATACTTAATTATTGTAATGCATTAAACTTTATGATTTCGTATTTGCTAAATTAAGCTTGGCTTAATACAACAAGATGATCTTGGAAATTCCAACTAAACTGATACGATAAGGATAAACTCTGCATTTGACAACTGATCATGGATACAGCTACGACTACTAATTTCTATGCTAACTGCTGTCATGTTAATGTGATGTTAATGACCCGTCTTGATTTTCGGTGCCACTGAATTGATAACCTTGAAATCATCAAAAGAAAGCTGGCTCCTTTTCATCGTCTATTTTCAGGCGCCGTGTGCTTCATATTCGTGATGTGTTAAACTCGTAATTAATAACTTATCTATCCTTTTGCTGGATGTTTAAAAAAATGTCTTCCCAGTTGCAATATTGATAATGTAGCAATATCGTAAATGTGTTATGAATATACCCTTAAAAAGATAGGTCATGGTTGTCAATAACATGTTATTGCAAAATGAACTAATGTTTATAGTACATACATATTCACTTAATCTAAATTTTATTTCACTATTTCAGAGCAATGCAAAACTACTCGAAGGACGATATAATTCCTCCGCGTGAACGTGCCAGGTAAGCAAGTAGTTTCAAAAGAAAGACATTTGTAATGGAAATGAATACAATTTAAGCTAAATATTGGGCTTGTGTTCTAGGACTTACACTTGGACAAATGATGCTACCATGCGGTCATCCCATAGCACCACCCCTGCCATGAGCAGTTCCATCGATGAGCCCAGAACCAGAACAGACTCCATGCCCTCGTCGGCAGGAAGAGTTTTGGGGATAGGAATGTCGCAAATGTCGCCCCCGGTCCCAATCCACACCTCCACGCCATCTATACTCTTCAACAGCCCAAATATGTACTCCACTGGCGACTCCGCCTCTAGTTCCTACTCGATTGATTACGACAACAATAACCACAGTCATGGAGGGAGCATATTGGTGGGCGATAAAAGCAATGATGAGGAAGAGTATGTTCCCTTCAACCCAACGGAAGATCAGCACCTCATTATTAGTCCGAAAAATTTAATGAACATGAAGCTTCCCTTGATTCCTGATATTTCCGACTATGTTGAATCAGGCAAAGATTCTGCAAGCTCCAATGCCCAAACTCCATCCAGCTATATGGAGATGCAAAGTCCAATGTCACCATTTGACAACTATATTCCCATGAGCCCAGGTGAGCGATTGATTGAGGAGCATATAAAAAAATTCCTTAAAAGTTGCCAATTGTAATTGACATATAATATATTTTAATCTTTCACCAGCATGTACAATCCCCAACGGCCTCAAGTCGAACGGAAAAATTTCAGTTTCTCACAGCAGAAATTCTAGTCTAATCGAAGACAATGATGGATATGTACCAATGATCCCTGGTGGTGTTCATAGGTAAAAACTAACTACTTTGGCATACACTGTACAGTTGATTTTGTTTTAATTATTGCAAAATTATGTTATTATAGCCGAAGTGAATCTGGGGCTGGATCAACGGCTGGGTCTGCAACAGGACTTGACGACGCATATTTAGACATGGATTTTACCAGAAAAATTAATTTGAGCAATGAAGGTACGCCTTTCTTATGAGAATATAAAAATTTATCTTGCATTGATGGATGCGAATTATGTTATAAATATTTGATTTTTTTCTTCTTCAGATGTTAGAAGGGTTTCACCTGCCAGCAGTGAATCATTACAAAGCAACACCCCATCATCGGACTTTCCATTAGAAAAAGTCACATCTTATTTAACAGATGACTTTGAGGACTCCATGCGCCCTATCCGAGCCTATTCTGTTGGTTCAAGATCTGATACGTCAGCTCTTGGGAAAATCCGGTCGGGGAAGAACCGTTTGGAGGCCGTTCAAGAGACTTTCCGATGTAGAGCAATGTCCGTTGGATCCAAGAATCCAAGAAAACCACCAATCCTGCCAAATACCTCATCAAACGCGGGATTAATTCCTGCTGTGGGGAGCAATAAAGCGGCTGTCTCTGGAGTTGGTCCCCTTAGTAGCTCGTGGAGCGGATCAACAGGACGGTGGCCTATGACAAAATTTGTCAATAACCATCATTATTCCCCAAATCAACCACCTACGCAATATGCATTCTCCCAAGGCACGAGTGAATCTAATGATTCGGATTTAATGGAGCTGGATTTCTCCAAGAATAAGAAAATCAGGAAACGCTCACATCCTGGCCCTCCTCCTAGCCTCAATTCGACACCTAGCTCCACTGGCTCATCCAGTTTACAAAAAATTAGTCCCGTCCCAAAAGGGGTCATCTCCAACAACAGTGGTGCAGTTGAAGGTTCCGAGTCTTCGGAACTTCTCAAGTCGTCATCATCTCAACAAAATTCTGGTGGTAGTGCCGAATACTCTACGAAGGGTCGCAATTACGCTATTTCAGCTCCCATATCTATTAAAGCCCCGAGTACGAGTCGTAATACTACTACTGACCCTAACTACGCATACCACGATGCCAGCAGTTCCCAAGCATCGGTTTCAATTCTCTCTCGACTTACCGGCACTGATCTCAAGAAATTGAAAGAATTGGATGATGAAGGGGCTTATCTGAACATGGACTTTTCCAAGCCTCCCGTCGCCTCAAAGAATGATGGCCCGGCAAATAACTTTATAACAAAAAACAAAATTCCCAGCACTACGGCAATTCGATCTGACGAGTGTGTTTCAAATGCAATATCACCTTCATCCACAAAATTCTGTTTAAATCTCACCTCCCCGTCAATGACGTCTTTAAATTTAACCAAACCTGAAGCTGGAACGGGGACTTTTAAGTCGAATTTCTGTAATGGAGATTTGCATACGTCTTCTTCCAAAAACCCACATCCGAATAATGATAAAAACCATCCACCTGTCACAAAAAGTTCGCCATGTTCTGGTTGCTCAGATCATTTAGTCATATCTTTGCCGACTTGCGGCCTAACCAGAATGATGGTAATCGAAGAGTCTCCCGAAAAGCAGGAACATAGCAAACCATCCAGCGGTTCAATTACTCCACAGTCCCCCTCAAGATGTGCTCCCTTGGCAAAGCCGGAAGATGATAATCAAATCACTTACGCCTCCATTGAACATCTTCCGCCACCTCCATCATCTTGCTTACCCACGGGTCTTGCAACAGTTTCATGTGCAACTGCTGTTGCAACATCCAATAAAGTAACTGGGGTAGCTTACGCTCAAATTGACTTCAAGAGCACCGAGTCGGTTAAACCAAACTCTTAAATTACAGAAACTCTTATGTAAATCAAACCTTTTCTTCGTTATTTTGATTAAAACGTTTATGTTTGGTTGATATTATTAAGTTGTCTCTTGTTAGTATGTAAGTAGTGGTATCTCATGATTAAGACATGGTATGATTCTGTACTGTATCGTCTAGGACATGTACTAGCTCTATTTTATGTTGATTATTACGGAATGAAATGTATTGTACAGAGAGACAAGGAGCTTTGAATATTTTTTACAATTATCATAGCTCATAATTCTAAAATTATTTATATCTTGCTTCCCTTGTAATAAAGATAGTAAGAATAATAATAATAACAATAATAATAATAATAATAGTAATAATTCACTAGCTCGAAGAAAAATTTTATATCGGGCAGCGCAGTCAATTTTTTCAATCTCAATTTTTAAATACTACTTTAAATAGTTATAATTAAACCTCTTTTTGTTGTTCAATAATGACAATTAATGATGTCTACCTCAGCGATTCTTCTTACCTTCGTCTACTTCTTCAAAAACAGGGAAGTTTATTACTGCCAAATGAAAAGAAAATAGTTCACACTATTTCTTCTCTTCTACAAAAAAACATTCGTTATTATTGACCTTTGAAAATAAACCGAAACCGGTAAAATGAAGTATATCATACACAACAAAAATACCCAGTGTGTGCATACCCACAAGCTTTAACTATCCAGAAATAACATAATGTAGCTAAACTGCAATTACATAATTTAAAAAACAACAACAATTAATATTACATGTTAGCCACATCAGCAATGTACCTTGTGCAACGTTCAGCTCAGAGATTTTAAAGTTGTTAGAAATAATACAAGTATGTTAGCTAGTTCTAATAATAATATTATAATTGATTCACTTTGATTTCGAAAATGCACGACGTTGTACAAAGGGCAAGCCAGATCCTAACAACAGCCTGGCATTTTTTTCTGCATAATCTGGGATGTACCCTCATTCATTCTTATGGAAGTATGGAATCCTAAAAAAGTTTGGTGCTCGTAGTCTTTTCTTGTTCTAGGAAATAAAAATACAATTCCTATCCCGAAAAAATTAGTGTGGTTTTGTTTTGAGACGAAAAACAAACAAATTATTATTTTTAACTTACAACAATGTTCGAAAATCTCCCCTCTTGTTATTATATGTATGAAGGTATTAATTGCCAACGCAGAATAGCTCAATAAACCAAAGATTAATTTTCAATAACCTGTTGTGATTTGGGTCCTGCAATTTCATTATCATGTTATTTGTGTTAAATATTTTTCCACTTTCACTCCTGCACTTCATGCATCCTTTCATTATTTTTGTAATTTCCTGAAAGTATATAGAATACTAAAAATGCATATGTAACATGTCAAAGTCATGACACTATTTCGCTTGTTTTATCCTTGGATTAGGAATGGATTAAGATCAGCAACGTCGGGTGCCACGAATAAAATTATCTGAATCCAATTTACGTCGATGATGGTTATTTATTGATTAGAAATACTAGAATATTACATGCATTTCACATTTTATTCTACATTATATTCTACTACAGCACGAAACATGTTGAACATGTCTTGTCATTCTGACAGTAATTTTATCTGTATCGTCTTCAAACTAACATTTAGTCAGTTGATGACGCAAACAATCTCAATTTCGGTCTCAGACATTTTAGCAAACCATAATCTAAAATATTCTCCTTTGTGACAACTCTAAATAGTGTTGTTTACAAGCTCTGGGAAAATCAACGGAAAACTAAATATTTCTCGAGATACAATTATTACGTGTACAATATTAGCATCTTATCATAAGATTCTTATGTTAGCCAGTTTTATAGTTTAAAAGTTATCATTGGAATATGTATTATTAATTGACAATCAGTTGAAATTACTTATTTATACACAGGAATTGATATACATACGTAAACATGTATGTACATTACCTATTGAAAAAGGCAAATTTAAAGAAAGTAGAAAGGACATCACTGTTAATGGACCAGAATTCGGTAAAATCATCAGATTACTATTAAACTAGCTGCACCCAATTTATGTATGTACTATCAACGAAATCCACGTTTATTATACCTAACAATATTTATGTACTATTAATCATGAAATTACAAGTCAATTATTTTTTTGAAATACACAAAATTTCTTGAACGTCAGAGGTAACATGTTATTTGAAAATATGTGGACAACGAAAATTATCTTTAGTCGTTTATAGTAATAAATTTTATATTAATTTGGTGTTATCAGGATCTTTGTGTCGCGATACTCAAAACTTGAAAACTCTTCTTTCTCCACATTCCGGGCAAAATTTCGCAATGCTGGACGGGTAGGAATTTCCACACTCGTGGCAAAACCTGGCTCCACTTCCCGGCCCGGGCGAGAAGACGTCCGAGGAGGAGGATTCGTTTCGCGTGGGGACGGAGGGTGTCAGGGGCGCGGGTGAAATCTGCATCGGACTCTCCGGCTCTTTGCCCTGATTTTGGGTAAACGTAGTCCTTCGAACGAAGGGCGTTCTGTTTGAGAGGAGGAGAGAGTGGGTGGACGAGAGGGGGTTTCGACCACTTTCATGGCTGTGACCACCTCTTCTCATGGCTGACTCTTCTCCAACCATGGACTCCAGGGCCTCAAACTCCGGATCTGTCACCCCTCCAGATCTATATGTACATGCAAAATACACATTTTTAGATTGGCAATACAATATTTTATTCACTTTTGTGTACTTAGGTGAATGGAGAAGGGGAAGTGTACAAAGGGTTTCAAGCTCTAAATTTCTACCTTTTGTAAAATTCATTGGTTTTGACAATAGTTTGTGTATTTATCTAGTTAGTTCACAAAATAGATCATAAAATAAAATATCTATATAAGCAGCAAGAGCCCAGTTGTATTGTTCCAAGAGTAAATATACTTGAACTGAATGAAGAGCATAATGTACATTTAGTTCAGCTAAACAAAGCACTTCTTGCAAAGAAACAGATTAAAATAAGCGTTCGTTTTTAAAAGGTTCAACTCAAAACAACACCATTTGTGTCCACACGTGCTCGTTTGTTTTTCTAAGTGTAAGTATTCATTCCAAAAGTTGAAAGAAACTTATTGTTCTCTTGAGAAACAAGTGCAAGCATTTTCCCTTGTGGAAGGAAGGAAGTGGCAGAAATAATACTTTGCGTTCTGCCTATTGCTATTAAATATTTTCCTAAATGGAGGAATTAAGTAGTGAACCACTTATAACGTTCAAGTATGCTTGAGGAGTATTATTTGAAGTAAATAGGCGAAATGTTTTAACAACATGCAACATTACTTGACAGAACACACATTTTTAAAACTACGTTACGTATAATAAAATAGACCAAGCTATCATGAACTACGCAGGTGAATCTCTGTATGTACGTATGAACACTATGAATTTCCTCGTATATATAAATTCATCATGAAAAGTTTCTATAAAATTAGATACCGATAAGTATTTCGTTAGGAATGGAACTTGCATGTTTCTGACTGTATGTAGAAGGAAAGCAAAATTCCATTCCAGTTAGAGCCATACAAGACAACATTACGGCATGGTTAGGAACCTTCCCAAAGTTGGATGGAGGAAGTTTTTTTACAATATTCTTGTAAAAGAACCAAAGTCAACAACAACGTTGTAAAATTCTTTCTACTTTTGTAAACTGTCACTAATCTAGGAAAGCATTTTCTCGGTTTCCAAATTACATTTTGGTTACCTCAATTACTACAGTGGAATTCCATCTTTTCTGTTACAGACAGGAAAGGAAAACATAAAAAATGCAATAAAAAGTACGGTTATTAGCTTCTACGAGTCTTGAAACTTATTGGGACTGACGATAAGACATTTTTTATAAGAACAAAATCGCTGCACAGCGAAATAATACAAAGATAGGAAGATGAAAGGAAGCTATGTATGCATATGTAGATATACTGATACAAAGAGTAAAAGCCAGAAATATCAAGAGTTTTGCATCCTTACTACAGCAATGTATGTATTTATATATCTCGTTGCAAAGTTGCATATAATACGCTTTTGACGAGACGAGGAATTCCATATTAAATATTCAATTTCTGACAGATTTCTGGAAAATCCGCATGACTCTGCATTAAGTAAAGGGTAGGATCGTAAAAAGTAAAGGACGGTTAAGAAGTGAAAAGTCCGTGTTGTTTAAATCACAAGTGGCACGTTTGCAAGAATTTACTATGATTGTGATGAGGGCAGGCATATGCTGCTGGGTCCATAAATCCTTTTCATCCGAACACAAAATGTGAAATCCGGATAACGGAAATGAAGTAAATAAGTTCTTTTTTTGTGGCCGAAATGTTGAAATGAAGTAGGAATGACATTGCCTCATGGCAAAGAAAATTTATTGCAAAATGGTTCACTTCTTGGAGCGAGTTGGTCTGCGTCAACGTGACAAATCATGCTCGTTTCATGTTCTCGTGAGAAGGTTTATGGTTGGAGTAGGTTGAGGGCAATTGGAATTGAGAAATTATGTGAATCAAAACGACTGAGATAATGCAATTCTTTTGCTTACCGACTGAAGCCAGAATCAGCGCTGGAGATTTGCGATAAAGCTCTAGATTTGTTAACGTCTCCAAAACTGCTGTTGTCAGATTGTTGTGACTTGGTCTCAGAAGAGGTTGACATAGACATCTGACTATTTTCGGGCTGTCTATCCCTTCCACCAACTTCGCTGGAGGAAGCGTTTCTGCTTTTTTTAAGAATCTCATCCCAGTAGCTGTCATCCATTTTCCCACTCGGAAGGTCGAAAACAAATTGATCATTGTCTAGTCCACAGAAAATGACAACATTATTTCTAAATTCCCTATTTACGACTACGCGTGTACATACAAAAGGCATGTACTGTATTGAGGATTACAAACTGTGGCCATATGACTTATGTACTTACATAAGTACTCCATAAAACTGAAGCTATATAACCTACCTTTCCTCTCAGCAACATTGGGGTCTCCACCACCACCCAGCATATCATGTCGACTCGGCATGTTGGTGTGAAAACTGTCCGAGTGAACCACGCCAACGCTTTCGAATGCTTTCTCCAACCCCAATTTCCTCGCTGTCTTTTT
Organism: Folsomia candida; assembly: GCF_002217175.1. Classification (NCBI taxonomy): domain Eukaryota; kingdom Metazoa; phylum Arthropoda; class Collembola; order Entomobryomorpha; family Isotomidae; genus Folsomia; species Folsomia candida. The sequence goes on along the minus strand of NW_019091195.1, from coordinate 13,834,415 downwards.
ATTGACATTTTTATTGATGGGTTGAGATTTTAAAAGCTCTTCTAATTGCTTCTCTGCCATTTCATAGGGATCATAGCTTGGGTCTTGAGTCAACAAAGTTGTCCCTTTTGGTCGGAACAACTCTTGGTGGTGATTGGTCTTGTTTGCTTTGGTGTAAAAAGTCATGGGAGTTATAATTAAGGGAGAGGAACAGCCGGATGAAGATGACTTGCCACCACCAACCTCACCACCACCACCGCCAGAATTTGTCATCATCATATTCGATCCCGTATTCTCAGTTCCTTCCGGCTCTACCCGCTTAGACCGGAAGAAGTTTTTGTGTAAACTGGATCGACTTCTTGAGTTTCGGTTAAAGCTATTACTGGCCTGTTGTGGAACTTGCTGTTGTGGTTGCCCGTAACCGGAAGAAGAAACATGTCCGTATGGAATTCCTGTGTTGTTCATCATCATTGCCAAGTTGTCACTCGACTTTGCCAACTTTGGAATATTGCTGCTCGTATTGATCTTCATTGGATGGACTGGACCGGAAGAGTTGTTGTTGGCAGCGAGGTAGTTATTATTACTGCTGTTTTGCTGATAGTGGAATGTTTTACTGAGCAAATTATTAATCTTGTTCGTGACACTCATGGCATTGCCTCCTCTTTTTGAGGGTGATGGAGAAGGTCTCCGCATTCCTCTCGTGAAATCTCCATAACAGGAATTTGTTAAAGACTCGTTACTGTCCGAGTGAAGGACACCAACGCTTTCTGAAAACAGATAACAGATTAATTGGAATATTGACCAAAGATATCAATGTAAACTTACTAATTAACTTTAATGAGTTCATTTTTGAACATGGGATTTGTTATGTTGAATAAGACTATCTTTGGTTTGGAAAGGCCTGTGACAAATAGGACATTCCACACCCTCTTGGTGCATGTTCATATGATTCTCTAATTCTTCTACAATATGTGTTGCCTTATCACACTTTACACACTTCAATTTAGGAACTAGTTTATGGTGGTTGTTGAAATGATGAGTCACGGCGGATGTTTTGATAGTTTCACCACAAATTCTACAATTGAACTTTCCTATTCCTGATAACAAGCCTCTGTTCGATTGGGCTGGAGAATTGATGATTGACTCATCTGAATTTAGTTTTTGAAGAGATTCGTAGGTAAACTTTATGTTATAAAACTTAATTTGTTTGCAACCCAAATTTTGAAACATCGGATGTAGATCACTACTTAGTTTTATATCCAATAAATCAGTGTTTTTAAATTTAATTAACAATTCAACTAATTTCTCCTCATTTTTCCAATGCTTTGCGTGAGCTGAAGCATCAGTGTTTTTTCCTGACAGAGGTAAACGAAGCAAAGGAAACTTTAGATGTTGGAATTTTATCACTCTTGATAACAAATATGAATATGCTTCTGCAGCATCACATGCCGAACTCACTGATTTTGAATTTTCACTAATGATTAGATCAGATAATAATATGAATCTAAACTTGGAGTCATTGTCATATTGGTATGTATACACATTGGAATACAGTTGTTTATATGTTATGCAAACGATATGTTTTCTTCCACTTAAAGTTGATACACGAAGGGACAACTTGTCTTTATCTGTAGCGTTAAGCCATAACATAACCCGATAATGGTTATTTACTGTCCTTAAATTCTCGTCTTCCTTTACAATCTGTAAAGCTAATTTTTTGTCTTCACTTTCGTCGTCTATTTTTATCACTTTAGGAAGAGTTTTGGACGCTGGTCCTGGTCTTTTATGACTAGTATTTGTAATAGTAGATAGCGTTCTACTACTCTGACTCATTTTTAATTAACTAAAATTGATTAGATTGAATTAGAGTGAGTTGGATAGTATACATCATATAATTCCATGGAATTGACTAGGCTACTGAATGTAATACCAATGTTCTTCATGTTCACCGATTCCCGGTGTAATCCCAATGACTCAATATACCCCTTACATTCTTTACCTTTTGACTTTTTGAAATTGGTTAATTGATTGTTGTACAAATTGCTGGCTCCGTCCGTTCTTCGAAGGCCAAATAGTTTGTAAGCCATGCTGGCAAAGTCTTTGCCTGGTGACACAGATCTCAAGCTGGTACACGAACTTGAGCCTTTGATAGGTCGGTATTTCGTACGAATTTCCTGTCTTTCCATCGCTTCGATTTTTTCCTTTGGTGTTGGTTGCACCTCATATTGACGTTGGACGTACTTTTCTTTGCAATATTCGACATGTCTGTCAAAGGCTTTGAAACCAAAGCACCGGTTGCAGAAAGGACACTCGTCTGTGGGAACGAGTGGCTTGGCATATGAAGGGAGAGATGGATCCATGGTACCATGAGACTCTTCTGAGTTGGACCCGAATTCGGAGTGATTGTCGTCATTGAACAAATACTCTGATGGAGGTTTGCTATGTCCTCGTTCTCCTCTTGTTTGGCTCATGCTTCGTTGTCTTCTCAATGGTGAGGTTGCTCCTGCAAGACGACTGCTTGGATTCTGACCAAGTGACGAAGGCTGTTGGTGTAGACTAAGAAGCGCTTCCGAACTTAATGTGCTTCGGGTTGTGCAGCTTGTGCCACGGAGACTGCTTCTATTCTTGGATCCTCTCGAAAACCCTGAGGAAGAGGCTGATAACCGAGTGTCACCAGTAGTATCCGGTGGTGGTATAAAATACTGTGGGACATGGAATAAAACAAAAGAAAGTAAGTATGTGTACACTTATGTAAGTATGAGTCGTGTCATAATAAAGTTAGCGTCTGTTAGCTCTTTGTTGTTTGATTTTCTATTACCTCTACTTTTGTCCCCTTTTTTCTCTGCTCAGTCGAGTCAAACTTTCCTCGGTCTGGTTTGTATGGCGTTTTCACATTAACTTTTGTACACACTTTGGAATGCCGTTCCAGAGCATCAGGGGAAAATGTGCGGTTGCAAATGATGCATGGAAGAAGGATTTGAATGAGTGAAGCCTCCTCCGTGTCACCCACCCCCTTGCTATTCAGGACATTTGCTGGTGTCACTGACTCAGGGTCGGACGAGCTGGAGGTGCTGTGATCTCGTTCACCACCACTTCCGAGCCCACTTTCGCTCGACGGCCTTTCTTCCGAGGTGGAAATGACGGAGGAAAACGATTTCGAAATTGGAACTTTCCACGCTGGAATGTAATCAGTCCTTCCTCTTGCAGATGACGAGTATGGGTTTGTAGACATGTCCATCATTGAGCTCCCACTTGTTACGGGTGGGGTTCGACTCTCCAGCCATGTGGAATCCATGGTTTGAATTAATATGTTTTACTATGTCCAGTGAAAAGTGTAGATTTTCAGAATCGCCAAACTACTGCAAAGCATAAAATTAAGAGCAAAAACATTAAAATAAATTGCTCTTGGTACATTTGAATGTGAAAAAGAAATTAACTGAATCAATGTAAAAGTACATTTACTTTCAAGGATTGCAAGGATTCTTGGTTCGCTTTTAACATTTTCAGGCTTTGAAAAGATGCATGCTAATGGAATGATTATGTCTGTCATGTCACCCTTTTCCTGCCTGCAGACGTTCCGTGTGTGAATGAACACTGTATAGTGCTGTCTCTCGTCTTTCTGCAGTATTGCTTTGGAATCTCAATAACCTTTAAATTGCAAAAGTAGCGTTCAGAAACCACGAAACATAAATAATTCCAAGGACTTTGGTTTTATTTCACTTGTTAGCAAGTTCTGTCATCAATGGCAATGTTGTCAGCTAAGTATTACTTTCTACTATTTGGTTAAGGCGAATAAGAAGAGATGATTCGCTTGGCTCGGCGTAATATAAGATGGAATAGAATCGAGTGAGAATGGATGGAAAGCTACATCATTATGAATTTAGAATTGAGGAAAGTTTTGCAAGTTGAAGTTCAGTCATCAGTGAAAAAGATAAAAAAGTCCGGAAGATGAGTTCTCGTAGTTATTTGTGCAAAGAAGTTATAACAAGGAAAAATAATTGGATATGGTTGGTTTTGGTTAACCAAATTCTAGATTTCAAACCAAAATGAGTTTTGCAGTTTTTGAGTTCATGTTGCTCAATTCTAGTCAGGAGCTTCGGAACATGACGGCATCTTGGGGACATTAGTTCTCCATTCGTGTTAATGGCGTCTATGCTGCAATATAAATGCCGGTGGCGTCTTGTTCCGCAGCCCCTGCTCGTAGTTCCATTTCTACCGTGCTCAATCAAAATTTATTGTACTTATTCTTCGCCCTAATCGCTTTGGACAATAAACGAGGAATTGAGCAGGTGCACAATTATGATCGATCTCGTCCCTCTCAATTCTGCATCGTCATACAAGAAGTGAAAACCGTATTCTTATTAGCAAAGTGTCCAAATTCATAAACTACAAATACCTGGCTGGAAATACAATGTAAGTATGCATTCAATTTGCAAACTACTTGTTTCTGCTTGAAAAGCCTACATATATTTCGCAAGAAAGAAGTAATAATCTTGGCATCACAAAATTGTTTTAGTTATTGATATGCACATTATATAAAATGCTTCAACTGCACTTTGCATATTCGTGTGGTGGAAAGAGAGAGAGAGAGAGAAGAATTGTAAATGGAAGTAAGAAAAGTTCGTGGGAAGTGTACTTTACAAATATGTAAATCTCAAGGCCACGTTTCTCATTTTGCCTGCCTTTACTTAAGAATTTGCCACCTCAAACTGAAGCAACAACAACCACCGCATAATAACTCCCATTAATACCACAAGACGAGATTGAAATTGCAATATTGTATTCGCATTACGTTGTAATGGGTGACCCACCACCGCTGCAAAATCACAATCCTTTTCCCTTCTCTTTAAATGCCCACACAGGTGGACGTTTAAACTGCTGTTGACTAATTTTGGCTTTGGAACGATGTGTAGGCTGAGATGAATAAACAACAGGGAATATAGAGATGGCTCCTACCTTCATGACAGTGATGCATAGACGATGATGACTGCAAATGCCTCATGTCTTCAAAGAATGTATGAACAGCGTACTGGTGCTGCCTATTACTTCATAAAACGATAACGAAATTGAAGGGTTGGGATGGAACAACGTGGATGACAGGACAAGAGCTTCCCACAAACACCAATTGTTGACTAGCATTAAAATACAAAATAGGGAAATCAAGGATGTGATTTGTACAGAGTCTCAAGCACGCGGTCGGAATATATGTATGTATCCATCCACTGCTAATATTCGTCATGTATGTATCCCACCAGTCATTTCATTCAGAAAGGTGTCCATAACATAAAATTAATCTATAACCTCCAAGATTGAGAGTGAGCGATCTTGTTTTTTAGAAATAATTTACAATCAGGATTGAGCCGTATAGTTATTTCGATTAGCAATTCCTTCATTTATACTTGCGATCTAGATCAATTTATGCGTGATCACGAGCGTTTAAGCTACATCTTGCTAATGGGTGATCGATACTCTGAATACGGCCTGCGGATTACGGTTCACGGGTGACGTCTGTTGTTTTTCGGTAAATGCATAACGAAGAATGGTTCTAGAAATATTATTTTGCCATTGTCCCATCACAACATATTCTCAAGGAGAAATTATCTATATTGCTCTGAGGAGCTCGTCTTGTGACGTACGATTTATGCCGTGACTATTGGTGCTCGGTGATATCATATCATATATTTTATCCACAATGTTAGTAATAGAAATTAATTCATTGAACGGGTTAAATATTTAATTATGAACAACCTCGATTAATAAGGAGTCCTTCAACACATATTTCTGCATATCTGAAACTACAGTCAACAGTACGATTCGTTTCGGGTTTTGACTGTGCACAAACAGATTCACTTTTCACTAGCTGTTTGTAATACATGTAATAGTTTTTTTGTCAGTTGAATATCCAATACAATAAAATATACATGAACCCAGCTTATATCTCGGAATTCTGGGTAGCAGAAAGCAAACAAATTAAAATTGCCTCGCTAATTTTCTTTTTTAACAACCCGTCTCCATCTCGTTTTTTATGTCCTTTCAGATGACAATGCCATGAAATGAAATCCAGCCGCTGAGAAAGGAAGAAGTTCATTATTATTATTACACTCAGTGATCAGTGCTAAATTAATGGTCCTTGTAACAATGCCATTCATTCACGCTTCACATTCCCAACTCCGCCGTATACCTAATATTTACATACATGCACGAGTATACGATGTACAATAAGGAACAAATTCAAGTCGGTAAAAAATACAATTTTGTAACATGCACGGGCACCCAACCATCTTGACTTACAACAAGTGATACCTCAAGTTTCGATTGGACAATTTCTAACGTGTTGTCGAGCCGAACTCTGTCTGACTATAAATGACAAGTTTTTCTTGAGGCAGCTTAAGACTAACATTTTTTAAAATAAAGTTTTCTTCATTTGTGCATATGTAACCCTTACTGGTTTTAATCATTTTTAGCACTTGAACTGCATTAATACGAATAAAATAAATAAATGTTTCTAATAAATGAAATTGCTCTGCAACTGTTGCGACTTGCGAAATCCCTGCACGATAAAAACACATCGAGGTGCATAAAAAAGCTGTCCTGTCAAAATATTCACATGCCTTCGATTATACGGTCTCTAAAAACGTAAGCATTGTTTGAACACAATTTTGGAATAAAAACGACAAGTTTCGTGCATATATTCATTTTTTGTCTTGCGCTGATTTGAGCAAATAAATGAATTCTTATAAACACTTAAAAACATGCATGCATACATATACAAACACTAAAATTCATTGTTTTTATGTGAAGCACAGTTTTATGCATGAAATCCATAAAATTAAATTAAGATCACGCACACGACTTTTAAACTTTAGGTGGGTGGGTGGATGTCGTTGACTGTGCCTGCCTTAAAAATAAAGATCGACTGACTTGTCAACAAAACTTAACTGTAATTGTCTCCAGCAGAGAAGATGAGTGCACTAAGCTGCGTTTACATTAAGGAATTTTTGGAATACATGTATAACTTTGCGAGTTCAGTTGGGTGTCTATTCCTCAAATGCACACTTCACAGTGAACTTTTTATCTTCACAGAAATGTGAGGAAATTGAACAATTTTACGGGAAACGGTCCAGTGACTCCTCTATTCTCTGCGAAGCTAGTATTCTGAATTATGTAGGTTGTACTCTGTCGGTGGCCGTGGGAGGGGATTCAAATTTCTTCAGTTCATTCTTGAAATATTATCTGATCCACTTTTTTGTGCAATGTTAAAAAAGTTCCATCCCAGTCAAACAAACGAAAAATAGTCTACATAGAATACAAAATGTTTTAAAACTGTGTGGAATGATTTATGGAGTTACTCTAATTCACTCGTCACACGAACAAGGACCGTGTAAAATGTTTGAAAACGAACTTTAAAATATTATGTACACTCCAAATTGCACTTTCCCGACTTTGAAATAAAAATTTGATGTGGAGATTTAAATACGTTTCTTGCTCAATCTGAGAGTAATAATAATAATGTGCATGTAGTGCTGGACTTGGTGATAATATCCTTCATTCATGATCAGCAAACCACAAAGATGAAGATTGCATTTTATGGGCAAACTGGATTATACCCTTTTCTTCTTGAAGATGAAACCACAAAGCAGATTTTGAGTTGCTCCCGTCGTAGTTTTAAACTTTTTATACTTTATATCACTTCACCTCTGTTTGGAAGTTTTATTTTTAATATTAAAGAGGCTGCTAACCAAAGAAGAGAATGATTCATCCAACACTGTTTGTGCTGGTGCTGTAATCTTGTTCATGTTATTTTGCACGGGAATAAATAGTACATGATGGCTGAAGGATTCTGGAATAAAATATCCAGCCTCTTTTTAAGTCTTTTTAGTGATAATGATCCAGAAGAGAATTTTATCAACTTCACTGGGTGTTGATTTTATTTGGACATGAGTGCAGCCAGAAGGGCTTAATTAATCAGTCACATTTGAAATGCTATCAGTGCTGCTGATTTGATTGCAATATCTGGGAGCCATTGTACAACTACTGCGTTCAATTATAATATGATTCCATTATTATTTACAATTGTTGGATAGGCACGGAAAATAGTATTGCCAAATACTGGCAAGCGTAAGAATTCTCAAAAGGGCTGGAACAAGTGCAAAGATAAAAATACAATATTAAATCGTTGACAATACGGTAAAGTTGATATTGAGTTAATCATGTACTTTAACATCAGGAGTTCAAGATCGATATGCCAATAAACAATTCTTACAGGATCGACAGGAACATTTGATTTTTGCAATCAACAAATTTGGCGATAAAATTATTACCTTTTCAAGGCTTTCTGTAGGAAAATGAATAGGTATTTATTTATATGACATATTTGCCAATGCATACAAACATGGCAATAAAATACTTAATGGGATTATTAAAACCAAAATATTTTTATTGAAAATACAAATGCAAATCAGAGAGTAATTCTATTCCACTGATTTTGATTATAATTTTAATTGGCGTTTTATTTGCCTACAATTTCAAATGACAATTGCCACTCCGGTCTATTTAATTAGCTAATGTGTCTTGTGATAGATTTCACCATTGAACAACATGCATGCATACATATTTCCAAAATTTCATTGGGGTTAGCGTTTGACGTTTTCAATTGTTCTACACAACCGTCGTGAAAATACAAGACAAACTATTAGACCGATTATTTTAAATACATCTCACCCGAACGTCGTGTAAGCGTGAAGGACTTTTTTTGCGTAAGTGATTTCCCTCAACAAGACAAATATTTTTAAGAGGATGATTCTCTGCAATATGGATTCTTAATGTACTTGAGGACAGACATAAGCCTTCATTTTTAGATTCAATAGCCGGATTGAACACTCATGAAATGTGTCTACTCACAAATTGACTACCAATATTTACTCGATTTATGAAGTATTGACAAAGACTTACGGGCTTGTTAGAAAGAATGGACCCTAATGTGGGAAAAACTCGGGTCATTTGAAAGTTAAGTTTAAACACGACAGAATCGTATGTGCATGTATTTGGTCGGCGTGTCCATTTAAATAGCGTATCCCTCACACCTTACATTTTATGTTGTTTAACTATAGATGTGTGGGAACTGGAGAGATAAACAACGCAGAAAAGTGATAGAACTGGTATGTGTATGTGTACACTTGTGATTATTGTGTTTACTCAAGTCTTGAATGCGAAAAGTATATATGTACATAAGTCACAGGTAAAATGAAGTGCGCCGAAATTTACTAACATGGTAATGGTCTGGAATAATTATTACCACAATGAGAACTAGATGAAGAAGGAAACATAAAAATATTATTAGGCTACTAAGTATTCGGTTCCAATTCTTATCAATATTACTCAGAATATTAACATATTACCCAATTATGTTACCTGATTCACTTTATTTTCGTTTCCCATAATGTGTAATGTTATAATCAGACTTGATAATAATTCAAACTTGTATTTATTAAGTATATTTGTTAGGAAACACAATTTTCGGGAATGATGCTTCAACTTTACAAGATTTACACTATGTATGTGCTTACTTTGAAGCATAGTGATAAATCGGCCTCTACTGTAGAGAAAGATATGTAGGTGCATATGCAGTCCAAAAATAATACCGCAATTTTACACGGAAAGAAAGTTCACTATATGAAGAAATGTTTGTTCTGGGTGAATCAATGCGAGGGAGCGAACGATCTAACCGACAAGATTTCGATCCAACATTTGAAAATTTTCATGAACTTATCCCCAAATTTCCCACTCGTTAGACAAGGAACTCACCTGTCATGCTAGAATTAGAGCCAAGTCGATCCAATCCTAATCACAATCTTATTCCTTCTTCTAACCAGAGCACTTTTCTTCTTGATTTGTATAAATTTCGTTCAATAAAGCTCAAAATCTCAGGAATGAATCAAGGGAAACTTATGCAGATCAATCTCCTTGAATTTTATACACTCGTTACTGTACGCAAAGTACATAAATGTGTCACTGTATCACTTTTCCAAGCCAATAATATGTATTGCACACACACCTCACAAACATTGACCGCACTGTAAAACACAGGCAGCAATCCACTCAACTGGAAACTATGTAACGTAAGATCCAAAATCGACGCTTATTACACTTCCGTAAAATGAAGCAATCGCTTAACTGAATATGCGTCCAAGAGGACGAGTCGAAACCAACTAACAAAAAAGTCACTAGGTAACTCGCCAACTCAGATTTTCAAGCCATTCCTGAGTCAAACCATGTTACTTACGAACGAATGTGTAGTAAATGTAGTTGGGTCGTTGCAGAATACGCATACTTTATATGCTTTTGGTAACTTTAACTGCACTCCACAGACTTGGCAAGAAACAAGAAACTAGTCGCCACGATCCCGGCAGCGTTGCACTGCGTTGGCTGTGTGCAATCCACATGCATCCATCCCTGAACAAGCTATACGTAATACAATGCATTGGATTGCACTTGCGAAACTGTTGGGTTCTGAGGAACACGGCGTTATTCAATTCCTGATTAATCTCAGAGTTTATAATGGTAAAAAGTTGTAAACACGTAAATAGCAGTCAATCTACGTACAGACGAGTAACCGAGTAGACAGGTCATTCTCATTTTTGAGTCGTCAAAGCCCTTGTCGAGATATGCATTTTTAGACCAAGTTGGTCTAAATCGGTGCAGTTCCGCTAACGTTGGGCGGACGGATGGACATGACGATTTAATGAACCTGTTGGCTCGGGTTAAATAGTATCAGCACGTTATGTATGTATAAGATAGTGATTCATCATATCCAATTCGTCACTGTTTTAAAATTTGCATAAAATGTAACGATTGCAAAGCCAAATCAGGGATAAGAAACCCCGATCCCAAATATGGGTTTTGTGGTGCAGGAACAGGTACTTTTTTCAATAACAATTTTGTTGTACAGGTTTAGTCAGACTTTGAAAACATCGTGCATATCAATGTTGAGAGAGACAGTCGGACATGATAACAACTGGGACTCATATTTCCAATTAAATGTATCGCTTACAGTTTGGTAAAACGTTAGCATTACTCCACTGCTCAAACCTCAACTATGGTATAACTTCATTCGAGCGTTTTAGTTAAATATTAAATTGTACATATGGTATGATACCAACTAAATTTTTCTGTGCACCAATAAGAGATTGTAAACGAGAAATGTGTATTTCGTAATTGTTATAAAATGAGTATTATGTATTAAAATATGCATGTGTAATGTTAAGAAGATGAACATGCAGTGATTGAGAAGAAGAGTGTTATACAATATTTATTTTCATTCATATTTGTAAGGAGGCTGGTTCTCTTTGTCGTTGCAACAACTAAAGCTCAGAGTATGCAATCTAGAAGCAGTTTGTGTGCTACGCTTGGAAAAACTAAAATGGGTCTCCTCTGCTTTATTTTACGTAAATAACATGTAGTACGAAACTAATGCAAACCCAACAAGCAGGAGTTGCAAAACGTGCATAAGAAACCCTACAACTTGCAGCGCATATGGCTGTTAAAGGGCCGATATCTCGGTTCATGGTTCTCGGATGAGAAACTTTCAAAGTGGGGATTGAACCTTGAGGCAAAAATTAGCAAACTACACAAACATCAAGTGCAATTACTGGTGCATTTAAGCTCTTCGTTTATTATTAGATTCGATCAACACGTTAGCACGTTATGTAAAGTCAGAACAGATGAAGAACTTGTTCCTTGTCACAAATTGATGCATGTTAGCAGATTAGATGAATACGTTTGAACTTAGTGGATTGTTGCCTTTGCTCCTGCTACGAATTGATTAAATAATACTGCTTACGGAGGATAGCAAGTGGGATGTGCAATAATTCTCTAGAATCCATGTGTATCGATTGAAGCCGACCAAACACACATTTAGTTTAGATATGCACAACTATACTTCTCAACACGCGACCTAGGGAAAGGACGACGCCAATGGAATGCGATTGTTGACAATGCAGTTTATGTTGACACACTCGTGGAAGCAAGAATAAAATGAGAATAACGTAGATCGTACATAGGATCATTAATGGTTATTTAATTCGTTTTTTATTAAGAGGATAAACCAAACTTTAATTGAAAATTTTAGTTCATACATTAGATTAACGTAAATTGGGTTGTTATTGTTTCGTTGCTGCTGAAATGACGTAAGTCGTACTAGGACCTCATATCCTTGAATTGCTCTTCAGCACTGTACTGATCCCGAGTACGATTTCAATGTCATGCGCGAAATTGCTTTCTTTGATAAATAATTGGAGTAATTATTACGTAATACGTTCCAAAGAGGATTAAGCAATCATCTCCACAAGAAACGAAATAACTATTTAACTCGCTCATTGTCCGCTTTGCACTTGTCGAGTGTGTCGTAATAACCTGAACCTTGAACACGGTTGACTGTGCCATTCATACATAAATGATAAAACTATCTCAGAAAAATATTGTGGGGATACTTATCCTAACGAAAACTCATCATCAGAAGATGAGTACTCTGTATTTTAAGTACATGGCTTTATTCTGCAAAAAAACACGCAGACAGACTGTTGTTTTTGTAGAGTGTGCATGTTCTGTATAATTTGATTCAATTCACTTTCCAATTTAAATTTTCTCTTGAAAAAAATGATTATGACAAAATCGACTAGGCGACTGGAACTATGCAGATGACGCCTGGAGATCATTACGAGTTATTTTAAGGACTTGCTACAATTACAATTGCTTTCGTAACCTTTATATCGCAAACACATTTCCGATCGACGTAAACTCTTCGTACAAAATTCCATACTCTTCAAAATACAATAATCTTTTTTCCATTTCCGACTCTAAATTTTGCATCATACAAAAATTGTACGAATAATACTTATTATTACTCGTTATTTATGTATTTTGAGTAATAATATCAATGCAAAAGAAATCACTAGTTAGAATCACCAGAAAAAAATGCACCCAACATTTCAAATGTAAAAAAAAGTAAAGTACACAAACAATTGTTAAAAAGCACTCGCACTGCACGTCTGAAAACATCAATAGGCGTTTCCCAATTTGCATAAGGATTTCATGGGTAATTCCGAGCTAATGGGAAAAATCTGATCGTTTCTCCTGTATAAGGTGAGTCTGGAGAAAGGAGAGTCTGCATGGTGCATGAATAAACCATCCATCCAGCCAGGAGAGTATCTTCTATCAACATCAACACGCCCATCGTAATAAGATGTTGCCATTTTATAAATGAATCTCATCCTTTTTCAACAACTTGCTCGCTCACTTTGTGCATGGAGATTGATATTTACATACATTTCTCATTTTAAAATGTTAATCCAAGGAAAATGTATGAAAATGAAACGTTCCCAGTCCTATATCATACTTACGAACGTAGTAAATAAGTATCACCTACATGAGTAGGCATGTGTGATATAAGGTGAACGGTTATTTCGGGTTTTCAAAGAAACATCCTTTAAAATTGTTAATGAGCACTAAAAATCGTTAATTACGAAGAAGATGACATAGTCACAAATGATTTATTTTTCTGTCACGGCTCAGATAAACTACTTGCAAATGAGGTACGCACGAAATGTTCTTGTCTCATTTTATTATTTGTTTTAGCAGATCCTAATTTTCGATTGAGAAATAGGTTTTTATAAAGAGCAAGTCTTTGTTGACGAGGATTAAATGACACGAGCCACATTTAATTGCTTATTATTGTTTTTCAGTCCCACTTAAAGCGATTTATGTTTGTACCTTTAAAGAAGTACCTGTTGGTGCTGATAATACAATTATATGCACAACTGTGTGGATAACAGACATTCGAGATCTGTACAACATCACCTATCAGGTGACATGTGCCATGTTAATCTTTAAAATACTTACCTTTGAAATCTGTACAAAACTTATGCTAATGACCACTGGACCCACTTCTATTTTCAGAGTGAACAAATAACAAATTGCTGTTCTTTCCATGTATACATAATATGTGAATGTTGGGCTTGTTGAGATATGCATCATCATTATTGTCCTTCTCTGTATTTTTCTACATGGACCCACCTAACGCGAGAATGTTACATAAAAACTTGAAGTTGTTATGCATAAGTTCATGCTCATCCCGAGTAAATTCTTCAAGTTAGTTGCACACTTGGTTTATGATATAACACCTCACGCACGGGCAATATGAAGTTGCGGTGTAGAGTTTTGTCTTGGTTTTCGTATTTTTTGAACTGAGTCCCCGTTCAAGCATCTCGATCAGTCCTGGGAAAATAAGTCTACTGTTTCTAAATTAAAAAATTCTCTAGTACCTAGGATTCGTAACTAATTTGACCCTAAGCTATATTTTTTGTTTGCATTAATAAATTGAATCTATAACAAGAGATCATATTATCAACTTTGTTAAGTTGAAGAAGAATCCTCTGGTAAATGAGACAACACCTTTTTCGAGACATTGTCGCATTTAGATAGTTGTGGTGTTTGGATTAATTGCATTGTTTGGGCTGGACCTGGATTGGATTAAAAATATTTTTAACTATGTCCGTGTTGGTTGGTCAAGTTTGCGTTGGCGTAATTTCTATCACTGACTGAATAAATTGTTGGACAGCTCTGGATCCAACTGACGCTTAGTTGAACATCAGTCAAATAATTTTGTAATCAGAGATCTGCGTCGTGTTGAATGGTTACTTGAATCTGAAATTCATTCGAGCTTTGAAGCCGATGCATACATAAATGCTGCGACACGGTAATTACAGACTGACCAAAGTTGCACCACTCATTGGAATTGTGTAATTGTGAATGTCACGGACAAACACCAGTCACAGAAGGAACTTGCAGGGTTAAATAGTTTGGAAATTGTTCAATTCTTTGAAGGACAGCTGCTTATTCCTATTTGGCTGGGGTTTAATCAATCAAAATCTCAAATCAACACGGGCAGAGTCAGATTGAATTTTTGAGCACATTGGTGTTGCATTGAAAATTCAGCAATTAAGATAATTTAAATGGGTGTCACCACTAACCGCACGGTAAAAACGTCTCGCTAAAAAAAGTCGGAAAACACAACTACTTATTAATAGTTCAAGGCTATCCTCTTAAACCTCTGTGATGTATGTATACATATACCTTTGAAAAAATTTACATTTTACAACATATAAAATAAGTAAGTAATTGCTGCAAAAAATAACTTTAGCATATCCTCAAACGTCCAATAGCTTAGAAATTGTATGGATAATCAAATTATCCAACTTTAGTGATGGAATAAAAAAATACTTTCCAATCCATGATCAAGTGAAAACAAATATGACTTTCACATTCTCACTTCTCAGTAAATTCATACACATCTTAGCGTTCATTACTTGAGCATACTTATAAATTGACATATACATACTGTAAGCAAAAAACATTATTGCACGATATAACGCTAATTTAAATTCAAATATTTGGTAAGAGAATCACACATTTTGGGATGTGATGTAATAATCTTATGTGTTCTGTAGTTATATAGACTCGCCAAAATAGATTTGCAGAAGAGTGCAAACACAGCTCAACGTATAAACCGTACATATGCTGCTGTATCTTGCTTATAAATTCCATCGCTAGTGTGTAATACAAATATTGTTGGTTTGCTTGTTAGCCAATCCTTCGACAATTTAAACGTCCTTCTCCTTGCTTGCGTTGTTTGTTAAAATATATTAGACAATAATATGTAAATTGGTTTTGGTCGAATAAGACGTGACCAAACCTAACAACTTAACTCTAGAGATTAATTTATCTAACGAGAATGGCGAATCCTTTTAAACAACAGCAAAACTGCTGGACCTATATATATTTACCTGTAAAATTCTATGTGCACGTATGGAACCGGTCAAAGTAATGTAAATGTTGAAGGTTTTTCATAGTCGTGAGTACTTAATATTGTATTTTTATTTGCTTTATGATAATTATTGCAACTATGAAACTTTCAACACCGTTGAAAGTACTGTGCATGGTTAGCTTACTAATTATCTTGTAACACAGAAAGGCATTTCGCATTTTAATTAAATAAGTATTTGAGAAACTCTTGGGGGAAAATGTATCTTTTAAGAACATAGAAACCGCAAATTTTGTCTTGAGCGAAATTATGCCTGAAACAAATGAAGTCGGTTATTTGTCTAAATTCAATTAGGCAGCAATGTTGGAGCACTCGTTTAATGTGTGTATTGAGGATTACAGCACGCTGAGTGATTAATGGAGAACGAGCCACACGACAGGTTAGACTTTTCTCCTCGAGCAAAGTCAAGTAAAAAACAGTTCCAAATTCTGGAAGACATGATTAATAGTATTTAGACCGCTCATTATGCTGGTCAGAGTTTGGAATTAAGCTTGTAATTATTTAGCGAAAAATTAGTAAATGTGCCTTTAAGAAAATTTAGTGCACAATGGGTCATACGCAGCACATAGTAAGTAGTATGGCGATGGAGTTGCATTGACATTGACACTGACTTTGATATCTAGTTGTTGTTACAGCCTAGTGTTTATAATTGTATGTTTTACTAAATACTCGTATGTCTGACCTTCGCCTTCCAAAGGTATAGATATTTTACTACGCTTACTTCATTAACACTTTTTCCATTTAGATGGAAATTTTGCAAAGAACTACCAGAACAGACAGACTCGCATTCACGAAGTTTATTGACAAGGTTATATTTTAGTTTCTGCAGTAATGAAGATGCATGCCTGCAAGTATTTATCGAAAAGCCTGCACACAGGTTCTCGTACGTGTCTTGGTTCATTAATTATCTTCGCACTTTAGTCAGGAATTAGGGATGGTTATGGAAAATGTCCTTTCGGGGGTCTTGTACGTCATCGGTAATTTTTAATACACATTTCGACTGCGGTTCTACTCCAACTTCCAACCTATTACTTTTGTTTCAATGACAATAATAAAACACTGGTATTGCACCGTGATTTATGGTAAAGAGGAATTTTGGAAATATATGCATGTAGCTAGAAATATAACATTTGGACAGTAGAAGGAGTAGTACTTATGTATTATTATTAAAATTTTAAATAAGCGAATAATGACGTTTTCCTTTGTAATGTATTAGCTTCTTAATAGTAACTAACGAGCAGTTAAATTTGTTTTACTGTCAAATGGACATTATAGTTTTATCAGTCTTTGATAAGCTAGGACACGGAAGTTCACAGAACTAATTCACTATGATCTCCTTCACTTCATCTCTTGTGGTGTAGCATTCTGACTTTGTCACCTATCCAAAATCGGAGTGTGTTGCAAGGTGACATTTCAATGCAAATATTACAAATAACAATGTTGCTGTACTCGTACCTATTGTTTATTTGTCTGGGTTTGTAGTTGAGACTTGGGTGCAGTTTTTTTTATTGTCGACATAATTCAATCATAACGGAATTTTTTATGGTTAGTCTTTTACGACAGAAAGCCAACTTATTCACCTTCTGAATTTTTGCTTGTGGGCTGAAATTGTGTCCAAATTAGATGTTTGATTTAGATGTGCGTATGCACATACGTACAATGTGCTTATGCATCTTGAGTGTTTGAAAGTTTTAGTTTTATAATGTTGTTGTCAACTTGCTTAAACAATTGCGAGTCTATTTTCTACATAAATATAATACCAAGGTCTTTGCACTTGGGGGTTGTTTGCTTGGGCATTAATTTGATTCATTGATAGTATACGTAATACAGAAAAATTATTGTTATTCGCTTCTACAGATATTTTGAAGACAATTTTTTAGACTTTTACTACAAAAATAGAAATGCGTATGAAGGAACAAATGGAAGTGAGAGTTTTTGAGAAACGCGACGACAAATCATCGTTGTCGAGAAAACAAATCCTCTCAATTATCCTTTGTGATCAATTCGCAACAATGCACCGATATTTATTTACCCATGAATAAAAGATGCCATCCGTAAACTTAAATATGTATATACGTGTTGAGCTTAACTAACCAGGGTACATTTGGACTGTGTGCAGTTGTGTCATTGTTCAAGCACATAAATCATATAGACAAATGATTGTGTAATAAAAACTAGTAGAACTTAATGGATTAAAGTTATTGTTGCTTATATTCGTTTAGATTAAGCTGACACTCTCGCAGAAAATGTGCAGAAAATGTGCTGAAAGATTTCATATGACATGATTTTTGAACAATTTTCAGTGCGGATTTGCGAATTTATTGAATTGGAAATAAATATTTATCGCAGGTAGAGTCATAATCTGTTATTTGTTTCAAGGTGTCAAGCTAAACAAAGTAATTTGAATTGCGGCGAAGGATGCATGATATACGCATATTTGCGTGTGTAAGTATTTGCACGAAGAATATCCGCTCAGAATATTCACTGTAAGACTGACAACTGATTGTACTTAGATTATAGTAATCGCCAGTAAGACTTTCATATGAGATATTTAAGGGGATCTGTGCTGACAAATCCAAGGTATTGACAAGTCACTTGTCACTAGTTAACGACGTTCTAATGAGTGAGTATCAATAATGCAATGATCAATCTCAGGAAGTTCTCTCTCTGCGTCTCTCCATCCTTTTCCACATCCCAAATTTGGTGACGGAAGGGCAAACGTCGATCTTGAACGAAATGGAATGATGTTTGACTTCAAATTTTGAGGCTGTGCATATGTATTGCATTTACCAAAGGGATGATTCTCGTCCCTCTCAGCATAAAATTATCAAGTAATATTAACCAAAAAATGGAATAAAAAACTGCAATGAATAAATGTTCGTTTAAATGGTTTATTAAACAAAAGAGTGGAGTTGAACGTTTTCCTTGAATTGGAATATTACTAGAATGCAGAAATTGGTATAGAAAAATGTGATGCACTTCCAACTCAAAATGCAGTTAGCACCAAAAACGACCATACAATAACAAAGCATTTTATTATTTCTAATAACCAGCCATTGACCCATTCATTGTTGAGTCTTCCCACACGATTATTGTCAACTGGGAATAATACGCTTGAAAGAATAAGTGGTTATTACGAACCGGTGCACTAAAGTTGCCTACATATGCTCAAACATAGGCATATGTGCACTCCTTCAGTGTCGTAAGAATATTATTGTTATGCAAAAGACGAGTTGAGTGTATAGACATGCAATTAATTTATGTGTCCAAAAATCTATAGATCGTATTTGAAAAATGTTCAGCAGCCGCTTTCTGGTTTATTACACTTATTCCAACATGGATGGAAATACAACGATATACACAAGATTATTGGAAAAGACATGACTTTGAAGCTCTGTAAATATTAAGTAAACATGCCAAGTCTAGTGATCCTTCCATTTCAGCTTCTTCTGCAGAATTTGTGAAGAAAACAATGAATAAAACATTGACTCAATAATGCATCCGATTTATGTTTCATAAGTCGAAAGGCTTTTTATTGACTGGAGTAAGCAACGTTATTAACTAATCCCAGGCTGCATTCGTCACTATATAAATTTAATTGGACATTAACAACTGATAACGGAGGATAAATGTAACGGGATACATCGCAAATTATGGAGTTCAGCCCATCCAGGCCAAATTTATGCAACGCACTATTATCTTAACTAAAGTCTGATCGTCGTAAGCCATATCGATCTAGTCGCTGTGCCTTCAGAAGCAAAGATCAAAAACCTTACTTGTCCATGTTTTATTCTCTGCTGCACCGTATCAATTGGATTCATCATTGTTTATTAGATCCCCGTTTTTGTCAACACATGGCTTTTTTGCCATCAGGTGAATGCATTCTTATCTAATGCTTCTGTTGCTGAAGTACCTATCTCCATAGCCATCAAAATATGTACTTATTCAGTCAATATGTGCCGATGTCAATAAATCACAAGATGACATAATCAATTTGATCAAACGAATAGCTCGTCATGAAAAATATACTTATGTAGCTGTCCTATTTATAACTCTCCTGTGGCTTGGGCTGGGTAATAAAATTGAGACATTATTTAATGCACTGCACACTTAATTAATGTTGGATCCCTACGCACTCTGAAGGGCATCTATTTATTTGATGAAACAATGCCTTAGGATGTGATATGCATATTTTAACTGGTCAATTTACTCCTCGGTAAATTGTACCAAAATGGGTGTTGGAAAGTCTATTTGCATTCTATTTTAATCTCAACGATGCTCAGCATTTGAGTGGCTGCCCCAAGATTAGCTATTTTCGTTGAACAAATATGTAGGTATTTAAAATATCATATTTTTATATATGTATGCCTTTTATTTGTTCTTTCATTAAGATAAACCACAATGTGGTTGGGTAGCAGATCTCATGTAACACTATGTTCCGCTTGAGTTTTTCGTCCTTGAAAATCGAGTCCTTCCTCCCACATATCATTAATTATGCATATTGGTTAACTTGTAAAAGTTGGATACTATTTATTAGTGCCACAATTAATTGCAGAGTTGCATTCTTTCCAAACCTGCATATGTATGTGCATGTTCTTATCCATGTGATTATACACACATGCACTAATGACACCTTAGATTTCTGCCCCACTTCCTAATCTATTGACTCTAGATCAATCCAGACAGTCGCCAGAATGCAGTAGTGAACATTTGTCGCTCTGGGCTATTTTTAATACTAACAAAAATCGATCAATATCTTAGGAAAAAATCACAATATAGATAATATCACGCCCAAGCTGAACATAATCATATTGTTTCAATCAATCACATACGTACGAACGTGCATAGAGGTTAAATTGTTAGAGCAAGAAAATAATGTGGTATATGTCCCATAATTTAAGTGCAGGAAATGATTTTATTGCTATGCAATTATAAAATCTGTCTGTCAGAATTCAGGCATGGATGAACTAGAACTAGAAATATGTGGGGGAGCAAAAACCCGAAGCCCTTATTAAACAGCACGAGATTTTTCGAGTTTCAGGAAGCATTTCTTTAATTGACCTTAAGTTGATACTGTCCAATGTGACATGACATGAAACGCGAAAACTGTCAATTACAAACTGGTCGATTCTGGTGTTACAACGCTGATAAAAATTTTCAATAAACTGCTCTACGTATATTTCGCATATGCAAATTTACTACAAAGGCGGGTCAGATATATAAAAAAGTATAAAAATCAATAACGGATTTTGAAAAACATTAGCTCTCAATTTTGGCCACTTCATATTCTGTAGAACGTATTTACAAGAGATTGTTGTCATTGGTATGAAAGTTTCTTTCCATATCCGTTTAAAAAGTTAATTAAATCAAGACAACTTCTCTATTCGATTCTTTATCTAATCTCATGTCAGGTAATAAATTTCCGATAACTGTACTAAATCTAGGTCCATTTCCTTTTTCGTCGTTGAAGGGAAAGCTCATAAACCATTTAAATTCGCGTATTGCATGGTTTCAGGCATTCAGTGCCACGTGCCACAGGTCAAGTTTTAAAGAGAGAATTATTAAATTAACGCTAATTTTTTGTTGATCTTGATAGCATGTAGCGGAGAAAAATTCATTATTGAAGGGCTTGTCCACACAATTGTTAGCTCGACCTAAAACATCCTACGTACTTGTCCTCCTTCAAGAAGATGAGAGTTCGTCTTTCTGCTTATTTATCAACTCCCACGCTTCAATTCTCTTATACGTACGTAGCAACATGACTTTTCAGAAATCCCATTTAGCTAAGAATTAGATGTAGCCGATGCTGCTGCTGCTGTATGCAATTTATGATGAATATCTCACTTTCAATTAATTTTTTATCTGCATTGGGGAATTTCAAGTTTTCCAGGATTATGAATACATAATAAGAATACACAACCGCAAAATTTAATTTAAAGCAAAATTTCTCACATTCTAGCAGATTTAATTAAGATAACTTTCAAGTGTATACGTGTTTAGAACGTCTTCATTGTAAACTCTGCGTATTTTGTTCAAGAAATATCCAAGAGTATTATTGTGCTCTTATACAGTTGTAAGTATGGCTTGATCAAATTAAGTGTTCTGAAAGTAACGAGGGTGCATACATTGTTGTAATATAGCAAATATAAAACTTGATTTTAAAGTAATATGTTGCGCATTGTTCGTGGCAATTCAGAAATTTATGAAATCAAGTAAAACGATGCATAAAATGTAAATTTTGCATTTTATTACCACCCCCCTCAGGTTACAACTCCCATCAATAATGTGGGTGTTGTAATTTGGAATTTACAATGTCCATTTCCTCGCTAATAAGGTGTCAAATACGGAATAACATTTGAGAAAAAAGTCAAATGGGGTGTTTGGTCAAGTTCCAGATTTAAATTAGACACGGAAGGTAAATTTGGAGTATATTTCTTATGGAAATAGAAATGCAATCCTTGTCTGTCTCAACTATGCAAATATTTCATAGTGAGGACCCAGAAATGTAATTGTTATGTACATACAAGAATGTAACGTTTAAGATAATATCATACCTACACAATTGAGCACATTTAATTAATTTGCATAATGGGCCACAATCAAATTAAATGGAGGTGATCAACTTGGCACGTAATAAAATTGATATGGCGGATTTGTTTTAATTGCATCTATTTAACTTCTCACTGATTGAATTATTTATAAAATACAAAGTAATCCGTTTTCTTCATCGACTGACTGAAGAAACCTCGATGAGTGGTGTGGGCGAATGATGGCGTCCATAAATATGCAGCACATATTTATGTAGAACCTAAACCTGCTATAACTTGGGGGAGGATCTATTGCAAACATCTATCAATGTTCAATTATAATTACGTCGGTTGACTGGAAGTACGACTAACTTACCTTCGAGAATCAACAAATTAGAGTTATTAGTGCATGAAAATTTCACAAAAAAATATCAATAATTCTGCAAATATGTATCTGTATATCTCTGATGATTATAAGACCAAAGCACACCGTTATTATTATTCAACATGGTACATATTTCTTTAAAAAAAATACTGGCGTTTTTTCGCCTTTCACTATGTAAAAAGTATGTTATCGTCAGTTTACTGAAAGGTGGTCTCTGAAATGGCGTGGCTACAGGAGTATTTAGTATATAGATATCTCTAATATCTATATATCTACATGAATAACTAATTTGTCCTTCGTGTAAAAATGTTTAATAGGAACTGTCCAATTAGATATATCTTCTTGCAGACTATGGGAAAGATTATGGCAAAACATCAATGAAAACAAATGCAATGAATGATAGACCATTTTGTTGCCATTTGCTGCATGTCAGTTTGAGAAAAATCACACAGGAGAAAATTACAGGGTAGTTCATGTTTATTAAACCTTGATAATGGAGTTCTTACTTTTATATTTGCAGTTTACATATATTCTAAACGTGGAAAACCATTAGTACATCAATAATTCTGTATATATATTCTCAATACAGTCAAAACATATTTTTGGACATGCTAAAGGGTCACAAACACCCGTAAAAAAAAAAAAAAACACATTTTATTACACTTGCTTCATGATATCATCACTTGAGGATCACGAGAAAATTCACACAAAACGGAAACATTGGTTATCAGAGGTGTCGGGCGTTAAATCTTGATGTCCTCGTATCAACGGGCTCATTGGACTGGGTCAGTCCCCTTCGGTTCTTCCCCCATCGAGTATTGTCCGCAAAAAACCTGGGGAAAGTTAATGGTACAAGCAAATTACAAGTGGAGCATGTTATGATGCCAGTTATTTTTGTAACTTGCAAGATTCGTTAATTGTACTTGTATAGCATAAGTAGGAAAGTGATACAGGCGTTAAAATATTTTGGTTCTGGTACTGGAGGTCGTGGTATTATAAATCGTGTTAAAAATTGAAATTCATAGGTACTTCATAATCTTTTTTCATGCTGTCGTGATAAATATATACGTATCTGTGGGTATAGGGATTAATCATCCTCATATTGAGTCGTAAGTAACATGCGTTGGATAGAGACATGGGTGAGATGGACTGCTCGTGTGTCGTGAAACTTTAAATTGGTGGCATTATCACAAAAGTTAGAGAAGCAAGTGTAAGCAAGTTTCAGAGTTTGGTAAGTATGGGATCCAAAACCGCCATGCTCAAGCGCTGGTGTGCGCTAAGTGAGTGATTTCATTACTCGCTTCAGGAAACTTTGAAACAATTTGCCAAGCAGAAAACACGAATGTTGCGACTCCGACTTGAAGCAATAAGGATTGCGAGATTATTGGGGAAGAGAAAAAAGTAATTAAATTTCCAATAAAAAACCAAGCTCGAATTCAAATTATCACCAAAGTCATGCTCGAACAACTTATGTAACTACATAGCTTGTTACTTTATTGAGTAGCACAATAATATACAGGAGATTTGACAGTCACTGCTCGGAGGGCCTATTTCTTAAATAACATCAAGCAATTCAGCACGATCATTGTTGATAAAAATGTCGTTCAAATATATGAGATATTCTTAATTTCGTATACTTTCTCTTTTCTCACGCATTCTCAGCTGCAGAACAATACTAACACTATTGGTATATTAGGCTGAATTGAGTCAAGTGTCGCAGCCAACTCAGCCATGGAACTTTTACCAGACACGATCAGGAATGTATACAAGCATTTATATGTACATACATGTGTACAAGTGGGGAAAGTACGTAGTTGTGCGCATCATGATGTTGAACAATATTTCCCTAAGTTTGTTGCGAGACATAAGGATGGACATACATATTTGTATATGCTCCTCGTACGACTGCACGATAACACAGGACGAAATGTGCTTTGAATTATTTATAAGCAATACTGACCCTTGTGGAACCAGTTAAATTGTTGAGAGGTTTCTCACTAGACTATGCATTTGACGGGATACTTGAATATGCGAGTACCTAGCATGCCAACAAAATTGTCAAGTGTTCCTATCATCATTAATAACAACTTGCAAAGTAAGTACATGGTCATTTTTAAAAGAACATAAAAGCCGCACTGATGACATTCGTGCTTTCGAATTTTCGACTCGAAGCTTTTGCGTCAAAACATTTAATGCTTAAAAATATGGCAAACAACAAAATGATTTCCCATTAAACATAAAGTTCAGTGTGCAGTCAATCAACAATTTTTGTATGAGCATTTTTATAAGAAGAATTTTAAGACAATGCTTTTGAATTTTGGAACTGGAAGTATGATAATTTGATATTTAAGCACATTTAAATATGTTTCAACAGTGTGTACGTAGGTATCATACAACCAAAGAAAGTTTGTTTATTGAGACTTTCCACTGCATGCATGAAATAGATAAACTTGCTCGAATCATCGCAACTCTTTTTTTTAATGGTAACAATTATATTGATTTCTACATTTATTCTTATGAAAAGACATTCAAGTTACAACAACACGCCTCCCACAAACACAGTACAACGCGAGCGTGGCACAAATGTGACGTAAATCTGAGAGAAGTATACCCACTGACGAATCCACTTGTATGTATAGCATCCTGGTTCAGACTTTGAAACGGAATGGTAAATTGGATTAAAAATAGACTAATGTGACAGTAACAATTATGTTTTACAATAACAATTATTAGATAAAAGTAAATATATTGGCTCACAATTAGAAAACGTATTAAAACAGAATAAAAATGGTTATAGGCAAGTGAAAATGGTTATTACATTATTTTTCGTGTCGTGGTGGCTTCAATATAAATGCTGACACAAGACAAGCCTCATCTCCTCAGAGGAGATAAGTTGGCAACAATCAGGACTCAATTAGTGAGTGAGAAGGAAATATATAAATTTGGACCTCCTAATCAAACACAATTCCTTGCACACAATCAACCCATTTCAAAACTGTCTACATCATGGGCAAGAAATGCATTGGATTAGAGAGTAAAATTTCGCCCTAGATACCTTGCATTGCTCTGCGTTAGTTGTGCATGGTGCCGTGGTTGTGGGTGGGTGGATGACAGTTTGTGTGGAAATAGATTGGGGAGAAACTTGAGACATACAAGGAAATTGTTACAAGAGAAGGTTTTGTAAGGTCAGAGTTCAATGGATGGTTTAATTTGAAACTGGGTTAGGTTAATATGGGTGGTGATTGGAGGAGGCTGTACTGCTGATCCGCGTGTGGGTACATATTTATGAGCTAAGCATGATTTGTTACTGTTTTGTTGGGCAAACTATGCGGGGGGAAATAGTACTAGTTGTCATTGCAGCAAGAATGTCAGCTCTGGGGCAAAGTGAGGTGTCATGTTAAACTGATGTGTACAGAAATGGTCAGTAAGTTATTTTAAGCAGTTATGCAGATTCTTAATTTCCTTTCCCAAAACTATCAAATTCATGATTAATTTGCGTTAGGTGAATTATGTTACCAATTTTCTAATTATTCCTAACTTTAAATCAACCAAAAATGTTCCAACAAAAATTGCATTTGAATGGTCGATGCATAAATATTAGTAAAATATGAATGCACACAGGTATACCCTCAGCAAACTCTGTTCTGTATCTGTAACGGAATACAATGATTTTCGAATTTGTCGGAATTATGCAACTTTTTAAAAAATGCGCATATAATTTAAATGTGAGCATGAACGAAGTGTAATGAAATCCAAATTTCATTGTAAATATTAAGGTTAACTACTCAACAAGCACATTTATTATTAATCCATTAAGAGCAACAGCACCTCAAAAGGTGCATTCTGTGCAACTAACACATGAAGCATTGACGTTCTATGTATTCTTCACAGGAAAGCATTTTGACAACATTGCGAGTAGTACATTTGCTTCCTTGAAAAATTACAGTTGCTATCAGCAAAGCAGAAAATGCTGGTTAATGGTCAATTAAAAATCATGATTTGGCTGGATTGGTTTGAAATTTCGGACGCAGCGTGTGTTTGTTAGTGCAAACGCATGAGTGAGAGGTGATGGTATTTGGAACGCTAACTATTATTACTCAATGTGTTGGTGGGTGAAGAGTGCAAATGAAAGTGAGTGTGGAGTGGAGGTGATGGTGGCAGTTAATTAAAAATTACGAGAAAAGGTGATTCTGACTTTGCAATTTAGTCTGGTTATTGGGTTACTCGTGTTAAAAGGAGAAAGAGAGAGAGAGAGACTGGCAATGTCTAAATATGGTTAAATATTAAAATTTCAAAATATTTCAACAGAGTGGAAATTACGGTCTCACTCACATTGGTTCATAATGTGTCACTGGAAATATGCCATGGCTGGCGGCAGGTACCTCACTTTCTTTCTCTGGCCCCAGTCAGACAGGAAAACAATGGGTCAGCCTGATCCTGAACGATATGAGCTTAGGAATTGCAAATTCTCGTCGTTGACAGATTCAGGGGGATTCAGAACTAAGCAGAACGAATGATTGAAAAAAGGAAATAGTGTTTTTTCCATGAGCTACAGCACTAAAGTCGAATATGTATGTATGGATCTGTCAGTTCCAATAAGTGCGTGAGTCGCTAAACTAATGTTTGTTTGTTGGATCGTCCATGTCACGTTGTCCAAATGATAAGACACTTGTACTTCTGTCCAGTGCAAATAAGTTGTATATTTCTACATATGGCCTGATCAAGGAGTCATATAAGTTTGTCGTCTAATCTATCTCCATTACTTCAAAAATATGGTATATTTTGATAATTCCTTATCCCGAGAGCCCTTATAGAGTAGTAAGATGATGATATGGTGGTGAAATTATTATTGAGCCATTGCGTATATAAGGTAAATAGTTAAGGTACATAATATGTATGAAGGTAAAGTATTATTCAGTTCACCCGTCTGCACACCGTATTTAATTCTGTAATGTGTGTGCAAACCATTGACTTATGATTTACAATTAGACATAAATATCGTATGGCCTTTGAAGGCATTCAACTTGAATATATTTTTTTTACTTTATGACGGAGGACTTGCTCTTCGATGCTCTGGGAAAGATCGATAATCCATTCAGTACAGATAGATGTATGATGGGATTCAGACAGAAGGCACCAGCGACAGATACAAATGACCTGTCGCATTTCTCAGTTATGGAAATGGTCCTATTTGAACTGAGACTCCCGACTCGACCTGGATGAGCTTCATCAATTCCACCACCAGCACTCGAGAGAGAAATCGAGGCAATTTTGTGCTCACAGCGTGTAAAGTTGAAGTTTGGATCACGAGAGAAAGGCTAAAAGTGCTGGGTGGGAGCCCAGCTTCGTCCAAAATTGGAGTGAACAATATTCGCAAATAGGAATACATAGCTCACAAGTTTCGGTCATAAGGTACTTGGGTTCATATAATGAGTGGTTCATATATATCATTCGCTTATACAATAATATGCAATATGATCTGCCCCCCAACTACTGCGACAACTAATCCGCTTGATTTTCTCATTAAGCTTGATTCGACTAGGCTATGGCGAAATTAACGAGGGACTCATGTCGACATATATTTTGTATCAATACGTCCGCCGGCTACTACTAATGACTCCTCCTGTGTTCCTAAAAAAATCATTGAAAAGGCCGAGTTGGCTTAAGGAGCTAGAGCCAGAAGAATATCACATTGTATGTCAAACTTGTGCACGGTAGTAATCATAATAATCGTACTAATAATAGCTGAGAAATGTCTTTCGGTAATTCTGAGAAGGCCGTAAAGTAGTTTAAGACACATTCGTCATTGTTTGTCATGGTTGTGTATGGGCTAGCTAAAAGTATTGGTGGTTGACAATGTGAGCGTTGGAATGGTTGGGTTGCTGTTGTTGTGGGAGGTGGTGGTGGGGGGTGGTTGTGTAATTGTTGTTGATATGTTGGCTTGTACGATGGTGGGATTGGGGGGATGAGATGGAAATTGCGGAATTGGAGTGAGGAGAGGAATTGACGAGGTAATTTTCGATACCAGCACGAGATAAGCGTGGCATTGCAGAATAAACGGGCTCTGGGTGCTTTTCTTCTTCAGACGGTCCACGAATTCGCCTTTTGTGACAACCACACAGACACAACAAAACAATCAACAATCATTGAACAATACTGTTACAGTACAATCTACATCACAACTAAACTATTTCTACTACTCACTGATATCTACAACTAGTTTGCGTAGCGTCACGTTTCAACATTTGCATTTCTCGGGGAACAGGAGGTGTATGAAGTATATAGACACAATCTCCCTCCCTCCGCGGATAACAATATTATAACAACAACAGTAAGAGGAAGAACAATTTCAAACAGAAACAATCTAATCGCCACCACTTTACTTGAAGTGGTTGAGATTGCGATTTCTTGAAACAGGTTTCGTGTCCAACACGGACCATCATCACAAAATAGGTCGACTTTGAACGCTGTATAAAAATTCAGTTCTAACGGAAGGAAATAAAACCATCTTGGGTTCTTTCCCCATCACTACTAGACGTTTCCTTCTGGAAGTTGTGTTCCATTTTTTGTGTAATCTCCTTTTGATTTAATGTACGCAACTCTTCTAACCTCATGGACAGTGTGATTTTCTACTTTATGCAATATCCGGTCTCTGTTTTCACACCAAGGGTTAGGACATTTAACTTAAATCATAGTTGACTTTATTTGCAATAATAACATAAGGGCAACGAAATGAGCATGTGCTTGATATTTCCTACTCGATAGTTTCAAGGATCCTGCCTACAGAAATAGCAAGTCAGAGGACAGAAAGTGAACGGATTACAAATTAAGAAGCCTCACAACTGAACTTTCACCGAGCTGAATAAAATATACATGGAAAATCGATTATGGCCTTCACGCCTATCCCGTCCCATCATTATCAACATATGCCCAAGACTGTCAACCTACTGATTATTAGTATTGTTCTGAAATCTAATGAATGACTTTTTTCATTACACTTTAGCCAGTAAACTGATTAAATAGGTACATTGCTGTTATTGCGTTGAAAAATATTTCTTTTTCTGATTCTGTAGAATAGAAAAACAACTACATAAAACATCGTAAAACAAATGATGTTACTTATGCACATTGAAGACAGAGACTGGAAAATGCCGAGGAGAAAACACAAGCAAACAACGACTTCACGAGGACTTTTATAACTGGAGTCTAAATATGGTTTAGTATCCAACTAGTAAAACTTGATTCATTATGAAGTTGAACAATATAGTGAAGAGAAAACTCCTCTTGTTTAAAATTTTGTAGTTGGAAGTAGTCATCTAACTATGAATTAACCCTGTTTTGATTCTGGTTTCGATCAGACGAAGAAATACTGCGGTATGCAAACCTTATAATTCGAGTAATATACTCCGGCCAGTCTTCTGGTAGTAAGACCACACAAAACCCGACGCCGATAATCCAGATCCCAGCGAGACACATTCCTTCAAAGTCATGATGATACAAATGGTGATCCAAGACTGAAAAAAACCAACAGAGTTATCCTAAACTGTTAGGTGAGTCACACAAAAGATGCCATTATTTACTTGAGAAGTATAGAATCTCGCTTTATTATTACACAAGCATGATATCACAAAAGACAGATAAAATAATTAAAGCTTGGCAAAGTTTCGCATTGTTTTTGGAATGAAGCCAAATAATAAGAATATTAATAATATGCGAAATAGTCTGTGTTCGAACTTACCCGCAGAGAATGGAATAGCCATCAGAAGACCAATGCTGATGAAGAATTCGAAGGTACAGGTCTTAAAATTGAACGTTCAATTAGTCATCCCAATTCAGTCACACAGAGCCAAATTATATTTGACTTGATCCCACTCCGTCTCAGTTCTGCGAAATTGTCTGAGACTATCCGATATCGTACAACTTACCGTTTTAGATTTCCTATTTACCTGAGCTCTCACAATTTATCACCATCAATACTTTTATTATGAGCAAAATTAAGCTAAAAACAATACAAAAACCCTTGTTTCACTGGTTTCTCGCATTGTCCTCAAAATTTCACTTTATCAAAGACAGAATACAGGTAACTACACAAATTGAAACCATTTGGTATCTCGCAAGCTTAATTTTTGATTTTACAAATTAGGAGGGGAGGTTGCATACTATCTACTCACGGACCTCGATGCCTTTTGGATATGTTATAGTGTCCCATGAAAGAACAAGAACCCTGAAGTGGTTTGACTCCATGGCCACATTTGCGCCCGCCACACCTACTCAAAGGCGCCCAAAAAACGCTTTCACTCCAGCTTTCACTCACTCAAATCCACACCAAAAATCTAATTTTACTCGGATTTTGACATTTATTTCACCATTATACTCCCAGATAGATGTTTTCTTATATCCAACATCAAACTCAACTTGTTCGATGATTATTTCGCAGCCATAATTTGCGTTGTTGATTACTACAACAATGCTCTTTCAGAATTTTAAATTTTAAAGATGCTAAAAATTTCCAAAAGTTGAATTTGATGTTGCATATAGGAAAACACCTATCAGGGAGAATAATGGTGACAGAAATGTCAAAACCCGAGTAAAATTGGATTTTTGGTGTGGATTTGGGTGAGTGAAAGCTGGAGTGAAAGCGATTTTTGGGAACCTTTGAGTGGGTGTGGCGGGCGCAAATGTGGTCATGGCATTAAACCACTTCAGGGTTCTTGTTCTTTCATGGGACACTATAACATATCCAAAGGGCATCGAGATCTGTGAGTTGATAGTACGCAACCTCCCCTCCTTAGTGTTTCTGCAAATGAATGAAATCAAGGCTGAATCAAATAAATTCACAGTTTCACATCAATTTTGAGTTGTTTTTATATATCGCATATGTAAAATAATAATGTAGATGGAGATGATTATTATTTAAGCCAGAATGAGGGGGAAAATTAATTAATTAATTACCACCCATTAGGGGGTGATAAGCAACTGTGCGGTGCGCTACGCTACCTGAAATTATTGGGCAGAACTGAGACGGGACTAGGCTCAGGTCAAATATGACTTGGGTCAGTGTGACTGAATTGGTAAGACGTACAACGCCGAAGTTTTCCAACATTGCCACAACTGCAAAGAACCGAAACGAAAGACACATTAAAAATTTACGTAATAATCGACCGTCGTGCATCCCTCTCATCGACTCGACCGACCAACTCTCTTGCTCGATTTCTCTGAAAAATCCAACTTCTTCTTTTACTCTGACTTTGCATCCTTAGTTTGTGAGAGAAAATTGGGACATTCTCTGGCTAAAACTAGCAGATTGTGTTACTCTGTGCACATGTATCTATGTCGTTGTTTTCTCCTTCCGAGAGAACTATCAGAATGTAGATAATCCACTGAGATTTGAACCAAAGGGTTTACAAATTGGCTCAGCAGCAGCTCTATAAGATCAAGCAGTCTTAAATGCTTTGCTGTTATACATCAAGGCCCAACAACCAACTATTACCATATCTAACTTTCTCCCATGTTCTCGTGGGTGCCTTTTTGCATTTAAATCAGAAACTGATTTTCTAAATGCTGTTGCAAGGATACACACATACGTATAAGACGGATGCTCTGCAGTATAATGGTTGATGGGGAATGAATACAATTTTCTAGGCTTTCAAATGGTAAACTACCCTTACAGAAGTCTGGGGTATTTTAACTCATAGTTCTCAATCTCTGGGATCCCATGATATAATTATATCCAACAATTTCGTTCTTTTCCTTGATTCATTTATGTATCTTTGCATGTGGAGCCGTTTTAAATCTAAAGTTTATGTTGTGAGTCTGAATGCCTAAATACAAAACAGATCGGGTTCAGGCCAAGAAATGAGAATATGTAAAGAATCATGATTCGAAACCGCTCCCCACGTCCCATTAGTGTGCGTTTTGAATGGCTAGCATATCAGTCACATTCTTCCATGCTGATGTGATGCAGGAGGAATATAGAACTGGAGCACTGGTGCTGCTGATTAGTATGCTAGCCTCCCTGCGCCACACACTTCTTTCGAGGGCAGAAACAGCATAGCAGTAGCAGCCCGCTTGGATTGCTCTTTACCAGAACGTGGAGAAAGGCGGATTTCTTTTTTGGGATGGATGCAGACAGATGAGATAAGTGTAAGTGGCTTAGTTACTTTTCTCACTCACTCACTTTCTCTGTTTGAATTGGAACGGTGTTGTCTAAGGGAATGACGGCATGCGAGAAGGGGATTAGGAGAGAGAGAAAAATGTGGCGACGAGATGTTGTTCTGCTTTGCTTTGCCATTTTAACGCACAAATCTCTATCTATCTTCCTCTCCTACGTACATGCCACGCTTCCGATTTACACAGAGTGGGTAAACAGGACAGTCGTATATCTGCATGGTGCAAGTGATTGACGGCATGAAAAACGTAGGTTTTCAAATTTTATATAGTCACATATGGTCTTTGGCATGTGGAAGTAGGATATCCAAGATGTGGTAACATGCTGCTTCATTTTTAAGATCGACACGTCATGCGTTCGCTGATACTTCCTTCATGACAATATTGCAAAGTGCAGAAGAACCAAATATCGATTTTCCTAATGTGAATTTTATTATTCCCATTTATATTCCTTACTTTAGAAAAACTTGTTTGTGGGTTTTTAGAGCAGTGGAAAAATATTTCCGAAATACGGATCGATGTTAAGATGGCGATCCGTTCAGCTAACCATTAGTGTTTCCTGGCATTGTGTGTTCGTTCTCTTTATTATATGAATGATACTGATATGCCTCTGGTGCAGAGTTGTAGCTGAACATTAAGGAGTCTTAAGTAAGATCAAAGGATGAACGAGAGAGAAGAAATAAGTCAGAAAAAGAAGTGCTGCCGAGAGTTTTTGTGATTCTAAATGGACGGAAAGTGTGAGAGTGTGTGGTTAGTGTATGGCTGCTGACCTTTTTCATTTACGGTTTTTTTATTTACAGAGAAATCATTGTGAAAAGAAAGGAAACAGAATTATTACCAAGAAAGGATAATACAGCACACAGTATGAGCTCCCATGGGACGTAGGACCAAATAATCACTTCCAGTCCGGAAAAGTAGAGTGTGACAAATACTGCAATTATTATACTGTTATAAGTATCGTCATATTCACTCATTGAAATCCATTACATTGTTCTTGGACTTACCAGGCCACAACACCACGATTGCGATAATTCCAACAACCTATGTAAGCATAAAACATGTTAGCAACTTACTAGGATGCCGAGGCCTGTTAAACAGATAACGAATATGACTTACTGAGAAAATCAGTGCTACTTGCTGCGATATAGTAGCACCGAATCCAAAGAATTTCTTTAAGCTAACCTAGAAAAATATAAATTCAACCACATCATTTTTCAAATGCAATCACCACAACGAGATAAAAGGAAAAGCGGCAGAGTAAGAGCTGCGGATTTATCAGTGAGCACGGAAAGGATTTCAATTAGCGTTGCAGAGGATATTTAACGAAACATTCGTACAACGATGGCGTGCGTTGGTGCTTTCATCCTATAATAAGTTAAACTATAAGTTGGTTTAACCATGTACAAATTTTTAGAGACTGCAGGGGTTTCCTGATCAATAAATCACTTAAAACTCGTAAAATACCACACGGCGTAGAATAGTAATTGGGGCCTTGGTTTCCCTATTAACCGTTTTATTACTCAAGTGGGACTCCCTGACTTTCACCACCTATTCTGCATCACGAGCGAGATTCTCGGCATGGCCCAGCTATGTATGTACAACGAAATACGTACATTTGCACTGCCAATAAATAGGGAAAGAGAAATGACTTTATTTAAATGCGAAAGGATGATGACGTGACGAAGGAAATCGAAATTCGAAGCAGTTCTTCATACGAGGAAAGTGGAAACCAAAAAATTCGATACTGTTCACAGCGGGTCGGTTATTTATTGCCCCTACGCTCCCACCTCATAAGCTTTCTCTGCCAGCCAGCTGCGCAAAAAAAAAAGATTTACATGATTTGCATTTTCTGACTGAATCCCATCTTTTTTTCGCTTCACTGGTGGATTTTTTTAAGTTTCGTTTACAGACGAGTCCCGATAGACTACAAAATGCTTGACATAAAATCACGACTGTTTTCATAGTTGTTCACTAGTTGATCCTTACTGAAAAGTACTACTTTTAGTATTCAACTGATGTACATACACACACATTAGTATTTAAAAAAAACCTACTACAACTTTGCGGGGCCTTTTAAGATGACATTATTTACTGAAAGCCAGACTCAGAATATATGATTTGCATAGAATTTCCTGATTTTTTTGCATAACGCAACTGTGAATGATGAACACAATTTTTAAACTCAACTGAAAATGGAAGAGGAGAAAGTGGAGAATATTTAACACTACAAAAAAATCTTCCAGGAAAAAATTAGCCCACAAGTCATTTCTCACACACATTTTCAGTCAAGATGGGAGATGCGGTGGTGAGCTAGGAGTGTGCAGTTTTGGGAATTGGACGAGTGGAGAGGACGGAGGGATCATAAATTATTGGGGTTTGTTCCATCCAACAACTTTCTCCTGCTTTCGTAACTCTCGTCATCAGACCCGCAGTGGAAAAGCTCTCATTTCCTCATCGTTCGGAGCATGACTGAGATTGACCTTTGACTACTTCCTCAAAGTCGGTGAGTCTGCTTTGATGGGTTGCTGGCTGGAGGGTAGAGATATATGGATAAATAGATACCAGTAAATAGAATTACTCTTTAAATCAAAATTAGGCTGTCCTGTAAACTCGGAAGCGCTGCTGACTGAACAGATTTTAAAATAGATGGCAAAAGTGAGATTTGATGTTTTGCGAAGAGCTTGTAACAAATATGCATATTATTTGGAACTCCTTTGGACATGTCCCTGTCCATTATAAAACAGATCGTGCATGGGGGAAAGTTGAATGCAAATGCAAGTTTCATTTGTCATCCCTTCAAGCTGGGATGGAAACATTAAATAAATTTCCATTCTCAAATCTCTACACGTGTGGGCACTGCAGTAAGTGTTCGTTATTCATTATTATTGATGGAATTTGTTGATTTACATGATTTTATACTTACTCGTCCTTGAATGACGAATTCATTTGAAGTAATGTGACTTTATCAAACATGGCCAAGTCAAACACGGTTTTCTCCAACTGGGAATGCATTTAAGATAACAATGCTTGATGGACAAGAACTAAAGAGCTTTTCCTAATACTACATGCCATCACTCTCACTTATTTCACTCTGCCGTCAAGTTCCCTTTAGAGTAGTCGCCCACGAAGCGTCAAAAGGAAATTAAATTAGAGCTTTCACGGTCACTTACCTTAAAAACTGCGGAAGTCGCAGCAGCTGCTGCACCAAAAATTACACCTGCAATTGGAAGGGTAACATTATTGCATTTTTGCATAAACTATGATTTTTTCGTTCCTATTTAACATTCGTACAATGTGAACTTTAATAAATATGATTTCCGATAAACTTACCCACGATCGTTGTTGACCTATAAGTTTGTCCGTCCATGTAAGCAAATAGAGCGATTCCTGTAAAATCACGTAATTCATTATTATTTCGTTATTTCAAAATGTTATGCGATGAAAAATAATTAATGAGCTTACCCATATTGCTTAAAATCACAGCTAGTATCTAAGAAAGAAAAGTACACAATAAATCTCAATTCACCTCATTAACTAAATTATTTCTTTGAGTAAACTTAATCTGTACTAATGACGTGTGGGGAGAAAGAGATTACTGGAAAGTATGAGTAAATTAGATATATTAGATATCTTATTTTTCCTCAGTTATAAATTTTACTGACAAACTAAAAAATTGTTGTGTATGAAAAAGATTAAAAAAGATTAAAGATTTCTGATTCACTACAAAAGGTAGAAAGTTATCTTTTCCTCATTAATGGAGTTGACACTTGATTTGACACTGTCCTCTAAGGAACACGACCAGAGTTTTTGAACTTGCCTGAACTTTTCTAAATGATAAACCATTATCGGAAATCAGCCTTCTTCTTAGTAATTCTTAGTAACTTTTAAAAATAATTTTGATGTTTACCACGTGGAATTTCAAATTAAATTAAGCCCAAATTAAAAA
Source organism: Folsomia candida (assembly GCF_002217175.1). NCBI lineage: Eukaryota > Metazoa > Arthropoda > Collembola > Entomobryomorpha > Isotomidae > Folsomia > Folsomia candida. The sequence continues at coordinate 13,797,534 of NW_019091195.1, read as the reverse complement.
CATGGGTAATATTTATCAATGCGCTGTGAAGATTATACATGAAACAACTTTCCAACTTATATCTGTCATATCTGTTGTACCTTCACTTTCATTTGTTGTCTCTTTACTTTTCTAAACCTCACCTTTATTCCCACAAACTTTATGTGAAGCACCTGAAATAAAGAATGGAATGAATTTTCCGAGAATGTTAACCTATGTATACTGATGCTTACATTCTAATTGAAATGTGAAGTGTAGTAAATAAAAATGCATACCGTCCAAGACAAAATATAAAGGAAGGACGTGGTGGTGGCGAAGAGTGCCAAAACTTGCGTGGCTTTGAGCGTTTTTAGAGAGAAACTAGGTATTTAAAGAAACAAAAAAAATCATTTTTATACAACAAAATTGCTGATAAAAAGAGCAATAGAATTCAATTTCTTGAAAGATTAATATCCTACATATTCCATTGACAATTTAAAAGTGACTCAAAAGTAATAGCTCACCAAATCAGCCACAAGGTAATAAGCCACAGCAAACACAGCAGCGAACAACGCCCGATAAATTGAACTGAAAGTTTAACAGATTTATTAGTTTATGTGGTTTATTAGTATTTTGCATAGAAAATACTTTTATCGAGTTGTCAGCTATTCGTCTACCATGGAATGCAGCCAAATGTGTATCTGTCCCTTTACATGTTCCACCCCAAAACTGTCAAAACCTCACCTACGATTAATAAAGTCAGTGTCCACTAATAAGCCCGAGATGGTCGAATGTTTTAGAGCATTGGTCACCTATTCTAACAAGGGCTGGGTATAAGCATTGAATTGGAAGATGGAACACAGCACTTTTCTCTGGAAGTAACCTCAGGATAAGTTTTGTTGGACTTTTACTTGTGCACTCACAATAAAAGCTCTTTTCTCGTGCCTGCCCCTCGTGTCATCCGCACCCGACGGATCAATTTCTCAGCATGGTCACACAAAGGAGAATCATTTTTTGCTCATTTATTCCACACATATGTCAACTTCTGGGAAAAACTTTAGACAGCCACAGCTTGATTTCGAAGAAAACTATTTACAGTAACTTAATGGAAATTTCAATCATTTTTGTTACGTATGTACACACAGTGCCTAACATCATTTAGTTCCTAACATTCTAGGACGAGTTTCACCACTTTGAATTTGTGTTTCAGTTCAGAAAAGGAAACAGCCTTATTTTCTCACTATTAGATTATCATATACTAAAATAACATGGCGATTCTCTTTGAAATTTTATTTTTCAATAAAATTCTCGTGATGAAAATTCAATAAGACTTTCCTGAAAGCTTGAACAAATAAACTATTCACAATTTGGTATCATCGGCCAAAAAACATTACGTAAAACTTTGGAAAATCGGCATGCGAAATGGAAAAACTGCACTTGGAAGTTGTCATCTCAAATAAAATTTTTGTTTTTCTTTCCTTTTCCTAAAGTCATAAGTCATCATTACCGTTCCCATACGTCATGTACAGGGTCCTTTAACTGTTTCCTTGGAGGATTTCTAGATTTCTATTTCTAGGATTTCTATTTCTAGTTTCTAGATTTCTGTCTAGAAATCCTCCAAGGAAACAGTCAAAGGACCCTGGTCATGTACAAATACTGTTTGCTTTCATTAAAAAAAATGAGGAAAGAAGTTTTGTTTACTTTCTCGTATGAGTGCTTCAGACTTTCAGAACTTGCTAAAGAAGTAGTCCTTCGTAATTCTAGATTATTTTCGAATAATCTTGGAAGACTGACTTAGTCTTGATTATCAAGTCGTAGTTGCAATATAGTAAGATTTGATTACATATTGGAAGAACTACAATAACAGATCCCCTAGATTTGATAAAAGTTTCTCATCTTGCATATCATCGATAGAACTGCATGAGCTGAAAGTTGGGAACCTATTTGATTTTCTTAGAAAGCAATATTGTCACGACATATGTCAAGATTCCCTTATGCTACATTTCATAATGTGGAATGTAAGTAAATATATGTACAAGTATATTATACTGGTTTACAAATTGGAGAGTTTCAGTTTTCAACTCAACCCAGTTTTCTTTGCTGGAAATCTGCGATGACAAGTATTTTTGGAACTTTGAAGCCTAATCCTAAGAAAGTAGTGGAGCAGTATTGTGACCTTCTTTCTTGTCAATGATAAGTATTGATAAGCCTATAGAGTGAATACACTCTCCATTTTGCTGGCGTAAGGCTGAGTGACCGAAATAACTGAGACGCATTTGCCGCAGCTCTTCATCGTGAAATAAAAATAAATGTCAACATGGCGAAAATGAGGAGAAAGCACAAACAGTCAAAGTACATGAGGCAATTCCAAAGGGACCCCATCATGAAAATCAAATACAGTCTTTGGATGCCCGTTACGAGTTATAATACAACTGCAAACTGACTATGCACAATATGGTATAGTCAGCTCTATTTTTGCATAAGAGCAATGAGATCATAGATTTGGAAATGATAGGGTTATCCAGACTAATTTTGGAAATGACTCTCTTGTTTCCTCTTTGCTTGACTAGACGGCAAATTATTACAGTCAAAGTCAACGGCAGCATAGTCAAAGTGGTAAAATATTCCACCTAATAACAAAGTACGAAGTGTGCATTCCTCTAGATTGGGTAATATTTTAGCAGCTCCGCGGCCTAATCATGATAGCATAGTTAATGAGACAAGTTATTAAATTGGAAACACTTACACAGCGTCATTCCCCGTTCCCTAAATCCTTGAATTGCATCAGAAACAGCTCTCGACATACTTTTGGGACCTTTTCGTCCCATACAAGAGCAGAAGCGAACTGTGAGTTGGTGAATTGGGTAGAACATCACTGTACAAATACTTAGAAGCCATGACGTGAAAAAGGGGGCTTCGTACACTTTCACCAACTTTAACGTTTTTGGCACCGAGGAACTGCTCACTTCCTTCAGACTTGAGTTCACATTGTTGTTCACAGTATCACCGTTGGATCCTCTCAAGTTATTGTTCGGGTCAAGGGCATGGAAAAATTTGGAAGGGTCATATGCAGCGTCGAGTGGCGACGTTGATGTCTCCACCACGTGGTCCTCCACGTCCGAGGCCATCTCATCCGGAAATAAGTGCATTGTGATGTAAGCCCGTTTTATTGAGTGGAACAGGATCGTCCAACAGCAGCCCACAAGTACACTTAAGAAAAGTCCACAGCATAACTAAAAGCCAGACAAAGATAAAGGGTTCATACTTTACTATGCACATGTTTACATCTTTTGACGTGTTGCCAAACACAATCCCAGAATCCCATCACTGATTTTTTTATCTGGCGAAATAAATCAGTGAGTGGCCTGGACTCCAATCTCTTCACTTGGACCGGAGAAAGTTTTCCGACCGAGGTAGCCTCAAAAGGACACAAAAGTCTGAGGAGGAGGAGGGGGGGGGCTTCATGTTTTGATGACCCTATTTCCTCTACAATGTGCTCTACTCGTTTTCCCCCATCCCGTTTTTTTCGCATGAAATAATTTGTTCCAGTAGCGAGTTTGGTGTTCTTTGTGTTGAAGTGGAGCGGAAATGGAGCAGCATCAATGGACAGACACCCAACAACACAACGTTTGCCTTCGTATTTATTGGGAAGACGCCACGAGTGAGCTACCACTCCCAAAAGAGAAAATAAATGTCGAAATCTCATCTAAACCTATGTACGTTCATGTTCCGGAACATCAAATCGATATGGATTCTTTATTTTCTTTTATATTTTCGTATACAAGCTTCCCCCATTTAATGACTATAGTTGTTTATCTATGTGTACGCGGAAAAGAGGAGGAATTCCTACTCAGAGTCTCTCCCGCAGAGATAGTAAAACGGAAATGGTCTTGTTAGCGGAATAGTCTTTGCATTAAAATTCACAAGACGAGGATTATCCAACCTTAAGTGATAGAATCGAAATGAGAGAATTTGTCCTATGTCCTACAGCTGCTAATTTTCCTCGGAACATAAATAGTTTCAGCTCCGTGAAGCACTTAAAGAAATTGTATAAGATTAAATCTCATGCGATAGAAATGCTTTATGTTGATTAATGTTCCTAATCCTTCTGTCGACTCTGCTGGTGTTATTAAGTACATTTCTCATTCATTTGGAGTGTGAAGCATCATCAAAGGGTTGTTTGCTGATGAGGGCACTCCAAAAACAACATAAATTAATTATAATGTTTTTAGAAGTTGACAGAATTTTGGGCAATTTAAATAATTTTGGTCTTGCTTTCTACTGTTTGCTGAAGTGCTATGTAGTTAATCCAAAGTGGCAATGGATTTATAATTAGGCGAGACAAATAGAATCTATACATTTTTTGTGAACTAAATTACAACAGCAAGAAAGAGTTGACATGCCCTATTTCAGAAAACTTATTTTCCTAATATTTCTACAATTTAAGAAGATTACAATGTAATCTTCTTACTATGCATAGCAAGATCATATTGACACGATTACTTTACTCATGATAACAAACGCAGACCCGTTAAGCATTAATACGAACTATGATATCTCAGAAACACGCTTAATTATGGTTTTGTGTGTTATACGCAGAAGTTTTAAGGGGAATTAATATATTTTCGTGTTGAAATTTATGCACATATGTAGATGCTGATTTGTTCGAGTTATTTAGGAGGTGAGGCCATTGACAACAATTATCTGTATTTATATGCATGCATGCTGTCGTGACCAACGAGGTGGTGAATTATATTATTAAATGGTGCGTCTATATTTAAATTGCAAACTCTATTAAACGGAAAGAGAGAAATTTTATTTCCGAGCACAGACTATTGATTCGTGTACGAAATCGATTGAACGCTTCCACATGAGAATAAGCACAAATAATCCAAACATACCTGACGATGAGCTGGCGAAATGCTATAACTATTTGTCAATGATTTTAATGTGTCACTCAAATCGTTAGTATTGTTCCCCTTATGATTGCATACATGACATTGAGAAAAGTTAATAAACGAGCACTGGCCAACTATTGTTAATCAATGTGCGAACCCCAATACTGCAATGCATCACAATGCCCACCAAACAACCATATATAGTGTTTGCCTTGGGAAGATTGCAGCAACTTTACATGAGAAAGTGTGCATAAAATTTGGCAAGAACGAAAAGTGTTGCAACTGCATCAGCTCGACACAAGCAAGGATACACTTTTCTAGGAAAACGCCCCTTATCCTATAATTTGATATTTCTTTAGCATCCTCGTGTATTTATGTAAATCCCTCTTTTCCTTGCCACAAATTAGTTTCGCCTCAACCAAACTAGTCGCTGAATGCATAAGAGGATTACCACGTTTCCCTTCATTATTTTCAAGTTGTCTCACCAATTTACCGACTATTTATATACAAGGAGAACTTTTATAGGCGAGGTTAGATTTTAGAGGTTAGAGTTTTGGATCTATAGAAAGGGTACAATTTTGGAGAAAGATTATACTCGTTTGAAAAAGCAATAAAAGCAGATTTATGTAATGTGTAAAATCATTAGGAGAAAAGATGATTGTCTCAAATGGGCGGTGTGGGGCAATATTTTACAGGGAAAGAGGATAAAAGTGAAATAGTTCCCTTAACACTGCCCCATAAATCTATGCAGCAAATGTACACATGCACATGTACTTCATTTAGACTTGGTTTTGGGAATTATGCGCTTTCTATTTTAAAATAAAAACAGACAAGTAAAACAAAACGCAGTGAAAAGGGAAAGCTGGGAAAATGTTGAAAGAAGTTGAAGAGCAGTCTCACCTTTCTCGCAGTTTTGCTAAACAAAGCTCTCTTGATGGTGGCGATGGTCCTCGCAATGGGTTTGATGTTGGCGTTGTTGGGCGGTGCGTCCCCCCCTCGTTGCTGCTGTTGTGAGTGGTGGAGTTGTGGGGTTGAGAGGGAGCTCTCGATGGTGACAATGTTGTTCCCCCCGCCGCTCCCATGGGGATGATCTGAAAGAAGGGGAACAGAAGGAGATCCACACCCACCACCACCACCAGCACTACCACCACCAGTTAAACTAGCTACACTTTGTCCTCCGTTGGCCATACCTGCAAATGAAGAACCAGCGTGTAGGCCAAGTCCACTCATGGAAGAGAAGAAAAAGTCAACGTCTGCTGCGTTGTCATCCGTGACGACGACTGACTGTGATAACAGAGAAATTTCACTATACATCCAAACCGAACCGACTTATGGGTGCAAACTTACGGGGTGCCTACTCGTGCCACTGAGGAGTTGACTCACGGCCGTAGAATTTCTTCTGAGTTTGCGGGGGTTGAATATGGCAGAGATCCCCGACAGTTCTGGTCTGGATAAGCGACGTCTCGGGTCATTATTCATCCTGGCTGGCTTTCTCCCTCCTACAAAAAGCGTACCAGAGTCAGTGCCAAGTTGTTGAGCTAATGCTTCCTTCTGCCGTGTGTATTTATTCGTGGGGCTCGTTTCCCTCCGCCTTCCTTCCCTTTATGCACCATTCCCATGCCTGGCAATTTACATGTGCTCGCAGGAGTTGCAAATTATTAAATTGGAAAGTTAGCACATCAAAAGCATTTCTAAAGTTTGCAGAGTTTTCTCACCCAGTCACGGAAGGTAAGTAACAAGAAATGCGAAATAATTCAACCCTCGAAAATCAGTAGTTTACCTCACGCAACAGTAAGTATTTACTGTTGCACTGCATTTGACTTTGACCAGCTCGCTGGCTGCATGCAGACACACGCTCAGCTATTACAGCTACATAGGCTGTTCCATGTGATATCCCTTTTTGAAAAGGTCAAAATAAATAAACCACGAAATTCCGTGTTGTTCAAAAGAGAAAGCCAGACTGGAGGGAATGAGCAAAGTTTTTGTTATGATTGAAGTGCAAGAACAGGAAGGATTTTGCGAGTTACATTATTCAAATCTTTCAAAATCCTGCGTTTGCACAATAGGGGGTTAGCTTTCACTTTGTGTAACTAGATCCTTGAAAAGATTTTTAAACTTTGCTATACACCATAGTTATGTGTATAGTGTAAGTTGCACAACATGTATAATTCAGTACATTCCACCTCGTGTAGCGTGGAATTTAATGAAAATAAGGGCTAACCAAAGCATATTTTAACTATACTGGCCCAAAACCTGTCTTACCTCATACTTGTGTTTAGTAAACGTCTATACAACAAAGCATGCATAGGCTTTAAGAATTTAATTAATTCATGTCGATGAAGAATGCACTGATTAACATAATAAATCCTCCATCCTTTCCATGTTTTAACCTTCGTACATATCACGTCACTCACTAATCCACACCTCACTTTGATTGTTCAGAAAGATTTAGCACCAACCACTGCTTTTCCCATGCATGTAAGGAGTTAATTATGAAAGTATTCAAATTATAAAATGCAAAAGTACTATATGTATGTAGCTACTTCGAGAATGTGGATACTTTGCGCTGAAAAAAATCCAGGTAACAGGACCAACAACGGTGACAAACTAAAAAGTCCTCATTCCCTCTGCAAGATTATATACGTGCAAGTGTCGCCCGTTGGTCAGCAGAATGACCTTGATTCATTCTAATAGGGCCGCTGGTTAATAGGGAAATTCGTTAATAGGGGCGTTCGTTAATACATGCATGAAATAGAAAAGTGACAGCCTAATAACAAACGGGACTTATTATGTGCTACACTGCTTTCACTTCTGCACACTTCGTGCTACGTGGTGAGAGGAAGTTACGGCAATAAATATCATCACCCCAACCAAGACCTTGGTCTCAGATGGCAGAGAAAACAAAGGAATGTTAATTTGCTGTTTCAGTTGCTCTGCTCATTTCACATACGTATGTACGCACACTTGCAACACCTATTTGCATCCTGACCCATTAATTCACTCCCAATTTCACCTTTATTAGTTTCATGCGGTTTTGTAAGCACTCACACGTTGAATTTCCACCGCCACAGGACTGGCCAATAATTAGTATGGTATCGTGCCGTTAGTGTATCATTCGGCGTCCCTTACCGTTCATCCTTTACATGGCACAAGTAATAACAATGGTTGTTGTAAAAGTAAACAAGAATGCAATTTGCAGATTAATGTGTTGAGCAAAAATTGATATTATTATTCTTTGCTATAGTCGTTGCGTAGTGCTTCAGTCAGTGACTTGATAGAATCTCACGGTCAGTACGCAGTGGGTCAGGGTCAACACCAGTCAATATTCAAGATTACACTACACTAAAGTTGCTGTTTTTATAAGGAATTTTCTGCGAGCTGTGACGTGATGGTCATTTGCAATATGCTCAACTCAAATTGAATGATTTGGCCAATTTGCCTATTGCATGTCTAGCCACAATTCTGCTTTATCGGATATGAGATTTCCTTCAGGATAGGCCTTCAAGATTGATTCGTCAGTTGGTCGGCTCGTTTTATTATAAAATGAGCATTTCCTAGATTTTGGCTTACTACATATTATAAAGAAGACTTTTTTGCGAGTTGACTTTTTAGCCCGAGTCAGAGCTTATGGAACCGTCATGTCCGTCCGTCCGTCTGTCTGTCTGTCTGTCTGTCCGGCACGATAGAGCCAAAACGGCTGAACCGATTGACTTGAAATTTTTACCATATGCATATTGGACAAAGTTAGGAAACGAGTTCGAAGATGGGCGAAATCGGTCCAGTGGTTGACCGGTGGGGGTCATCGGAGTGGGTGGGGTCTTATGCACCAAAATTTCAAAATTGTTGTAGAGAGCTGAAATTTGGTACAGAGGTTGCTAATGGCTCCTAATAGAAAAAAATTACTTCAGGGTGGAAAAATTTTCATCTTGAGAGACCCTAGGGGGTGACCCATACCGATTTTTCAAAATCGTCATAACAAGCTGAAATTTGGTAGAAAGGTTGCTAATGGGTCTTAATGAAAGAATATGATATGATATTGGCAAAATTTTTATCTGGAGCGACCCTATGGGGTGACCCATACTGATTTTTCAAAATCCTTAAATCGAGCTGAAATTTGATATGGAGGCTGAAAACCACTGCTGCATAGCACATACATACAGCTTAGAACTTCAGGATGCTAAAGAATCCCACTGGTCATTTGTTTGTAACTAATTCAAAAATTTGGTACCAAATAATAGAAACTAAAATAGACTTTTAACCATCCACAACACGGCAGTTGGTGATATTATGTCGGACAATTCGTAAAAAAATTAGAAGCGGGCTCTGGCTTATTAAAGGGACTATGTCCCTGACTCGGGCTATATGGAGTCTGCACTGTAGGTTTTTTTACAACACATTTAGGGAACAAAATACACCGGAGGGAGTGACATCAACCAGTAGGATAGAAAGCTTGAATGACTTTTAGGGAAAAAGACCATCCTTTCTGATATCATGTATGTCTATATGGCATATTATGTTGAGAACATAACTTACGTCTTAATTTGGCCCCAGTTCAAGAATCCAGGCCAAAACGGTTTTCTGAGGAAAGTTGACTTTCTCTTTCAGGACTGCGAGCCAACATACTTGATGATACCAGATGGAGATGGGATTTCTTGTAATCGTGATGTGAGATCTACACAATGCTCTTATACAATTTCTGCTGATATTCGTTGCAACCGAATTATAGTTTCAAGGATAGCGGGAAATGCCATTAACATTTTGATGTTGGATGAATAATATACAACTCTGGGCCTTATTTCGTAATCTATTCCTTATGCGCATACGTGTCTAAAGAAATTCTGCTTTTGACCGACAATCCATCATGTTGATATTATATATAACAATATATATATATACGTATACATATTGTTTATGAACCTAAATCCTATAGTTTGCAAACAAAAGAGCTGAATTTCTTTATGAAATACATGTTATTTTATTATGTACGCCTTTGGAATCGTCCTCAAACTTAACATTGAAACTGAAATCCAAATTCGTCCAGAAAAACACCCAGATTTTTTGGCAATGTTACAAGAGCTTTAGTATCTACTTTGGAGGTTGTTCAATGTTTTACTTCACTCTCCAGAATTTTTTTGTCTATACTTTCACTTGGAAGCATGCAATATATCCAAGCCAACTACGCTTATTCTGTATCCTGCATATGTATGACCTCCAAGATGTCAACAAATACTTACAAATTGCTTGGACGCTTGTACATTCATTTTGGCTTGGAATCAAATCAGAAATAGAATAGGAGCAACCAGATTAAAGTCGTTTGTGCACAAAATATTTTCCAAAGTGAGTGGCCCTACCTCCAGACAATTTGGAAACTTGGCAATGTCATTCATTTCGTATTCAGTATGCAAAGAAACAGATCAAGGACATTGGGTTATTGTGATGATAACCACCATGCAGCAAGCTCCTTAGCCCTCAGTGGCTGCCCGAGTGTTGAGAGAGCAAAGTATTATAAAGCCCACACCACAATAGCCTCTTCTCTAATGAAAGTGGGTCATTTTCTCCTTCCTTTCACTACTGCTCCTATCTCGGCCTTCGCTCGTTCAGAGTTCAGCTGATTTGGTGACAGACGGCGTATTTATGCAGAAGGATAAGGGGAAGAAGCACTTAAGCATGTGGATAAATGGATAAACGAAGGTACATGTTCAGCCATAGCTGGAGAAAGTGATTGACATTATTGAAATGGTGACGGAAGGCGGCAGAGAAAGGCTTCACCCACCGGTTATCCTGTCTGCTATCCATCCACCAACTTCCTGGCTGCGTATGGACGTACCTACGCACTCACTCCGAGCTGTATTGTTGTTCAAACCCTGTGAAACAAATCACATCCTGCTCGAAAGTTTTGATTTGACACAGGCGAAATACAGGAGAAAGTAGAGGATCGATCCTCCCTGTCTTTGCACAAACGAATAAGATTGATAAGCCACTTGAAGAGATAAATCACTCACTCTGTCCACCTCTCAAAATCCACTCCAAACTTAATGGTGCAAGTTTGGATAAATTGAAATACAAATTGAAATAAACCACAAATTTAGGTTCAACCAAGAGCGAGCAAACGTGCACCTGATTTTCACCCGGAATACTGCTTTCCCTGCTGGAGAGGAGAGAGCGAGGAAGTCGCCGTCGTCGTCGGCCACCGCGGGATGTGATGGGATTACTTTCTCAAAATTCTATCTATAGACCGACCAACAGCCAGAGAGACTGAGTGAATAAGAGGAGAAAGCTATAGGTGGTTGGTTTGGTGAGCAGGAGATTGAATTAGTTATACATTATAGCCCAGCCAGCCCTCTGTACAAGAGCATATACAGATATGTGCGAGAAGAAGGTGAGCTGTATGCCATCATTTCATTCCATTCGCCTCCTTGTAACTCACTTTCCCTCAACTCGATGTTCTTTTCCTGGAGGCGGAAAGAAGGTATGCATACGCGGAGGAAACCACAAGGTAAAAGGATAAGCGGCATATTTACAGATCCCTGCTTGGTATGTTCGTGTCCTTCATATGCTCATTTTCAAATCCACTCTTCTAGTCCTACCATCATAGGGAGGAGAGAAAGGTGAAGTATTGGCAGGCAGGGATATTACATATGTGCACACACACACACATACCACCCAGCTGGTCGTTACCTTTTGCAGAAAACTTGACTGTCTTCCTTTCTCCGGATGCTATTACGTGTGATGCTACATATATGGTGTGCAATAGCTGGCTGCTTGCACGCTTCGTCCGTGCTTTCCTTGCACAACAAGAACAACGAGAAGAGTGATGGGCACGAGAGGCAGAGAGTGTATTTATCATCATCTCAGTCGTAGCATTATTATGGGTAGTTATACTCACAACTACGTACATACACTTCTCTCCTATTACTGCCCCACTCATGCGTTTGGGCACACACGGCTTTCTCCTGGATCCACCACCACTTTCACCACTGCCACATATTCCCATGCCCTTCCACTCTCCAGAGATTAAATGACATTGCGATAGAATGATTTACTGAGATTTCTCGATAATTTTATGTCTATTAGATATTGTCTAATATATGATATCCCGATCAACAAAAATTATTACTTTTGCGTCAAAGTAACGCATCCATGGTGAAAATTTTTAACAAACAAAAAAAGGCGTGATTATTGCATAAATTTTGTGCTAAGTTTGGTGTGCACCGTGAGACACGCTAAATTTGCATTAAAAAACTGTAACCTATGGTTGAAAAATTATTGCACCCAAACGTGCTGAGATATTGCGTAAACATACCGCACCAATATCTCGTCAATACCCACATTACATGAGGCGTTAAAATCATGCAATTTATACGCAATGAATGGTGGGTGCGAAGAGACAGGCAACGCGCGAGAGTTTGAATCTAAGAGAAGCGTGGTATTTCCTTTTCTCTCCCACCCTCGCAGTCTCGTAAATTCCCTGTTAATTTAATTCCCTGTTAATTTATTTGTTGTCTCAATGTCGCCAAAAAAATATTACATAATTGAATTCCCCCCTGATAAATACAATTCAGTGCCTGTGGAGCTTGTTCTAAGTCACTGGGTTATCCCCGCAGAGAAAGTTTGTCTCTGGCCACCAAACTCTGGGCCAAGTATTAGAAATTTGATAAAAAAGGGCACTGCTATTCCTGATGTCAAGTGGGGAAGAGTTAGCTACGCCAGGATTATTGGGAATTACGGTAAATAGCTATTTAATTCAAATTATGAGAAGTCATTCCAATTATTTTACATTTACTAACAAATATCATTATTTTAGATGATTATGAAGTTGCGACAAAAAAACTTCAAGTAGCCGAGGACACTTCCAACTTGGAAAGTGAAACAGAACCAGAAAGCAGATTAAGGAGCAAGAAGATAATTCCCGATATTCAGCCCAGCAGCACACGAGGGGATATAACGTCTTCATCCGATGAGGAGGATAGCGACGCGAACAAAAACAGTCCTCCGTCTGGCTCACTTCTGGATAATTTGGAGCTGGGTAGGCTTATAATACTGCCACAAATATTTTATACTAATCGTTATGGTGATGCTTTTTAGACCAACCATTGAGCATTCCTGAAATAATTCCCGAAACTGAAGAGCAAAGCAATCTACAAGTAGGAAATCAAGGTGAAACTGGAGACACCTCTTTTGTTGTTGTAAATTCGCAGGAGTTAAATGATTTACGGCTGTTGATTTCAAGTTAGTACAAGCAAAATAATTTTATTAAAATTGATGTATTATGTTAACGCTTTGTAATCACGTTGCAGGGACAACGCAAAGTGTGCTAACTTTGTTGGAAAAGCAGGCTGAAGACATTAAAGACATTAAGGCTTTACTGATTAATGTGAAACAAAGGCCGGATGGTAGGAAGGCTCCCAATTTCAGTGCCATTCCAAAATTACCCCTCGACAACGAGGTAGCACTGGCGGAGTTTGAATCTTGGCTCGAGGTGGATTCAAATCGCGAATTACTGGTACGATTTAATCGAGATATTTTACATGCATAATTAAACTTTAATGTTTTTTCTTATATTTGATACTAGGTTGAATATTTGGCATTTTCAACTGCGACACAGATCGAGGCGAGCACTAGAAAAATCTTGAAAAAATTATTTACGAATGAATTTGGCAGGCGAATTAATTTTACGGGTAAAGGAAACAAGACATCGATGAAAAACCTAAAACTATTGGAAGTCGTAAAAGGTGCTAAAATATATTCTAAAATGAAGAAAATTTTCTAATTGTTGGTCTCTATTTAATGTTTAATTGGATTGCAAATTTCAGAAACCGTGCGAAACGTCTTTACAGTTGAGTCCGTTCCCGATCCCAAAAATCCCAGCGGCCGTATTCCCACCGATGATATAATTCAAACTGCAGCAATGAATTGGTTTCGTTCTTCAAAAAGTAGGTGCAACGACGACGCTCCCTCGGGAATTGCATCATAATCATGGATCGAGATGGAAAATCACCGAGAAACATTAGGCGAATAATTGCAAAACGGGTTAGAGAGAATCTCACTCGTGCAAAAAACATACCTGCTATTAGTAATAATCTTGTAAATTTAGATATGTGATTCTGTCGTTGAGGATAGCGATTCAGGTAGTAATATTAGCAATAATGATAGAAGCAGTAATGTTATCCATAATAGTGACGAGCCATTAGTTTCCGATTCACTAAGCGACAATGGTGTAGTAGAAAATAATAGGAATATTTTAGATTTAACACGGGACTTGAGGGACTGGTCGCTTCGACATAACATAACGGGAGTAGCTTTAAACGATCTTCTACGCATATTTAACTTTTATCAAGAATTTAGATTTCTTCCATTGGATAGTAGGACATTGCTTAAAAACTCAATTAAATACTCTATGAAAACTATCGGTCAGGGTCAATATGCACACTTTGATGTTATTCAAAATATAAAACGGCAAATAGATTCCAATTGTATTCTTGCTTCTGGTAGCGAAATTAAATTAAACCTTATATTTAGTTTTGATGGATTGCCCATTTCTAAGAGTAACAGTAACCAGTTTTGGCCAATTCAAGCAAAGTGTGAAGAAAGTACGTACGGCGTATTTGTCGTGGGTTTATTTTATGGCAAGACAAAACCAGAAAGTATTGACGAATACTTGATGGATTTGATAGCAGAGTTAAAAAGTTTGCGAGTTGGGATTAGTTACAATAATTTGAAAATATTTTGTAAGGTTTCAAAAATAATAGCTGATGCGCCAGCCAGGAGTTTTTTAAAGCAATGTAAAAGTCATAATGCATACAATGGATGCGAGAAATGTATAGATCCAGGTTTCTGGAAGGGACGTGTAATTTTCAGAACATTCGATAGTCCACTTAGGACAGATCAAGATTTTTATGTTCAAAAAGATAAACACCACCATGTAGGCATTTCCCCGTTTGCGGAGCTTAAAATTTTGATGATTTCTTCGGTTCCTCTTGACTACATGCACCTCATTTGCTTAGTTGTGGTTAGAAAACTATTAAGAAGTTGGGTAAAAGGTCCATTGCCATTTAAATTATCTTCTCGTGATATTTCAACTTTATCAAGTAAATTAGTATTATTTTCGCATAGTTGCCCTAAAGAATTTTGTCGTAAGCCGAGGTCAGTAAAAGAGTTAGATATGTGGAAAGCGACAGAGTTTAGAACTTTTCTTCTTTATACAGGACCCGTCGCTTTAAAAGGATTATTGTCGCCGAAAAAGTATACACATTTTTTAAATCTTTGCGTAGCAGTCACGATTCTTATAACTACCAAGGCGCAAGCAAATAATTGGAACGATTATGCACGACAGCTTTTATTGAAGTTTGTTAAAAATGTTTCCAATTTATATGAAGAAGAGTTCTTATCATATAATATGCATTCTCTTATACATATTAGTGATGACGCTTTAAAGCATGGCCCGTTAGATTCTTTTAGTGCTTTCGTACCGAGTCCCCTGTGAATTTAAATAGACACTGTATTATAAAATCGAACGGAAAGGATCATTGTTTTATATTAAAGGATGGGAAAGTAGTTGTTATAAGTAGTATAAGTAAAGATAAAAAACATATAAATTGTAGAAAATTCAAACACTCGGACAACTTGTTCACTTGTCCGTGTGAAAGTAAAATTTTAGGAATAATTAAAGTTAGCAAATTATCAAATAGCGTAACCATAATAGGTATTAATGATATTGATAAGAAATGTTGGTTACTCCCGTCGGATAAAATAGATGAAAACATTTGCATTCCCTTGTATAATGTAACAATATAATTTTTGTTATGAAATAAATGATTTTGATAAAAATTAATAATTCGTGTTATTTGACTGCAGTAATTGCATGGAGTTTAACTGCAAGTTTTGCATCAAATTATTCGTTTCTTTTGCGCAATATTCTATGCTATAAATTGCATTAATTTGACGGTTATTTCTACGCAATATTCTTGAGGCTAAATTGCATGAATATGACTGTCAATTCTATGCAATATTGACAGTTTATTTTACGTTAAATATCTAGTATCTTTTCACGGATTTTTGCCGGCCATCAGTTGCTGCAATTTAACTGTATGACTTTTGCGTAAAAGTGATAGCTTTTGTTGATCGGGATGTGCATAGTCAATTAATTGAATGGCCACATGAAATATGCATACTTTTACTACATCCCTTGACGGAATTGTAACATCAATTGATTGTTTGTAAAGTAGTTAATCCATGATAGTATAGGATTCGTAGAAGCGTAGGATTTTGCAGCAAGGGAAAGTCTACGTAATAATATAGAAAATATGACAATGTAGGTATGGACATATCAAAACTTTTTTTGGCTCATGATTTGGACCTGAAACCCGTCTAATTTTTCGAATAACAACCACCGTTCCTCGCACAACAACAATTTCAGATTCGCTCAAAATCCAGTAACGAGACGTATCTAAGAGAAAGTTTGGCAAACAGATCAATTTCACGCCATCCCAAATCTAGTAGACGAATGTTGCATGCATGAACAATGGAACCAAGAAGCATATCATTATATCCGACTCTACGTATGGAACAGAAACTTTGGATCGCGAAGAAGACGACTGCTCATATCATCCATCAAGTAATTCAATTAAAAGTTTATTCACTTTACTATTAGACTCGCATTTGCGTCACCAATTCCATTTCGACATCTTCACAAGCTGAGCAGCTCCATCCTTCATGCAAAGTTAAGTTGAAGAATAGGGGCATCAGCAGATATGAAAAATATACATTTCAAGTTTGAGGTTGGTCCAATTCTTGCTGGAAAATACATGGTCTAAGAAATGGAACAACTGCGACTCTGACATTGGATTTGATTTTGCTGATTAGACGCCAACAACGAAGGGGTGAACATTGACTTTCGACTTGCTTTCTTTTCACGGCCGTGAAAGTGGTTTACTTTGATTTGCAATGCTCTCCATTCCGAAACCATCACGCGATTTTCATATTAGACGAGTTAAAAATGCACCGCGTGCATGCACGTCCATATGTACATATACATGGAGCAACAACAATGATGTGAATTTATACTGCTGCTATATGTACTTGCAGATATATAATACGTACATATTTATGTACGTAGGTAATAACCTCCAAACTTTGAAACCTTGAAACACTGATCTGGATTTAAATGAGTTCAAGTTCGAAGAATGAAATGCGAACGGAACGCAGAAACAATCTGGACAAAAGGAAACACATTTTACGGAAATAAAGTACATTTATTTAGTTTTATAGAGTGTATGCATGTATATTCGCTCCATGCATGACATACTATCATCATTCAAATATAAGAATCCAAGTTTTGACTATTTTTGCTGTGTAAATCAGAGATAGGAATTCTAAATAAAAAGGACTATCATGTCAAAAAAAAATCAAGCAAACATACCCTACAGAGTACAATAATCTACCCAACATTCATATTTTTGCGTCGTTACTATCATAATTTATAATGTAAGCGTGCATTCGTCATATAATATGTTTGGTTCCCAATCTATGTAGGTACTGATTTAATAACATAAACAATGATAAATACCAAGAACTATTCAATAATCACCAACTCTTATGTACTATCATACTATACTGCTATCAAAATGTATAGTATAATATTCCGTGTGGTAGCCTTATTTACAGGACACAACATGCGAACGAATACATCAACGGCATCATCACACTACGTAACGTGACGAATCGATTTTTAACGAGTCCTTCGAAAAACTTGGTACAAAATTTTTTGCTAATCTATCTAACCTAATTAACATCTATTAAAGTTATTATTGACAGCTTGTTTCACTTTTGGAGTCTTCAATATTCACCTTGTACGAAAGTACTGAACCAGCTAAACCACGGGTTGAGGCTGCAGCATCGTCCATGCTTAAACACACCGATGCTGTTTCACTACTCAAGCTATGACGTTTGTTACTTGTAATAACGTCTGCCTGAATTTCCAATCTAAAAGGTGCACAAGAAAAAAATTACAAGTTATAGTTAGTTGAAGAAAAATACAAATTTTTTTAGATACAATCTTAAATCTTAAGGAAAAAAAACATACTTATTATGCGATAAAGGATGACTTGAGCCAACACTTCCTGTTAAACTTGCACCAGCGAGTGCAAGCATACTCGCGGATTGGGAATCCCGATCTGGACTAGCACTCCTCTGGTGTCCTCCAGTTGAAGAAATAACGGAGACTTCACCAATTGATGGAGCAGCTCCACGAGTTGAGCCAAATTCTAATATATTACAACATAGTAATATGTCACCATTAAATAGCTGATAATTTCTTATTTGTACATTATACATAAAGCATTCACTGTACAAACCATTGCTCCTAGTAGATTGTCGAGTAAGTCCCAAGTGATGTGTTATTATAGCGGACGGCTCAATTGATTCGCTATCCTCATCAATGTCGATTTTTACTCCAGAGGAAGACGTTTTTAGACTAAGAAATTAACAGCTGGTTAATGAAACTTGTTGAATCCTGGATAATCAGTGAAACTTACCCACAACCTCCTGAGCGACACAAAGATATTGGAACGACTCCTGCATAACGAGATAGTCTCATAAAGCTCGAAGCAATTTTTATTAAATTTAAATAGTAGCTTTAAATCATACCGTAAACATATGCTAAAAGTATGGGGACACCTAGCCCAACTGCTAATCCTGCTAAAACTGGGGATATGACAAGACTTGCTACAACTCCGCCCGTTACAGCCAAGTTTCTTCGATGACGAACAGAAGTCTTCATTTTGTTGTGAATTTTTCTACCCACCCAAACAGGAATACCTTAGGAAGTTAAACATTCTTAAGACACTGAATTTGCATATTTGAAGAATTTTTTAAAGAATTAATTAAAAAATATTTTTACCAATTATCATAGCCGGCACGGCAATTCCTGCGACTAGACCAATCCCCACCGGTGCTAGAATAATAATAATAATAATATAGCAAATAATAATAGCAACGTGCTATAAAAACTTTTAATACTTTCGTATATATTACCTCCAATTAGTGTCCCTAATTGCCACATCAATTTCTTTTTCCTTGACCAAGGTTTTTTACCCCAGAATGTGCAACCACTGGGTGACAAGTAATGAAGATCTGAAACTTGTTTCATGCATAACCAACAAAATTCCGCCCCGCACACGGCGCATGACATGTGATTACAGCTTCCATCATCCATTTTAACAATTAGGACTTGACATCTTTAATATAAGCCAAACAAAGTTGCGAAATTAGATAGATATATACATATCATAAATAAATGAGGAATATAATATAATATTACACACCGTGGACATGGTTTTATTTCCTCCCTAATTCCTGCTTGATTTTCACTGATAAGTTTGTTAAATCCTAATTAAAGAGGGGGAAAACTTAATCATAGTATTAATAAATTCTAACAGTTGCACATTGTATTTAAAACACACCTGCTGAAGATAATAACGATTCCATATTGTCTGTCGATCTCAAAGCTCTAGCAGCATCACAAGTCTGTAGGAAGTAAAAAAGTTGAATATTAGGCTTAAATATGATATTTATTCACACAACATGGATAACATTAATATAGATAATTTGTAGTTGTATTCACCAGGTTGGGGTGCCATAATTGTTTACAGTGATAGCAAAACGCAGTGTTACAACCAGGTCGTTCACAGAGTAATCTTGATAAATATAAAAATAATTTGGTATATTATGGTACTTTAGATATGAAAAAGTGTCCAAAGATATTATAATACCTTGGACAACTTGCACATCCCGAAGCAACCACAGCGAATCTATAATATACGTTCAAATATTTTATGTATTACATTGATACATATGTGCTCTCAAGTTAGTTAGAAATATGAAGACGAAAGCTTACCCGCAATCCGGGGAAGGACACCAACGTGCATCAGGTTCCATTGACATAACCCTTAATTGATAATTAAATTCAAATGGTACAAAAATACAAAATGTTGCACGTTTTCTTTATAACTACAAATAAGCTAGTTGAGTACCTTCTCAACATGAAATCTTCGTATTTCGTCATGAGATCGGGTTCAGATTTTAAAAGTGATTTTATATCTGTGGGATGCAGGTGCTTTGAGCATTGAAAACACGTAAGATTAACCCTTGATTCCTATTTATCACAATGAATAGAAACATGAATTAAGTTTTCATATCATGGGTTTCGTTATACGCTACATTATTGGTTTACATGTAGATCTTACCGTAATTTGAATTTTTAAATACGACTTCCAACATTCTGCACAACATCGATGGCTTTGACAAGAAGCAACTTCAGGAAAGGATTCAACTTCACCATAACATAACGGGCACTCGTACAATCCATTAGGAAGGAGTTGTGGTTCTACATAACAGTCGACAGTGATGACATCAGATAACTCGGAACCATCTCCGATGTAGTCTATACTAGATTCGCTGGCTGCAAGAAAAGTTGATAAGAGTAAACTATTAGTATGCTAATTAGTGTTTGTAATAATTCACGATAGCAGCAAATATGATAACCATAAAATAATAGCGATAGAATGTTAAAATGACATACTTCGTCGTGGATGCTTCATAGAAAAGGGCTCCTTTGATCTAGACGGTGTTGGCATCGGTATCGGTATTGGAATATTGGCATTGTTGGTTAGGATATTTGTAGAAGTCAGAATATTCCGCAGGGAGAATCGACTCCCTCTGGAAGTTTTCGAGCGCCCCCCTCTTCCCTCCTTCTTCTTGGTCATGATATTTGATATTCACTAGCTGTGATCCTGGTAAGGGCTGAGTCTTCTACGCCGGATAATGTTGAGGACACAATTCTTTGCAGGTGAGCTGGACATCCACGATATCTTGGCAAACAAGAGGATTTGAGAACAAATGAGGAAGACGACAGCCAATAATCCTGTGAAAATTCTGTATTACTATTTCTTTTGTCTAATCTATAGTAACTTGGTTGGTTCTCTGCTTCATAAAGGTAAACATTTGGAACACCCCACAATTGGGCTCAGCGACACGATGATAAATTTGTTCAATTTCTTCTGATAGTCTATAATTGAATTCAATAAATATTGAATCTAGGCCTAGGCTTCACCATGTAGAATATAAGTTTGAAAATAAACCACACAAGAAAACACTAAATTATGCTTTGTGCATTAAAATCAAAGATACTTACAATTAGTGTCAAGATACTACTGTTATATGCATTTTGTATGAACACTTTTCTTTAGTTTTTTTCTATTAAAATAATAGCATATTGATTGAGCAAAAGACGCCTGGTTTTGCACACCAAATACGTATATTCATAGTAGGTAGTGAATCGCTTTGATAGTGTGTAGTTGGTCAAATGATTTTGCCACTTGATCAGAAACAGAAAACACAAAAATATTCCCCAAGAAAATTATCCAGACCGAATGCAACATATTAATTACTAGTAACAGTGATTGGATGACTCATCGTCATAATGTTACAAGGACGCATAATGTCGTAGGTGATGTGTATTGTTAAAAAATTTCTATTTTTACAACCTAACCTACCCAACCACAATCAACATGTCAGCCTGTATCGTGCAACTTTAACTCTTGAAATGAAATTAATTACTTACCTTTACTACTTCTCAGGACAATGATGATGAGCAAAACTTTCTTGACATCAGTAAAACATAATGTTCCAATTAAATAATTGTTTGCGTCGCCTTTTATTAGTTGTTGGTTGCCGTATGGGGAGGAGTGAGCCAATTTCATCAACTGCTGGTCAATAAAATGATATAGGACATTATCATATTGTTATATTATGGTAGGAACAAGATACACGACCACCCACACGTATATTGTACATTATACTCGTCAAATATATAGTATTCTATGTTTAATAGGGGTTCAGATTTTCTTAAATTGATCTAATTGACTCCTGTATGCCAAGTGGAGGCCATAAGTTAATTTAACTCTAATTTAAATCCTTAACATAATTGAACTTTTATTTCGAATGTAGTTTAAATTTCTGCTTGCTGGAGTTTATTGTGATAAAGTAAATAACGTTTAAATATACGAAATAATACGAATTGTAGAATGATGAGATATTTCTTACTTTGTTGTTGCACTCTTTTCAGCAATATTGTCCATTCATTCCCAAAACTTTTATTGATTACTCAGCTACTTTGAATAATATTTGTACTATAATATCGAAAGTAAAGAAAAGAGTGTGAGTTGTGTGTGTATGTGGATAAATAAAATTGATTCTTGTTCTTTCCGAAATGGTTAAAAATATCCCAAGAACAGATGAGACCCCACAAACAACGAACCAAAAAACCAAGGATAGTTTACTTACTACTTGGTTAAGGTTAAATGTAAAATAAGTAAGTGTGATGTTATTATTAAGTGGTCGTCTCTCTTCTATTATGGGTTGGCTGCTGGTGGTGGTGGTGGTGGTGCTATAGAGCTGAGCATATAGTCGTCATCACCATCCTTTCAGCAGCGGAAATACATAGAGAGATCAACAACGAATACTATTGCATTGCAGCAGCATTGCATTCATTCCAACATTTCAGCGAATAATAATATGTATGCATGCAGGAGTTAAGTAAGTAAAAAAAAAGATTAGCACACGTTATAGAGGCGAGGAAACATTTAATGCGTCGTCTGTCCCCCATCGAGCAATATTATATACGAGCGTATAGTATAGTATGTTTATTAGCCTGACTGTACTCACTTGTTAGAGATTAGAGACCACTAAATAACCAAAATCTACTAACAACATGCATCAAAGTGACGTAGTCATTCCGATAAATGTGATGTGATGGTGGAATTGTGTGAATCTCATCAATTGGTGTCGTTCGTCAAGCCCAACCCGAGTGAAAGTTGTAGCAATGTGCCCCGCACGGCACGCTCTTTCTTCACTGGTGGTGGTGGATGCGTGCTAGCTGGTTGGTTTATTTTTGGGGTATGTAATGTAAGTAAGAATTTGGATTTTTCATGCGAAAATCGAGACGAACATGGCGAGGAAGTAGAAGAAGAAGAGTTTTGTCTCTTGCCAATAGGAATAACTTTTTGAGAGATATATGTTCCAAGGTGAAAGCAAAGTGGGCGAGAGGGGAAAGTAGGTTGTGCAAAAATCGGAGGGATTAGTATGCGAATGAAATGATGTCACTGAAATAATAAGACTGTCAGGTTTCCATTCAAATCGTTAAACAAACTTGACACATTTTTCCAGAGTACATAATTCCAGTTGTTTTTGGAGTTATGTATTCTGGTGAAAGCGAATATGAAGTGAATGGTTTTGGTCGAGTCTTTTCTCCACAATGTTTTTCCCATTTTCTTATTTTTACGTGTTGTCTATTATGTTCGTTCATAAAGTGTTGTATGATTGTATGATATGTAGATATGCATGAAAAACTACAGTATTTTATTGATTGAATTGAGCATTGTGTGCACACATTGGGCTGGATTTAATTGATAGCATCCAAGGATCCAAGGTTAAAATTTGTATTTTCATGCGGAGGAGCCAAGGAAAAGCTCTCTTCCAAGTACAAGAGGCCAGTTTTCTGCCCAACAATGGGACATACTTTGAATGGGTCTATTTTGGTCTGGCTGAACTACTTTTCTGTGTAAACTATAGACTTGCCCATCTAAATTTAGACCTTGACTGGCATCAATGGACTACTCGCGATTATTGTAATCCCAGAAGGACACATATATTAGTCTGGAGAGTGGAATAAAAATGGGTGAAGTGTGAATGGGTGAAAGTCCATATAGACTCACTTTCCTCCTCTCTCTCTATCTATCGCACCTCTCTTCACCGAGGAGGAGGCAGCAGGTAGGGTGGCAAGCACGTAGGTAGCTCTAGGTGGGTAGGTAGGTATGTAGGCAGGGAAGGAGTGGTTACCGACCTGAGACTTATCTCCACCTCAGAGCTTAACCCACAGTCAGCACACACACGCCGAGGCTATCGACCGGCCCAAGTGCCTTCGAGTTGCTGAGAAACATGACGTGGGAAACATAGAGTCCACTGCAAACAGCCTCCAAATCTTTCACCACACACACCTTCATCATCATCACCATCGCCACCACCACCACCACCATCATCATGTTCCTCGTGCTTTCTCTCCCCTCATCCTCCTCGTCGTCGTCGTGGTCGTGGTCGTCGCCGTCGTCTCCATTGCCCAGACTAGTTTGCGAATCTCAGGCATAGCCATTCCCCCTCCACACACCTCACCCCCCTCCCTCCTTTTCACCACCATCATCGTAAAATCAATGCAAATATTACAAATTCGGAGCTCCGTTACCACTCAAAATATGATAGCTTATGCTCAATGATATTCCTGGGTGAGCCGCTCAAGGTTGCATGCCTTGATTACGACTTGAGCCCCTTTGTCTATGATTATTCACGACTCGATAATATGCCTTGATCCAAAGATTTTAGAGCATTACTGGACACTTGAAATCCCTCACGTCGGTCGAAATCAGGACAGCAGCAGAGCATGTGGTTTTGAAATGTGGAATGGGATGATGCACTTGTCCCGGAGATGAGGATTTAGAGAAAACCTTCTACATAATTCCACAGTAGACCAAGGGCAAGCAACAGTTAGCAGTTTGTTTGTCGTCATCATCATCATCATGATCGTCGTGGGTATAAGGTCTTTTTGGACTTGGTGTGCATGGGAAGTGGGATGGAGAGAGCCGAGTGAAAGCAGGGACGGAGAAAGTGGGTCTTGTTCTGCTACATGCGAGATATGCCAGTAGTGCCACTCCACTTGAGAAGCATGAGCTCCTGAAAGTGTGTGGAGAGTGAGTTTTCGGTTGGTGGGCTGAATGGAGAAAGTTCGACTTTCTGTAGAGATGGATGGCGAGAGAGAGAGAGAAAGAGAGAGGGTGTGGGTTTTAGGAAATGGTGGACCGATGGAAGACCCGTGCCTGTCGTTGTCGAACCGCCGTCGAACCCGTATTACAATTCCATGTATTGCATTATCCATGGTGAAAGTATGAACAGTACGAATGCATAAGGACCTTTTTTTCCGTTCAAAGAGTATTTTCCCCGTGTAATGAGGTAGTAGATTACCTCCTGTGAGACAATTTGTCCGTGTGACGTGCCCGTTTCGCTGGTCGCGATGCATGTAGCTTTCTTCCTGCCAACTTGCGGCATGGTCGTGTGGTTCCCGTGCAGCAGGAGCAGCAATGTGTGTGGAGTGGTGCGGGGAGCATAGTTCTGGATGGGGGACAGGAGTCGTGTATTTGCTTACGGAGCTCTCTATCCGGCTATGGTGCACAGTTGGACGAGGATGAGCATGGCTGTGCTGTGTAGTTGGCATTGTAGTTGGGAAAGGAGTAAAAAAGTGAGGGTTCTTCTCCGGCGGAGAGAGAAGGTGTGTCGCTCGCAGTCGCAATGATGAAAGTGAAAGGGAAGTAGCCATGGCGTATAGCAGACCAGTAGCAGCACCACCAGCACAGGAAGTTCGACATGGTGATCACTGGGGACTGCTGCTCTG
Organism: Folsomia candida; assembly: GCF_002217175.1. NCBI lineage: Eukaryota > Metazoa > Arthropoda > Collembola > Entomobryomorpha > Isotomidae > Folsomia > Folsomia candida. The sequence continues at coordinate 13,772,184 of NW_019091195.1, read as the reverse complement.
CTGGGTATGAGCCCTCTGAATGACCAGTGAACCCGACTGAGGTTGACCTCTGAGAACACACAAGGACTGATCCCCCCAATCCTTCGCCTCGCCTTTCTCTCTCTCTTACTTCGCCCCGAAGCACCCACACCCACCCGACCCAGAGAGCCCAGTGGCAAGGGTGAAAGCAGCACTAGTGATCAAGTGAGTGGGTTAGCAAGTGCGGTGAGGAGGTCTACTTTCGCCTTCACCCACCCAGTGACCAGTTTCTCTCATCAGACCAACATGCAGTGGTGACTTTGGTCATCCGAATGTGGTGCTGAGGGTGGGCATGGCTCACCATGGGCATCTCTTCACCAAAAAAACTTTCCATAAGCCCACCTACTGCCAGGTAAATGAAGTTTATCATTTCATCGCTTACATATCATAACTGGTAAGTCTTCGTAAATGAGTCAAACACTTTATACTAATTGAGAAACGGGGGTGAGTTGTCATCAACCTTCCCACACGCTGAATTCTCGCTTCAAACACTGGGCAACCTTGTTACATGAATCGCCATCGAAATGTGAAGTAGTTGTTAACTTGTTGAAAGAAAAGGGTGGTGTGTGTGGTATCGAGACTAGAGGCAACCGTTTCCCCAAGACAAGCTAATACTTATTTACATATGTACAAGCATCCAAGATGAAATGTATGACTTCATTTGTAACATTTACGAGTAGCGGCTTAATATTTAAGTAATTTAACGGTCTGTGATCTTTGGTAAATACGTTGCAACCTTAGTGTAGTTAGTTACTGGTGGCGAATATTTGCGTCAAATGACAGATATGTACGACCATTGTTAAGCTACACGTCTATATATCTGTACTTTCTCATCTGACGCAACTTGTAAAGGAATCGGAAATAATTCGTAAAAATTAGTGATTAAATGTCTCCTCTTGGGTCGTGAATGACCTTCAAGGTCAATTTCTTGCACAGCACAATACCGAAGACATTCGTCAACCACATTAAGTTGTATGTATTGAAAACAATTACAATTTGCAAGAAAAATCTACCTCATACCTTACGTTATACAAAAAATGTTACTAATCTTCGAAAAAAGTTATCATTTACTCGCTTCATATATTTCGAGATACTCATAAATATGCCAATTTCTTGTTCCAGGTCTGCACCGATATGCTATGGGGTCTAATACAGCAAGGTCACATTTGCGAAGGTATAATTCTTTCACCGCTTTCTATTATACGCTTGTACAATAAATACACTTCTCATTTAGTCAGTTAAGCTCGACTTGTGGTGTGAAAGGTTTAAATTAAATATATAGCAGCCAGTTCCAATCAAACGATGAAATGATATTCTTTCGAAATGATATTTTTCGCTGCAGTTGTTGACTATCTAGTAGTTGAGTGAAAGTTTTGCATATTTCCGAGAACCGAAATTATAATGCATAGAGAAAGCAAGGAAAGCACCATCGATGGGTTTTGCACAGCTTTCAGAGTTTTTGCCACCTATTTTGTCACCAAATGTTTAATGATATGATGGGTTTGTTTTGTATTTGCAGTTTGCAACTTCGTAGTGCATGAGCGATGTGTGCGGAACGTAACAACGCCATGTTCCACGGTGGCACTCTCACATGTGCAGGTAAGGACTGTTGGACGTTATAATAATGAATTTACGGCTAAGAAAACGAACAAACCTCTCACTATAAGGTTTTCTTTGATAATGTCAATTATACCATTTGTTCATACGCATTATCACAACTCCATCCATGCATGAGTATATAATCCAGTAGTATAATCACAATGTATGCAACTGATCGACAAGCAATTCTGATTGCAAACCTACTTTTATTTCACTTTTTTTCTAAAACGAGGATTATATTTGTGTGTGGGCTTTCACTGGCAGAACATAAAATGACTGGGATCACTTGCTCAAAGTAAACATTCGCAGCATGTCTGATCTAAATATAGAGTTAGTTGACATTTACGATTCTTCCGATTCCTCCTTTTCATGACAGAGCCCAGTAGTGGCACGTTTTGTGACTGCTTGACTGATAAATATGTACATATATGTAGGAATTCATGTCAAAATATAACACAAATATGTATGAAAGTTGGAAATGAAAATATTATGCGCTGATACGCCAGCGTATGCATGCATGAAAGAAAAGGTACATGTAAGGTATCAATAATTCTCTAATATTATAGTCCCCCATGGTCCAACATTGTTGGTCGGAGCCTGGTCACTTCAAGCGAAAGTTTTGTCAAGTTTGCCGAAAGAGACTGGATGAAACCGTAGGAATTCGATGTGAAAGTAAGCAAATCATTGATGTATTCGAGTAATATGGCTGGCAAAACAAGTAATAATTGATTGATTTCCTCATTTGTGTAGTCTGCGAGTATTTTGTTCATATGGACTGCATGGAACTGTCGGTGCCCAAGTAAGTCTAATAATAAAATCAAGTAACTGTAGTAAAACATATAAATGCAACCACTCCCAAAAAATAAGCTACTAAATCTATTGACAATTATTTACCTTAAATGCGTACGCGTGCATTTTCTTATGTTATAAATGTATAAAATAAAAGTATTTCATACTGCATCATCTCGAAATTAACGATCATTGGTTTCAATTCAAACGGCTTGGATGTGATGTCTTAGCTAAGGCTCATTAGTTTCTACATTTGGTTTTAAATATTTAACCAATTTTGTATGCATTTACAGCTGCAAAGAATGTGCCACATACTTTCCAGGTAATCATATATGCTGCATTTCAATTTTTGCAAAATAATTTAATAACTTCAACGTTTTATCTTTAGGTCGGGAGTTGTCGTCTGTACGGCATATCCACAGTACGTTAACCATTTTATTAGAAATCATACTTGACATTCTTCGTGAAAATATTCAGTTGCGTTAAACAATTTTCTTTGATTTTGCCGAGTAGCTTGGCGAGAAGGAAATCTAGCCTCAAATTCAAAATGTGTTGCTTGTAAAAAGACTTGTTGGTCATCGGAGTGTCTGACGGGCAATAGGTACGTGTTGATATAATTGAGTTATAATGGATCATCCGAGAAGTTGAGGACCAAATGGATTAAGGGTAACATTGACTAACATTTTGCGTCCATTTCTCTTTTCAGGTGTGAGTGGTGTGGATTTACGGCTCACGGGTTCTGTCTAAAACTGGTGCCAGCGGAATGTGGTTTTGGCCAATTTGAACCAATTTACCTCCCACCACACGCCGTGTCCATCCCCAGAACTGAAGTTCCGTGGTAAAAAAAAATATGTAGTACATGTGTTAAATTACAGCCAATTTAGTTGTCACGGTTTACGATTATTTGGATTATAATCGATTCCTGATTATAATCGGGTGAAAATTCTCTGGCGATTAGATTATTTTTTGGAAAAAAATAATCGTCTAAATAGACGATTATTTTGGATTATAATCGTCTTCTCAAAGGAACTTTAAAAAAATCAGCGACGGTGTCATGACTATAATTAACTTGTTTGTTTTCGTCGCTCCCAGAAAAAATAGTTAAAAAATTGATCGGCAAAAATTAAACGGGTCGCTCACAGTTCCTGATTATAATCGTAATCGATTATAATCCACATAATCGTTAACCTTGACTACCCCTAATATAATGACACGTTCAAGTATGCAAATATTAAGTAGAAGTGGAAATGAGTGTGACAGTCGTATAACGTAAATGAAAAACAAAAATGTAAAATGTAAAATATTAATCCTCAGAAGGGGCAATGCTGGTGACATCCAAAATCTTATTTTTCTTGATTGCGTAGCCCAAGTTGACGGGAAATGAGATTTTTCCCATTGTGAAATGTGGAACAACTCCTTGCAAAGTTATCGGAGAAACTCCAGCAACTCCCATTCGGACAGATTGCAGTTTCTCCTCCTCTGTTAATTTGTTGAAAGCAGACCATGGCATGGCTTCATTAATTGGGTTGAAATTTGTTCCGGTCATCTTCTTCCGAGCTTGCAATAAGCAACACATCTGCAAAAAGATGCAAATAATAATAAGTATGCATGTACATTTATTAAACATAATTTTTATTACAAAGCAAAACTATGATCTTACCAACAACTTTGCTTCCAACTTCTCCGCTTCCTCTAAGCTAGAACACTTGAAGGTTGCAATTTGTATGACCCAATAGTCACCACCTGATGCTTTCTTTGCAACGGCACTGATGTCAGCACGATGTTTATGATAATAGTTCATCCCATCACGTTCTCCTTTTCCCACGTAATATAAAATCACGGCCTGGGCATGTCCACCATTGTTTATTGCCCTACATACATCCCGGGCGGTGCAGAGTCCAGGAAAATCTTGTTTTCTTGCCAAAATGGTAATGTAAACATGGTGTTCGTGGTCGGGGTCTTGTCGCCTCCTTTCCTGAAGGTCTTTCAGACGACGGTCGACTTCAACTTTGATTTCGGCAGGGGTAACTAGAGGATTCTTCTTCTTCTTGTCCACTTTCGTCTTGGAGGATTTTTTTGAGGCCGAGCCAATGTTCAACGGCCTGACAACAATCTTTTCTTTGAGAGGGAAGTTGATTGGAGAACACTCGTCGCTCTTCAAATGTGCAATCGCCTCGCACCCTCCTTGACAGTCCTCTTGACAGCATATGAATGAGACCCCTTTCACTGCTTTCTCCAGCGACGTCTTCTGCTGTTCCTTACTGCAATATTTAAAGAACGCACCCAATTCTCGTTGCTGGTTGTAGAACTTGCACTCCTTGCCATCACGAGATTTAAATTCTTGACTAGTAAGAGCAAATTCCTGAAATTTCAAACAAAAAATTCAAATATAAGTAGATGTTGAGGCATAAAAACAAAATGACAATCAAATGTTTTACAAAAATTGAAACTCACCATCAAGGATGCCTCCAAAGCACGAGCAACACTGACTTTCTCGACATGACTTCCAACCTTAAATTCCCAAATTTTTAGGAGGACACACGTTTCTCCAGCCTTGTCAGCTTTCCCAAGTGGTGAAATATCGGGAAAACGGAGATGATGGTCATTAAGTCCAATTGTTTTAGAGTTAAAACCAATGTAAAATCGGATCCCCTCATCTCCGCTCCTGACAAACTCGAATGGTTTATGTATTTTGGGGTCAAAATTTGGGCCAAGTGACGCAGCCAAATAGACCGATGTTGGTTTGAGGTCAATTCTTCGCTGTTGACCGGCAGCAAACTCCTTCACCCATTCGAGCAGATTTTTGACCTCCACTTCACATTGTTCGTTATGTGGGTCCAACGGATCCTCCCCTCTATTCTTCAACGCTGAATTGTGATTTAAAGGATTTATAGTCTTCATTTCATTCGAAGTCCTGCTTAAACAATAAAATTACATACTTTTCCAATATTATTATTGCATAACAATTGTATATAAATACTTACATGGTTTGTTGGGGGGACACGACATGCGTCTCTTTGATATGCTTCAACAGATTGGTGCTGAAAGAAAAGACTGAACTACAATACGGGCATGTATAATTTCCCCTCTTGGACTTGTAACTGCAATTTTGAACATATTCATAAATTATTATGCATATTAATTACATTAACCACTAATCCATGAATTTTAAGTGACTTACGATTTTCCTTTGAACTTCCCCTCATGCGTATTTTCATGCCTATTCAGAGCGTATATTCTCGGAAAACCAGCGCCACAATATTTGCACCAGAATTTGTCCGGCAGTGTTGACCTTTTATTGTTGACTCTTCTATACTGTTTGACAATACGAATCCTGGAATAATTAGAAATAAAAATATTGTGTTTCTCCCAATAAACGAGGGTCAAACATAAAAATATTGAGAAACTTACGTCACGGCTTGTCCACTCCCACTTGCTGCAGTAATCACCCCAGCTGGACCTGGCGCACGAGTTGGGGGTGGACTCCGGGTCCTTTGTTGTTGACCTCTCTGATCTCGAGCCGATCTTGAAAGCCGTTTTGCTCCAGTTTTGGCAACCAGATTGTTATCAATAACTATACAATGACAATAACACACATTAATTGAAAATAACTTTAAAATGGGAGAAGAAATAATTAATTTGAGATTTATTAATTGAAAAACAACATTTACCTTCATCTCTCTCTTCTTCCGAGCTACTGCTGCTGCTGATGATGACATGAGAACGTTTTCCCAGTAATACTGGCCGCATCACTAATTCATCTTCCTCCTCCTCAGATGACACCAATTCCACTACCACTGGTGAATTGTCCATTGTTAAACTGAAAAATATATAATAATATTAATTAGACAGGTGGAGAGAATTAATTGAGCTATAAGTTAAATGTTTCAAAATTATTGCATAACCTGTACTTACCAATGATAAATTTTGAATTCTGGAGAAGAATGAGTTCGGAGGTCGTCTCTGCTTGAAGGCCACTCATCGAATGAGACACTTGTTAGTAGTGGGGTGGACGACAGTTCGGCGACTGCTTGCTTGCACCACCCAACACACATTATTATTTGCTGGATCCGAACAAGTCTCGACTCGACTTGAACGGGTAACCTGGCTCCACATCCATCATATGAGAACGTGTCGCTATATGTGTTGTTTTTAAATTGTACATGATTGATTTAATAATGAATTTCATTTTTCGACGATAAATGCTCGGTAGTTCAACCATCATTGGGGTTGCCTCCAAAACACTCACAAGGGCCAAGGACACCATGACGAGAGAACTATCTTGTCGTAAGTCTTCAATGATTGAGATTGAATGTCTGATGCGGTTTGATTTTGTATAACTGCAAGTCAAATAACAGCAAATATTGCACAATATGCTGCGTATTGAAGCATCAGTTTCGCTTAAGTTATAGTGTACCAAGCGCGCTCACAAATTTTGAGAATATTATTTATACATGTTTTCATTAAAGGATTGTTGTGTTGTTGTTGCCTTATACTTTTTTTTATTTTGCTTTATTCATTCAATATTATTTTGGTTCCGCTTTGATTAGAATGCGAGATCACACAGCAACAAAAAGGCCCATGAAAGTCGCTTCTTAGTCAATCCTTTGTTCAGTGTTAAAGGTAAGTCACAATGAATTGGCCTCTGTGTGCTGGACTGCATGATTGAAATGTTTGATTTTGCTTCCTGAATTCGAGTGCTGTTCGTGTGTAGTGTGTACACAGTATTCACATATTTTCGAACAAGGTGCGAGTAAATAGACTTACATGACGCCATGAATAACATATTGACTTGTTGATTACTTGTACAGCACGAAGTATATCGGAGGAGTTTAGTAGTGGGGACCGAGATTGTAGACCCGTTCCGAGTAGGGGGGACTCAGAGAGCGATTCCATGCAGCCCCCAGCACCACCCCCGAGCAAGCATGACAAGGCGGACAAGGACGAAGAAACACTCAAGGTTTATGATGGGAACCAAGGACTCAGACGGCGTCTATTTCGACCAGTTTCGGTCCAAAAGTCTGCCACCGTTGATCAAGTAATGACAAAAACCCTACATTTGATAATTAATTATACCGGTTTGGGAATGTCATCACCATTTTGGTGGGATGGAAAACCTCTGCTACAATATTATTTAGATTTAGAGTCGTGATGGTTGTGTGTGATGTTAATTGTCACAATTATTATTTTCATTACAGATCCTATCGGCAGGCTTACGTGCATTTCACATAACGAAACCCACCGAGAATTACTATCTCACTGATGCATATGACGAAGTTGGATCAAGAGTTGCCGATCCCAATCCTATAGCCAGTCTGAAACGTCGAGAGGGCAAACGTCCAGCAATTTTCTTGAGATTCAGGTTGGTTGATACAGTTTATTAGAGATACAACACTGCGCAACTTTCTCAAGACAAGAAAACTCGTAATAAAAATCTAATATTTGTCATACATGTTTTCTTTAGGGAAGAGGAAAAAACTACTGGAGAAATCCAAGTGTACTCTGGTCGACTGAAAACTGCCCAAAGTATTGCAACGATCGAAGTTTCGGACTCATCCACCGTGTCGGATGTAGTTGGTGCTGCATTAGATCAATTTGGACTTGACCCTCAAACAAAACTAGCTTACAGAATGCTTAAAGTTGTGGTGGAGAAAGGTAATGAGACCCTACATTTGCGAGTACTACTCGTCATAGTGGTTTGCTCAGTGCACGTGCTCACGCTTTTTCCTATCATTTTAGGAACTGTCACTGAACGAGTTTTAGAAGCAGATGAAAAACCGTGGCTGTTATTAAAAGAACATGCTCGAGATTCTCTCCGACAAATGGAGCAAATTCGATTCCACATGCAGAGGTATAAACATTATATGTCACGACCCACTCAAAACAACCCAAACACAAATACTTTCTATTTAAGAAGGGATGGGCATAGTTGATGAAAACAATTGTTTTTTATATTAATTTTAGCTCTGAAGACCCGCATGGTAAGGGATATCTCATTTATTAATACTAATCCTTATTATAAAGTAGTCGTAACGTAATATAACACATCTTGGTTCTGGAACCAATAATGCCCATGTTTTCATTTATCCTGAACCACCATTGATTTGTTTCTAGGATCCACAGTCGCACTTTATGTTGGAAATCTAACTCCTAATCTCAATCAACGCCAGTACGAAAATGTTCTACTCGAGTACATAGGTCGGGATAACAAGTATAGTTCTATAGGCCCTATTTATTATGAGTACGGAAGTTTAGTTATAACCTACGAGGACAGTCACAAAGCAGTGCAGGCGTTCTATACGTTGAGAGAATCCATGCATGAAGAAAAAAATTTACTTGTGATGATGTTGCCAGCGTTAGCTCCGCATATGATTCCTCAAGGTAAATGAAAAGAGTAAATTTCGATAAGTTGTCATCTATTCGCCTAAAATTTCACCTTTTTTGTCTCAAGGGGTCACACCCCTCCTCGTGTTTGTGAATGTCAAATCTGGAGGATGCCAAGGTATGTTGTTCCTCTAAACTCGTCATGTGGAGAATAATGAACCGCTTCAAAAAATTATTCCTGATTGATATTTTACTAATTTTTCTTAGGACAAGAGTTGATTGGGTCATTTCGAAAATTGCTAAATCCGTATCAAGTCTTTGACCTTGACAATGGTGGTCCTCTTCCCGGGCTTTACGTGTTCCGACACATTGCAAATTATCGTATTCTCGTATGCGGAGGAGACGGCACAATCGGTTGGGTGCTACAGTGTTTAGACAATGTGGGACAAGACTCACAATGCGAGGTACGTGATTTACAGATCTTTAAGGGGACGGTGTACTTGTGAAGTAGGTCAGGCGTTCTTTAAGCTTAATAAGCTTTATGAATACATATGGACAATTAATTTCATAAAAGAATAAGCAGCATAATATCTAAACTGATAACAATATTATTTATCTATAAATTAATCATTGTCACTTGTTGCATACAAAGAAAGTCGTAATATTAATAAAAGTACAACCAGTCATCAGAAAAACCGTTCCATTATCTAAAATCATGAACTAAAATCAGAATTTTAATTTTGTTGCTGTTATAGTCTCCCCCTTGTGCCATAGTCCCCTTGGGTACTGGGAACGACTTGGCCAGAGTCCTTCGCTGGGGCCCAGGATACACAGGAGGTGAAACAAGTAAGAGACCAATCACAGTACGGTCATTGGGAAAAAATATAGAATAAGTTGATGGAAAAATAAAGCAGCAAAATTAGTTTTTAGCCAGTGCAGAACTAATCCTAAATCACGAATACACTTTCAAACGTCGTACAATAAGCCAGAGATTCATTGGTGAAAGCTGACGGTTTTGTTGATATTTAACAGGAGAGGACGCTCAGACATTACTTAAAGATGTGATTGACGCTGAAGAGATTAGACTGGATAGATGGACTGTCGTCTTCCATCCAGGTATGGCATACATCATAATTAAGCATGACATAATTAGGATTAGGACATACTTCTAGCTCATGCGGATATATAATTCAACATTAATGCATTTAATGTCTTATTTACTATCAGATGAGAAGGCAGAGGACAAAATGCCCGTCAACCAAGCAAGTAAGTGTACACATTCGCAAAAATAACTTATCTCAGTAAAGTGATGGTGATAAGAAATTGCATAGAGCTTCTATTTTCAGTGCAAATTGGTGCAAGCGCGCAAAGTGAAGATAACACAGCCATTTATGTGATGAACAACTACTTTGGAATAGGTAAGATTAAAGTATTAAATGATATTATTAATAAATAATATCAACAATATCTCAACAATAATAGGAATCGATGCTGACCTGTGTTTGGATTTTCATAATGCAAGGTAGAAAATACAATCTTGATGAAAAGACTTGAGATTGTCGTAAATTGCATCGTTGAGCATTGTTTGGAATTTCAGAGAAGAGAACCCAAATAAATTTAACTCTCGACTTCATAACAAAGGTGTATATGTGAAGATGGGATTAAAGAAGATGGTTTCAAGAAAAATGTGCAAAGACCTTCATAGAGAAATTCGTCTTGAAGTTGATGGAAAGCACATTGAGCTCCCTCCTGTAGAAGGAATAATAATTTTAAATATTTTAAGGTATGCATTTCACTTTCTCATCCATTCATAATGCTCACCGAATAAACAAATTTACATGGATTTGTTTTTGTTAAAACTATGACTAGTTGGGGGTCAGGGGCAAATCCATGGTAAGTATGCAGGAGTTTAGATAGATAATTCGTCGTGCACTATGATTAATATCAATTAATTTTATTCCAGGGGACCTGAAAAAGAAGACCAATTTTCCAAGCCAAATCACTGGGACGGGATGTTGGAGGTAGTTGGCGTTACAGGTAATTACGTTACTGCTCATTTTTATCGTCCATCCATGTGCGCTTTCGTGCTAACGTACATACTTGTGTGCATATGTAGAATGAATATAGTACATATTATGTTTATGTATATTCCTTACCTCTTCCAATTCCTGTCAGATTGTGGTTTACCTTGTCGTGGTTTTAGTTTTTTACAAATCTACTCAAAAAATGAAAGTCCAAGTGATAAAGATGTGTGGCATGGTGAAAATGAAACTCCACTTTTACTCAATATCACAATGATATCTCATTATTCCTATTACCTATTCGGGTGTGTATCACATGCACTCGCTGTCTTATGTTGCCTCATCTAATCAAAAATAGACAAATGACTCCACAGGGTGATTAAACATTGTTAAATATTTCATGTTTGTATCATAGGCGTGGTTCATCTTGGACAAATTCAGTCTGGGCTTCGTTCTGCTATGAGAATTGCACAAGGTATTTGACTATGCTCACCGGACTATCACAGATCTACCTGTCTTAATCGTTTTTATTCCCCTTTTCGTATAGGTGGACATATCAAAATTCGGTGAGCTAAGTTTATGATATTCTTGTATCAACAATAAAATAATGCATCTCGACTCATAAGTTGAGGCTGCTTCAGTTTTGGTCTCTTTCTCAGGAATTTTCGTACATTATGTGAATTTTATTGTTATTGTAGACTCAACTCTGACATGCCGGTTCAGGTCGACGGCGAGCCGTGGATCCAAACACCGGGGGATGTTGTCATTCTAAAATCTGCTCTAAAGGTAAGCGTAATTTTGCATCTCCTACACGCATAGCAATCTCATAAGTCTCGTGATGATTAAGTAATTCAAATTTCCACTTTCTTTCAGGCTACAATGTTAAAGAAAACGAAAATGAAGCGACGAAATACTGAAGCCATAATGTCACCGATGACCGTCACATGTCCATCGCCCACACCCCCGTCCGCGTCCTCCCACCATCAGCTCCCCATCGATGATTGACTGCTCTTCCTCCTCCTTCATCAGCGTTACATTATCGTGTCGTTCGACTACTCCTGGACTCTTCTTCTTGTAATTATTAATACGATTATTACTACAATGCTCAGCATCATGGGCAGAAATGCATACCTTGTTCCAAAGCCACAACATCCTGCATATTTCCCCCTTCACCTTTGTGACTACTACTTCAAAGACTACGACCAAGGAGACGACAGGTATGACGGAGGTCAACCAACAACGTTTTTCCATGACATGTTCACTTGGCTCGTTCAGTTGAGATTCAGATTACAAGTTTGTATGCATGATTTTATAAGTCAACTGTCACACACGGTCCTGTATGCACAATTTTATGCAGTCATCCATCAGTTCCATTCGTGCTATTACTATACTATATACAACGTCGTCGTCATATTCCACGTTAATTTTATTACCCAAATTGATCCTTGACTAGTTACATGCATATTTCTTTTCTAGCATTACAATTTATGATGAGTTACAAGACTTTTTCTCAGCCAGAGTTACAACCATGTATATATGTAAACGAGTACTGGATTTCATTTGCTTTCACTATTGCTATGCGTGGTCAAAATATATTTCCTATACATTTGTGCAATTCGTTCAGTGATATAGAGTACATTTTCAATACCAATTTCACAAAGGTGCAAACGTAGTCAATACACATTATATTTACACTACGCAAATATACATTACACACACACCAACACAAACACACAAAAAACACAGTCGAGCCATTCCACTCAATACTTAATAATAATGTAGACAAAGAGATGATAGCTTTTACATGGGCGATTGAACGGGAAAAGAGATGGGAAGAAGGCGTTGGAGGAGTTTTCCTCGAGTCACGGCAACTACAGGCGTCGTCCACGAGTGTCTTCAACGCTTCTTGGTGGGCAGGAAGTGGAGATGCTTTTCTGAGAGGACGAGTAGTAGTTGTTGTAAAGAAGGGAATGAAGGCAAAACGTGTGTAAAATAATAATCTCTTACTCATTGAAACGCTTCACTCACATTATTGGAGGAAAGTAAACTGATAACAAGAAAATGTATTTTTGATCATGTTTTGTGTTCTTATTTCATAAAAAAAGAGGAAAGAATTGAGAATAGCTGAAACAAAACAATGATTTGAAGTTGCCAAAATTTTTCTCTGAAATTTTCGTGTATTCGTGAAGAGCGAGATGATATATACATATAGAAATATATACATGGATGAAAGAGCAGCAAAAACTGTGAGTTAGGTGATAAATGGATGGACGGATGTGAGATACATATTTAATACATGTTATGTTGGTTATCTTCACACGTATAGTTTCTTTTGTGCCATAATCTGCAATGATACACTGGGGGAGAAAACAAAGGAGAAAATTAGTGAGAGCACTTGGTTCACTCAGTATTAAAAATCGACGCAAACATTTCTTACCTATTATCCTCCTCATGCATACTACTTTGAGGCATCTGCTGAGTTGTGCCGTCTTTTCAAAATTAATTAAAACCAAGTTAAGCCCACAACATCAATTATTAAATTTCCAAACTACAGTTGGAGTGCATTATGAAGAAAATTATTAAGTAAAATATATCGCTCTTTCGATTAGATTTTGTTCCATTCCTGAAACTTCTTTTGGTTTTCCTCGTCTCACTACTAATGTTGCTGTTGATGTTGTTGTTACCACTACAAATTACTACTATATGACATTGTCCAAATAGGAAAAGGTTTCGACTTTGATATATGTCGAGCAGAAAAATTCACTTAAGCCAGTCATGACATAACCAGTGAAAGAAATCACAAAACTTGTATGCACCACCCAGTTCTTAAAGACTAACTTATTGGACAAAAATGAAACATTTCCACAACACATACAGCCAACTAACCAACCGTTTTAATACATCAAAGGTACACAATTTGAGAAATCACATACGAACCTGCTGAACCATAGCCATCAATTAACGGTTTTATTACAGAGGTTCTAAATTATGATAAGTTTTTGCAGGACGACATTGTTAACTAATTACTTCCCATGTTCCCCCCACCAGTTAAACCTCACGTGAAATAGTTCTATTTATTATTACCACTACTACTACTACTAAATACTACTAACGACTTTACTACCATTTAAACAAGAAGTCATACCATATTGTTCAATGTGTGTTTGTTCTTGATTCTCGGTTCATGTCCGGAGACAAGTAAAATTCCTCGTGAATTTTCTTTAGTGCAGCAGTTTAATTGCTGGAAACCAAACCAATCCTAACCTGCAATTGTAATCTAACTATAATGTAATGATGGTGATTATGTATATTACGCAGTTGATAAAGTTTGCCATGTTTTTTTATTAATGCTAAAAATAGGTACATACATACATACATATTATTAAGTACTCGGTGTATGCAGTTACATTGTTAGAACTATCGGCACAAGCGACTGTTTCTAAACGGGTCTTGTCGGTAATGTATTAATTGTGTTGGTTTCAATTGTTACACACATCATAATATTATCTTATGCAGTCAGCCACTCATCATCGTAATAAGTTAGCCGTGATTCCTTTACCAAAGTCCAAATGAACACTTGTATTATTTATATGAAAACGAGTCATTTGTTAAAAATTCTCAGGACATTGTGACGACATATTGTAAGTAGGTAGGGGTTTCACACTAGAAGCCTTTCAAACTTGCCAAGTCAATCATTTAATCAATTCTACTCTCATATAGTTTTAAGCGTATTTTATAATGACAAGAGGAATTATTATTATATTTATTTTGGAATTCTTTAGAAAGTGTATTTAGCTATAACTGCAATTTTAACTAAGTTTGTACATTTAAAAGAGTATTTATTCTTGAGTTATTTACTATTAATTACTTTCTCACCGTGTGTGACCACACTTTTATGCATTTACATACGTACTTTTGTTTATTGTAAAACGGCAGATGAAAATGTTCCATTAAGCTGATGAAAGCCATGCCTTTTACGCAAGGAGAAGAAGATGCTTACATATTTACATATATTGTTATATACGCTTTTACAAACCTGAATTGATTTTTGTAACTTTTTGTGTTATTGCACCAAAGACCGTGTATTATTACATATTGTTACGTATTGCAAATACTTAGATCATAATAATTTACTATTATTCCTACATGTAAGTAATGTCAATATTATGTATTACCACATCAAAGCTTGTAGAATTTTTCATGTTCTATAATAACCTGACAAAACGATGCACAGAATTTTAGTCATTTATTAACATATATTATTAAGTAACATAGGCGTCCTTATATATATATACATACATTAACTACTATGTATACATAGAGCGAGAATATGAAATCCTGAAGTATTGCTGTAGTTGCTAGAACTCATACACATATTATTATATTATTGTATATCAAACAAGTCTGTGGCTCTGAGAGTACATAAACCAACGCATAAAATTCACAGAGGAGAATCAAAAATGAATTTGGAATCATATGGTCTAACTGCATTTCAAGGTGGTCACAAGGGGTTCAGTAATTATAAAATGTGTCTCGTATTAAAGTTCATTAAAAAACGGTGGTCTAGCAGACAGCCCATGTATTTATACATTGGTGGTGTTACACACACGCACACACAACACACAGACTATCCAACATATTTCGTCCCA
Organism: Folsomia candida; assembly: GCF_002217175.1. Taxonomy (NCBI): domain Eukaryota; kingdom Metazoa; phylum Arthropoda; class Collembola; order Entomobryomorpha; family Isotomidae; genus Folsomia; species Folsomia candida. The sequence continues at coordinate 13,756,784 of NW_019091195.1, read as the reverse complement.
TGATAACAAAACCGATGGGCGTTTATTTCGAAATCCCTGTCGTGCCACTAAATTGGGACGAGAACTTATTGAACTTGGATACTTGCATCCCATTGTGCTTCACCTTTATCCACTGAGAGAAAGTAAAGAAAGGGCTCGGTTACTTTTTCTCACAGAGAGTCTCGTTTCACATACACTAAGCTGGGGACTTTTCCATTTATGCATGAGAAGCTCATTCTCATCTCAAAATCTTCATGAAAGTCGAAAGCAAAAAAAAAATGAAACACTGACTGGAAAAATCATGAGATAGTAAAGTGCACGATCATTACCAACGTGGTTATCGTTCGTTGCCATAAACGCCCCCCACTTCTTACCATGCCTTTCCACGTCTCAGAGAGTGAAAGTAACTTTTACTTCCTCTTGCCATAGGTGGGAAATGCAGTTGGGTCTATCTTGTCAATTAATCAATTGATTATTAAATTGTTATTATTATTGTTATTATTACTCCTCGTTGTAAGCTACCAATTAATATAGTTGATTAATTATTACGATACAGATTATATAATAAATGTAACAATATTAATAATTCAAATAAAAAATACATAACTCTGATAAAACCTTTATTTCAGTGACACGAAATTTGATGAGCGAAATCAAGGGGGAAAAGAACAACATATTCGTTTTGTTCGTCTATCATATATAATACTTCATAATTCATATGAATAGGATAATTTATGCCACCTTGATCTAGTGCTAAGCTCATTTCTCCCCACATCCCCTAAAATCTGCACCGAGGCGTAACATACGGGGTGACACCATGCACTTGCGGAAATTGTCGGAGAACCGACGAACCAATATTAATATCCTGATGACATTAACAATGAGCCAATAAATAAACCATACGCATAAATCGACGCATCTCTTGGGTACCTTTCACCCGTCTCATTCTGCCTCCACAACGCAGCTGCGGTGTGGAGGCTGAATGAGACTCTGTGCAGTGCCCAGAGTTGGATTTAGTGGCAATTTTGTGCTCACTTTTCTCTCCCTGTCGTTCTGCAATTTTCATATTTTTGTTTGTGTAAAATTCACAAGTATTTATTACTTCAATTCAAAATATTAAGTGTGAACTGTTGCATAAAAGTAAAAAAAAAATTATTGAAAAGTGTCCGATTGATATTCCTGATCTAGTGATCATTACATTTTGAACACCTCATTAATTTTCCTGGTTGCTAATAATTTGTTCAGTGACAAAGATTTAAGTTTTTTTAGTACAGTATTTGGACAAAATGTCTACAGTCCCTGCAATTCCTGTTGCACCGGTTGCAAAACCAAAGAAACATTTTATTGGGACTCCAGCTCCGTCTGGTTATGTTGCCGGTGTTGGTCGTGGGTACTTACAAACTATGAGTTTTCTATGAGTTTAATTGGGTGAGTAGTATTTAGTAATAATTTGCTATTATTTCAGAGCTACTGGGTTCACAACACGGTCTGATATTGGTCCTGCCCGAGATGCAACGGATGTGTCAGATGACAGACATGCTCCTCCAAATAAACGAAGCAAAAAAAAGGACGAAGAAGAAGAGGAGGAGGAAGATCTTAATGACTCAAATTACGACGAGGTAAATGGGTGCATGTACTAGTTATAAAAAAGATGTAATAGTAATACTGGTATGACATGTGCGTGTTTTTGAATCTACATAGTTCTCAGGGTACGGAGGATCTTTGTTTAATAAAGATCCATACGATAAGGATGACGAAGAAGCGGATGAAATTTACCATCAAATAGATGTGCGTATGGATGAAAAGAGGAAAGATTATCGTGAAATAAAATTGAAAGGTATGTTAATGTAGAAGTTATACATACAGGTTATATGTATAACATGTATTGGGTGACACTGACTGAAACACTGCTAAGACGCGACTCTTTGTTTTCTGTAGCACAATTGGAAAAGTATCGACAAGAGCGTCCAAAAATTCAACAGCAATTTAGTGACTTGCGAAGGGCTCTGTCTTCTGTGTCCGAGGATGAGTGGCTGAGTATTCCGGAAGTTGGTGATGCAAGGTTAGGATAATAATGCAATGATCGCTTTTTAATTATTTTTCATGCATCATCTTGAATTTGGTAATGAGTTTAACCGGTCTTTAATTTAATTTTTAGAAACAAGAAGCAAAGGAATCCCAAATCAGAAAAGTGAGCACATAAGCAGATATTACTATTATGTTACTTTATGATAAAGTCTTTATCGAACTCTAAACTTCTCAATTAAACTTATCTATTTCAGGTTTACGCCATTGCCAGATTCTGTACTTGCACGAAATCTTGGAGGTGAATCAGTTACGACTATCGATCCATCGTCTGGAATGGCCTCTGCATTTCCTGGAGGCCTAACTCCGTCAGGCGATTTAGATTTGAGAAAAATTGGACAAGCGCGTAACACCCTCATGAGTGTTAAGTTGAATCAAGTTTCAGACTCTGTGTCAGGCCAAACTGTTGTGGACCCCAAAGGATATCTAACAGACTTGCAACAATTTGGGGCAGGGACATATGGAGGCGATATCAAGTTTGTGGCATTACCTAATTTATAATACATAATATATTTTTATGTGTCATACAATTCTTGTTTATTTATGTAAATAATTTTCTATCTTATCAGTGACATAAAAAAGGCACGGTTATTGCTAAAGTCAGTCCGAGAAACAAATCCCAATCATCCAGGTAATTGTGAACAGCTTTTACACATCTTGATACGAGATATGCACTATGTAAGCTTGACAATGTTATCTTTATCTAGGAGCATGGGTTGCATCTGCCAGATTGGAAGAAGTAACTGGAAAGGTCCAGACAGCTCGAAATTTAATTATGAAAGGCTGTGAAGTAAATCCAAACTCTGAAGATCTCTGGCTTGAAGCTGCCCGTCTTCAGCCTCCGGATTTGGCTAAAGCAATTATAGCCCAGGCCGTTCGACACATTCCAACTTCAGGTTCGGTACAATTTTTAATTCTCTACAATCTAAATTAATGTATATATTTTATTTTATAATAATTAAGAGCTAGTGTATAAAAGACTCGATTAACCATTTATCCATTTCCTCCTATACGTATCTCTTGTGCAACAAGCTCTCAACCATGCACATTGGAATATCTATGATTTATCTTTATGTCGTGTATTTCAGTTCGCGTATGGGCAAAGGCAGCAGATTTGGAATTAGAAACAAAAGCAAAGAAAAAAGGTGAGGATTGTTATTTGTTTTTATATAAATTAAAATTAATTGAACTTGGTAATAATTTTGATTAAATTTTAGTTTTCAGGAAAGCTCTTGAGCACATTCCAAATAGTGTTAGGCTCTGGAAGTCGGCAATCGAATTGGAGGAACCGGATAACGCAAAAATTTTATTAGGAAGAGCTGTTGAATGTTGTCCCGCCTCAGTCGAACTTTGGCTGGCTTTGGCGAGGTTAGTAATAGCGCATACCTCATAAAACAAATCTGATTAATCCAAAACATATTCTTATTCCAGACTGGAGAGTTATGAAAATGCCAGAAAAGTGCTTAATAAAGCTCGACAGAATATTCCTACGGACAGAGGTATCTGGATCACAGCTGCTAAATTAGAAGAAGGTGATAAATTTTAGTATACAAACGGTGCAAATTTTACAATAATTAGCAATGCCTACAGAAATGGTCTCTAATAATTTGTTCCTGCTTATAACGCGTTATACATATACACATTAAAATGATGGAAGCATTATATATTTTTCGTTTGAATTGCAGCTCAAGGAAATCATCAAATGGTTGATAAAATTATTGAACGAGCCATCAGCTCTTTGTCATCCAACGGAGTAGAATTAAATCGTGACCAATGGCTAACGGATGCCATCGAATGTGACAAAGCACAGTCTTACATGACTTGTCGAGCAATTATAAAGTGTATGATTGGTCACGGTTTAGAAGACGAAGAAAGGAAAGAGTTGTGGTTGGAAGACGCTGAAAATTGTTCTCAAAAGGTGTGTAAACAAACAAAAAATTGTTTAAATTGCATTGCTGCATCTGTACATGGATAAATTCAACTATAATCATTAATTAATTAACTTCAGGGAGCTATTGAGTGTGCAAGAGCAATTTACACCCATGCATTGAGCGTATTCCCAACAAAGAAAAACATTTGGAAGCAGGCTGCTTCTTTTGAAAAACAGCATGGGGATCGCGAAAGTTTGGAGACCTTGCTCCAAAAAGCAGTTAGTCATTGCCCTCAATCCGAAGTCCTTTGGCTCATGGGTGCAAAGTCCAAGTGGCTAGCTGTAAGTTAATAATTAATATCTGTTTTTTGCTTAGTATAACTTGCTGCATTTTCTTGATCTTCACACAACCGGTCAATTCAAATGTCAGTTTTTATTCAATAATAATTACAGGGCGACGTGCCAGCGGCTCGATCAATCTTAGCCATTGCTTTCCAAGCGAATCCTAATTCGGAAGAAATTTGGTTAGCTGCTGTAAAACTGGAATCTGAAAACAACGAATACGTACGGTCCAGGAAATTGTTGGCAAAAGCCCGTGCATCTGCTCCAACACCAAGGTTTTTACTTATGACATGAATATTAATTGTTCTGGTATTTTTAAAATAAAATAAATAACTGTCAAACCTTTACAGAGTTTGGGTCAAGTCGGTAAAGTTGGAATGGTGCCTGGATTGCATATCAACTGCTCTGGATTTACTTGACGAAGGATTAAAAGCATTTCCAGATTGTGCAAAGCTATGGATGATGAAAGGACAAATTTTAGAGGAGGGAAAAAAGTTGGATGAAGCCAGAGATACTTATCTGGCTGGTACTAAAAAGTGTGGAGATTCGATACCTCTATGGATCCTTATGTCAAGGATTGAGGAAAGGCGTGGATTATTAACAAAAGCTCGCTCAACTTTGGACAAAGCCAGATTGAAAAATCCAAAAAATGATAAACTTTGGCTCGAATCCATTCGAATAGAGATTCGTGCAGGATTAAAAGACATTGCAGAGCCAATGCTTGCAAAAGGTAAATCAAATTATTTATGTTACTCTGCCATGTATAATACAAATATCAGTCATATAATATGTTTGTAATATAATGAATTAACTTCAGCATTGCAAGAGTGTCCTACGTCTGGTCCCCTGTGGGCTGAAGCAATATTTGTGGAAGGCAAGGCTCAAAGGAAAACTAAGAGCGTGGACGCACTCAAGAAATGTGAACACGATCCACACGTACTTCTTGCAGTCTCTAAATTATTTTGGAGCGAGAGAAAACTGAACAAGTGCAGAGAGTGGTTTAACCGTGCGTTGAAAATAGAACCTGATTTGGGGGATACTTGGGCCTATTTTTACAAGTTTGAACTACTTCATGGGACTGAGGTAATGTTGCATTCCATATACATAATTAACTTACTATGTAGAATTGTAGAAACATATAGAGACAATCGCGTATGTACACTTATCCCCTTCCGATACTGCTACGATTTTCACTGGTCCCCTTTTCTGATACTACCACACTTCTCATTCACTTGTCTCCATTTGAGTCTTCAACGACAATATTTATCCCATGTATGTAGTAACTATGTGTAATCACGTATTGTTTATATGTACATCCAAACAGCAAACACAATCTGAAGTGGTTAAACGATGCTTACTTGCTGAGCCACATTATGGAGAAAACTGGTGTGCGATAAACAAGGACATAAAGAATTGGAAAAGGAAAACAGATGAAATATTGACTATGGTGGCAAATTCGTTACCGATACCTACTTAACTCTATGCATGTATTGTAATATTCATGTAATGTTCTCACTTTTCTTGTACTTTTGTAGTCCATCATTTATTGTTGACTACCGACTTTTTTCGGATTAAAAAAAATATTACCTTGATTAATGTTATGTTTGAAATATAATCTTCAACACAATAAAATAAAATTGTATAAGTTGCCGTTTTAAGCGTCTTGTTCTGATTTATTACATTGGGAAATATTTTTTCCTAGGGACATAGATGGGAGGAGGATCTATAATTGTCTAAATGATCTCTGTTGTGTTCGGACAATAAATATCCGCAAACTATATTATATATGCAGCCAATAATAGTCCGACACTTTTGGACTTGAAATTCATAAAATGATGCAAAGGTTCAAGTCTAAATCTGATGTACTAGCAGATGTTATTTCACTTTCATCTCAATTATAAATGTTTTCAACTTGTCATTTTGTAATTTGACCAGCGTTTACATAGTTTTACTATCTGAGGTTGTTTTTAAAATTTACAGGATCATTGCTGCTGGATTGGATAAGAAGGATTTGAAGTTGAGTAGCCACTGTGCTCCCACAGCTCCGTCCACCTAAAATTAAATAATAATAATTATTAAACATGTTTCCCTCTCAAGTTTAATAATAACTATGCAATATTCTCTCACCGTCCTGTGATCGCAACTTAGTGTAACATACATTACATTGACAACCTTGAACCTGTTGACGCGAAATCAACAAACATAAACCGTCAAAATCGAAATGTAACTAAAGGGTGAAACCCATCCGTCGTTCCCGACCATTTTTTTTTTTTACAAATTCCACTTTCCAACCAAGAAGGGGTGCGATCAAGGTAAAACTTGCCTTATCACTTGTGGAAACTATCATGAACAAAATATTAAAAAATAAAAAATGAACTCCCAAATTTCATGACCACCCTCGAGGAGGTATACTCTGCAACGCACATTTTCGAACTTAACTCCTTCCCAAAAATTAGAAGCACATAAGCGAAGACCGCATGTCGAAATTAAAATCTGTTCGCAAGTTATCTTGGATATGGACAGACGAACGGAAGGCATTCCCATAATAAGGTTTCACCCTTTAATAATGTATTAATACCAGTAACATATATATACATACCACGATGTTGGTATTTTTTAATACCAACATCGTGGTTCCGCAAGGCCATAGACTTTGGTATTTTACCCTTTTTCATTATCAGCAGGGACGACTCTCTTTGAAGTTCCACCCACGGCCAAAATGCAGGACTGAGGTGGATTTAGAATGGCAGAAAAGTTATAAACTCCATACATTCCTAAATTCGATACGGTGATTGTTCCTCCCTAAAAAAGATTGAACATGGTTGTATTTAGTAAGTTACAAGATTTAACATACATACAATTGCAACATTAACGGTATTATTTAGTTTATTATTAAATTAATAAATTGTCTGTACTTGAAATTCTTGAGGTTGGAGCTTTCCAGCTCTTGCTTTCCCCGCAAGTTCTTTGACTTCTTGATTAATTTCGAGGACACCCTTAGCATCGGCCGAAAAGACGATTGGAGTTATTAATCCATTCTCTGTGCTGACAGCTAAAATGTAACAGTCGGTAGAATGGTATTAATATACATATTTATTACACGGGTATTCATGAAAGAAAATTTTGTCATTGGCGACAAGACAACTTACCCACACTAACATCAACAGAGCTGTACCTAAATTAATACAATATAGCACAGATTTGATTATTTTAATCATTGCTCGTTTTCTGTCAAATATGGTTGTAAGCGTGTGCATATTACTGTCGAATCACGGTGTCCATCCATGCAGAATTTGCTTCTGGAACTTTGAGGCACGCCATTGCTGTTGCTTTAATAATAAAATCATTCACGGACAATTTAACTTTTTGCTTATCCAGCGTCTTATTAAACTGTTCACGCAATGCCAGCAGCTGGTCAACCTCAACTTCGGCCGTCAAATAGTAATGAGGAATTGTCTGTTAAAGTTAAACGATAAAATAAATGGCATGATTGACAGGTTGCTGATGATTCCACATTATGATTCCACATTACGTATAATGCGAACATATAATATAAATATAATACCATAATATCACTTCACACCTGTTTAGATTGCAACAACCTCTTAGCAATGACTCCTCTAACTCCGGAAACAGGGATGTCGATAAACGGAGCTCCACCGGCAACCGGTCGAGCTACTCCAGCGCTTGGTGCCTTGGACAAATCTTTCGACGTGATAGAACCAGCAAATCCTGAACCTTGCCCAAGAGACTGCACAGAAGATCAATTATCATAATTAGTTACACATAGTCTCAAAAATTTAGGAAAACATTAATGTATATATATGTATACCGCGACATCAATTCCTTTCTCTCCAGCCAACGATCTTGCCAGAGGCGACGCAAACCTTCGACCTCCTACAGGAGCGGCTGGGGTGGCAGAAACAATGGTTGGTGAAGGTGTTGGTGCTGATACTGTGGGAGGGGCAACGGCAGCAGCTTTCGCAGGAGCTGGGGTTTTGCGAGGTGGTGGTGCCGCTCCCTCTGTATCCTTAAAGTCTTTAAATGCAGCAATATCTGCCTCGTTTGGGACAATGATACAGACCAGCTAAAAATACATAGAAGGAATATTCATTTTTTGCTCAAATAAAGTACTACAGCTTGGTTTGGATTATTGACCTTTCCTACGGGTACATCCTTACTTCCAGCGGCAATGAGAATCTTGGCAAGAAAACCTTCTTCCGGCGTTTCAAATCCCATAGTTGCCTTTGAATTACCAACACATAATAAAGATTATTTGCTCTCTGCCATCTAGGTTTTCCCATAATTCAATAAGTGAAAAGCATTAGGTCAATATGCTTACCTTATCAGTTTCAATCTCACATAACAAATCACCTTCACTCAGTGGGTCTCCTAGAAGCATTCATAATTAGCACCTGTGTACTAGTGTGCAGTCGCTTAATGCAATAAGTACTGAGCATATTGAGATAAAAACCCACCTTCCTTCTTCTCCCAACTAATAATCGTTCCCATTTCCATAGTGGGCGAGAGGGCTGGCAGTGAAACCGTGGTATGATCCGGATAAGATGAGTACTGTCGCTTGACTTGGCCATTTTCACTTATAGAGTTCCATTTTCTGACGTCTGCTTGGACTAGTCTGTTTACAAAACAAAACCAAAAATACAATTTCTGTCACGAGTATCTTTTATCATTACTAACTAATTAGTAGTTTAGCTGCAATAGCTGTCTACCTGTTATTAGCCCTGCTGGCAAAATGATGTAAAGTTCTCGTCCCAAGAAAAAACACCCGAGCCGAGTTGTTGTAATGTACATTATTTTTAAGTCCTCCACTTCCAGTTTTTTGGAGGTAAAGCCTCAGCAAATTATTGCAAGACCGGTTCATCTTTGGGTTGTTTTGAAGAGACTAGTAGTGCAGTTTAATTAAGATAACAAGTGGAAGCTGCCTGTTTCATTCAGTTGTTGTTGTAAATTACAACTTGTAATATAACATTCAACTTTCAAGGAAAAGATTGGAATTTACGTGGAAAGGATGAGGAAGGAAGAAGTAAGGAAAATAAGGAGTCAAAAAAGTAGCCGACACTGGAGGTAGCTGGCGAGGACAATCACAAATTGATAGCTCGGCGTGGCAGCAATTATATAGTTATAATTACTAATTGCCTGGAATAAGAAGTTGGAAGAAAGATAGGCAGAAAGTGTGTCTGGAAATAGAGAGTCAAATTTCCCAGCTGAGCTAGACCCACCTTTCTTTCGCCCCGGAGAATCACACGATCAATCGATGCAATCACCACAACAAAGCGTGATACATTTATCTTGTGCAATGAGAACTTACATATTATCGACTCTCGAATGAAACAAACTCAGAATTTTAGAACTATTTCAAATTTCACTCATTTCACATATTTAGTTTCATATTTAGTTGCATTTCACTTTCTAGGTGGTACTTGAGAAAAATTTGAGTAACTTTTATGAAGGGGAAAGTAGAGATGTGCATAGGGTAGGGTATACCCTAAAAACCTACTCCAAGCAACTTTGCGGGGCCTTTTAAGACGGCATTATTACATAAAAGCCAGACTCTAATGAACGATTGGCATATAATTTTTAGCCCGGACTAGGGCTTATGTAATCGACCTGTCCGTCTGTCTGTCTTTCCATAACTCTCGAAGGAGTAGGCTGAATTTTACCAAATTTGATACAGACATGCATCTGGGCATCGACCGAGTTCGAAGATGGGTTAGTGTTTCTCACGGGTCGGGTTCTTGCAAATCCGAAACCCGAACCCGAACCCGATGCCACTGATCCGAAACTTGAGGGCAACCCGAACCCGAAGAACCCGAAACCCGTTTGCAACGATCCGAACCCGAACTGGCGGATCAAATCCGAAACCCGAACCCGAAAAACCCGAATATATTTTAACTTTAAGGGGTGACTGGCTTTTTAGCTAAAAATTCTTTGGAAGGTTTCAAACAAACAATACTTCTGTAAATATGACCGAGGAATTATAATTAAGCACATTTCTGCATAAGTACATAACTCTTAATTCCTTGACCATAATAATGCAATCTCAAAAAATCGACCATGAATAATGGCTTTCCGTGACATTCAGAAATTTTTAAATCAGTTGAAAACTGAAAATGATCAAGCTCAAGCTAAATATTTTGCAAATTTTTGATAAAAAATATATTTTATTTTAATATTCAAACCATAACACTAATTGAAGACACTTGTGAAAAGAAGTTACGACAATTAAAAATTTGAATTATTTAATGAATTACTGCAGCATAACCGTCGTAGCAAGTTTGGTTAACACTTTATTTTCTTTTTTAATGTTTTCGTGTTCGTTGTGGCAAAAAGTTCTTGTTGGTTCGGGTTTCGGGTTCTTAGTCGGAACCCGAACCCGACCCGAACCCGAAATTTTGGGATCACATTTCTCGGACCCGAACCCGAACCCGAAAGTTTCGGGTTCAAAAATTTCGTATCCGAAGCAGGACCCAAACCCGATCCGAACCCGAAACCCGAAGTAAGAACCCGAACCCGTGAGAAACACTCGATCAAAAAACATTTAGACCAATGAGTGGTACCCTGGACACGACTATCACCTCGAAAGTATCCCTTGTTAGCTAACTTTTAATTTCAAATTCTTTGATGAGAAGCCACTAATTGTAAGTATTACCGTGCCGGATTTCATGTTTTTAACGCAATTTCTAAAAATAGATATGGATAACCGCATCAGATATAAATTTTTCCAATTTCATTTCATATTGTTCCATTAAGACCCATTTGCAACCTCTCTCCCAAATTTCACTTCGATATGACGATTTTGAAAAATCAGTATGGGTCACCCCATAGGGTCCATCAAGATTAAAATTTTTCCAACCTAAATTCATTTTTGTCTGTTACAATCCACTAGCAACCTTTGTTCCAAATTTCAACTACCTACTACAAATTTTAGAAATCCGTCGGGTCACCCTATCGGGTCTCCCAGGTTTAAAATTTCTGAAACTCCACTCCAATTTAAACGCTTTGAGGTCAGTCGCAATCTTCATACTAAAATTACTTAAAATTATTACTATAGATATTTCTCAAGCTACAAATATTTTACTTACACTTAAATAATTTAACCTGCTCTAAAGGTTCTTGGTAGTTAAGGGCAACGCATTTGGATGGAAATGACCCCCACCGGCCAATTACTTGACCGATCATGCCCATCTCCGAACTCATCCTTACTTTTGACCCGAAGATGAAGTGTGCAAAATTTCAAGTCGATAGCTTTTGTTTAAAGAGAGTTATCGTGCGCACAGACGGACGCACAGACGGACGGACAGACAGACATCTTGGTAAATCTATAAGGCCATCTTAAAAGGCCTAAAAAACCCTACCCTGCCCTACCCTATAGGGCTTTGGGCGGGCGGGCTTTTATTACCCTGAATTTTTAAGGGCAGGGTAGGGTAGGGCTTTTTTAAGTAGGGTATAGGGCCGGGCGTTTTTTGTATGTTCACCAATATGATGTAGGGCAGGGTAGGGCTTTTCCGTTTTACTATAACGCAGTCAACCATCGAGCAGGCGATTAGAAATGAGACGCGGGACAATCTTGTCATCTTTCTGCTGTATTAATTCACTTGTGTTACAAGTACTTAAAATTGTTTATACTATGGAGATTGACTACTCCATGTTGACATTTGTTACTGGTGTGGGGACACAAAATTTGGAAAGTTGCAAAAAGACTTAAATTTCTTGCGTCACATTCCATAGATATAAGAATTGTTCAACCACACGAGTACGAGAGCCAAGAACTTCATTTTTGTCCGGTGGAAACGTTAACGAAATTAACTTTGATTTACAAAATTACTAGACCATTTTTGAAGTTTTAGTGTCATAATTTTTTTTTAATCATCATAATTGCGAACTAATAATATATTAATATTATTAGTTGCTTTAAACGATTTACATAAACAATTATGAATAGGGCCTGGGCCCAAAGCCCTATAGGGTAGGGTAGGGTTTTTATTGATAAAGAAAATCTAGGGTAGGGCTAGGGCGGGCTTTATTTTTCTAGGGTAGGGCAGGCCCGGGTTTCAATTTTACCCTACCCTATTGGGTAGGGTAGGGCAGGGCAGGGCCAAGTAGGGTATAGGGTAGGGCGGGCAATGAAAAATGCCGGCCCTGCACATCTCTAGGGGAAAGTGAAAAAATTGAGATTTATGTCTCAACTTCCCATTTGCTCGCTCTTGATAATTTTACATATAATTTTTCCTATTATACCTTGAAACAAAAAGTGTCATTATCGCCCATTCCATTAATACTCGATACTATGTTCATTAATATGCTCGTTTCCATAATCCAGGCTAATTTGAGATAAATTACTCTCACTAAGCGGTTTTGAAACGATGCATTATTGTAAACCAGCATGAACCTTTCAGGCTGATATTCCTGTGCAATAAAATTGTAATGCAAAGTTTCGGATACATGAGTTGGTTGGTGTCCTCCTCTATCCGTGGTGCTAGTGATGGAGTGAGGAAAGGGTTGAGAGAGAGGGACCAGTCTACAGCCAACGGAACTCGTGTCCGTGTGTTGCAATGTTGGCTTTCAGGGAGAGAATCCATAGATGACAATATCCTTAAAATACAGCCTGCTGCATTCCTTTCCCATCGTCACGTTATTATTACGAACGAACTTTTATTATAACAGGACGAACGACGTCCACGGTTCTCAGTTCTCATCACAAAATCACGAGCATATAGTAGGCACTGCTAAGTAGACTACTGTTATTATTGTTTGTTTGATCTCTCTCTCTCCTCGTCCAACCATTTAACACGTCAACTACCCAACATTCCGCAATTGTTGTCACTAAAAACCAAAATCATCATTGGGTTGGGCTCGTCGTCCCTCTCCAAGAACCACAACCAATAATAATCATAATAATAATACAGCTTTATATAATAGTACATACACAAATATACAATACATATTTCACACTACTGCTCGGACCGAATTTTAATACATTATCATCCTCCTCGTTCTTAAAACAAGTAAGAGATTAGTGTTGCTAGCATTATTATTAGGTTAGCGATGGGTTAAACGTTCAATTGATTTCAATTGGTGAGTCATACAAGTACATATTTACATCCAACGAGTACTTAAATACTATCAATCAACTATAATTTTCCCCGAGTTGAGTTGGGCGATTCCATATCAAAATTAGATTTATTATTGTATACATACATTTTTGTATCTGTTTTGAGATTTTGAAATAATTTTAGACTTTATCATCAGGATTGATATGTTGCAGGCAATAATGAATAATATGTTGATAAGTTTCACGTACTAAAGTTCTTGTAAATTTTGCAGCTAGCATTACTACTACTACTGTACTCAACTGAATTGTGTTTTATATTTGATTCTATTGTTTCAGGTTTACTATTGATTCTGCTGCCTTTTCGATCCAATCGATTCAACAAACTACAATACCAAGTAGTCTAAACAAATAAGTTTATTCCAAGTATATGAAAATCCAAATGTGATGTTGCTGTATACGTCTCCCTCGTCAGTTTGTGTAACAACTTTTACGATATTTGATATTGAAATCCAAGTATCGTCATTTTAAGAAGAAGAAATTCCCCAAGCAAAGAAGACTGGAGATTACTTTTGCATGGTCATTATATTATTACTCACTACGTGCCGGTCTGTTTTTGTAACGATGTAATCAAAATGGAAAGTGTCACCGTGTGAAAACTATATATATCTATAGACATTAGAGAAAGTCGGGTGAAAGTTAGACTCCGTTTGTTTTTACCCCTGGGTCATGCGAAAGTGGACGGCCAAAGGGATGTCTTGTGTTCCGTTTCGTTCTTGTAATCAACATGTCGAATTCGTCGACAAGCGACATCAGTCGCTCGCAACCATTCCGGATGAAACCTTTAGGTATTCTAGAACGCTGGAGGAATTGTTGCTCGATGCAAATCATATTAGAGAACTGCCCAAGGTAAGCAGAAATTTAAGACTTACACACAGAGATTTGAAATAATTACAAAGGTTAATTATATGAGTTATTTGAATTGTATTATTCTGACAATTATCTATTCTACAAAAACAGCAGATGTAATTTGATTGGGATAAATAATGTACATTCTTATTATTTGCAGCAATTAATGAATTTAACAAGGCTGAGAAAGCTGTGCCTGAGTGATAATGAGATAAAAGAATTGCCACAAAACTTGGGCAACCTCGCCAATCTCGCCGAACTTGATGTATCAAGAAATGGTACATATTAAATAACATCTGCGGTTCTTAATTGAATTCATACTGTTTAAACAATTATATTTTAATCTTATTAGAAATTCAAATTATTCCAACATCCATTAGAAGTTTAACGCGTTTAAGGCAACTAGACTTAAGCAGCAATCCTATTACAAGGTAGGTTTGTTTATGTATTTACATGTCCTAGTGTTGCCACATACTATGTCAAACCGCATATTATTATGCCCTTGATATCATGATATCGCTATATTTTATTTTCATTTTACAGCCTACCAGCTTCATTTTGCGACCTCAAATCATTAACGATCCTTACGTTAAATGATACAGCTCTGACTGAACTCCCCGATGCATTCGGAAAGTAATTTGTTCACATTTCAGTTCACAACTTTATATTTGACGTAGTTAGTCATTACAAATTCACTGCAATACGAATGTTTATTTACAGTTGTTCATCTTTAATAAGCGTAGAGCTGAGAGAAAATGCTTTACGGAGTTTACCTCAAAGTTTCGAGAACTTAAGAAATCTTGAGAGATTAGATTTAGGCGACAATGAGTTATCAGACTTGCCTGCGTTTATCGGCCAGTTGACCAAATTAACTGAACTTTGGTTGGATCATAATTTATTATTTCGCCTGCCTAAGGTAAGTAGTATAAATTTACAAAAAAGTTAGCTAGTTTGTCATAGTTCATGTCATTTTATTGCATATAATAAATTTTATGTGTGAATAATTTATAGGAAATTGGACATTTGGAGAAACTCGTGTGCTTCGATGTTAGCGAAAACCAACTAGATGAACTTCCAGATGAGATCGGGAATCTTAGAAATTTGACAGATTTTATCGCCTCACAAAATAATATTGACAGATTGCCACAAACCGTAGGAAGTTTATCAAGTTTAGTAGTGTTAAAGTTGGAACAAAATAAACTGAACAAGGTGCACCCTAACCTTGCGTTATGTACAAAATTACAAGAATTATTTCTACGAGAAAATCTATTAGATGGTAAGTTATTATAATAAGTTTTTCATTACATATGCACAACTGTTCAATATGACACAATATAAAAAAGTTTTAATCCATTTTGACACATGCATTTTTGACAGCAAAAACTTTCACTGTCAATTTATATTTCCATGATTGATTACTAATCTTTTTTAGAACTGGGAGATTGGATCGGGAGACTGGAAAATCTTAAAATTCTTAACATGGACTGCAATAGAATAACAACTGTTACAGAAAAAGTTGCAAATTTAGGAGAACTTGGAGTTTTATCTCTTCGAATGAACCTGCTAGAACGCCTCCCAGATGAAGTTGGTTCTTGCGTTAAGCTCATGGTCATCGACGTTAGTGGCAATAGGTACGTACTAATGGAGTTTATATGTATATTTTATTTTATATTACTTTTTACTTTCCTAGTTTCATTTTTGTCGCATTAACCAATTTACTACATGCACACAATATACATAAAAATGTGCAGAGATAGACAGACAGAAGATGAATGAGGGGGGTTACATACATATAACTATTTCCGGTTCTTCTCTTTGTTTAATTCATAACCACGACAATAAATGAATCTATGCTTGTCGAGTTCAATGTGAATGAATTCCGGTCTCACTACACAGGCCGGATGACACGGGTTGATGATTACACAATTATTTACAACCAACAACGCATCAAGTGGATTCATGCTAGCGTGCACTGCAATGAGCAAATGTACTGCGCTCTGTAGATAGTTGTTGTGTTGGCTTGAGTGCATGATTAATATTTTCATCATTTCATTCTGCATATATACACCTGAGGTTAGTGAGGTTGCATAAAATCAACAAAATTATCCTGCGACAACTCCATATAATCGTAACCCAGCACACATAATAAATAATCTCATCTCATGCATGGTAATACTCGCTTGGATTCAACAACCTTTTCTTTCCTTTCTTCCTTCCCTGTTTTTAGTCCGAATCAAGGCTTACTAGTATATGCCGTTACATAAATATCGGTTACATATTTGTCACCCCGTCGTATGCATATCTGTTAGAGACACGCCAGCAGACGAATTACCGAACCGATTTTGATCAATTTACGCTTGCTTTTTTTACTATTTATAGGGCCCTCTACGTCATCACTCTCATTACTAATAGCATTGTAAATTTCAACGGTGACGTCGAGGACTGTATGAAAAAACAAAAGTACTTTGTTAGTTTTAAAATGCGTATCTCGACAAGGCATTAGATGAATTGGAAGATGGGTATAATCCGTCCTGTGGTTAATCAGTGGGGTCATTTAAATGGTGTGTGTACTAAATAGTAATAGCACCAGATGATATATGTACATAAATGATCATAGAAACGTAAAACTTAGCATGGGGGTGCAGGTGTACCTCATACCTTATATGAAGCCAAATCAAACTCAATAATATTTTCGCCAGAGGAACCCAACCAGGAGAGCTGTGGTAGTTTTTTAATTGGTTGGAAAAAGCTTAAATTTTGTATCTAGATATACGAGAAAATTTGTCCACAATAACGATGCCGCTTTCGTAAAATATTGATTAGAGACGAAGCCTCACTGAGTTTTGAAAAATCTCTGACTCTACTAAGCTAAGCTCTACTGATAAGTTTGCACTGTAGGTTTTAATGCATGCATAAAATTTAGACAACGCCAAAAAAGGTTTTATTTACTGAAAATCTCAATTTCTTTACTCTTTGCACTATGCGCTACTCAGCATGTTTTGTAACTTTATAAGCCGGATGAAAATGTTGGACAAAACTAATGTCTTTTCAAACAACTAATTTTTATCATGATGTTTGTATGAACTGTAGATTGCAAAACCTCCCGTTCACAATTGCTTCTCTTCCGTTGTTGAAAGCCGTTTGGCTGAGTGAAAACCAAAGCCAAGCAATGCCGAACTTCAATGTGGATTATGTATTTAATGAACCAATATTGACATGCTATCTGCTACCGCAAATTGGAGCAGAACCTCTGAATCCACGTAAGACCCTATTTAAAATCTATGTACTATTTATCGTAAAATTTGCGTTTGTATGTTTGCTAAATTATTTTGGTGGCGTTTATGAGAGTTTTTGCTATATATATATATGGCAATATATGCAATTAAATGCAATATATATATATATGCTTTGGTAGTAGCTCAATTAGTTGTTAAAATTAGTATACTTTATACTTTATGTGTAGAATGTATGTTTGCACAAAGTAGCAGATTGCTGTAGTTTTAATTTATTGCTAGATAAATGTAATTATAATTTTTGTTCCATTTCCGGTCATTCATCCTTGGTTCATTGGGATATTTTCTTCCTGGGCATATGTGTACGCAACAGCACTGTCGCTTAATAGTCTGTATCGAGCATCTGGAGATCTAGATTTGAATTCAGGATTAGACTACTTTTTAACAGAAGATGGTCTGCCCTCCACAGCCAATGGAGTAATGAGAAATGCCGTTGGTCTTCCTAAACTTTCACCCACAGATGTTGACATTACGGCCAGGAACACGACTGTGAAGTTTGATGACGGTTCGGATGATGAGTCAAGCGTGAATGGGGCAGAGTCGGAGGTAAGTAGAAAGGGATGCAGCCTTTCAGATTATTTATGCATGTATCTACAAACAACTAAGTAACTAAAATGGCGTCTTTCTTGTGGCAATAGTCAACTGGATTCGTACGTCACAACACACCGGTACGTATTTTTAGATGCAAGTTTCCTAAGCACGTGCCATCAATTACAGCCGGGACACAATAGTCTAGGCGGCAATTGTGATATCGCCAGTGCCCTAATGATTTTCTTTGTTTTAAGCATCCGAGGGACTTGAAGGCAAAGTTTCAAAAATGGTTTGGCGGATCAAAGCCAAAATCAAAGACGGTGGATAAAGTGTTTGTTGCTTCAGATGAAAATGTACAGTAAAAAAACGACATATAACTACATATTATAAGAGAGGACTTGCTCCTCCTGGTATGCAATCTCTTTGTCTTGAAAATTACTAACCCGCATAATTTATACTCAGGAAAACTCAAAGGGACCATTTAGACCAGAACGCCAAAAGATTGACGTCAATGAACCATATAGCCAATTGCATGGTCATAAACAAGCCCATGAAGTTGAAAAAGCGAAAATAGAGGAAAACCGAACAGACTCCAGTGAACAAGACGATACTGAAACGGATGACCAAGGCTTAACTGGGGTATATATAAATAATTCATTAGTCGGCATCCTTGTGCGTTGAAAGTTGCAGTGTAATTGATTTCAATATGTTTGTAGGACGAGAAACATGTTGAATTCATCGTGGAACAAGAAGAACCAGACGATGATGACGAACCTGGAGAAGAGAGACTCAATCTTCGACTTCAAAGAAGAGATACTCCTCATCACTTAAAAAATAAACGTATTAATCCGGCAGATGCGGATGCTGAAGCTCTTCAAGCGATATTACAAAAGGTGGATGACACAATAGCAATCATTCATTTTACTTTTGTCTTTTGGATCTCATACATATATATAATCACAAAACTATGAAATATACACAATAATAGAGTATGGTTTATTTAAAATAATAGGTACCATCACCATCACCCCCAAAACGCATGCAAAACGATGAACCAATCAACTCTCCTTTTGAAACGGAAGATTCCATAGACTCGAACAGTATGAAACGACCTACTACTGTAGAACTTGAGTTGGTTCTTAATCGTGAAGGGGGGCAGCCTTTCGGTTTAAATATTGCTGGAGGTTTGGGCTCGTCACCATTTGTGGATAATGACCAATCAATCTTTGTGTCGAAAGTAGTACCTGGAGGATTAGCTGATGGGGCCGGGCTAAAGGTGACCTTGCTTAATTTGAGTGCTTATTGTCATGTATTGTCCTTATTAACGTATATTTTGAAAAATGACTCTCTAATTTACAGGCGGGTGACCGCGTCACACAAATAAATGGGATCGATTTCACAAACATTGAACATCGTACTGCCGTGGACACTATTCGTAAAGTAATATATTTCTATATAACAATGTGAATATTAACAGAATCACTCAAGTATTTCGGGTCAAAGAGAGATGTTATTTCCTTGCTTCTAGGCTGGTAACCGAATAGTGTTTGTGGTAGAGAGAAAAGTTTTAGGAGGAAATTATCCGGGACCACAAGGAGCGGAACTTGGGGAGCCGAGGAGTGTGTCTTGGAACGGTACTACTGCTACTACAGCTTCCAATAATGACGACTTCCCAAATTCAAATCCATCCCCTTCGCCTTCGCCAAACCTAGTTTTTCCTTGTCCGAAACCTTACAAAGCAATGCCCAATTTTGATGCAATGATTCCGTCCGAAGTGAAAAACCCTTCTGCCGTGGTCACCGTTACAATAAAACAACCCGACACTGTATCTTCTCGTGTGCCAGATATTTTTCCACCAGCACCAACAGACCTCGGTACCCTTTTAATGCATTTGAATTTTTGAATATCTCGTTGAACGTAACAATGAGACACAAGCAAAAAAAAATATGCGTAATAATTATCATAAATTGGACACAGGTACTGTAACTGAAGTAATTACTAAAAGCACGTTGACAGAAACTGTCTTTACACGTGTTACCCACAATGAGGTAAGTTATTCCACAGAAGGTATTCATTAATATCATTTAGTAGTTGAATATTTTTAACTGTCTGATTTCTATTAATTTAATCTTTCAGCCAGTCATGGCCCCCGTTACGACAGATGTGAGCACCCCTTTAACAATTAATTATTTGAATGTTTTGGTTTTGGCCTAGTATTAAACAATATACTTGATACAAAAAATTATCTATCTATAGATGATTTATATTGAAAAAACGTCGGAGGAATCATTGGGAGTGAAAATCATCTCTGGGTCGGAAGAGGCATGTTTCCCCTTCTCATTTCCTAATCAGCCGGGGGTTTATGTCGTAAGTTGACAAGTAGTATTAAAATACCGTAAGAGTGTTAAATTCGTAAACTGTTGTTTTATCATGGGAATAGGTCTACGTCACAAAAGATGGTCCTGCAGCTCGTGCCGGATTAAAAATTGGTCACCGAATTTTAGAAATTAACGGACAAATGGTGGACCCTACGGATAAAAATAAAATTGCCATTTTCTTGCTTCAAGCTGGTAACAAGGTGGACCTTAGAGTTAGGAAACATGGGCCTCCTCCTGGATTTATGGTATGAAACCGTCGCTACCCATCACTCGCTTCATTTCTTTGTATTATTTTAGTTTTTCCATCGACGCAAATTATTAACTAAATATTTGGTTTTTCAAACCTAGCCGATAGAGTTCAATCGAGATGAAAAAGAACCTCTTGGGATGCATATTAAAGGCGGGACCGACAACCCTGGAAATCCATTGAACAAGGATGACACTGGCATTTTCATATCAAAAATTTTACCAAACGGAGCTGTTCACCGAAATGCTCTATCAAGAGTAAGTGTCATGGGGCACTTCCCATTATGAGCTTAATTTAGTCTATTGTAAATTTTAATAATCAGATTTACATGACACATTTTTCATTGGCTAGGTTGGAATGCGAATATTATGTGTCAACGGAAATCCCCTCTTGAATATTACACACAACGACGCTGTCAACGTATTTAGAATGGTATACTAACAATTAAAATATAGAATAATAGTATTAGGTTAGTATTGATTAGCTTGTAATAGGTTGGTTTAAATTGACAGGTTAGAAGTGATATAGAAATGCTGTTAGCAAACGGATACGATCCAAAGGAAGTGGAACAACTAAGGTAAAAAAAATATTATTATACATATATACATACACCCGTTTGAATCTTGTGCATTGCTTGCATGCACACAGCATGCAACCATTTAACCTCTGATACAATTTTATTTAAAGGAGTGAAGGAAAACTCCCAGACAAAATTGTTGAAATTCTATCAAACAGCGAAGAAGCAGCTGCGGCTATTTCTCAGTACTCGAATGAGGCTGAGCCAAGTGCAAAACAATCTGTAGACAAAGTTATGGAGGTTGTAAAAGCTGCGGAGCAATTGGTGGTCCCTTCATCTCCAACACCTCCAAAGGAAAAATCTGTCGTTGTTCCTGGGAGTCCAGGCCCCGTCCATGACATGAAGAAAACTACAATAGTTATGTCTGGTCACTCGAAAACTTCTCCTGGTCTTGGCGGTTCGAAAAAGTTTTTCACTGCAGACAATGAAAATCAATTGGGTTCTTCGGAACATCTAGAACCCAAACCTAGAACTCCTCATCACCCACCAACCTATGCCAATTTAAATGACCTTCATGCCGGTTCCTCGGATGATGTGGAATTTATTGATGACGAATCGAACGATGAGCTCAGAAAGTCCAATGGGGACTTGATTCATGGAGTGGGAGTAGAAGCGAGAAACCCCATTTTCAACGGAGCGGATCAAGAAAAGCGAAAAATGATTCCCCCAATGAATTTAAATTTGCAGCACAACACTAGTAATAGTAGTAGTGGGGCAGCAGATCCCAATAACCCACCTCCAGTTCCCACGCCTAGAACAAGTCTGGGCAGTTATGGCAGTGGGCGGCTTTCTCCCGAAGAGGTAAGTGTATCTAGTTTGCTCGGATTATTATTTTTATTCAAACTGGTCCAAGTAGAGTTGTCCTATGTTAGCCAATATATTAGTTATTCCTACAAAACTGTATTTCATATTTAAATTCTCTCCTCCATTTACAAAGTTTACATTCTTGAAAACATGCTCCTACTATTGGTTATTATTGTTTTCCTCAAGGTGACAATCTATTCAGCCGTTTAGGGACCAACCGGAAAGATTCTTTGCCACATCACTCACATGAAACTGTAATCAGGTCCACCGCCATACGTTTGTTAGTTTATCGAACGAATTGCTGTATATTCACTTATCATGAATCTCTGTATCGTAGGTATAAATATCTATAAATACCTATATCTTTTAGCATTTTTCTAATTCACGATTAATATTAGATACGAATTGCATTTCTGTGACTACTTGAATGGAAATGAATGCATTCCGCAACGTTTACTTAGGACTGTTTATGACAGAATAGTATCTATATCTAATTCCATGATGACAGGATTTCAAGTTTTTACTACTCGCACTTTTACTGATGCTCTAACATGGAGAAATTTTGAGCTTATTCGGTTAAATATATCTTGACATTTTTTTTGCATTTCAATTGATGATAAGAATACTTTTGCACCCTGTAATTTTCTTTAAAGTTATCAATGTCGGAGTTAGATTTTAGATTTTATCTGTGTCTTGATGGCTCCACGTAATTGTTTATTTAAATTAACACAATTTTAATAAATCGGTGCAATTACAAATTTTATAATTCAAGTTATTTAATTTGAGAGTTTTATTGACGAGGCACGTAATAATAATACCTAATAACTAAAAGCAGCCACCTTATCAATTATCATTATATGAAAGCTCGTCATAAGTCAGGTAAAATTATTTTTTCTTTAGTGTCGTGTGATTACATAGTCCTATTGATCGTAAATACTTAATTGTGCTATTTATGGCGCATGCTTTTCTTTGAGTGGTAGCGTGTGATATGAATACATACAGTTTCTGTTGGTGCTACAGCATGACCATTTAAATTAAATGACATTGTTTTACTAAGTTTTTATATTTAATTGACTCTACAATTTAAGACGAATCTGCTTTTTATGGTTATAACGTGCAGCAGTACTTCAGTACAGGTTGAATATTATTGAGTTTGATTTGATTGATGCTTTAGCCAATCTCAGTAAATTTGAAACGATTTTGATTCCAATTTAGAGTGTTTGTCAATAAGCAATTAATAACAATAGTAATTACTACACATACGACTATACGATTGTTAAGCTAAATGATTTGCCTTTGATGTTGGTTGGGCATGAATTTTTTTATCAACTTTCCAAACGTGGAAACATTTCCCTCATTCGTTTGAGTACATTACTTTCACCCCAATTTGATTTTGCTTTATGACAATTTTCAGCAACCAAAGGAGCTCAAAGTGAAAATTAAACAACTTCCTCCGTCCAAGAGTTTTAGCATTAGTCCAATTCCCCACCATATTCCATTAGCACCAACTGAAGAATTTGACCCTGCAGATACTGAGGAATCCGTATTCCAGTTTTCGCCAGGTGAGGTTAAATTTTTGATGAAATTCGCTTTCAAGATAAGTTTATAATCGATTCATTATGACAGATATAAATTAACACCAGTTGATTACGGTCAAAATAATAATGGATTTATTTTCTTTAGGGCAATGTCATTTCTGATGTATTTTTATCACAAAATACATACAACCATTCAAAATACGAAAAAACATAGTATACATAAAACTACTACTTCTTGCTATTTTCATTAATTTTCAACGTGTTTTCGTGTTTTGTCCATTTTATGTAAAAAATATGTCAACTCTAGCATACTGTCGTTTATACCGACCAAGAAATGTCTTGCTTTCCTGAGTACCAAAGATTCTAACACTATTTAAGTACAATCTAATACACCATTTTAATTGACAAGCTACTATCTCTGAATGAGCCATGTAGAATTTATGAGAAAGATAAGAAAGTGTGGTGGTGGTGGCAGTGATTGTATTTTTAGCTTACATGTATGCAATATGGAATATTTTCAACATTATTCATAAAAACAATTAAATGTATAAACTTTCCCTAGAATTTCATCGAGTTCCGTCCCCCATGTTGAACAGGCCTCATTTGACCTATATCCATACTGAGGATTCACATAACAAGTTCCACAAGGAAGATCAACCTGTTGAGAGCAATAATGATGATATTATTCCTCAAGGAGAGCTAGAAGATAGCGAAGAGGAACAGGAGGAGGGGGTCCAGTCCAAAGAAGAAAGTAGTAAACCTCCTTCCCCTCCTCCCACGGGGCCTATTGTTACTGGACAAGGTTCACGAAGTAACATTGTTTCTGCACGAGCAAAATTTTTTGAACAAGAAATCCAGCATCATCAGGCAGCTCCTGCAAAGTCTTGTAAGTAAATCTTTCCCTTCAGTCGATAGTTAAAATGGTGCTAATTATTTTCAACTCGTTGCAATTATTACAGCAAACAAGCAGTTTTCATTTTTGAGTCCATATGAAATTGATCGCATGAAACAAGGTAAGCAGTTAATCATTGTCCCTTAATAAGTTTTTCGTGTATTTAATTTTCGTAATGGAGCTGAAGATTTTGTCCTTTTCTCTGGGGGTTCATCATCACTTTTCTCATCTTGTTCCTCTGGTTTTTCTTCTCCTTGATGTTGACTCTAGGAAAAAAATACATGATTTAAATAACATCTTTAAATAACTAATGGGGGGAGCATATACTTTGTAGTGCTTGACGGTACTGCCGTAAAATGAAGAGGAATAGTTACATCCAGATGCAGGGCAGGTATGGGGTTTTAGTCCTAAATGGGTACAGGCGTGGGCGCTGTAATAGTAATAATAATAATAATAACACCTATAATGCGTATGAAATACGCATTATAAAAATACCAAGTGAATTACCGAGAATTGTCCAATCCGGTGTTCCTCCTATCACACGCTTGTCCACCCTCTCGTCCCCACATGCACCTATACGTGGTCGTCTTCGACCCATCTTCCATTGGGAGAAGCTCCATTATGGCACCACATTTAGCAGCGTCCTCCTCACTAACATCAGGGATACCGTATTTATTCCTCTTTTGTGGTTCTGCACCTGGATGGTACTTGGATCGATAAGATTGTCTGCTTGTTTGTGTTTCAAAGCTGCAGGTGCAGAGATCACAAGTTAATGCGTTTGGTCCGGAATAGTGGCTTGTCTAGACAAATTAATATTGTATATAACACCAGAAAAATTGTTTCGCAAAATAAGGAAAAGAAATGCATACTTTTATATGGCTGGTGTTCATCCCTTACAAAAACAAAACCACACAGCTCACATTGTCGTCTCGTTTGTGACGGTGGGAGTGGCCGCGGGTTTTTTAGTTTGTCTGGAGGAGGAGGAGGTGGGTTGTTGAAATAATCTTCCCTAATTTGGGGAAGACGGTGGAGGAACTGCCGTAAATGATCATCAATACTCCCAGCATGTTTCGCCAACACTACTTCTGAGGTGTACGGGGCTTTGGCACACACCACTCCAAGTTTTCTTCTAATGCGGAATTTGAGTTGGTCAGCAACCCAATCATTGTCAGTGTAAATGTGGAAAGAGTATGCCAAGGTAGGGTCAACTTTCCAGCCAAATAGTTCTTCAAGCTCCCTGTAATTAGTTCATTTATATAAATACATTTTTATAATGATTGTTTGTAATTTGAACCATTGCTCACTTACTTAACTTTACACCCCTCGAGGTCCAAAGCGTCGCTTGTAAAATGAGACACGGTCAACTCTGTTCTACCTACAAGACACACATTCGCAGGTCCCTTGTTGACAGTCATATCTCTGACATCACCGTACTTGTCGGTGAGAAGGGAGAAGTAAATTTGGGTCAATTTTTCTAAATAATACAATTAATTAGTGTTGGGCGAATGAATGAATTGTAAATAATTAAAATTACTTGTAGCATCCTGCTCCTTCATGACATGCATTTGGATGTTATCAGTGGCGTCTTTCCAGGCAAAAAGATCTGCTCCCACTTTCGGCTCCTGTCGTAGTAATTCACTGTCACTAATCATTGTTAGCAGAGCTGGTTGATTAATCGATTTTTTCACCACAATATTAACATTGACTGATAACACCACAATTATTAATGATTTAGACTAAATTTGTCCCGGTTTGCGTAAACTTGAAAATGAATCTCTCTTTCTCTTTCCCCTGCATGAAACAAGAGGAGGATAATAAAATCGCAGCAGCAGCAGCAACAATGAGTCAAATCGAATACTTGAGGTCTGGTGAATTGGAGCAAGTGGTAGAAGAGGAGGAAGAGTATGGTGACGATGATGAGCTTATGATGGGTGGCAATCAACAAGGAGGAGGAGAACAAGAAGGGAAGGAACAGGGATCTCAAAGTGGTGCTGAAACTGCTTCCGGTGGTGAAAGTGGCTTCCCTTCAGAAAGAGCTTCTGGACATGTTAGATCCATCTCTGCATCCAGTGTAAGTTCCGTTTCTTCCACCAGCAGTGTCCGCACCGCAAAAGCCGAAAGACGGTTGAAAGAAAGGCTGAGTCAAGAGGTGATATTTATTTTCTATATGTTTGTAAAAAAAAATAGTTGTCTAATCAAAATCACATTAAATTGCATTGCATTGTTAATTATTGTAGGGCCTATTTCCTTCAGATGTGATTACGTCCTCGGATATGAGTCCATCGGAACAAAGAGCTTTGCAAGCTGAGAAAAGGGCAGCTTGGAGACAGGTTGGTCTTAATTCCTATACAAACACTACATTTGTAAAAATGATTGTTTTAAACAAACTAATTTTATCTAATTTTTTTCTGTCAAATCAAAGGCTAGATTGAAGTCACTAGAACAGGTAGGGTGTCACTACTAGTGAATTTCTAATTATTGAATGAATACGTATTTAACACAATGACCTACCAAAAATTATCAGGACGCTTTGCAAGCACAAATGGTACTGAACCGGATTAGTGAAATAATTGACAGTCCACCTCCGGTTACGAATGCGAATCAGAGTTCGACTCTACAGAGGAAATTAGATAATGTTTCAGAGGATAATCCAGAATTTCCTGATGAGGAAAACAATATCAGTATTGTAAGTCTATAAAATTATTTTATTTTGTTCTCTTGTTATTAACAATAACTTTCAAGCTTGTTTATTTCGTTTATTTCATATAATTTAAATGTATGTATCTAATTTTGTTTATTTGTTTTCCGTTATCCTTGTTTTGCATCTTCGGATTAGAATAAACCAACAAAACTAGGGTCACCGTCTACTACTAACACTCGATATAGCCATTCATCTTCATCAACTTCAGCGGTTTCTAACCAATCCGAGTCCCAACTACCAAATGTCCGTTTCCCATCCCTATTCATTCGTCATCGATCTTCTGGTCCAAAGAAAATAATTGGGCAGAGAGAGCGTTTGCTCGGCGAGAAAATATCTAGAAAAACTGAGGAGTGGCTCAATGAGGAGACTGGAGCTGTAGAGATACGGACAGTTGAAATTGTTGAAAAAATTATTGAACACGAGGTAGAATTATATGCAAGCCCTCAGTGAATTTTGTTGTGGGGTATATTGCACAATTTAGGCACGTATGTAGATCCTCAGCATGTATTTACTTATGATAATTGCGGTTACATATATATTAATACACATTCACTCTAGTATAGTAAACTCCAAGCATCGCAACAGTCGTAACCTTATCTATGTAGTTGCACCAACGCACACACACACCCTTAAGTTTGAATGCTGCTGGGATTATGAAATTTTAAGAGTTTGGGTTTTTTAGAAGTTGCACAGGGATGCACAAAGAAACATGCCTATATTCACGGGTATTCACATAAAGAGACAAAACTATCACTTAGCACAAGTGGCACATTATTACAATACTACTTATTGTATGCAGCACAATTTGCTACTTTGATTGAGTCAAACGCTTGGTTGCTTTCCAAGTTATTTATAACGGAATACCTCCTCATTAAATGACTTGTTGATATTCGTAGG
The DNA here is from genome assembly GCF_002217175.1 of Folsomia candida. NCBI lineage: Eukaryota > Metazoa > Arthropoda > Collembola > Entomobryomorpha > Isotomidae > Folsomia > Folsomia candida. The sequence continues at coordinate 13,728,671 of NW_019091195.1, read as the reverse complement.
TGGAGACTACCGAACAGAAAATAATTTCAATAGAACTTGATGGTCCCCTCAGCCCAACCAGCCCCACTTCAACCGATGATGGAAATACAAGCTTTCCCCTTCCAACTGGCACAGGGATCACTACTGGAAGTGCTCGGAAAAAGAAGCGAAAAAATTCCAAGAAAAAATGAAAAACTGTACAGTATCAACCACCTGTTACGCACAAGCTGGGGGTGCTTCATGTGCACTCGGCAAAAATGAAATTGTAGCCCAGTTAGTTATCAAGTCCATGCATCTATTAAGATATTTATTATTATTATATAGAATTTCTAGTATTATTGTAATGACTTTCGGATCAGATCGGACTCGCTCTTTGAAATTAAGTGTAACATGTTCTTTCCAGATTCCGTTTTTGAATTCTATTTAACTCGTACTACTATTCTACATTTTTTGATACACCAGACCAATGAATGGTTTAATTTTTAGATATTATTGTGCTCCGAGTCAATATTTTATTATAAGCATAACTTGCTGATTCGCACCAGGATTGCAGAAAATAATAATTTAAAATCATCTTTCTACAATTTTTATCCCAGCTTGGCAAAATGACCAAAACCAATATCAGCAGAATTATTTTATTGTTGTGTTACTAAAAATGTTATATTTTAAGGGTATTTTATGACAATGTTCAAACATTTTGAAACATGCAATATCATGAGTTTTTACAAAGCAAGTAGTTAATTTTTTCAATAAACATGAAACAAGGAATATGAAAATCCTTACATTTATTTTTTTTAAACAAAACGCGTGCATAAAATATAAGGGAATAAAATACTGACAAGTGGAAAATTACAATAAGGATAATAATAATGTTTTCTGTTTAGGATTAACTAGGCTCCGTGTGAATATTTTAGCCCCGTTTTGGCACCATCGTAATTTGAGAGAAGCCCCTGTGTACCAAAAGTTGTGATAGAACTTATTGATTTATTTGATGATAAATTATACTTAAATACCAAAGCAATGTGAAAAAACACGTGATACTTACATCTGATCACGGCTAACTTTCCAGTACTTTTCAACAGCATCAATCGCCGACAGTCGATCAGTGAACTCTTGGTCGTGAGTAATGACAATCAGTTGAAAATTTCTGTGCGCTGACATCCTCTCTGCCAAACTAGAAAATTATTTTTTTAACATTTCAATACAAACATATCCTACTAGTTATTATCCACATATATTATAAACTTGTGGTGCAATGTGCGAGTTAGAATGAAGAGTAGGAAGGAAACTCGAACCACCAGATGAAAAATATCATCCGTTAATGAAGAACTTCAATGTTCTAAACGGCGACACCCTTGGTCTTTAATTTGGATTATTACACAAAAAGCAGAGAGTTCCCTTCCCCCTCCTTACCCTATGTATGGTTATTAATACCTTGATAAGGCATCAGCCAAAGAATTTATGTTTTTCTGATCTAAATTAGTGGTGGGTTCATCCAATGTAATGATGCCACAACGAGAACTAAAAGAATCTGCTAGGGCGATCCGTATAATTATGCAAGCCAATACTCGCTGTCCTGCACTGCAGCGACCTCGCATATCCAACTCCGCTCCTCGTCGAACCATTACAACCCTTTAAAAACCAAAATTTAGATTAAAATGGTACAAGTACAAGCTGAACACCTTCGCATAATAAATATTACAATTTATGTACGCATGTATTTATGCGTGTACCTGTAGTTGTATGTTTTCCTGCCTTTTCCAGTGTCAATTTTAACTTTCTGCCCAGGCCCACCTGCTGCTGGTTTACTACTTGCAGAATCTGTGCGAATTTGGATATAGTCAATGTCGTTTCCCTTGTAGATTTTTCGCCAATACTCCCACAAGCTTTTATTAATCATCTCCATCCGCTGTTTATGGAACATCATGATGGCTTGGTCTAGTGCCGTCTTGTATCGCCGGATGTCCTTTTGAGCTTTCTCATATACTGTTTTCCTCACATATTTTTCAATATATTCTTTTTCTGCATTAACATATGGACGGTTATTCAACTCTCTGGTCAAGTCTTTGATGGCAATTTCAATTTCTCTTTTGCTTCCTATGAGTCGATTCATTTGTCCAAACTTCTCGCTAGACTTTTGAGCCATTTTTCGACTCTCTGTAACCACTCCTTGATTTTCCGTGGATGCCAACAGTTTCTTCTTGTTATCCAATTCCAGTTTTAGTTTGGTCATATCCTTTAATTTCAGCTTGTAACTCAAATTGTCCTCAAGATTCCTCTTCTTGGACTGAATGAATTAAATGTAAAAAGAAAAGTTGCAAAAGTATTTAGAAAAACTCATTTAATTACATATAACCTTCTAAAATAGTAATAAATATCAATGGAGAATAATAACCGTTGGTTATTCTATCTAATATAGTCTTATAGAGGTAAATTACCTCTTGGCTTAGAATCGCGTTGGTCACAGACTCCAAATCTTTTACAAGGTCGCCCTTCTGCGAATCCAATTCATCAACTTTACGCTTGCACTCTGCAGCTCGTTTCTGAACATCCACAAATAGTACTTTTTTTCGTTCAAAGTCTTCAATTTGTCGGGTAATTTCAGCTAATTTCAGTTTGTGTTTTTCCAAACTGTCCCTCTCAGATCGTGCAGTTTGAAGATGCTTCTCTTTGTTGTCGACAAAGTTTGATTTAACTTTTTCAGCCTCCGTAATTTCCGACTTAACTTTAGGTACTTCTAATTTCAATGATGAATTGGTTTCTTGAATTTGCTTGTTAGTAGCTTCGAGTTCCTTCTTTTGATTTTCTAACCCTTCACGATTTTGTAGTTCAGATGTTATTTTCAATATCTTTTGTCTAGCATCATTCTTTTTGACATTCAACTTGTTTAGTTCCGTTCGAGTTTTATCAAGGAGATTTGCTTTGCCATTTTTTTCCAACTGCTTTGTTTTAAGCGAGTTTTTTAAATCCTGCAGTCGAGTCTTTAAACTAGATACATTCATGGTTTCCGATAACTCTGAGTAAGACAAATAATATAAAATATTATCTACTAGCATATCATAATATATCAAGTTAAATTGCAATTATGATGTTGCTGTACGTTTTGCTTTGGTGGTTCTAGAGGATTCCAGTTTTCCTATACTCGTTTCGCGTTGCCTGATCTCATTTTTGGCACTTTCATATGAATGTACATCTTTACTACGGTTATCGCATATTGACTTTGCATTTTCTAGTTCGGCGAATAACAGATTGAAATCCTCCATTGATTCTGATAGCTCATCGATTTGAGTTTGCAAGGTTGAGACTTTATCTTGTAAAGTTGGAATTTCATCTTCCAATTTCTTGCTATCATCCCAAATTGGCTTCAGTTCAAGCAAATCATTCTGTTTCGCCTGTAGCTTTGCAATCTTTGCTTTCTCTGACGGATCATTTAGCTGCATTTTTTGTACATCTGATTGAATCTGTAAATAATAAATTTAAAGGATGAAATAGAAAAAATAAATAAACGTCAACTACTACCCTTACTCAATCGAACAAACAAACAAACCTGCTTGATCAACTCCTGGGTTTCGCGTTTCGTGTCAATATCACGCTTGCAAAGTGGACAGCAATCACTACGTGACACATATAATTATAATTAATATATGTCCACCGTTACAAACTTGGGAAATGGATGTGTAGAAAATATGTGCATGCGGAACAAACCTTCTATTTAACTTTTGAATATATTTCTTGTACAAATAAATGCCTGCCTCAGCGTAGTAATTATCTTTTTGAGATGTCTCTAAATCCTTTTTCACTTCCGTATACACTTCGTCATAGTCTCCATCTTCTAATAGATCAGCAATTTTTTCCTTGTAACCTGTAAAAATTTAACTTGACGTCATTGTAAATCAGCTGCCATTTGCGGTAGCTCATGTGTATTGTTTGATGAATTATAACATTAGCTATTCACTCAGCACGGACCTTCAAGCTGTTTTTCCTTCTTATCAAGGTCATTCTTGGCTCGTTTCAAATCCATTTGCAGAACCGTAGCCTTCTTTTCGTCTGCTCTCTGCTCATTTTTCTTTGCATATAACTCTTTAATCTACAAGTATTAAAATGATAAATTCCAAAATTATGCATCAAATTGTTGCAAGACTGTAGTCTGAAGGCAAATTCTACATACCACAGACTCTTTTTTCTTATCAAATGCGTCTTCTAAATCTTCCTCTGGAATTTCGCCAAGCAAAACCATCAAATCATTTTCCATTCGTCCCATGCTATATGTGTAAAACAAAAACATTATCAACTACTTGGTAACCAAAATAAACAATACATAGCAGGGCCATACATTTTGTTACATTCGTTCTTTTTTTGAATCTTCTGGTTGTTGTAAATTTCAATCTGATCCATCACACCTTTGTCCTTATTCAAGACATCAAAATCATCTTGTGCATCTGTGATCTGCTTGTCGAGTTCGTCAATTTCCTTGGACAAATTGGCAATGTCTGACTCATACTTATCTAAAGTACCGGAATCTTCAATCGAGCTTATTTCTCGTGCGACCTTGGCCTCCTCATACTCCAATGTCTCTAAAGAAGAATTTGAACCTTCAATAGCCCTGAGACGATGTCTAATATTGTCAATAGATGCAGTGTTGTCTCGAGTTTGCTTATTTTTCATTTCAATTTCAGTCTCAATTTTCGCCTTTTTCGATCTAACACAATAAAAATAAATAAATTATATTTTCAAAGTAAAAAAATGTTTTTATTCTCATGTAGTAAAATATTGTACATTGATCGACTTACCGGAGTTCATCGATATTCTTTTGCAATTCCCTTTCTTCATTGTCGTATTTTACCTTCAGTTTTGTGATCTCTGACTCTCGGACCCGGACGGCGGAAGCAAGTGCTTTTATCACAACGTCTGGCGCCAATGTTGACGGATCACCATCACAAATGTCAATGCATGAATCCATATTAGAAGAAAACGACATATCTTGAGAACCTTCTCTGAATCTTTTGACGAGTTTTACAATGTCAGAAATAAGAAAAATCATATCCTCCGTCCTCTCCTGATTGGCAATTTCTTCTTGCTGAAATTTTCCCTCCTCAATCAACAAGTGTTTCTGTTCATCAGTCATTTTTCGAAGCTCTTCCTCTTTTCCTCTGACATCATATTGTAGCTAAAATATATATAGAAACAACTCCATTTTAAATTAATTATTAATTATTGGGTGGACTAATTTGTGGGCAGATGGGACTAACCTGCTTCTGTTGCGAGATTTTATTCTCTTGCTCAGAATTAAACTCGGAGAGAGCCCGTTCAATAGAAGCAATGTCTCCACTGATTTCTTCTTTAATATTGGCCTTTATCTCAACAACTTGTTTCCGAAGAGTTTGCATTTTCCCTTCGGTGACTGAAACTTGATTTGAGATTTCAATATATTCAGTTTCCAACACTCGAAGTTGTTTCAATTTGACATCCATCTCCTTTAATTCCTTTTCGTGCTCAGCAATGTCATCCGCCAGCGTCTTCAACTCGGTCCGCTTTTTTTTCAAGTCACTCTTTTTTTGTCGAGCCAGTTCTCGGTTTTCAATCACATATACCAACTTCTCGTTCTCCGTCTTGGCACCTAAATAAAACCAGAATTAATACAGTATCACCGGACAGCCGACCACAATATCTTAGTATTTTTTGTGTATACGTTGTCCGAGTTCCCTGCTTTGCTTTTCTAGCTGGTCCAAGCACTTGATGTACATTGTGGTGTTGAAAATGGCATCAAATTTTTCTTTTACTTTCTTTCCCTCGTCGAGGGGCCAACACGAATCTTCTTGATGGCAAAGGATGACATTGTTCAGGATTGCCTCCGAAACTCCCATAATGCGACACATTTCGGTCTGCCAGGTAAATAATAGCCTCATTACTCATTAGTCAAAAGACGGCACAATAAAAAAATATAACATACTTTAACATCCGCGCATTTACTGCTAATTTCCTTCTCATCACCGTTTGGATCCACAATCCTAATGGTTGCGTCCAATTCTTTCTTTGTAAGGTTACCCGACTTGTCCTTCACTGCAACTTTTACTCGACGAGTAGTATGCACCCTATTTCCGCGACCATCGATCACTTCCAATTTGACGGCACCCATTGTCTGCATATCATGGTACCCAACCATTACCTCTGGAAGCCAACAAGTTGTTTATATATATATCTAATATGACATTTCTCACCTCGTATCCATTGGTAAGCTTAGGATCATTGACGAAGGAACTCCCTAATAAATGCACATTATAATCAACGCATGCTGAAAACACGAATATAACACTATTCAAACATCTTCTTTCATTGTATACCTTTGTTGCTGTTAGGGGGGAAAGCATTGGTAATGGCATACTTTAATGCCTCAATGATAGTCTAAAAATAATTTTCAACTAGTCATTCAACTTTTTAACAAATTTTTTGTGATAACCATATGAGCAACCTACTGTTTTTCCACTTCCATTTACTCCAAGAATGAGGGTCAATGGTGTTTGGAAATCAATCATTTGCGCCTTGTTGTCATTTGGATTGAAACTTCGAATCCCTAATTTGAATCGAAATTTTTAGTACATACTAGTTTAAAACATAAAACATATAGTAATTTAGCCTAACCTTGAATCGAAATTTTCTTTACGACCGACATTTTGGAATGATAGCTGCAGGCGACGACCCACTTTTACCAATCCCTCCCTACAAAATTATTCCACAAAAAGAACTGTTCGTTACAGCTCCACAAGAAAGTTTTAGGTGCAAAGAGGGTTGAGGTCTAACCTTCTGTACCACCTTTTTTTATTGCATTTTTGCACGTTTCAGAACATTCTAACACTTTCCGCAAATTTGTAGGACACACGGGTACGCAAATTTAACCTAACCAGCTCGCTTCGCTCGCTAAAAAAGAACGATACCCCAATACGGAGGGTAGAATTTCAACGAAAAAATTTTTCAGTTTTTTCAGTGAAGAAATAAGTAGGGTCTCCCAAGTTTGTAAAAAAGATCTGAAAAAGCGAAAAGCTAAAAAATCTGAAATCCGCTTTTTTCGCTCAATACTTGACTGTCCCGATTTTTTATCGCTTGAATACTCAGGAGCAGAGAATGGGTGGTCAAGAAACTTTGGAGTTTCTTTTAAAATTTAAATTTGCTTCATGTTGGATATGATAAAACAACTATCTAAGATCATGTAAATCCAAAAATTACCAAAATGGGATGAAAATAGGATTTTTGGCAAAGGTTTGAATGCGGTAGTTTTAGTGGTTGCAATGCTTTTCAGGGGGTGTGGCGGGCGCAGGTGGGGCAATGGAATAAAATCCTCTCTCACTTTTCATACACTCACCTGATATTGCAATATATTCCATAGGGCATCAAAATCGGGCGATGTCCCCTTAAACATGTCTCTGAGAGACTGATTTTTCACTCAAAGTAGTAAAAAGAGCGAAAAAATCATCTTAAAGTAGATTTTATTTTTGAGCAGAAAAAGCGGAAAAAAGATCGGAATCGCATGCGCAGTGCGGTTTACAAAAAGAGCGAAAAAATCGTGAGCGGAAAAAGCGATTTTTTTTACAAAGTTGGGACACCCTAGTCTTAGAATGTTCTGAAACGCAAAAAACGCGAAAAAAAGATTGGTCCAGAAGGCTAGAATCATACCGCAAAGAGCAATGAATTATACTTACAAGAGACAAAACTCTACACTAGAAAACTCATTAAACTGGTAAGTTTGACCCGAAATTTCGATTTGAAATCTCAAACTACGTGACAATCGTTCGGTGACCGACCGGTAAATTTCACGCACGAGGGTTCAGATTTGACTCAAGCAAGAAACGTAGTGAAAGAACAATGACAATTCCACTCCGCCACGAATCCGGGGCACTCTGTTCCTCGGCTTCTAAATTACATGACTTTTATCATCAAATCACCCCACAAAATGCTGGACTCTGTACTACGTAATATTATCTGATGCACACGTTTACTACTTGTTTTTGTTATTGTCGTTTTCTGGTCGCGTCCACGCCACATTTTATTTAATGTAATAATACAGTTGCTCATTTCATGAGTAAACACGGCAAGTGGCTCATCCACCAATTTTGCAGTATCTTTCCACCCTACCCTCATTTGGGCCGGAAATGGCAACAAGAGTCGAGCTCGGCCTTTCCCACACCCCAAAATTGTGTCAAGTAAACAAGTTGCGATGTATGGAGAGCCCCTGTAGAGAGAATTGCATCACGACCTTCGCGAAATTTTTGAGCGTGCAACGCAATTTATCCGTTTGCTTGAATTGCAGTAGTGAGTTGAGCCCAGCTTGAGCAAAAAGCTATGAAAAATAGAAACCTGTTTTCGAACCCAGTGGGTGGGGTTGCGCTTGCAATATTGCACATCAGTTGGATCACTTGAACGATCACTTCACACTTGTGTTGTGGGTGATGAAACATATTTTACAAATGGATTGTTCTTGTGCGTACGTGTGTGTACGATTGACTAAGTGTTGAATTTGCTTTACAAGTTTTTTTTAAATTGGTTTGATTCTTGTTTTATAAAAGTAAGAATAAAATAAGTAAGATGATTGGGGCAATGAAAAGGAAGGCGAGTTTGAGTTTGAGCGAGTCCTGCTCATCTCAGTCCCCTCAATCGCTAAACTGTCACGACACTTATCATCCAAGTAGCAATAGTAGTGGAGGGAGTGGGTGTGGTTTGGATAATATGGAAAACAAGAAACCCTACTTGACAGTACTGGGTGGTGGTAGTGGACCTATCATGTCCACGTCTGCATCCGCCCATGGACCCAAACCGGAGAAAAGGATACGGTATTGAAAAATCTTAGGCTCTACAAAAACGACTATTTTTTTGTACTAAATACATTGTTCGCTCTAGCTGGGATGGTCCGAGAACACAAAGCTTAATTGAGCATTATCGAATGAACGAGTATCTCTGGAATCCAAAGTTAGCAGACTATAAGAATGACAAGAAAAGGACCCAGTGCCTAGAATTATGGCTGGAAGTGAATCACTTGGAGAAAGGTGAGGGTGAGAATGAGAATCGAGCGTTATTTCTTACAACATTATTACACTATGCACTAAATTTGGAAGACATTTATAAAGTAAAAAAAACAAGGCGTCTTATTTATTATTTATTGTTGTTGTATTAGAGCTTGTAAATGAAGTCAAAATGAAATTGCACGGCTTGAGAACATCTTTTGGACACCAATTGAAACTGGAGAGTTCAAATACCAGCGATATGGAAAAGGATGATGCAGGCGGATTCCAATCTAAATGGCAGTGGTACAACCAACTCTCTTTCCTTAAAGAGACGATGGTATTTCGATCAAGCTCTTCAAACAATAATCACAGCCCATCCGACTCTCCTCCTCCAAGCGGTATGGATCTTCATCATGCGCATCACGGAGGACATCACGATGAATCTGAATCAATCAAAATGGAGTTGAATGCACCACTTAACGTAAGACACTACCTAGGACATGATATATTTATATATGTGTATAGAGCTATACTCCCCATATAATTAATTAATTAATTAATTAACATTTTTGTACAGATGCAAGTGCTATCTTATTCACATCCTTCCCATCATTCTCAACCCCATGAGATACCAGAATACTTGGTGCAACAAGCACATCACCATTCCCAGCCTCAGCCGCACAATTTATCCGTTTCTGCGGTTCCGGTCCCCATGCAAGCTCACGACCAGACACATCCATCATTACTGGCTCATTCAAGGAAAGATGAGGATGACCCCTTGTCTTATCATCACGGCAGGATAACAGCTACACCCCCAATGGCGCATATGAATTTGTCGTCTAGTCATAGCCAGCCTCCGAGTGTTGTACATCAGCAATCAGGTTTGTATAAAAAAATTAAATTAACCTTATCATTTTCAGTTGAGTTGATTGTAAAATAGTTTTACTTTTGTACAGAAATCACTCGATACCAAAGTGCTAGTAGTTGCTGCCCTTGTGCCTGCAACGAACGACCAAGATCCGCAGTTGGTGAAAAATTGGGACGCCTTGTTGAAGAAACTTTTAATAATTTACACCCCGAATACCAAGAAATAGCCAAAATTGAAATACAGCAGGTGCTTGGAAAATATTTGCAGAAACCAGTTCCGTAATTATGGATTGGACAAATTTACAATTTTATTGATGCACATGATTTTCTTATAATTCCGTCTGACTGAACACTTACCTAATTTGAATGGAATATTGTAAATATTTCAAGTATTCTTATATGAGGAAAGAACAACCCTGCTGTGAATTAAAGGTACAAACGGTGCGAGTACGTAATTATATGTAGACCTAGTACCTATAATAATAATGTGTTTATATTAATAGTATCTAATTTATGTGTAGTAGTATATATGTAATGTACGTGATGGAAGGGAAACGGAACAAACATTTTATATTATACTCACGCTTACTTGGTGTAAAGGAATTTTATCTTTGTATTTTTAAAAATATTTGAAGTAAAACAACATACATATAAATGAATTCTTACAAACTGATAACAACAATTCATAATAAATTTAAAATCGACGTCTTTTCAAAATGTCGGGTTTCCAGTCCACTGGATGCGATTCCTCTGTGGCTTCGTCATCTTCCTTATAAACTTTAATGGTTTTATCAGCTTCTGTAGTAATTAGCCTAGTTCCAGATAAGTCATAAGTCATTGAGAATATGCCAGCTTCTGAATCCATTGACCCAGGTTGAACTTGAGTTTGTATTCTTTGGAAATTGTAACCAGTCCGCCAATCCCAAAAATTAAGACTTCCATTGTCCGCTCCGGAAACCAAAACCCCATCCTAACGAATTACATTACATATAATACACGAATTACATATAATATATATATATATACATATATATATATATATATTATTAGAGTTATACATAAAAGAGCAAAACCTACAGTACAGACTTTTGATATAGCCCAAGCCAGTTATTTTCTTTGTCAAATGCATGCAAAATTTCAAGCCAATCGGATCTTGTCACAGAGGCAAACGGACATGCATGACAATTCCTAAGTTCTGGCTCGGGCTAAAAATAATAACTGCAGAATACTCTGTATGTTGCGTACACAGTACCTGATTAACGGCTAATGCATTAATGATAGCATTATGGCCAGAAAGATTTTGAATGAATTCTCCTTTGGGGCATTTCCACTGTTTAATGTTGTCCGTGGATGCGGAAGCAAACATGTATAAATCTGGGTGCATCGCAAGTGCTCTCACCTGGCAAAATTAACACATAATATATTTGACACATTAATCGTTAATGTACATTTGTACATGGGGATAAAAATCTTACAGATTTCTTGTGGTTGGTCAGGGTAGCCATTGATTTTCCAGAGGCCAAATCCCAGAGTCGAATGGTACTGTCATGAGATCCAGTGATAACTTGTGGTTCTACGGCCTGAGTTAAAACTGACGCCACAGTATTCGTGTGGCCGGACAACGTATGAATATTGGCCTTTGTTCGCATGTCCCATACTCGTCCCACACTGTCTCGACCCACCGTAATCAAGACGTCGATTGTAGGATGTAGGGATATTCCATACACAGCGCTCAAATGTCCATGATAGTGTCTGATAACCTAATAAAAATGTTTGAAATATTTATTGACCTAATGAAATAATATCGAGTGATCATCGTTCAACTAATTCAACTGAAGTATTTTAAGGGATAATAAAACCAAACAATGGAAATTGTTTACACACACCTTGTTATACTCCAGATCCCAGCATTTAACTTGTCGATCCTCACCACAGCTGAACAAATATGGGTGTCGGGGACTTACAACAAGACCTCGAACAGTGCTCACATGTCCAGTTAAAGACAACTTGAGTTTTCCACTAGCTAAATCCCAAATTTTAATAACACGATCTGCTGCTCCAGTGGCAAACCTATGGATCAGTCAAACTAAACGTTATCTATCCTCGAATACCGTAGAGATGTCTATATTGAGTACATTGAGTATACTGACTACAAACGATATTTGAATGATTATAAAAATTAATAATTGATTGAAACAAAAAATATTATTTATTATCTTCTTACCACTCATTCCCTGGTTCAACAGTGACGCAACGAACCCAACCAAGATGACCACTGATGACGCGATGAAGTTTCCAAGGCGGGTGCCACTTTGGTTTGGGCATTGAAGATAATTTCTTTTGAGAAACAAGAGACGTTGGCATCTTTCCTGTTGACGACGCTCCATCTAATCCAACAGGTAGCATTGCCTTGTTTTGCCTATACAATAAAATACACAGTAAAATCCATCTCAACGTAATCCTTAACGCATGTTATTGATATGCATGACTTGCATTGTACTTACGTAAAAAGTGCCAACGACGTGTCGCCGGATGACTTGACCGATCCATCAGCAGCCATTCCATCTTTATTGCTGACAAATCCTCCATTTTCATTATGGTGCATATCTGTAATCCCCTCCTGGGCCAACTCTCGTCTTTGCTTCTCAACTATTGCGATGACGGATCCATACTGATCTTTAGCTTTCACTGCTTTACATATTTTCTCTCTGCAAGAAAGGCGAACAACATTATTACTGGTTTATTGAATAAATATCCCAGATATTCATATGGACAATCGACGATGTCTACCGCTAATTAGTAAATAATAAGCACAGCTTCAACGAATATATATTTATTTAGTTATTTACTCACGCATTTTCTGAAACTGGAGGAAGCGCAGAGTGATCCGACAAAAACATGTCATGAGTTCTCTTCAAAGATCGGAATACAAGGGTATGCACGGAATGCTTTTGAACAGGAGGATCCTATATTGTATAATGAATATTGCAAGTTAATTAAAATTGTAGTGTCAATTTGACACTGGCAAATACTCAATATTTTCAACCAAAACTAACCTTTTCTCTTAAAGTTGATTCTGGTGCTTCATGTAACGGGGTCGAACCAGCATGTTCGGCAAATCCAATCATCCTGACACCTTGACTGGCGAGATTTCAAAATTAATTACGATTCAAAATAAATACTTTTAGTAAAGTTAAAATAGTCACTCAATTGCGAGACACGAAGCGTTTTAGATGCCGATTCACTCTGCATTTCGCGGCCACTGTCCACTCCGCCAACTTCATACATTTCACGTGCTGAGAATCCTCCCTCAATAACAATAAACAACAAAAATAAAATCATTGTGACAAGTTTATAATTGTGCCATTTAACTTACTTAGGTAACTAACTGTGAGTTAAACGGTTGAAACCTGGCATAGCTAATAGCTTGTACTTTAGCCTTGGGGAGGTGTGGCTCGAGAAAATTCCAATATGCATCCAGGAAAGCTGATAGTGGTGAGTGAATTTCCTAATAATTTCTAATTACAAATAATACTAACTTATTAAAATAAATAAAGTTATTGACTATGTTCTTTAGTAAAGAATTTTTTAGTTATTTTTTTACTAACTGGGGTTTGCTCATAATAAGAACGGAATAGCTTTTAATTGTCTAATTGATATGTTCTTATAGGGCAAGGCAAGCAAGACAAGGTCTATGATTATCGTGGGGACGGGTGGAATTCTGGCGTTTGGTGCAATTGGAATCTGGAGTGGAAACGAAAAGTTTTATCGCCAGTTTTTGAGTCCATTTTTTGCTAGCATGGATCCAGAAGTTTCCCATCGTGCCGCTGTTTTTGTGGCTAAGCACCATTTACTAAAGAATAGAAAATACAGTGATCCACAAATTCTGGTGATTAATCAAGGCGCACAATTAAAAGTTTCATTACTGAACTTGTGTTTCATTTTTGCGTCCTCTAGAAAACACGAATTGGATCTCTAAATCTTCCAAATCCTGTTGGAATGGCAGCTGGTTTCGATAAGAGTGCGGAATGTATGAGTGGTTTAGCTCGGATGGGGTTTGGTTGGATTGAAATCGGCAGCGTAACTCCACTCCCACAAGATGGAAATCCAAAACCAAGAGTGTTTAGACTCCAAGAGGATAGTGCTATAATTAATCGGTGTGCACTTTTTACTAAAAACACATTTCATCAACTTTTCTTCCCTAAGAATGTATTAATCTTATGATGTACATTTGTTTTGGCTATACGTAGGTATGGCTTCAACAATGAAGGTCATCGGCAAGTTCATGAGAGAGTATTAGAATTCAAGACAAAATACCCAAGCGTCATTGTAGGAGTTAATCTTGGTGCAAATAAAACATCGACTGACCGAATACAGGACTATTGCGAGGGGGTGAAAGTTTTTAGTGATGTGGCTGATTATTTAGTTATTAACATTTCATCTCCAAACACGCCCAATCTTCGTGAGCTGCAACAGGGTGATAATCTTTCTGATCTTCTTCAACGTGTTATTAAAGTTAGAAATAGTCAGAGTCGTTTAGTTCCATTGTTTCTGAAAGTGGCTCCGGATCTAAGTGAAGGTGATATGAAATCAATTTGCAATTGTGTATCACGGAAAGAAACTAGGGTGGACGGACTCATTGTTTCTAACACCACTACTAGCCGAGAGATATTAAAAACTGAATCTAACGTAAAATTGGAACCTGGTGGATTAAGTGGAGCGCCGCTAGAAAATATATCTACCGAATTGGTCGCCAAATTTTACAAGGAGTTACAAGGTTAAAGACCTACCTTATTATCTCGTATTTATAATCATGTTATTTATTAAATAAATAATAGTCACCCAAGTTAGTAGAAGTAAATCCTGCTTTCACAATTTAGGAGATATTCCAATAATTGGTGTTGGCGGAGTTTGCGATGGAGCTGGCGCATTCAGAAAAATTACGGCTGGAGCGTCTGCCATTCAATTATATACTGCATTGGCATTCAGTGGACCAGGCATTGTTGACAGAATTAAAACAGAGCTATCGACGGTATTAAGGTAACGTACATTTTGACTCTGTAGCAAAGCTCAGTGAATAACCTGTTGTATTATTTATTTTGTTCTTATTATAGATCAAATGGATTTGATTCAATCGAAGATGCCGTTGGTAGTTCGCCTAGAAAGGAGGCCGATAAAAAATAATAGTAATAATAATTAGTTGTAACGTGAAAAACTACAACAATGCACTGTCATTTTGGGAAACTTATTTGACTCAAGCTTTTGCCCTCCATCAACAGAATAAATAGAATGATTATTTTCACAAATTTTCAGATACAAAATGATCACTTTTTTTTGTAATTTTACTACGAAGTATTATTCTGATCTTTAGCAGCGGTCGACAACTTCCCAAGTATCATAGCTTCAAAATCAGCAAACGATGTTTCGGACGTTGGTCCAGAGGGAGGAGTAGGAAAACTCGAGGACGGCAGCTGAGGAGATGCTCTAATAGTTGGCGACGGCTTTGTAAAATAATTGCTGTTACTACTACTTCCAGTAGGCGAAGGTTTGCAAACCCACTCAAACTTCCATTGATATTCTTCCTTAACAGATTCAGATTCAAAAGCTTTCGTCGCTACGTCTCCATTTACAAATTCCACTAAAGCTGATCTCTTAATAACTATAATATTCGTCACTTCACCGTACTTTTGAAAAATATTCTTCAATTTCGCCTCATCTATCATGACAGATGAAGACCATTTTACTTTTAGCTTTGGTCTAACTTTTTGTCCTTCGTTATCAATAGCGTGAACATGGAGAAGCGTCATTTTGTCCTGCTGCTCTTTTATAATCTGTTGTCGGATCAACTCTTGCTCTTCCCTTAGTGCTCGTGATCCTTCTTTTTTGAGCCGGTCAATTTCTTTCTTCAACAGTTCTTCGTCCAAGGCTTGGGAATTACTCTCAAAACTTGCGGATTTGGCAGCTTCTGCAGATTCCTTTGCTTCTTTTTCTCTTCGTTCCAAGTCTTCCTTGAATTTTCTCCTCTTAGAGTCTAATTTCTTGATTCTTGCTTCGTTCACCTGTTTCGCCTTCCTTGTCTTGTCGTATGCTTCTCGGGCTTTGACATCAATCAGGATTTCGAGGGCGGAGGACAATTCCATAAACAGCTCGGCAGCTTTGGGGTTGTCGGGATTTTTGTCCGGGTGACATTTCAGGGCTTTCTTTCGGTAAGCACTCTTTAGTTCTGATTCTGTGGCTGTATCGGCAACCTCAAGCAGTTTGTACAGATCCTCTCTCCAGATTTTGGATTTCTTTGTATTCGACATTATTTTACTGTCCAATAGAGGTGACTGTTCACTGCTATAAAAGATTAAATTGTATAAGACATATGTAATGCAGGTTGAAGAATGAAATGAACGAACTTTATTTCAATTCAAACCTCAATCAACCCAGCAGATGTGGAGTAGAGTATTGTGTCTAAACGCTAAAAGAAAATATTCTGGCATATAAATTTTCAGCAAAGTACAAACGTACGACGAATTTACGAATCACAAACTGCACAAAAATCTACGAACGAATTTAATTGAAATCAAAACCTTGTATTGCGGTATGAATTTTGTAAATATTGGGGCATTTGAAGAAATCGATATCCTTTATCGATCCATGGACGCAGAGTTTATGGTATCCAGTTTTGTGCATTCGAATATTTTTGTATTTGTTCCTCTCAGCAGTTGACGGTTATTTAATTACACAACATAACCTTATGAATTGAAACCCATAAAACCAGATTTCCTTCACGATGCGGAAGCTAGTTAGATGTAAAATTGAGTTCGATCATGGATTCATGAAAGGAAGTGGAAGCGTTAAGCTGGTAGAATAACATTGAAATTCTGTTCTCTTGGTAAGATACAAATATCCAGGTATAGAAAACTTCAAAGGGGAGCTGAAGTTCATGCCAAGGAATTTTGATGAACTCGAATCAGCCTAGTCATTTTTTATTGCAGAATGAAGAAATAACACCTTAAGTATCAGTGATACTGTATCACTAGTATTTGAAGCCTTGAGCTAAAAGGTTTCATGAAGGAAGAGAACTAGAAATGGATAACACCAGCAATCTTAATGGCAATACCCCTTCTTCTGGTAGATTATATGAAGGAAAATACGCAACATATTTCTCTACCATGAATCCCTTGGCTGCTAGAATTTACGAAGACATAAACAAAGCCGAAGATAAGTGTCCAAACTTTGCCACATTGTCCTACGATGAAAAATGTTCAGTAATTGACAAACACTTGCTGTCACCTACTACAGAAAGAAACACCTCGCATACCACCGCACTTTTACTTTCAGTGTATCCCAAGACGCCAGTGGTTGAAAATTATTCAGATGATAGCAGCTCAAGCATTTTAACTGGCCGAGGGAACTCTGGACGGTTCAGTTCTTGCACCGAAAGTCAAATTGAATCATGCAACTTGACAAAATTGTTAAAAAGAGTGACGCTGTTGACTAAGAAAAAGCAATATGAGCGATCATCCATGAGCAAAAAGACAAAAGCTCCAGCCCCAAAACCTAACAACAATATAATGGTGTCCAAATCTAGTACAGAAAGTTTTTCGGATGAAATTTTAACCACAACAAATCATTTCAAGTCCACCAACGACAGTGAAATCTGGCATCATATGAATGACAATAATAGAGAAAATAATTTAAAGTGTTTGGTTTCCTCTACAATGACTAATACGAAGTACTCTAATAATGAGCCTGTTGTTTCACATAAATTTTTAACAAGAGCAGAAACTCATGATAAGGATGATGAGGATCGATTACCACAACAGAAACAAAACTCTGACCTCATTGCAGAACTTCAAGCAAAGTTGAAACGCAAAGACTGCGGAGATCAAGGAGGGCCTGGAAAGGTTTGCAACTAAACAAAAAGAAACGTTTATTGCAACCATATAATAGCTTTTCTCATAGCATTATTTATTGATAATATGCTTTCAGCATCACGTTCTGAAACCCAAGGCGCCACCCCCACCACCGCCTTCACAGAAAGTGGCTAATACTGGAAACGTAACGTCATCAAGAGAAACGGATAAGAGTTTTAAGAAACCATTGGAAGCTCAAGATGAGTTTGTTGTGGACGTATCCAGTCCATGCCGGATTGTGAGATTATTTATTTTCAAATTAAATATGTCTATAAATCTTTTTAAAACGCTGACAAATTAATTGTTCATAGGCCACTCCCAAAACTGGATTTGACTTTTTGGACAACTGGTAGATTATGAACATTGATCATCATTGATTGCTGTGGGTCAAGTCATCAACGTTCATACATATTATTATGTATTAGTATTTGTTAATTTATTTTAATATGTTTATGTAAAAACTGCTGTATAAAGCATAAAGCCAATAACAATGTTTTCACTTTTTTAACAATAAAAAATCTGCATATTTCGAACCCTTATTCAGTCCAAATAAGTTTCATAATCAACGCATGAAAAACTCAATGCACCCCAAGTGAGAACAAGATGAAAAGGAAATATTCCCAGCTGAGGGTTATTAGTGTCGACTAGGATTTTAGTTGGAAGAATTTATTTTTTTGTCCAAGCAAGATTATGGAAATTGAAACTTCAATTGAAGCTGCTTTCAATGAGGCAGCCTCACTTGTTGAATCTTCTGCAAGCAACAACAAGGGTACACATTTAGACGACAAATTGATGCTGCAGCTCTACGGTCTCTACAAAGTGGCCACTGTTGGGGAGTGCAAGGATCAGCAGCCAAGTATTCACTTTAATCTTAAATACCTGCCCACTTATTTTATTTTCGGAAAAAGGAGGATTGATTGATTAAAAGCTCTTTATTCAGGCATATTCAACATGAAGGCGAGGTGGAAATGGTCGGCTTGGAAGGAATTTTCCAGCCTCAGTAAACATGACGCCATGGTCAAGTACATTGAGGTCGTGAAGGAGTCATTTGGCTGGGAACCCAATTCCAATCATCATGCACAACAACGACCCCCTTCTTCCTCAAACGTTTTTATGATGGGCAATAGCGTGAGCTCCTTTGCAATTCCGTCGCCTGAGGAGGACGTGGACGAAGAATCCGATCCTGTGTTTGCATGGGCCAAAGATGGTGATCTTATCAAACTGAGGGGATGGCTGGAAAATAATGTGAATTTCAACGCATTTCAACTGTTATGACTATTGTAATTTATAATGCAAGTTGGCTTTTATTTTCTAACGCATAGTTCACTTTTTCTCTAGGTTTCAAAAATCAACAGCATAGCTGATTCCAATGGATTAAAACCGTTACATTGGGCATCTGACAGAGGGCATCTTTCCACTTGTCAACTTTTACTGAAGTTTGGAGCTAATCCTCACGTTGTGGACAATGACGGAATGACGCCTTTAGAGTATGCCGAAACATGCGACCATGCAGAAATTGTCGCTCTGTTAAGAGGAAACACGTTATGACCGCATCACACTCATGAAATTTTTTTAGCGATGATAAAAAATAAGTAAATTTAAGCTTTGAATTCAAGGAAATGAAACAAAATTCTGTAATTGTTCTTGTATGTTTTGCCAGACTTTTATTTAGAGCTTGTTTAATAATGTTTAATATCCGTCATACACATACATACATATAGTTGCTTGTGAGCTGAAGTACAAATCTATTAATGAGTACATATATATGATGAAGCACATTTTTTTGTGTAGAATATTATCTTAAATATTACAGAGTTATCTTTAGTATAGTTTAATTTAATGATATCACACCAGTCAGAAGAACCCCGAGTTTTATAGTACGATCAGTCTACAAATCCAGTTCTACTTTCAGAAGACATGTCTTTTGTTTGCTTGCATGTACGCACGTTCTTATTAGGCGTACAATGCACTAGCTCATAAAAAATCAACTCGTCGGTAATGATAACTGATAAATGTCAATATCACAGCACTATAGTCATCGTCATTATTATACTAATGAGAATCCTTCATTATGCTGGATTGCTTGTAACACCTTATACTTTAAGCGTTCTTTCGTCTGGTATTTTGGAAGGTCTAGAACTGGAAAAGTTACATAAATTGTGATCAATATTATTAGGTAATAATTATTAATATACATACTTATTGTACGTATGTGTGTAATTTGTTTACCATTGAAACATGTATGAGCGACTGGTAGATACCTCTCGTCACCGGTTGGTTGAATGCACATCTGCAATTATTATAATAATAATATTATTAATATGTATCAGCAAGTGTGCACATGTAAGGAAGGGCTGATAAGATTATAACTGTGCTACCTTCAATGTTTTCATCCCCAAAATAGGAATTCTATCACTTCCAGTCAAGAATAAGAGGAACTGTTTCTTTTCTGGCAAACTCATTTCGTGGAATACTTCCCAAAATAATTTAATAGTTGGGTCATCCACTTTGTACCCCCCTTTATACGTGCAATTTCGTTCAAGTTCCCCCCAATCGTAGTCTTCATTTCCAGTAACCTGAATGACAATAAAAATAAATTAATAAATTAATCAACCTTAACTAAACCCGTATTAATTCATTGAGATCTAAGATTGTCTGAAATCTTGAATGAAAGATACATTTTAGTTTTGTAAAATATTAGTCATGCGACCCAAGATGTCAATGGAGTAATCCATATAGTTTCTGAGAATGAAACTAGGCTATACACATATGTGTACAGGGTATGTATACTAACCATTGCTTGGAGTTCTTGAGCGTGGAATAGCTGCAACACAGTACTACCACAAACTCTTTGAAATCCTTGCTTAAAGGCTTCAAACCCCCTGCTGCATGAGTAAAATAAGAACATTGTTATTGAATTGATTGAAATCATCTTTTATTATTTCTACTCTCCTTCAAATGCAGTGGATTATACTATACCTGCATGAAACATGGAATATGTAGGACAAATACAGCTCCACAAATTCATTCTTGTTTTCCTGGGTCACAGTAATATTGGATCCACCAGGTTTCAACGGAACCGTTTTCATTTCTCCGAATTCTTCCCTTGTAATCTCAAAGTGAAGGGAGAAAACCTCTTCAAAATCTGCCTCTCTAAAATAGAAAACAAAATTATTATAAATTGGCAGACTAACTTAAAAGAGACAAGTGTAAAAAAAATAATGGCATGTCAATATACGTACTTGTACCCCTGGATTTGCTCCAACGATCGTCCTTCTACAAACAATTATTGCATTTTATGCAATTTAGGAGTGATATCTGTAGGGAAAGTGTATAAGATCAAGTGAAGATTAGCTAACCTGTAGGACATAGTTCTTTCAAGTCTTGTAAGTCTACTTTCTCCTCCAATAGTTTTTTGTACAACGCAACAGGAAAAGGAAGACTGATAATTGTGAAATTATAGATGGCCAACCCACATAGCAGGCCAATCAATAAATACATGACATCTTCTTCAAAGGACCCCTCATTGAACCACATTAGCCTGGACTCTTCAAAGTGCTTGAACATTCCATATTTTGGATCAAGAATTTCACGAATGAGTAGAAGGAAAAACTCCTTTTTCACTCCGCCAGCATCCTCAGCCTCTTCGCCAATGAACTTAATCTGTTGATACGTTAAACACATAAAATGTATAAAGAACAAACTTCTTTTTGGTTATATTACCGATAAAATAATTTTCAATTTACTAACCTTCAATGGCTTTTTCAGATCATGGGTATTAAGAGTGTAAATTTGGTTCAGTACATCATTCACTAGATTGTTTCTTGAAACGTTCAGTACCAAATATTGGGCTTCTTGGTGATCAGCAGAACTCGAAAACATTAAGCTACTTATCGATTGGTTCATTGCAGATTTCATTGCCGTCTGCATTTGAAGTATCTGATCAGTCTACCAATTCACAATAAGATGTAGGATTATTATGTAATGATTATTATTCTTAATGTTTTTACCAACATTCAAAAATAAAGTACCTGTAATAACAATGTTTTCGCTTGTGAATCAAAAACAAAAGGAAAGTCACAAAAATAAAAGACACGAGTCTGCGGTTTGCGTTGAAGCCAATTGAAATAATCCAGACGCACATCAACCTAAAGATAAGCATGACAAAAAATTGCAATCTTCAATAATATTCTCATTATCCAGTCGGCATTGTCACTCACCTTTGACGTTAACTGAGGTATAGCGAAAGTATGATATGATAACAGAGAAAATGTCCTATTCAAATTGTTGAGCAGGCTATATTTCATCAAAATATATAACATCAAGTGGCAATCCAAAATCGTATTATCATATAAATAATAATAACCTCACCTTACAAAACTGAGGCAAATTTTCAAGGCATGATCTTTCTGTTGAAAAAAAATGAGTTTGCGTTCATTATTCAATGCTAAGAGTAAAATATTTAATCTATGTGGTCCCGCTACCTATATTATCCTTGGAAGCTTTTGTTGTACTTTTAATTTACCTGATTTTGACTTTGATTCTTGTCATCCAGGATCGACACAATTGTTTTCTTATATACTGATATAAGTCGAACAACGTGATCCTTGGGGGAGAAGTATAACCATCTCACAACAACTGCCACTAATTGTGAGGATAAAGATTGCAGTCTGTCTGCATAAAAGATTGGAAGTAAAACATTGGAACCTGCACAAAATGTTAACGAGCATGAGACTTAATTTAATGTTTGACACAAGACAAAAAATATTATTATAGTTTTTTATTATTTAATGATCTTGCCTGCGTAAAAATTGGGTATGAGAGGAAGTAAGACATAAACTCTCAAAACTTCTACGTGTTTCAATTGATGAGGCAACTTTGGTAGCAATTCTGAAAATATCCATTGTTCAACATATTCCCGCAACCCCACAGATTTGATATTACTGAGCTTTGATAATACAGCTTCAGCCTAGGAAAAGTAATTATCATTTTAGTTTACATTTCTTATATTTATTTTTTACTACATGCTTCTTCTTTATAACAATAAGATATGTCATATAGCTATATCATATAGCCTATATGTACGAACCTCATAAAGATCAACACCCATGTTCTTCCCTGGAAAAATGGAAACAAAAAAATTTGTGAACTCGTTGCTATCAGTTGTGATGTGAATAGTTGTGATCGTTTTTTACAGTGTGAACTTAGATATTCATATAATTTAAATCATTGTGTGCGATCTCCTGTTAATTTGTAAACTTTTTGCCAACAATAGTAATATGGTCACTCACATGTGGATGGTATGTGTCTGTTATTGGTCATCAAAAATGAACCATTCCAAATACCCGGAGAAGCAAACACTGTTTCAGCTATTGTCATCAAGTCTTGATTAACAGGTTCCTCTGTAATACAATTAAGTAAATGTATGTATATAATTAAATTATCTGAATGGGATACAATTAACTGTAATTTGGTGGGAAACTCACCAGCAGAGCATATTTCCGTAATATTTCTGTTGGTTATTGTCATTATTTGTTGTCGTCCACCAAATTGACGATAGTCACAACTCTGCTGAACCACTCCATTTTCCTTAACTGATGCTGATGGAAGCCCGTGAATACTGACCATGACCATACTATGGTCACCTCCCGCATAAATACAGTCAACCACAAATGGCAATGAAGGCACCTTGGAAAATATTCAAATTTTTGGTTAAACACAGATTTTGATTATTTTTGTAGTTCTCGTTTCAATTTTCTGAACTTGTGTATACATAAAATGGCGTATTCTTATTCCCACTGGTAAATCCCAGCTGACCACTTGAATTCAACCCGAATGAGTACAGTTTATCATTTGTCCAGCATAGTGTATGGCACCTTCCACATGCTACTTGTGTTACACACTTCCCAAAGTCCAAGATTTTACGAGGTAACACTTCATTAGACGCGCCACCATGGCCCAACTAAGTCAAGATTAGTACATGTATACGTGCTGTTCTTACGAATAAACAATTCTATTAATAAAAAGCAACACTTACCTGACCATAAGCTCCACTTCCACAGGTGAAGACTCCACCATCCTATAAAGAAAACCAGTTAAGTCAAAAATGCGCTTGTATAGCAATACAATGCATATATTAAAAGAAGGATCAACTTGTGTAAGACAATTTATACTGATTGACTTACTTGAGTTAAGAAAGCAGAGTGTTCCGAGCCAGCCGTTATGTAACATACTCCTAATGACCTCAGGGTGGCTAGTTGAGTTGGTTGACATTTGTCGTCCGTGTCGCTGACTCCTGTAAAAATCAAAATGTTCAAAATAATCATTTTGAAATTTTATTACCTATTTCTATTAATTATTATGCAAAAACTAAATCAAAGAGAAAGTCTATGATACTCTAAAGTAAATACATGCAATATCATAAGGAGTGGGTTTCAAGCTCTGTTCGATGTCACATCAATCATTTCGATTCGTGGTTGGCTGACATAGTCTCCTTCGACTTTCTAATCGTAAGCTTGTTGGCATCATAAGAATTTTGATTCAAATGCGAAACATAAAAAATGCTAACCGAGTTGACCACATGAATTTTTGCCCCAGCCATAAACCGATCCAGACACGCTCAATGCGAAAGAATGAAATCCGCCTACGAGTTAAAATATTCCAATCAAACATTTGACCAATTAAACATTATTGCTGTAACGGTTGTTGTAATATTAATAAAACATACCAGCAGTTATTA
Source organism: Folsomia candida (assembly GCF_002217175.1). Lineage (NCBI taxonomy): Eukaryota > Metazoa > Arthropoda > Collembola > Entomobryomorpha > Isotomidae > Folsomia > Folsomia candida. The sequence continues at coordinate 13,704,189 of NW_019091195.1, read as the reverse complement.
ATGCAGATGGGAATCCTATGAGCATTTCCACTAAACAAAATTTTGTTTGGCTTGGACCATTAGCATAACCCAAACCTAGCTGTCCATCTAATTAATGAGATATTCAGTTAATTAGTTTTAGAGTTAAACGCTGTATAAAAAGAATATATTAACTTAAGTCAAACTTACGGCTATTTGAACCGCAAGTGTATATCTCCCCAGCATTGGTGAGCACCTGGATGATGAGAATAACAGAATTAAAAAAAGAATAGTGGCTAGCAAATGGTCGACCTATAAAAATTTAAACGATGGTTATACCATGGAATGGAAGTATCCTGCAGCAACTTGCACCACAACCTATAGCCATTAAATATATGCAGTAACAATCACAGAATGCACTATAAGGATGTATTTTAGGGAATTAAGCCAATAAATCAATCTGTTAAGTGCCTTTGTGCTAAGTGATTTGACCATTCTTGGGCGACGTACTAATTTATCCTCCTTTTTCTCATTTTGAACTCCTAGTTGTCCTACAAAAGAATTATTTCTGGCTAATCTTGGTACAATACACAAAATAAAATACTACTCTGTCGTACCGTGGGAGTCGGAGCCCCAAGAAAACACTGTACCCCATTTGTCTACAGCAAGGTTATGCGCGAAACCAGCACTGATTTCTACGATAGGGCTGTGATCAAGACCTTCAACTTTTTCCGGTCTAGTCCTACCCTTGTCATGTCCAAGCTGACCATCTGTAAATTAGCGCGGCATCATAAATAACTTTCTCTAACATCCGCAATCACACACGCAAACGTAAGAATGTATTGGTAAATTTCCCTTACGGTCATTGCTCCCACAAGACCACAAAGTCCCATTGTCCAGTAGAAATATGGTATGAGATTCTCCACAAGATACTGAAACGACAAGAAATGCGTGTCATCCAATTTATTGACCTCTATATATGTCTTGAATTAATTCCTACTAGATTTGACGCATCCTCCTGTAGAAAAGTTCAGCCCCCTTGGTTCGCTAACGTGCTCCTCTTCTAGACCACCCAAGCCCAACTCCCCATTGACCGTGTTTCCCCAGCAAAATATGGTTGGGTTGTTGTAGGTAACTTTTTCAGAGTTGTCTTCCTCCATCATGACTGGTGAGACTGGTGATTTGTCCATTAAACCCTCAATGTTTTTCTGCAGAGTAAAGCTAACATTTGACAAATCTTCCATTAAAACGTCCTCCATCTTGGTGACATGATAATTGTTTAGGGTGGAGATGTTTCAGCAATCGTGTCACTCAATACTTCTGCTACCAGGGGTCCAGCTCCTTAAATTTTCCATAATAATTGCTAGTCAGTTTATGTAAAAGCACTTTGAATTTAGTCAATCTTATACACATTTACTATGTGTGTTTTTATCTGGTGCCAATAATAACGATAATAACAACAATAATAATAATTATTGCGAGAATAAAATTATTATTCTGGCACAACAAACTATTCAGAGTATTTCTACAGTTTCCTTGCCTCTCCATTCATTTCAAAGAACATCTATGTACCCAATTGGCCATTTTAATTATTTGAGTAGGACCCAATTTTGAGACTGATTCCATTGCATATTATTGATTGATTGTTATTCAACAAGCAACATATTAATACAGACATTACACATAAATTTTGACCAGCAACACGCCACACACTAATTCAGTTTCAAGTTTGTCGGATCTGCTCAACATAACAGAGGACAAATAAATTGTATGATGCGTAATTAGCAAACTGTACGGTAAGCCATACAACTTATAACACTTACCACAACACCCTACAAACTTTGAGGACCAGTTATGTTATTATTTGTCTCTTGTCTTCAATACTAAGAGTGCAATAGGCAATACACAATAGTGATCAGTCATAAACAAGGTTTTTGTCGCTTTGTCGTAGGTCAGGATGTACAGGGTATTAGAAGAACTCTCATTTTGCAACTTGAGCTTGACAAACTTTCCCAAAACGTAAATCTTATTTCATGTTTATCTAAATGACCAATAAGCTGACCAATCTCATCACCAATTTGGCTGGGAATATATAACTACTCACTCTGTCCTAGTCTCGCTACGAATTCCTAGTGTAAAAGTTCACTCGTCTGCTGAACTAAAACTATAGCACAACACTGCTTTGTAAATAAAATATCTGTTGCAAAAAATTGTGATAGAACATCATCAATCGAAGTTTGTGGATACTGCTGGAAGGATTTGAGAGATTCACTTTGTAATTGGAGCTCTCGACGACTGACTGAGTCCATCATCATTTCGTCCCACACTCAGCACGGTCGCATCCAACAATAATAACACGTCTCCCACACCTCACACCTGCCACCGTGTCGTATGTAGAAGCACTTGCAGAAAGTTATTTAATGGCAATTCAGCGATTTTGTCAAATTACTTGGTAATATATATATAAGTAAACTTGGTAAGCCTAATTGGTGCTAAAAAGGTCCATTGCATAAAAATTGCGTTTAAACCAAATGTGATGAGCGATTGAGTAATAACTGATCAGGCGAACTGTTAAAAACCCAACAATTTGGTAAAAAAGACGTGCATGCTAATTATTCTGTTACATCATTAGCAGAAAACGCTGTACATTGATTATCAAACTATAGATGATTAGGTTGCTAAAATGAGAAAAAGGGGACATGGTGTATGGGCGCAGTAGGGCAGTGGTTGGGTGCTGATTCTTCCTTGCTATTTGGATTTCCTCCGTCACAGATATTTATTAGTTTGCGAACTCTTTCCACGATATTTTTATGCAATTAACTAACTCGAGGTTAACTAACTTCTCATCAAGTCAACTACATAGTCTCTGCTACCACTGCTGTGTTTTATTAGTAAAAGAGGATTCTATAACGATAGAGCAGGGATTTCCTTTACTACATGATCAGAACAACAGTTGAGCAGGACATTTTGAATTTCTGAGTATTCTCATCTAATTTATTGTGTTACTCTCGGGATTTTATCTGTAAGTAACGGTTTGTGGTAGTGGTGATATATTTCACATTTTATATTTTAGAAATCCTTCTGATAAATACAAAAGACAGACGGAAACTAACACGTGTACCATGTCAGCAACAATTTCCAACTTTTGAAGGGTTTGTTTTTTATAGGTTGCAGAATACGAGTTATCCTGAACTAAGTAAGCTGTATTCATAACTTAAGACGACCAGGGTGAGACATTCCATCGGAATATTATTCAAAAATGGAAGGCAACAAAGATGAGGCAGAGAGATGCATTGACTACGCTCAACAAGCCTTCAATTACGGTGACAGAGCAAAAGCTGAAAAGTTTTTAAAGAAAGCAGAAAAATTATACCCCACACAAAAGGCGAAAGATTTATTGACGCTGTTGAACAAGTTGGAGGAAACAAATGCTTCGACTAATTCAAGTTCGGATGATGTGAGAAATAGAAGAGGTTCGAGTGCATCAACTCCAAGTAATTTCGTCAATAAACACATTAAGTTTCTATCTATTTATAATGTAATTTATACCCTTAAAGAATCTCCCCGAAAAGAATCTTCAGCGGGTGGTGATGCTAGTTCCTCCAGTAAATCCAGTGGACCTGAGTACACCCAAGAGCAACTAGCGGCTGTGAAAAAGTAAAGTGCATTTCAAAGTTTCAAACGCCGGTCATTTATTTACTATCAACCACGAAACAAATATATTTTCATAAATAGTGCAAAATTGCACAAAAGGTTAAAAAATCATTTTCTGATTTTCCAATAACAATTTTTTTTAATAAAAGGTCCAAATATAGATGTTAATATTTATATTTTCTAAACCCCTAAAATATTGAGAAAAAAATGAATTTTTTTTGGCAGTAGACACGACCATAAAATGCCCTGACAAGTTAGAACTCAATCGGGTGCAAATTGAAAGATTCGTTTAAAAAAATGAATAACCGGCCTTTGATACTAATTAATAATCTATATGAATGGTGATTCATGTCTAACGGTTCACTATTTTGTAGAATTAAAGGAGCAAAAGACTACTACGAAATCCTCGGGGTGTCTAAAGAAGCCACGGACACGGACTTGAAAAAGGCGTATAGAAAATTAGCTCTACAATTTCACCCAGATAAAAATAAGGTACAGGTTTTTTGATTTGCTGTAATGCACTGTATAATTTATTTCTATCAACGTTCCTTTACAGGCGCCAGGTGCTACAGAAGCGTTTAAAGGTATGTACCGTCACATCTTTTCATACAATGTTTTGTAGTGTGGATTAAACATTCATATCTTCCCTTGATCATCAGGTATCGGCAATGCCTTTGCGATTTTGAGTGATGCAGAAAAACGAAAACAGTATGATCTATACGGCGGTGAGGGGACTTCTCAGTCCCCATCTACTTCGCATAGACATTCTTCTGCTAACCAGTATGAATATGGCTATAGTCGTGGCTTTGAGAGTATGTGACCTGTTAACCAATTAACTTATGATATTGCTACTATAAAGTATAACATATATGCCTTTGAATACAGGTGACATGACTGCTGAAGAACTTTTCAACATGTTCTTTGGTGGTGGATTTCCTTCGCAGTCTGTATATACGCAAAATAATCGTCGCCGAACTCGATTCTACTATGCAAACTCTGGTCATAACCAAGAAAACGCTAACCAAGGGGAGGCCAACAATGTGACGGTTGCTCTACAAGTATTACCGATTCTATTCTTCATTCTTGTTACTCTGGTCTCGTCGTTTTTCGTCCAGGACCCTGCCTACTCACTAACTCGAACGCAAAAGTAAGTAATTTAGCATGGATTTTATAAATTGCATCTTTCCTTGAATTAATGTCTAAATGGACTTTGTATGTATTTTCTTAGATATAATGTAAAACGAGCGACTGGAGAACTGGAAGTGCCATACTATGTCAAGGAAACATTTGTTGCTGATTTTCAAGGCAATTTAAAACGACTAGAGGCTGGCATAGAAGAGGAATATATCTCCAACCTTCGTAATGAATGTTTCAAACAGCGAAACTACAAGGTACTAATTTAGTTAAAGTATCATTGCATTTGTACTAGACTGAGTAATTATGACGTTGTTTAAAACAACTAACTAACATGAAAATGTATGCTTTCCATTTTGGTATAGGAGCACTTAGTATGGAGAGCTAAAAACTTTGGGGATGAGAACATGCTAAATCAGGCACGAGATATGCAGTTATCGTCTTGCGATGCCCTCCACGGTCTTAGACAAAAAAATAGAATATACGGTTAATTTATATTGTTTATAACCTGCACATCAAAAGTAAAATAAGGCAATTACTCGAACAGTGTGTAATTATCTCGGATTTTATATATCTTCTTGTGAAAATTTTTACTGTATTCAATGCGTTTCTGTCAATCCGTATTTTCGTGCTGCTCCATGCGGGCGGGTGAGTGGGTGGTAGCTCCGAAAGGATTGCCTAATTTTGTTTACAGGGACACACTTTTTGTCGTAGTCCTTCTAGTCTTAATGTCTAGTAAGATGATGCGTATGTGTATAAATACGAGCGAATTAATCTTATGGTTTTACTTTATATTAAAAAATTTTACCCTCTTCATTTTCATCAATAGCAAACACGTTGCAAATACTCTTGCGATATATCGTAAGTATAAGTCATTTCATTTGTAATTTGTTTGAACTATGTATGAATCAGTCTCTGGTGAAAATGATGTCAAAATATATGTTCATAATTAAAATACATATATACGACGCAATTCCGCAAGTTTTTTGAGTTCCCGTCCACGCCACCCCCTCACTCGGATCCCTACACATTTCCGCCATGTAGTATGTAGCCGAAGAGACGAAACAACCTTTCGTAAATATGTTATACATTATACACCCCATGAAAAATGAACCCATTACAATGTAATAAGGATATGAACTGATTTATGGATTTGTGTTGTAAGAACCTATCTTATCGCATAGTAATAATATAATGTAATTCAATAAGTTATTCAAATGTACATATATTTGCCCTTGCTTATTCTTCTTCCAATGGATATATTATCTACCGTTAAAGGAATTCAATAAACCCTTTGTTTTCGCTATGTATAGTAAATATCCATCATCATCATTTATTAATATTCACCATACATATTCAGAGCAGTAATTGCATTATCATCATCATCAACATCATCAACATTATTTATTTCAGAGTTGTTTTTTAAAGCTATATACCATCAATAACCAACACAATATGTATATGTCGCTTTCGTTTTATATATAGTGTTTTCTCCCATCATCACCTTCATCAAATTTATTTTTCAAAATGCTCCTGTCAATAGATTTCAATAGTACTCAGCAATTCAAATTGAAGAAGAAATTGATTCTTGGAGTTGAGTATATCATACAAGTTAATTTTTATTTAATGAAGTATAACACTGACCAAAAAAACATGATACTTTATGTAAAGGGAGACAGTGTAAGAAATATACTTGATCCTCGATGTGAACTGATCATTATACAGATTATTATTGCATTTAGTTATAGAGTGCAAAGTGTAGTAGACGAGAAAGGGCTAATGCTTTCTCTTCTAATTTTAGCTGTTTTATATGAGAGTCACAATGGTGATGGTACTTTTTGATTTTTTTTTACTTCCTTTCTGAACGATTTTATAGCACATGTAAGGACGACGAAAGACACAACTAAATAAAGTCAAAGAGGGGGCAAAATTGGTTGATATTTAGGCTTCTGCCTCCGCATCTGGCTTCTTGTCCTTGGTCCACTCTGGTTTGACCTTGGCCCCTGCGAGCCCTGTAAAGCGTGAGAAATTAATTTTTCAAATATTTGACCTCCACCCCTAAATAAACCGTTGATAGAAATGTATGTATACCCTTCTCCGCCTCCTCCATGTCAAACTCCTTCTTCTTGGTCTGCTTCAGCTGGTTACGGAAGTTGAATTCGGCAGCCTGGATGTCCGATAATGTAATCAGTGGATTGGTAAGTACATTATTATAATAATTTGCGCATCATCTCCGGATTCAGAGTGAATGCACAATAAATACCAAAATGATGTAGTCTTAAATGATGTAGTATGTAATTAATTATTGCGTGCCTTCTTTTGGAGCTTGGCGAACTTGTTCTCGTACTTGGACACCTTCTTCAAGGTTGGCTTTACGCTGAAAGAGTAAAAATGAGACGCATTCAGCAGTGATAGAGAGGAAGCCGAGACCATTTACTGCTTACAATTTTCCACGCAGATCGTTGACTTGAATATTCAGCTCGTTGATCTATAACATCAGGCAACATGTTACTAAAGTATACAAAAAGAGTTATGTATTAAGTGTTGATTAGCATGTTAATGAGTTATCAGACACGGTGAGTTGAAGGCATTTGTTATTATTCTTGGAATTAGAGTCTAAATGTAAGAGAAGCAGAGGCAGGTTACTTAACACTCGAGTAAAAGTGAAAGCGTCTGGAAAGCAAGCACAAAGCTCAACAAATTTTGTGGAGAAAGAAAGGAGATGGAAAGAAACCAACCAAACACACCTCGTCGTTGCGTCGGCATTGATTTATCTCTCGTCTACAGTTACTGTTCTATATTTATTAGCACAAAATGATGACACCAACCAACCACATCTATGGCATGCAGTTTATAATCAATTTATTCTAGATAAATGAACATAAAAAGCAAAATTAATGAAGAATTGCAGTTTTTCGATAATACTTTCACCTGCGGACTAATAAATTGGTTCTCATTTCGTGATGACTTAAAATACCAATTAACTTTTTCATTAACTTATCGAGTTACCAAACCAATTGTTTATCACATACGTACTTGAAAGACTGGACAAACACCTCATTTATAGAGTTTAGCATAGTTTAGCTAATGCAGTAGAAATCGATTTGATGTTTTTTTGCAAACGATTTATAGTATGTTGTATGACTTGACGAAATAACAGATTGTTGAAAAAATGACTGACAATTGAAGACAAGTATGCGAAAACATGGAGCATTAGTATTTCGGACAAGAAATGATCGCTAAGTAAGTACTTAGGATTACGAAGTTATTTAGTTGAAAGACGTTGGAGAGAGTTGATGGTAGTACTATAGTCTAAGATGGATAAAGCCAATTTAAAAAATAATGTTTAATGTTTATCACTTGATTGAAGTGATCAAATTTTCAATTCTTGATAGCTCCTGAAAATTTGTACTAATTTTATTCTAGACATTAACAATAAAATTAGTGATACTAATTTGCTTGCATTTAATGTGTTCTATTCTAACAGTTTTAAAAATTAAACGAGCGAAAATTAAAAAAAAACTTATACGAGTAAAAGAATGTATTTGGTTTTAATCGTCAGCGTTGATTGTGATTGTATCAACATAAAAATACGCAAATTCACAAAAAAAAATCTCAAGAAATAAAAATAGTAAAAAAAGACACTACATTCTAATAAGCTAGCTTGCAGGGAGAAATTTACTTCTCAGTCTGATTCTATTAAACTTCGACCTTCATCATCACCATCCACGCTGTGGTTTTACTTTTTACTTGAGTCATTTCATGAAGTGATTTTCATGCAACAAAATTTATCCGGTGTGAATTTGTCATGAATCTGCGGATTTGGAATATGATATAGCCTATTATCCCTGACGATAGAGTGATTTCGAGCTGTAAACAGACCAAGCAACAGAGATGTTTAAAATAATACAATTATCACCAAAACCAGCCGAGATGGTAATAATGCTCCGTGTAAGCTAGCCTATTAGAATAAATTTTGAGTGTCGACATGTCTCGAGAGGGGTTGTCAAAAGCTGTGACCCCGTGTATCAGACGTCAATACCAGTACGTATCAAAGAATTTCGGATGGAAAGAGGGCAAATAATAACGATGGGGTTACAATAAAATCTGTGACCATCAAATGAAGACTCCACCACCATGAGCTGACACTCGAGCATTTTGGTGCAGAGTCATATTGTCGCAATTTGTGTAGCCAGCCAAGTACATCAGAAAACGTAATTAAAGTAACAGTACAGTAAATAAGAATGAAAGGTGATATTAAGCTCTACATACTATTGCACTAATAGGCATTATTATTGGGTAATTACTGTGTCTCATCATGGTTTAAGTATTTACATCGATCGCTACAGAAAACCTGAACGAGGGCACACAATTAAAACCATCAATAATTGGTCAAC